>NC_080021.1:144361719-145024636 GCF_030020395.1 Manis pentadactyla | reverse complement strand
TGATAGGACATGGGAAGAGAGGTCATCTGAATTGTAACTCATGGTAATCACTTGAACACTACTGTGTTGTTCCTCACCTTGTAGCCCCAACAATTGGCTACTTGGGAGATTAAGGGAGGATGGAAATGGACAAGGTACTGAAATGTGACATATTGGGTGAGCATTGCAGGGGCTGTACCCATGGTCCCAGTATCTGAAACTGAACAATGGAACAGGACTGCTATGGATGACAGGAACTTCCAGAGATTCTCAGAACAAGAAGTGAGAAATTGTTTCCCTTGTACCAGACATGAGCCATGCATGAGACAGCTGGCATTGGTGCATGTTAGGGCCTGTTGAGAAGGGCTACTGGACCTCAGTAGAGAGTGCTGGAGGAATCACTCTATCCTTATTAGCCAAGGAAGAAATAAGTCAGAATAGAGATGTATCTGTCCTCATCAAGAGAATATGAGATAAAAGATCTGCAGCAATGAGAGGATCAGGTGGGTGGTCTCTGAAGAACTCACAAAATCTCCCAGGAAAGAGTCATATTTTGGTATCTGCTGAGCCCAGAAAGTCTTGGCCCTGGTTTAAAATGACAGTTCCTATTAGGTTACATTCCTGACTTCTTACAACTTTTCCCATCCAATGAACCAACCCTGGTTATTAGATATGTAGAAAGGAAGAAGTTGATACATTAGGTTGGAAGGAGAGAAGCTGACCTCACTCTTTGTGGACAAAACACTACCAGTATGAAACAGACAGGAGTGGAGAAGTATAGAAAAGTTTTTCATTTCAAATCATGATGGAAGTGTTAACTTTAAATCAAGGTGGATAGTATGACTACTGCTGTGAACTGGATGTGCTAGTTCTCCCCAAATTCATATGTTGAAACCCTAAATCCCCAGTATTTGAAGGTGGATATTTGGGAGGTAGTTAAGTTTTAAGGGTAGAGTCTTCATGATGAGACTAGTGCCCTTATAAGAAATGGATATGACATGTGAAGCTACAACAAGAAGATGAACATCTGCAAACCAGGAATAGTGTTTTTCCTGGACACTGGGTCGGTCTGCCAGCACCTTGATCTTGGACATCTCAGCCTCCAGAACTGTGAGAACTAAGTGCCTGTTGTTTAAGCCCCTTAGTCTGTCGTATCTGTGTCAGACCCACCCAAACTGTCCAAGACTGTGTTTTATGACAGAAAGTGATTGGAAAACAATCTGACTCAAGAGTGACCAATTGAGGACTTTCTGAGCTTTTATTCAGGAGCAAGAAGAAGGAACCCAACAGAGAAATTCAGGAGACAGTGGGAGTAAAAATAACAGTTGATTGAGGATTACATCACAGGGGATGCATCTTACTCAGGTTCATGGTGACAATATTTTGATTAATTTACTATCCACAGTAACCAGGTCTCCATCAGCTTAGGAAGGAGAAGACTGTGCCCAGTTTCTCCAAATGTAATGGGGAAACCACACTTCTCACATATTCCTGCAGTTTTGGAGGGAGTTTTAACACTGATGAAATTTTCCATGAAGTCTTTGAGAACTTTAGATAAGAGTGAGCAAGAGAAATGAATGAACCATAGTAGCTAGCAATAGTTTCCATGAGTCATTGGCCATGAGCCTAAACACCTTCTGGGGTGCTCCAACACTGTCGTGGTTTTGGACATACCTCCTTTCATTTGGATCCAAGGTTTCAGGTTTAACTATATTACTGATAAACTCAGAATGCTTCCTAGGCTGAGCCAAGCTAATAAGAGTCAGACATAGACACAGTCATAATAGGCACTATTTTTCTTTAGCACTAAGAACATTTCCCTGCCACCCACATATTGTGATTACAAGGGCCAAACATAGGATTCCTTACATGACAGGTTATGTCTCATCTCAGAACTTATGCTTGAAATTTTTATAACAAGAAGCAGTCATTTATTCCATAGTTAGAGATATGGCTCACTTGATACATCAACATGTTGAATCAAATACACCCTAAGTTGTACATATCAGATCATTTCCTAAGAATGGATTTATGAGTAAATGTGAGATAACCAAAGGTGTAGTAGGGAGTCAGTAGATGATACAAAGAAAAATGTTGGCCTGGGGAAGCTGAGCAGAACGTTCTCTACCCCACATGTGTGTTTAGAACTCTATTTCTAAGAAGAATTGTGAGAGTAAAGCTTGCAGAAACCATTTTTGGTCACTGAAAAACAAAGTACACCCCTTGGCAACCAAAGATATCAGGTTGTGAAGTTTAGATTCTTTGGCATTCCAAAGACGGTAGACTTCTTTATTCAGTCTAACACCCTTTGAAGTATTTCTCGAGCACATAACTTTTAAACTGCTAGACTCGGCTATCACTATCTTTTTACACTTTAGAGCATTTGTCTTGTCAAAACTGGACTTCAGAGATTCCAAGCCAGTGAAATGATTTCTGGAATAAAAGGTCAGATACGAATCACTGGTGAGAGTTTGATTTTAGTCAGTCACCCTGAAATCCAAAGCATTCACTTTTCTTCTGACCAGTTCTTTTGATGGCAATGCAGTATTATTTCCTTTGAAACACTGAATTCTTTTTCTAATAATGAAAGAAAAAATCATTATTCTTAATTACTATATAGTACAATTAATTACTAGTACTACATAGTGAAAATAAGTGTAATTTCCAATTACTCTATTCCTAGTGGATCTGACACATTCAGAATGTTTTTCAATTAAAAAGGGGGAATGTTATCTTAGAATTGCTCTTGTATTTCTCCATATTACATAAATGTAGTATTACTAATAAAGGTTTTTATTTTTTTAATATTATTTTTGAAGAATCAAATCAGAGACATTTCTTTCATGGTGTATAAGAGACAGGACAGAAGTCTTGGTACAAATGAATTAAATACTTGAAATTGCTGGTTTTATAAAGATGTTTTATCTCCAGTAAATCATATACCTAATCTCTCCAGGAAGTAAATCAGCTAGTGGTGCACATGGTGATGGATGGATGAGCAGTGATAACACGTCTTCCTCCCATGAGTCTGATTTTCTCTTAGAGACCCGGAACATGGCGGGGAAGCTCCCTGGAGATGCCATTGTAAAAATTCCAGCAACTTGCTACAGGTACAGCCCATGAGCAGCCAAGACAGGGAAAAAATCTAGGGAGAGTCCAAGAGCAACACACGGATCAATCTGAAAGCATCACGTTTTCCACTTCATCCCTTCCCCGCATGACTCCTTTTCCCCGTGACTTCAGATATTTGGAGGCAGGGTAGGGGGGAGTCTTGGCTACCCTGGCCTTCATCTCATCCATCCTTGATACACAACAGAACAGTTGAACAGACCCAGCGGACAAGTTGCCAAATTTCTGGTCTAGGCCCACCCTAGGAATTCATTACTGGTTCAAGCTCAGAATATTTTGTATAACATGCCTATGTTTCTGTCAGGAGACAATTTTCCATAGGCCTGCCATGTTTCTCCATGCCCTGTGAGTCTTTTTGTTCTGGGTTGTCTTTCCAAGGATGTCTGTGTAGCTAACAACCTTGGAAGAGAAGAGAGACTCATTCTTGAGCAGAGGGCAAGTTAGCATACTTCCCAGTATAATAACTATAACATTCCCCGCCATGCAGGATAGCTTACTGCATATCATAAAAGATTTGGGTTCCCTAAGCTCAAGTTCATCAGCTGTGACATAAAAGCACTGGGTATGCAGCCTCTACATGGAACCTTCCACGTAGCTTTGGTGGGACTTGGGAGACAAGTGAAACCATGCTTGTTGTGCAGTGAGTAATAAAGTCCTTGATCTTTGACCCAGGACTCTCATATCTTCTGCCATCGTGTTAAGAACTGTAAAGACTGTAAAATTTTACTGTCCTTTCAAGATAACAAGTTAGCCTGTCAGATATTTTGACAATTATTTTACACATTATCTTTTTAAAACTTGAACACTACGTGAGTTAAAGAACATATTCACCAAATGTTAAGCAATGAATAGATAGGTCTGACAGTTGGGTAACTAGTTTTAAGGTCCACAGAGTATTTTTTCCCCGGCCAGTACTATGTGCTCTGGCCTTCCTGAAGTTTGCTTAGATACAGCCTCAGTTATGCATATATCTTTCTGGTGCCAGTGATCCAAAATCCTTCCCTTCTTTCTTCCCTTCCTTTCCTCCTCCTCCTTCTTTCTCTTTTCCTCCTTTTACTTTTAGGTAAAACACTATGTGTAGTCCATGTACTTTTTCTTTGCTCAAAATCCGTATATTTTATTCCTTATTGTTAGCATAGAAAAATAAATCATTGATTCAGAAAAGCAGACAAATACTACACACAGACAGAGAGAGAGCTCTAATAAACTAGGTTTTCTCATGACTTTTAAATTTTTCTAAAAAGGAAAATGTTCTTTTGGGGAATTAAAAGGAAGAAAAAAAGTCCAAAGAAAAAATGAATTTACACCCAATTCTTTCTTTATTTCCTACCAATGACTATTTTATATTGTAGTTTCCTCGATAAATTTTGCAACTTCTGCTAGTTTGAGGAACACAGTTTTCTTGTCAGAGATTTCTACTGAGAAGCAAGATGTTTTTCATCTTCTAAAAATTTTTTATGCATTTGAATAAACAGAGCAATCTTAAAATGCATATTCAATGTCTCTCACTGTGCCGGTATTTTATTGAATATACGATGCTTTTCTAGGAATAATGCTATCCTCTGTGGTAGGAATCCAGAGTTTATTATAGTTTAATTTAGTTCTGGGGATGACAACTAACAAGCAAAGAAAATTAAGAATGGCCTGTGATGCAGGTCTCATTATAGGCTATATTAAACTTAAAGCTTCATTGTATCATATCTGGTGATCTGCTATCAGAAGATAGACAGAATCCCCTGGAGTCAGAGGACTCTGGGAATGTGTTTACATAGAGTCCTCAGTTGTTTTCATACAGCATTGTTTCATATAGCCACCTTTACTGATAATATTAATTGCCTCCTCCCACTCTTCTTCATATCAAATAATCAATTCATCATTAACATATCCAGCAAAAAAAAAAATGAACAAATGCAAACTGAAATAATCTAATTGATTGTGTCTTATGCATGGTTTCTGCATGTTTGGTTGGAAGCTGGACTTCGTAGTAAGAAAAAACTGGGTTCAGGTCTGCCCCTCTTGCTTACGTTTTGATTTTGGACAAGTTATTTAATCTATTTGGGCCTTAATTCCTACATGAGAAACCCTATATTCAGGATTGGTATTGTAAGATTCAAATAGAGCAATACTGGAAAAGTATTGAGCACAGTTCCTGGTGCTTCACAGATACTCAAAAGATTCTGGACACTTCATGTTTAGTGGAGCAACCAATATGAGAGGGGAGCAAATGCTTCTGAAAATTATTAATTGCCTTTTGCTTTTAAGAGACTAGGAGTCCTAATTTTGCCTTTAGAATCACTGCATGCGTGAGCAAGAAGGCATTGACAAGAGACAAACTGAAAGTGCATTTTCAGCTTTCCTCCTGAGCACCTAAGCCCTGTCAAAAGGTGCTGCCACTGAACCTTGGCCACTGTGATCACTATAAATTTAAGGATGCGGTGAAACTGCAGGTACTGCTTTGAAAGCACTAACCTTCATTAGCAGTGAATTAACTCTAGTTCCTTCCTGGGATTTCTCTTAAGTCTTTCCTGGACGTCCTGACCAAGGTCCCATTTGGGGCCCCACGGCTGCCCCAGAGGTTACCTGAGGAGGTGCTGCCAGCGGTGAGCTCTTCTCTCAGGCAAAGATTCTTGGATTTTTGGTGAACAACCTTTATTTAGTTCATTTGTAAAGAGACTTCCAATATTCAAAATTTTTTAATATTAGTCTTTTTAAATTGTTTTTTTAATGTTCAAAATGTCTGAGAACTCTACATTTTCATATGTGTCACTGTATCAGAGTATTTATAACAACAAAAAAAATATATGTTACCTGTAGCTTAATGTTTTAAATTGTGTTTTATCTTTTAAAACACTTCAGAAACAAATCCTTTATATCATCCATTTACTGATGCAAGGCAACTAACAACTTCTTTAAAAAGTTGACAATCTAGTAATTTCTCTAGGCTTCATTTTCTTCCTAATTCAAATAGGGAAATTGAACTTGATTTTCTCCAAGATCCCTCCCAGTTCTAAGACTATCAAATACGGTTATGTTTTATGACTGTGTTTATAATCAAACATTCAGGGCAGTACCTGGCCCATAGGAAGTACTCAATAAATATTTGTTGATTAAATAATAAATATTGAATGATTAAATAATGTAGGTATTTTAATATAAAAGTACATCCTAAAAACTAACTTGGCTTAATAATCAAAACAAATGAGCAGTTATTATTAAATGCCTTTATTACTGTTTGTTAAGATTAAGATTTTCTGTTAAATTATTTAAAAAATAATTTAGTAACCTAACGAAGACTTTGATCCTTAAAGAAAATATAACTCTATTAAAAAAACCAATGGAGTTTAGAGGGGATATGGTTGTGTGAGAAATATAAAACTAAAATTCAGATTTCCTATTAAACATGGCAGACATAAGACAAACATTTATTTCAACTTTCTCCCAAAACAACAGCACAATGAGAGGAAGTAGATCTGTCAAAAGAAGATAGAAACCCATAAGTACAAATAGAACAAGAGGACAGGATGACACACAGAAGATGTCAACACAATTTTGCAAGCTCAAAGACAGAGGGATGACTGAAGCAACATGAAAATCAAGTGCTGTGGAGAGTGAGCCTTAGGGGAGTCAAAGAACCCCAAGAAGCAAGCTTTTTCTCCCACAGAGTTTTGGGAAACTGAGGAGCTGGAGACACTGGGTGCTTCTGAAGAATGGGAACACAGGTAGGGCTGTAAATAGGAAAGTTCATTTGAAATTCATGTAAAAAGAAGACACCTAAATCTAGAGATGGCTTCATGGGCATGCAGCCTGGGCATTTATGCAGGACTCCCCACTTAGGAGGCTCCCACACAGTTTAATGCTCTGCTGTTGACATCATGAAATTCTTAATAATTTTTGAACGGGGCCTGACATTTTCAGTTTGCACTGGGCCCTGCAAATTATGTAGCCAGTCCAGCCTAAATCCCCTCCTCCTTCCTCCACACAGCCAGAAGTCTATCCCTCCTCCACCCCAGCACAAGACTGAATGATAGGAGGTACACTCTCTGGGACAGGTGTAACAGAGGGACTGTTTAGGGACATTCAGGCACAGCAGAAGACAGGTGACTAAGTGACTGTTACATGGAGAACGATGTCATTACCAGGCCTTTCCTCCACCAGGCACAGAGAATGCCGGCAACCAAGCTTACGCTCCTGGGCAGAAGATTGCCAGATTCTTCTCAGAGGAAACTGAAAGGAGAGTTGGTCTCTCAATTAAACAGTTCCTGTTGAATCACCTGACACGCCCCATTCAACAACACTGAACTTTGAAACATTGCACTTCTAATTGAACTCTGAGAAATTGTGACACTAATAGTAGGAGAGAAAATTATATAACATATTATCTTTAGATAAGAGACACTATTGCAGTAATAAAAAAGAATACTATTTTTTTAAAGGAACACTCATAAAATTAAAAAATTATAATTGAAATTCAATATAGGTAGGATAAATAAAAGATTCACTAAGACTTATGGAAGATAAGGTGATTTCAGGGTTATTTCTTTAACTAGAAAGCAAAATAAAGATGATAGGAAAGGAGAGATAAAATATGTTAATCAAAGAACATGAAAAAGAGCAGAAGGAAAAAAATGTTTAAATGAAAAATACTCATTTTCCAAAATTCCAGAATCAAAGGTTGTAAGCTCTCATTGAAAGTGACCATTCATTCAGTATGTTACTGTAAATTTTCAGAGTACAGTGGCTAAAAAGAAGATGCTAAATATGTCCAAAGAGGAGAAAAAACATGTCAAAAAAATTAGGAATCAGTATGACATTGGATTTCTCAAAAGCAAAATTGAAAGACAGAAGACCATGACTAAAAGCTTTTGAAATTCTGAGGGAAATGCTTTTCACCCTATAATCCTCATGGAGTCAAACTATCAGCCAAATGTGAGGATATAGAAAGACATTTTCAGATATTCAGATTCTTGAGAAATGTATTTCCTATACACCACTGATTACAAATACACTAGAGAATGTGCTACACTAAAATGAGGTAATAAATCAAGGAAGAAGAAAATACTTGATTCAGGGAACAAAAGATAGAACACAAGACAATGAGGTAAAATCCCAAACGCAAAACAATGCAATGAAATCCTAGAATTATGGCTGTATCCTAGGATAAGAGATCAAAAAGATCGGATTGGAACAAGAATAGAGACATATCCTAAGGGAAAAAAAAAATAAAACTAACAGATTATCTGATTAAGGGGGGAAGATACGTTAAATGAAGAATTACACCTCTAAAGAGAAGTTGTGAACAAAAAGTACTTAGATAACAGAGAAAATTAAAGAACAAGGGAATTACTAACTCCAGGGAAAAACAAAAAGCAGTGCACCTGAAAATATAATATTTGTCCTTTAATAACCATTGTGCATAAGTAACATTTATAGAACCATACCCATGTAAGCATGGACTACTGATTAATGTAAATTGTGATGTAATGGTATTAGAAATTTGGTAGAATGGATATGTTCTTTTCAAGGTGGTGGGTTTGGAGGGGTTGGTCAATGGTCAGTAGATGATATCTAAAATAAACTTTAAAAAATATAAATATTATTCAGAAATATGGTGGCAAATACTAGAAGAAAATGTAAAGGGATTAATGGTCTCCTTCCAGAGATAAGAATCAGGAATTGGGAGAAGTGGATGTAGAAGTACTGTGTTTTGTTATGAGCTTTGTAGAGCTATAAGACATTTAAAACTATGATCATGTATTCTCTGATTCAAAAAAAAAATAAATTAAAGACATAAATCTGTGATTCACATATACTTGTAAAAAACTTATATTTCTTATTTAATCCCGAACTGGTAATAATGACTGAAATAATGGCAACATCAAAAGAAACTGATTGTTCAAGCTGTCAGTATAAGCAAAAACAATATGACTAAATGCATTTGTCATTAATTATTTCATTTCATAAGCAAACCTTTAGCATGATTATGTATAAGACATTAGACAGTGTAAAACATCAGCATATCCTCAGAATGGAGGGTAGCCTGAACATTTCAGGGTATTGAAGAACAGGTTGATGTAAGTTGGTCAGGGGTGATTTCCTCCAGGTTCTGGGATTGGAATCCAAATCACAGAATTCCCAGAAAAACAAATTAGCAAAAAGGAGCTGATATGCTAATGTGGCATAGAATGCACTTTTCATAATAATTAGAGACAGCCAGTGACAACAGTACAGGAAATTCAGAACATGACCAAGCGGCAACCAGGATAATTACATATAGCAGGTCCCCAAATCAGATCACCTGAATTCCGTAATTTCAGACTGCTCTGTGGGGAGAAACAAGCACACCAAGGGCTCCAGAAAGGTGTGATACCTGGTCATTCAAGAAGAGCCTCTGGCAGGTGGTTAACTTTCTGATGGCTGCAGTTCTAGTAAAAGCTGTGCCTGGCTGTCTGACATTAGTGGGGTGGAGGGTGGACAGGCTGCCTCCCATCCCCATCTCAGCTTCAAGTAGAGCAGCTCTAGGTTTGCACACTAAGTTACCCAGGAAGCGTTCTGCTTGAATGTAGTGTTTCATGGCTGGAAACCAAGCTTTAAAAATACTGGTCTACCCCAAATTCTTTATTTTACAGATATAAAAATAGGGCCTTTTAAGTAATGACTTCCCCAAGTTGAAAAAAAATTGCCGTGGCAGAATTAGAACCAGGGGCTGGGCTTGTTGAAAGTTAATTAATTTGCTGTCTCCCACACCAATGGTCCTGGCAATGTTGTTAAAGTAAATATATTTTGTTAAATGATATGTTATTGCTACTTTGTTTAACAAGTCTGAAAAAATATACAATGCAGAGCATAAAGAAAAGAAATAGGAACATTGACATATAAGCACCATAAGTTAAACTCTCTTCAAATACTATGCAACATCTAATGTTAGCTTTAACTTAATTTGCTAGTAGGTTTTATTCCACTTGATGCTGTATTGCCATTTCTGCCCATTCCTTCTACTCTTTGAGCTGCTTTATTGAATAAAGTAATTAATTAGTTGGTTGCAAATACTATGTCTTGATGATTCATACTGGTAAAGCACTGTTTCTTAATACTTGCTGAATTACTGGTACCTGTATTCTTTTCGGCTTCTACTCCTATTCTCTCCCCTTGGCCTCTCACCTTCTCCCCTCTAGAGGTAACTGACTAGCTGCTCCCAGCAGCTGTCTGATTTATGTATTCAGTTCTTCCTTTCATGGACAGAGCAACATGACAAAACGATATAAGATCACTTCCCACTTACTTTCTGTGCAAAACTGTGATTCTCTAAACCGGAAATATTTTATTCTTAACAACCATAATTATGTCACCCCCTGCAGTTAACTTTAAGCTCACTATTTTGACAATCCAAGCAAATAAGTTAATTTGCATAAGGAAGTTAGAATAATCCAATAACTAATGGTTCCTCTGTCAAAGATCTCTGGTAGAAATAGCTCCTATTACTTTTTTCTCCCTATCTTAATATATTAAAAGGACAAGTGAAACATAGCCAAGCTATTTTTTAAAAACCACATTTTCATAGTTTCCTCTTTACAAGAGGGTTGTCATGTGCTTAAATGGACATACTACGTAATTATATTGGTTGCAGCAGAAGAGGATAAAGAGGGGAAGTGGGATTTGAAAAAATGATGAATATTTTATATTAAAGTTCTCCATGCTAATATAAATAAGTTATATGGTATCAAGTGAAGAAGCAATGCCAGCACTAAACTTAAATTCTACCTTGTTCTTGTATTCTACCTTGGAAAAGATATTAAATCACAAATATCCTTGGGAATTGGCTGATATACCTCTAAGAGTTTATAGTTGAACCAATGACCTGATTAAAGCAATAAGGCTATGTTTAAAGGATGACCACTAAACCTTAGTTTTGCCAAGCTTACTTACAAGATGTGTTTTGAATGGTTGAGTCTCAAGTAGCTTCCTGAATATTTGATTAAAGTTGTTAAAAGATAAATTTAAACAAAAATAAATGACAATTTGGGATAGAGAAGCAAGATGGTGGCGTGAGTAGAGCAGCGGAAATCTCTTCCCAAAAGCATATATATTTTTGAAAATACAACAAATGCAACTAATCCTAAAAGAGAGACCAGAAGACACAGGACAACAGCCAGACTACATCCACACCCGTGAGAACCCAGCGCCTAGCGAAGGGGCTAAGATACAAGCTGCGGCCCAGTGGGACCCGAGTGCCCCTCACCCCAGCTCCCGGTGGGAGGAGAGGAGTCAGAGCGGGGAGGGAGAGGGAGCCCAGGACTGCTAAACACCCAGCCCTAGCTATCCGCACCTGAGCGCAGACACACAGTGCGTGGGGTGCTGGAAACTAGGGAAACAGGACAGTAAGACCTGTGAGCAGGTCCCCGCAGCCAGCACCCCAGGAACAAAGAAAAGCGAGTGCTTTTTGAAAGTCTTAAAGGGACAGGGACCCCACAGCTGTCCCGGGAGCATCCCGGGACACTTAGCCCAGCAGCTGCGAATCCCTGGGAACTCTGGGTGTCCAAACCCCTGCAGCACAGCTCAGAGGCCCCTCACCATGATAAACAGCCTCCCACCTGTTCCCCCTCTGAAGTAGCTCCGCCATATTGTAGAAGCAGCCTGAGGCAGGCCACGCCCACAGCAACTGCAGAGCTAAATAAACTCCATAGCTGCCGGGAAAGATCAGAAGGCCCATCTACATGCAGCTGCCCAGCACAAGCCACTACAGGCCGCTGTTCTCCCAGGAGAGGAAGGCCACAAACTGGCAAGAAGGGACTTTCTCTTACCAACACACGCGCCAGCTCCCCCCAAATATATCTATTGCCATGAAAAGGCAGAAGAAATTGATACAGACCAAGATCACAGAGGCAAACCCTGAGAAGGAGAGAGACCTAACCAGTCTTCCTGAAAAAGAATAAAAAATAAAGCTCATAACCATGCTGATGGACCTGCAGAGAAATATGCAAGAGCTAAAGGATGATGTCCGGAAGGACATTACAGAAATGAAACAATCTCTGGAAGGATTTATAAACAGAATGGATAAGATGCAAGAGGCCATTGATGGAATAGAAACCAGAGAACAGGAACACATAGAAGCTGACACAGAGAGAGATAAAAGGATCTCCAGGAATGAAACAATATTAAGAGAACTGTGTGACCAATCCAAAAGGAACAATATCTGCATTATAGGGATACCAGAAGAAGAAGGGAGAGAAAAAGGGATAGAAAGTGCATTTGAAGAAATAATTGCTGAAAACTTCCCCAAACTGGAGGAGGAAATAATTGATCAGACCATGGAAGTGTACAGAACTCCCAACAGAAAGGACCCAAGAAGGACAACACCAAGACACATAATAATTAAAATGGCAAAGATCAAGGACAAGGACTGAGTTTTAAAGGCACCTAGATAGAGGAAAAAGGTCACCTACAAAGGAAAACCCATCAGGCTATCATCAGACTTCTCAAGAGAAACCTTACAGGCCAGAAAAGAATGGCATGATATATTTAATACAATGAAAGAGAAGGGCCTTGAACCAAGAATACTGTATCCAGGATTAACAATTCCCAGACAAGCAAAAGTTGAGTGAATTTGCCTCCCACAAACCACCTCTACAGGGTATTTTAGAGGGACTGCTTAGATGGGAGCACTCCTAAGACTAAACAGATGTCACCAGAGAAAATAAAATCACAGCAAAGAAAGCAGACCAACCAAATACTAACTAAAGGCAAAAAATAAAATCAACTACACACAAAAGCAGTTAAAGGAAGCACAAAAGAGCACAGAATAAAACAACCAATATATAAAGAATGGAGGAGGAGGAATAAGAAGGGAGAAAAATAAAGAATGACCAGACAGTGTTTAAAATAGCTCAATAAGTGAGTTAAGTTAGACAGTAAGATACTAAAGAAGCTAATCTTGAATCTTTGGCAACCACGAATCTAAAGACTGCAATGGCAATAAGTACATATCTTTCAATAATCACCCTAAATGTAAATGGACTGAATGCACCAATCAAAAGACACAGAATAATAGAATGGATAAAAAAGCAAGACCCATCTCTATGCTGCTTACAAGAGACTCACCTCAAACCCAAAGACTATAGGAACAAAGAAAGAGTGAAGGAACAAAACAGCAGCAGAATCATAGAATCTAAGAATGGACTAACAGTTACCAAAGGGAAAGGGACTGGGGAGAAAGGGAAGGAAGGGAGGGATAAGGGTGGGGAAAAAGAAAGGGGACATTACAATTAGCATGTATAATGTGGGGGGGCCATGGGGCGGGCTATGCAACACAGAGAAGACAGGTAGTGATTCTACAGCATCTTACTACGCTGATGGACAGTGACTGTAATGGGGTTTGTGGGGGGGATTTGGTGAAGGGTGGACCCTAGTAAACATAATATTCTTCATGTAATTGTAGATTAATGACAACAAAATAAATAAATTAATTAATTTAAAAAATAATAAAATAATAAAATAAATGACAATTTATAAGATGATAGCTTGCTGTGTAAAAACATTGTGCTGATAATCCAAAGGCACATTTTAGACTATTAAAATGCTTTCATTCATGGGGAAAATTTACTGGAACACATTGCCTTTTTGTTAAGTTGTATGGTTTTGTACTGAATAAGTTTTCCTCTGCTTAGATCTGAAACAATTCGGTAACTTAAGGAAAAATAATTATTGTGATAATTTTAGTAAAATCCTAAGAAGCCAAGAACTTTGATGGAAATATGCTGTTTCCATGAAGAAATAACACATTAGCCTGGCAATCTGAACCACTACCAGGGTCCTATTCCCAGCTTTCTGGCTGATCAGCTGCTGGACCTAGATTGGGTTGAAAGCAGTAATAATTAATTGTGATATCTCTTAACTCAGAAGGACACTGGTAGGGTTTTACTAAAGTAATATATCCAAGTGTTGAGGATTCTTTCAAAGAAAGTTGCAATATTAATAAATGGTAATTATGTTGTATACAGCAATACATGGGACAATATTCCCTTAATTTGTATTTAATTTTTTTTGAAAGAGCGTGAATTGTTCAGTGCTTATTTAGTGACTTGGTGAAAATAAAAACTGTTGCTTCAGACAGTGAAATTGCAGACAGTTGTCACTAATGTGTTTAGTTGATATAGGCAACATCAGTAAATTAACATTTAATGGCACAGCCCATGTTAGAGGAAGAGAACTTTTGTTATAAGCCATCAGCTTTTTATACTGATTAAAATCCAGGCTTATCCTGTTTGTTAACATCACAGGGGTATCCTTCTCCTTGTTATCCTTAAATTGTCTACTGTGCAACTGTGCTAGGAGCTTTGTGGTCCTTTTTTAAATTACTTTATTTTCTGCCCATCAATCAGAGAAGCAGACCCACCAGGGATTTGTTGCTGGGACTAGATCTTACATGATTGTGGGAGCTGATTAAGTCATCTTTGTAAGGCTGTTATCCTAGCTTCTGATTCTGGACCTTGAAGTCCACAGGGCTGCCTTAACAAAGTATCACAAACTGGGAGGCTTAAAATAACAGAAACGTATTGTTTCATGCTTCTAGAGGCTAAAAGTAAAGTCAAGGTGTCAGCACCACCTGTTCCCTCTGGGGAGCTCCTGGTTTGCCAGCAATCTTTGGCATTCCTTGGCTTGTAAATGCATCACTTCCATTGGCCATCTTCACGTAGAATTCTCCTGTGTGTCTTCACACTGTCTCACCTCTGTGCATGTCTCTGTATCCCTTTACATAAGGATATCAGTCATACTGGATTAAGGCCTACCCAAATGATCTTTTTAAATTGACTACCTTTGTAATTACCCCATTACTAAATAAGGGCACATTCTGAGGCACTGTGGATAAGGACTTTAACATATCTTTCAGAAGGCAGGGTGGCACAGTTCAACCCACAACAGTGGGGGACAACAAGGAGATGCTGGGACCCACACACATGATCTAGAACCCACAGGGATGGACTGAAACCATGTCAGTTCTCACTGCCTCTGACTTTGCCTGCAGGAAGAGATGGTATGCTTTCTCAGAGAGGTAAAAGCTTACCGGTTACAGCAGTCAGAGGAGTTGCAAAGGGCATTGAGGGAAAGGCCAGGAAGTTGCTAGCCTGTCTGCTGCCTTGTGAGCCCCCAGATGAGCCGTAATGTGTGAGCTACCTAATGGCTCCTTCTTTGTTCCTGCCCACAAATCACATACCACAATCTCTCTGGTGGCCCGTCTTAGCCAGAAACACACAGGAAAGGGAATTCTGGGAATTGTAGTTCATTCTATCCAAGTCAACACATGATAAAGCCACCACACTACAGTCTCTATATACTCACTATATTGAATATTGATAGTACAAATGAAGATAGTCAAGAAACCAAGTAATTCTGAAGCTTAGATGCCATATGCCCCCAACTCAGACGTAGGAAAGACGTTTCACCTCCCAGTGAAGTTTTAATTTTTACTACTAATAAAAAAACTGTATCCATCACCCAAAAAGTTTAACTAGATAACTGAAAATTAAACACACCAGTTTAATTTGTCTTTGTGCCATCAACTATATAGCAATAAGGAAAGGATTTGAAACCCATCAAGCCTTGAGATCTTAAGGTGGTGTCAGTTGAATTAGGTAAATTTGGAAACAAGAAAAAAAACAGCAGACAATTAGCCTTTTTAATAGTTTTATTAGCAAGGGAGAAAATGCAGTGGATAATCACTCAAGCTTTGAAACAGATGGACTGGAGTTTTAAACACAGTCCTGCTCTTTAGCAATGTGGAACCTTGGGGAAATTTCTTAATCTCACTCTCTGTTGGTTCCTGGTCTATAACTACAGTGATGGCCTTAATAGCTGCCTCAAAGGGTCACCGTGTGACTGAAATAAAGAACTATGTGAGAGGAAGTTGGCACAAAGTCGGACACTTGTGTTAAAGCAGTGTTGGCTTATCTGCTTCTTCTCTTCTGTCTGCTTGTCCTCTTCCTTTTCTCCTTTTTCCTTAACTTCAAGAGCAACAAAATAGGAGGTGTTTTCAGTTCCACACAACACTAATCTTTGCTTTTCTACGGTGTACATCTCCAACCTGTGTTGTGAACAATAAAGACATACAACTCTTTAAATATCAACCTATTTTGGAGACTCAGAGTGGGTGGTTTTTCAAGTAGCACCTTTGAGAGCAGACGTGAATGGAAATGCTTATTTCTAAGGCATCACAAGGGGGAAAATGTTCTGTTTGAAAATACTCTGTGATAAGTAAACATGCTGAACTTTTTCTAGAGAGGTGCTTGAAATCTATTTGGACAAGATTTAAAGAGCAAACTTAAACAGTAATGAATGTTCTTCTTCCCAGAAAAGTAAAAAGTATGTGTGTCCAGGCCTCTCTGCTTATATTCTGCACAAGTACAAAACCTACTCTTCTTCATACACCTCCTCAAACCCACCACTCAGTTCAATGTTCTTTCTCCTTTCATAAGGCACATCTGTTGTCAGCAAACACTCTTGTGAGCAAGTTCTAGGGTCTCCTATTACCTGTGACCCCCTTTGTATGTTCTCCCCATCTTACTTCCTTGTCTTGTAAGCCCATGAAAGCAGAGACGTCATCAAACATTTCAGTTTACCAGATGCATAAAACAACCAAGGTACCTGGGATGTAGTCAATGGAAATGAAGTGGAATAGACAAGAAGGGACTGGAAAAGGACAGAACAGATGGGAAGATGTGGGACAGAGTGGCAAAGACTAAAAAAAGATGCTCATGGGAATCCAAAATCTTTCCAGACGTCAGGACTGGGGACATAATAGAAAGCAATGAACTTGGGTGACGGATGTTTGTATTGCGCAGTAGAATCCATCTTTCCAAAATCATTAGGTACATCTGAAATGCACTTGTTCCATGCATCAAACATTGTTTCCACATAGATTTATCAATTTTACTGCTGTCCCTTCTAGTCCTTCAAAGATCTCTAACCATCCCCCCTCCACTCAGGAAACACAAGCTAATATACTAATGCTTAAACCTCACAAACATACATTGTTAAGGAAATATTTTTAAAAACAGATGAAAAAAGAATATTCTACATTTAATTTATTTTTATCACCTCAATAACCAGTTTCTTAGAGATTCTCAAAAGAGGGGCAGAGACTCACTCTACGTAACTATTAAAAGATACTCAAAACTAAGTAACACACAAGTGCCAATTCTCCCAAATCACCCCAGTAAAAGTTACTCACTCTTTAAACTCAAACCCCATTTTATAACCCTTTATAAATAAGCCGGTAATTTGAAGTATTGGATTGGAAGAAAGAGCCATAAAATTTCAATGAATCCATCTGGAAATGCCGTATTATATTGGGACTTTTCTATAGAAGACAGTGCATGTAAGATAAATTCTAGCCAGAATAAGCAGGCAAAGAGAGGCAACAAAGGGCCAGGTAATTTATTTAAATACCCCCGGGTGATGTTCTCGCGGCCTCAGGCTGGAGAAGTCACGCCCGGTTAGGGAGGTGGGGCGCTTATAAGGGATTAGGAGGGGGAGGAGTGGGCAAACTATCCAGAGGGGTGTTGAGAGGTATGATTGGCTAAAGGTGACATAATAGTCAACTAGAAACTTTTATCCTTCCAAGAGGGAGGAGGCTGACATCTGGGTCTTGGCACATCAGGATGGAATTCAGGAAGCGCTGTCCCCTTTCCATATACGGCACGGACTTTGGGGTCTGGTCTGTTCTCCCCCTATGGCATCTCTCTGTTCTGTTTGCATGTCCTTGTTTTTCCTTTCTCCAGCCTAACAGTGCATATTTGGACCACTATAATTTTAAAAGATGTCTTAGAAAGGAAAAGCATTGATTTTCATAACATCTAATTCTAGACAAAAAGTGGGACCAACAGTTCTTTTAGTACAACCAAATTTAATGTCACAGTGGTGGGTCTGAGTTTTTATTTATTTATTTATCTATTTCCTAATTTAAAGAAGCTAATTCTATACTGAAGGGAGGTTGTGTGCTTAGGCATAGATAATGTTAGCAAAGAATGGAAAAGTTGTCTCTTTTTTTTCCCTGAAAACAATAACCTACATTTAATGGTAAGAAATCACCAGCAAATTCCATTATGTTTGTGGGCTTGACATGTGGTGCTTATTAAATGTAGGAACAAAGCCACTTTATACATCATAATGTTCACATTACAAATCCACTGCTCATAATGGTGCTGAAAGTGTATGTGCAATTTTTCTGAACTTATGAAATATACTTCTGACACCTCAGGTATTGATGTATGCATGCATGATATTGTCCCAGTGCAGTAGGGAGACTTAACTGATGTCTGCAAGATTTGATTTATTACAAGTAAATACGATTGCCTTCATAATCTGATTTTATTATGTTCGGGGCTCTCGCAGGTAAACTTTTAGTAGAAGGAAGAAGGCCAATTTTATTAAAGCAGTGTGTTCCTGCAAACCACAGAGTTTCTTGTCAAGGGGGAAAGGGGGACCATTGATCCAGAAAGCATATTGAAAATTTCAAAGAAAGAATTTACTTCCAACATACCCAATATCGTATCTTCTCAATTCCCACAACTATTTCAAATGTAGTTTTGCCTTTTGAGCTCTACATTCCTTCTGTAAAAGCCATATTAAAGTGAAATTCACATATCTGAGGTCAATGCTAAGTATGCCTGGGGGGATAACCATACCATCTCAAAAATATTGGCAACAAGAATATTTCTCTTTTGTGATGGAGATAAAGAGATTTGATGAACTTGAAAGAATTGAGATTATTGTTGAAACTTTCAAAACTGTTGATTGATAGGATTCCAAATGTCCGGGCCACAGCTTTGCTCTACTAACAGCTCAAAGAATTAAATATAGGTCATTCCAGGATCAGAGATGAACCTGAACCCAAAGCTCCAGGTGAAGCACATGGACACAGGGTAGTGAGGTGGAAGGAGCCGAAGGAGGATATCTGTCCATTTCACCCTTTAAAGAAGATTAGACACAATGACCTTCCCATGCCAGCTCTACATTATCTTAAGTGTAGAAGAACAAAAATGATTGACATGAGAGTTTGCAAACTTCCTCCTCCTCTGCCTACTGAAAAGAATCCTGGCATAACTCCCTCAGTTTCTTCCCCTCCTTCCCTGATTTGCTTTGGATGTTCTGCTCTTTCACTGCCAGTATCACCAGGGTGGTCATTCAGGCCTTTGTAATGCAGAGTTAAAAAAGGAAGAGGGTAGAATAAAAGAAAAAAGAGAGGTAGAAAAAGAAGGAATGTATTAGCTTGTGTTAGAGCAAAGCTTTTGTCCAGGAAGGAGGGCACAAGCCCTTTTTTAAGGGGTTTGCAAGAAAATCAATCAAGGGCAACTGAGTGGCATGAAGGAAGTTGTTAAGAGAGAAAAAAAGGTAGAAATGTTATGCTGTGAGCTATGAATGTTCCCCACTATTTCCAAGAAATGCAAGGAAAACATATGAATTAATTGAAATTACTTTTTCCTTGATCGTTTTGAGTTTCTTAGATGAAATGTTTCAAGACTATGGATCAGAATCCAGTAAGATCGCACGTGTCTACTATGATCAAGATACTGTCATTTATTTTCCATGGGTGGGCATCAGAGTGTTAGGGTAACCAAGCAGACGATTCAACCTTTACCAACAAATGACCCATTAAAGTTTAGTGAAGATGCCCAAAGGGGGCTAAAACATTGAAGTAAGATCTTTGGCTTTCACTGTGAAGGGTACCAGAACTAGTCGCTACAAAATATACCTTTTTGGCACATGGATTATTTTGAGCCAAAGGCTGTTGAGAACCACCCGATGTAGGAAAAGCTCTAAAAATGGCACAAGCTTTCCTTTTGTAAAAGAAATTTACATTTGTATAGGAAATTTCCGTTTTTAAAGAAGTATCCCTCTCCCATACCAGGAAAGGAAGACTCTTAATAACTCTTATCAATGGAGATAGCTCCAAGTTAAGTAACCATACTAAACCTTACTGAACAACTCTTATTTACCACGTACTTCCTGGTCACCTTCCCATAACTATCCTCCTCCCCTAGAAGCCCCAATTCCTTTTTCTTGTTTAGCCTAGGATGGTCTATAAGCCCAAGTACTAACCACCCCTTGGATCATGCTCTGCTTAATGTTCCTGTGTGTATGCATAATGTACATATGTGGGTAAAATTGAAACATTTCCAGAATATCTTACCTGGCTTTAGTATATCTGCATATCAATAGGCGTTCAGAGGTGGAAAGAAGTAAGGCTTTAGTGCATTTGCATCTTTCCTCAGGAGTGGAGAAGTTCATCTCCATATCAGTGGGTGATTACCTGGGCAACAGAGGGCTTATCTGTACCTTAGAGATGAGGGGGGTGCTGGTGTGGATGCTGCTGGAGCAGAAGAAGAAGGACAGACTGGGACTGCAGTTTGTGAGAAATAAACAGGTTTTAAACTTTATTTCTCCCTTTGACTAATTTTGGTTTTTAGAGGTATTTTGCCCCGGGATTTCCTTTCTCCGAACTTATAACATATTAATTGTTAGACTGGAGGAAGGAAAAGCAAGGACATGCACACAGAACAGAGAGATACCATAAAAGGAGAACAGACCAGACCCCAAGGTCCGTGCTTTATATGGAAAGGGGACAGCTCTTCCTGAATTCCATCCTTCTGATGTGCCAACTAAGACCCGGCTGTCAGCCTCCTCCCTCTTGGAAGGAAAAAGTTTCTAGTTGTCTATTATGTCACCTTTAGCCAATCATACCTCTCCACGCCCCCTAGGATAGCTTGCCCACTCCTCCCCCTCCTAACCCCTTATAAGCCCCCACCTCCTTGACAGGGTGTGACTTCCCTGGCCTGTAATACCCAGACTGGGGAACATCACCTGGGAGTTGCACTCAAATAAACTACCTGGCCCTATGTTGCCTCTCGTTGCCTGCTTATTTCAGCTAGAATTTATCTTACATTAATAATATTCTGTTTTGCTCTTGTTAATTGTTTTTTTTCCAGTTTAATTTACAAGGCCCCAGCCATAGAACTCAAAGTAAAAGAAAATAATTGTTTTCCTCTTCTACAACTGGAATAGAATCAAATGGTCTAAGAAACAGTTGTAATAATGAGCAATAAAAATTTACATACCCAGTGGAGATCAGGAATCAAGAGATCAAGAAACCAGAGCCAGTATAGTAGTTCAGGCTCTTTGGAGGTCATAATGTGATTATTAGACCAAAAAAAAAAAGAACAACAATACTTGTATTTCATGAGTGTTTTTTTTTTTTCATGAGTTTTTCTTTTGATATAGTCTTTGTTTATATCATTATTTTTGTCTCCTTCCTAAGTGACGCTTCCCTTGAAAATGTGAGCTATGTTGAGGGTAGAGGAAAAAAGGAGTTTGGATTCGTGTTAGAGTGAAATGTTAAAAGGGGAGCCAGGGGGCTCCTGGCAGCTGACCCTGGTTATGACAGTAGGACTCACACAGCTGTAGAAACTCCAAGAAGGCAGCTGCAACGTAGGGGCAGGAGGGGAGGACCAGGGCCTCATTAATTCCCCATTCTCTACTTGCAGAGTCTCTTTCCTGATTTCAGATCTGGAGCTGGTTTTGAATTATGTTTATCAAGGAAAACCATGCTTTTAAAATGCCCATAACATCCATTCATAACAACCACCACTCCACTTGGGATATATCACCAAGGCAAAACAGGTGAGCTATTCTCTCTTGCTTTGCCGCTCCAATCTGTACATACTGCCTCCTCAGGCTGAGTCCTTCTTTATTTTATCCTGACAATGAAGCCAATTATTTAAACTTGATTTCATCTAGATTTGGACTAAAATGCTGAGGTGGGGGAGGAGTGGTAGGGAAATGCAGTATAATGTGTTCCAAATTCTTGGACACCTAGAAAGCTACTGTCTAATATTACCAAGACTTTTATCTTCAAATTTTACATTTGAGACACCTCCTCTAGCTTCCCATTGCACTCTGTGAAGTAAAGCAACTCCTTTCTGCTTTAATTGAAATGTACTGTGTGCGGTATCATATCTAGTATTTCCTCCAGCAGGAGATCCCAGCTGGGGATCTCTCTGTAAACACATTGAGTATTGATAGCCCACACATCAGGGTTTTCATGTGAGCGGCTGTGTGCTTGGGAGAGCCAGGACGCACAGCTCAGACATGCAGTACTTCTAAGCAGGACTGTAATGTTTTCCTCATGCTGCACCTCTGGGGACCCAGGGTGTGGCTTTCTGTCTACCTCGCAGGGGCCATGATGAATCATTAAGCAATAAACCACAGCTTCCTATGTGGGTGAAGTCTTGTGTATGCACTTCACTGCTGTGAAACTATGACTGCCAATTTTTTATTATAATGAAGTAGTAGATATCTGTCCCTCTGTAATGCCACCTTCCATACATCAGTGTCTCTGTGATAAAAATAAACTGCAAGGTGATTTGTGGGCAAGTGAGTGTAGAATATGTGTATGCACATACAGTATGGGTGTAGGTATGTATTGAAATGCTTATTCTTAACTGCTTCCTAAATACAGGTATAAATAACTTGGGCCTATCTATGATTCTACATTCTCAATTTTTCCTCCCAGTGAGAATAAAATCTATAAACAGGTCTTTATCAACTTAGACTATGAATGCAGACTGGCCTCATGTAGACATCAGGTAGCTTTTCACATGCTGGAAGTTACTTAAAGAGATCTTAAAGAAAAGTCTCCTTCAGCCACTTAAAAAAAAAAAGATTTTCCTATGCGGATGCCTATGATTCTACTATTATTTCTATGTTCTAGTATTTAAGTATTTTCTGAGAGGTAATTATTGACTATCTAGCATCCTACTGTGATTTAGTATAGTATCCTCCCATAGAAAAATAGGAACCCCAAACAGTAGGAAAAAGAGAACTGAAACTCTATCAAGACCATTTCTATATTATAATTTGTCCAAGGTGCTCCTATACGAGTCTATGCTTTAAGTTGGTTTTGACCATACAGTGCCTTGAAATGAGTCCCACTTTTTCTACACATATTTAAAGGAACAGCTACTTTAAAGAGTAGAGATCAAGCAGGGTTGAAATAAAAACACAACATTTTAAATGAACATTTTTATTCTGTAGATGCTAATTTTAACTTACTAGGATTGCATGTATTGGCCTTCAAGGTCCAAAGAGAAAGGACAGTATTGCAAGTAACAGAAAATAAAGCTATAGTGGTTTAAATAAATAGGGAAGACTTTTTATATCATATAACAATTCTGGAGATATGTGACTGCTCAGTGATGTACAACATGATTTTATTTCATAGTCACAAGATGGCTCCTGCAGTTCCCATCCTTATTCAAGGCAGGCAGAAAGAGAAGAGTTATTAATATTATTGCAAAAAACAAAAGTCTTAGAGCTCTTAGCAAATGGCTTCTTAGGATACTTGGGCCAAACGTGTGTCATGTGGTCAAACCTACTTGCAAAGAATTATCTGGAAAATGATAATCTCTCTTTAGGCTGGATGCAATGATACCCCCACAACCTCCAAAAAGTAAACAGGTTTTGGTTAGCAAGAAAGAAGAGGAAGAGACATTGGGCAAATAATCGTATCACAGATGAGAATTCCACCCACATTCTCAAAATCTCAGATTGCACCACACAGTTCACATGGAACTGTCATGCAGAGTTTTGGGAGAAGGGAAGGGTCTAAGCAATCATCTAGTCCACTTTCATTGCACAGACATGAAAGCTGAGGTCTTGGGAGATTCACTCTCAAAAGCCAGTTATCTCCCCAAGATGAGGTGCTGGCTTCCTTGGCTACCATGTTTAAATACCTTTCCTTAGTATTCCTTATGATTCTTTTCAGATGCACATCACTTTACTTGCAATAAACATATAGAAATCCATTGTGCCCCTGCCCAAATCCCTTTATTTAAAACCCAATTATTGGAGCTATCACCTTTGCTATGGAAATGTCAAAAGCATTTAGCATGCAATATCATTTTACTCACGAGAATGATGAATGGCACAGCCATCTCCGGTTAAGACCCAGAAGGCACTGATTGGCCTTCTTTCCTTAGAGAAGATTAAGCAGGATGGGTATACATAGGGGGAAAGTCAGGCTTTATAATTAAACATACTTGGTCATTTCTTTGCTAACTCTGACCTCGCAGGGAGGAGCCATTTCTCCTTCTGAGTCGTTGCTCAGAATATGTTAGGAGGTTATAAATACTAACGTAATATTAGTTTAACATCTCTTTGTCTCCCTCAAATTTCCATAACCAGAGTTCTTATTAAATCTGCATAATGCTGCCAGAGAAGCAGGGCTGAAAAGCTACCCATGTTCCTAAATAGAAAATCTCCACAGCAAAACTAATCACAGACTCAAGCATGTTTGGAATGGTTAAGAGCTCAATAGGAAAACTAAGCTCTACAGTATAACTACTCCAAGACCATCAACCTTGATTGTCACAACACAGACATGTATCAAGGCAACTTAAGAATGTAACGAGAAAAGCCTTTGTCCTTGGAAAGTGTGACATGACTGTAAGAGGAGTAGGTATAGTTGAATGGTATGTCCTCATCATGTCTTTATTTTAGCAAGATGTCCCAAAGCATGTGGCCTTGGACTGGGGTTATTTCTGTCTCTATTGGTAATATATAATACTGAGATTGGTCTATGGTATTTTTAGTCTCCTATCCTTTGTTACTAGTCACTCCCTGAACTCCTTCTCATTCCCTAAGATTAGAGAATACAATTCAAATGCTTCCTCCTCTAGCAAGCCTCTTGGATTTTCCAGGAAGAGTTATTTCCTACCTCTGGCTTCACTGTGTGATCATTCCATTCATTTTTTCCAAAAACTCCTCAGCAATTAGTCATTAGGGAGAAAAAAGGAATGACCAGATATTGCCTGTTAAATGGGAGAGAGAGCGCTGAGTTTAAAATATGTGAATTCCCATTTTCCGAAAAGAAAGTTCAGGAAAAAAAATCTTGGAGAGTAAAAGGTACACATAACAAAATCTCACAGTATCAATGAATGACATGAATAATCTTACTAAATTTACAGAGTTTTTAACAGGATAGTGAACAGTGAAAACCAGCTGGCAATACTTCTTTTTATTTCTTCAACCTTATTAATAACTAAGCAGCTAGGTAAAAGTAAAGATATATTTACTCTGCAAATACGTCCCTCGAACAAGGCATAAATATTACATGTGGTGGTGTGCAGTGCAATAGATTCAGTTTTTGATTTGATAAAGTCACCCATACATAATCCATTGGCAATTCAGTTTCTTTTTGAGGCTCTTGCTGAGCTTGTCATTTCCAATTAACGAGAATTCAGTTTGTATTCTCTTGTCACCATGATAAACCCCCTTTCTATAAAATTAATGCTGTAATATACAAAGCTCTGTATGCTACTTTTGCACGTTTTTTTCACAACCAGATTTGAGTGACTTGGGTCTGGCAGGTCAGAGTATAGTAAGCATTCATCTTCTGGGCATTAGAAAAAGATGTCGTGGGAAAAAAGAAATTGCTGAGAGTATGCTACTGAAACCCAGAGAGTGAAGCATTCCAGGGAGTGTGGACTCACTCAAAGGACATTTTGTCCAGAGAGAAGATAGTTCTTAAATAGACAGAAATGTGAAGTTTAGAGAAGAGGGAGATCAAATGGTTAATGAGCTCAAACTTAGCAATCAGAGAAATGTAAATGAAGAGAGTGATGAGATATCTTTTTAGACCCATCAGAACAATACAGTTCAGCTAGCCAATGCAAGTACTGGTGAAGATGTGTGGCTCTTTGGATTTTCATGCCCAGCTTGGAGGAAAAATGGACTGTTTACTCCACTCTGGAAAGCAAGCTGATAATACCTAGTCAAATTAAGTCTTTGCATATCCAGGTCTTCTGCATTCTGCAAATATATGTGTGTGTGTGTGTGTGTGTGTGTGTGTCTCTGTGTGTATGTATGTATGTATATAGAACAAATTCTTACATATGGCCATAAGGAGAAGACATGGGGATGGTCATAGAAACTTGGTCTTCATGACAGAGACTTGGAAACATGGATGCCCATCTTTGGAAAAGAGGATATTGAAATGTGTTGAGCACATGCACAGCAGAGTACTGTAGAG
Source organism: Manis pentadactyla (assembly GCF_030020395.1). Classification (NCBI taxonomy): domain Eukaryota; kingdom Metazoa; phylum Chordata; class Mammalia; order Pholidota; family Manidae; genus Manis; species Manis pentadactyla. The sequence continues at coordinate 144,998,451 of NC_080021.1, read as the reverse complement.
GACTGGATAGCCACATTAATGTTTGTACATTGTACAGATAACATAATGGACCTTAAAAATACAAGATTCACTCAAAAGCAGCACATGAATGTTTATAGCAGCCTTATTCATAAATGCCAAAATCTAGAAGCAACCAATGTCTTCCAAAAGGAGAATGGATAAACTGTGGTACATCCATACAGTGGAATATTATTCAGTGTTAAAAGGAAATGAGCTGTCAAGCCATGTAAAGAATATATAACATCTGGAAAAGGTAAAAACTATGGAAAAGTAAAAGGATGAGTGATTTCCAGAGGCTCAGGGGAAGGAGGGATGATACACAGAGCAGGGGATTTTTAGGTGTGAAACTACTTTGCATGATACTATAATGATGGATACATTTGCCAAATATGGATGCATCTGTCAAAACCTATAGAATGTGCAATACCAAGAGTGAACCCCAATACACGCTACTGGTTTTACTTAATAATAATGTCTCAATATTGGTTACAAATTATTAATTAAAAATTATCAGTTGTAAAAAATATACCACACCAATGCTAGTTGTTAGTAGTAGGGGAATCTGTAAGCCTGCGGGGAAAGGAATGATAAGGAAATATTGGAGAACTCTCTGTACTTCCCACTCAATTTATCTGTAACTTGATGCTGCTCTTAAAATAAATTATTATTATACAATAATTATTTAAAATGTTAATTAAAAAAACATGTTGCTAATTGAAACAGTTTGTGATATACCAGATATTATTTACATGAATTAGAAATGTGTGCAAAAAAAAGTACATCTCTTACAAAAAATATATGTGAACAAAACGATGTACAGTAAACTAATGAGAATTGGTTGCCTAATAAGGAAGGGGAAAAGAAAGGGTGTGGGCTGTAGGTAAGAGGAAAGGAAGAATGAAAGACAGCAAGGTGCATGCCTCAGTCCTGAGAATATACTGGAAATGTGATGAAGCCAGCCCTCTGTACCTGAGTGAAATTAAATAAACACACATTGAGGAATTGCAGGGAATTCGGGAAAAGATGAAGCCTGGCTGTGTATCTTGGGGCTGTTGGCTTAAATGGTGTCTAAAGTTGTGGAGTGCAAAAATAGGTTAGGGCAAACATTTGCAAGTCTAGGAAAGCTTTCTTGATCAATTTCTTCCTGATTAATTTCTCCTGAAGGCTGCCAGAGAGGAGATACAGAGTTGTCAACAGCAAGAAGCCTGTAAAGCAAGTTACACTTTATCTTTTTTAGGATGCTTTCTTTAACAAATGAGTTCTTAATAATTGGTTACTGTGTAACTAAGAATTTTGCAAGCTTCTGCCAGCCTCCAAGACCACAACTCTGTGTCCTCCAAAACCCAACCTGTAGATTACATTTCAAGACTCCTGCACAGTAGTAAATGGAGCACAGTGTCTCAAGCTTTGGTAGGCATATGTGGGCTCATCCCTATTGGTAGGCATGATTTTCCAAGCAAATATTTACAAATATTGATTCCAACCCTGATGTTAGATGTTTAAGGTGGGACATACAACATTTAAAGATGGTATTTTGAGGGCTCTGTTAATGACCCATAAGCCAATTATATTTTTGCTAATTTACACTCATCCCACATACTACATCTCCTAGCTTTTTGGTTTGCATTTTTGGCTTAAAGGGCACCTGTGTCTGAGCAGGGCAATGATTCCCCAAACTAGGGGTCTTCTCTGGTGGAGATGGCAGTTTGTGGGCAGTAAAAACTGATCCAAAAGCATTGTGAAACTTCCTATATTTCCACTGCTATTTCGATGACATTTATGTGACTCTTTAAATGGCAGAGCCCAGATCTGGGCAGTGGTCAGGGCTTGGCTGTGAAGTAAAGATTCTCTTCCTTTGAACTGTTGTACTGGCTTCATGGCAAACCATTAAAGGAAGCAAACCCTCCTGGTTTTGTAATGTGCTGCAGGTGACTAGGGGCAGAGAAGAAAGGACACAGAAGCACAAAGACCTGTTTCCCCACTGATCCGTGGCCACCCCTCCCCAGGAGATCTGCCAGCTCAGGAGAGGGTAAGGTTATTCCCAAGCCACCACCAGTACTTCATTCAGGTCTGTTCAAATGCCACCTTCTCCTAAGTGCCATCCCCCAATGCCCTGTAAGAAATAACATCCCTTATCATCCTCTATCTCCAGACTCTGCTTAATAATCTCTGTAGCCCTTTTCGGCCTTCACTTGTATACACCTGCTTATGACTGATTGCCTTATATCTGCCGCTCTTCAACAAAAATGTGAGTTCCACGAGAGCAGACTTCCCAGGACTGAGAACATTTCATGGGATATAGTAGGCTTTCAATAAATATTTGTTTAATAATGAACATGTCCCAGCAATAATGTATTTTAGTTCAGTGACTATGGGCAAGTCATATCTCCTGTTTCATTACTGGTGAAATATGGATTAAAAATATGTATTCTGCCTACATTTTAAAATCTGTATGATGTGCACTGTAAATCTGAGGGACAAACCATTTATATTTCTGGTGTTCTGTGACTGATATTTCCCAGAGAAGGATCCATTCTGGCATAACAACACTGGGTGATGCATAGTGCTAAGCAGGTAAGATGGGGAACTGCATGTGATCCTTCCGTGAGAAGCAGCAAAGCAGTTTCCCTAACTGGCATCTTGACGTGGACGTCAGTGTGCTCTCTGCTCTTGCTTCTGGCCTCTCACCTGCTGATGCCCCGCTCACCACCACTTGTACAAAACCACCTGAGTGTGGTGGTTGTGAAGTTCTGTCACCCAGAGGATGGACCTTTATATTTTGTGATTTAGCCTCATGTTATCCACATTAAGACGATAAGCAACATTCTTAGCTGAGCAGTGCCTACGGAGGGTCTAGAGTTATCCTGTGGTTTTATTGTTTCAAGACTGAGTTATGGAAGCAGTTACAGAAGTCTACACTTGTTCTTGTTTGTAAACTGTGTGTGTGTGTGTGTGTGTGTGTTAGCCATGCAGAGCAATACACATCATATGGAGGGAGCTGTGGGACACTCATTCCAATTCCTCCTCTCTCTTGATAGGTTAACCTGGGTTTCGCCTCCTGTGTTTATCACAGAACTCTAGAATCAGAAACTCTAGGGGTGGACTCTTGAGTATCATTATTAAAATAAATGTATTTGTGATTTTAATATGCATTCAGGACTGAGATCCACTGGGCTAAACAAAGCACACATAATTGAGAACAGAAAGAGAGTGGCAGTTCTGATGAAGGGGAACAACATGTGTCTTCAACATTAAAACTGAGCGTAGAAAAAATAGATTCAAATTCTGTTTCCACTATTTATTATTTAAATAACAGAGGGCAACGACAAAAATTCCCTAAGCTTAAGTTTTATCACTTAAAAACTACAGGATAATAATATTTATCTTATGTGAGGAGGAAATAGGTAGCGTATGTGAAAGGCCCTATGTACCACTCTGTCCCAAACACAGTATGCATCCAATAGAGTGTATAAATCTATGCAAATTCCCTTAAAATTCAATATAATTATAAGTTACTGCCTTGTTAGTAAACCTAATAGTGGAACAATGACTTTTATTCATACTATCTTACATATATTTAATGTTTTTTGGATTACCAAGTGCTTTCCATGCACTCCCTCATGTGATTTAGGCAATAATCTATAAGGAACACAGGACAAGTATTCCCTCCCCACCCTTTTTTTTAAATGAGGTAACAAACTCAGATTAAACTGCTTGCCCATGACTGCACTGCTGATAAATGACAGAGAAGGACTAGGACCTGGAGCTCCCAAACCCTAGTCCTATCCTACTGTCAGATCCAGGCCACCTCCTATTAGCTTCTGGAATGGTGGACTCGGAGTGCGCCCATAAAATAATTACACTTCTTCCATGGGCTACATGTGAAAATGTGCAGCATTATTTCGTGGTCATCCTTCATAAACGCTGAAGTCCCCACAATTCCGTAGCTCCTTAGTTCAAGCTCTCTCTGGTCTGTTTAGGAAGCATCTCCTCCCTTTGAACAGATGGCAGACAATTTGGTTGGGTTTTAACACTGACTCAAACTCGGTGATGAAAATGGCAGCTGCATTCCTGGTTCCCAACTCCAAATCCCACTTGCTGGGCCAGCATAATGGTAAACTAACCGACAACCAAGAAATGTGGATGCAGCAGGGACGTTGTCTTGAAAGCCAACATTGACATACATGCACACATATACTTTCAGTTGTGAAGATCAAATGTTTTGCACAGAAGAAATTATTTCTGTCCTTTTGGGCCATGAGGTCTAAGCAGAACAGTGAGAGAGGAAAAATGACTCCTGAGTGAAGTGGGAGGGAGGAAGAGCAGAGGATACTGCAGGCTTTTCCTGCAGGAACACTGCTTGCTACTATTCATACAATTAACCTTTCACTGTTACTAACAACCAAGGTCATTTCCCTTGAAAACTTTAGGTCAGTGTCTCACTTGCTTCGAATGTGTGTGCTCACACTATTTGGTTCATATCCTATGTTCTCATTCTCCCTCTCACTCATCTGCTCCTTCATCAGAAGCCTTCCCGGGTCCTGGCTGTAGTCTGTGATTCCCGTTTGTGCGACTGTGGGTGTTTCAGGACATCCCCCGGCAGTTATGAAACTACTGACCAGTGGAGCCTTCTCTGCAGAGAGATTTCATTCATGACTTGTGCTATTATATTAATGGGTTTAATTTAAACAGGACTAGCCTCGCTGGCCAAATTACTGCCATTTAAATCAATTGGTTGAGGGGGAAAGACAGCCTAACCAGAGCTATTAGACTTCAATTTATTACTGTATCGGCTTTTAAACTGGGCGAAGCAAGTTTGCTAATGTCTGTCCTCTGTCCTTTGAGCTCACATACAAAATACAGTGATGAGAGTCTTTGGAGTTTCAGAAAAGGGAAGAAGAAGAAGAAAAAAAACACATTAATTTTCAGTCAATGTTTCATGAGCCAAGACCAGGTAGCTCTTGAAAGAATCCTTTCTATAGGATCTTGTGGGTGCCTTTGATGTCCCTTCATTAAATTGAGATTCAAATGATCGAACAGATGTATTAGTTTAAAAAGGCTTTTTACTTGGATTTTTCCCCCTTCATAAAAAATAAGTGCTGTTTTTTTTTTTTCCCCACACATTTCAACCTGATTCAAATAGAAAAGCAAAAGGGAAGAAAATGCTTTAGATGTGCTCTTTTGATTTCTTCCAATCTTGCCTGAATAAAATGGAATGGGAGATCAAGAGCACTCAATTAATTGCAACACTGGGTGTCACTAGTAGAGGGAGGGAGAGATGAAGGGAGGCATTAGGGATGCACAACCCTTAACAAATGCATAGACTCAAAGAAGGAAGAAGAAGGGGGAATAAAAAAGCGTGTCTGTATTTTATTGCACTCCGTAAGCTTTTCGCTTGTATTTATAGCTGCAATTATATCTCAATGAGGTTTGTCTACAGTGTTGGCTTCACGCTAATTTTCCCCCTCACTGCATTCTTGGAATAGGCTTGGACTGTTTATGAACCAGACATATTGACCTCATTTACAGCTAGCAGTTTAAATCCATAATTTTTCCACCCACAATCCCTCTTTGACATTCCGGCGGTGCGGCCGGCTCAGCGAGACTGAACTAAAAGTCTCACACTTCATTGAACACCATTATGCGGCTTTATGCTTATAAGCCTGTTTCCCTCGGCTGCCTTTCAGCTTTGCTGGAGATCCATTTGGCCACAGGCCGGCAGTGATTAACTGGAAGAATCCAATAAATCACCCTGTCAGCCAGCAGGCTCTCCTCACTATGTCTACACATCGACATTTGGATTTGCATCTCTCTCACTCTCTTTTTCTCTCTCTTTTGATTTTCTATCCCTCTTTTGCTGTCCTCCCCTCTTCCTACAGAGCCATTCAAACGCCTCTTTTCCTTCACCCAAGGTGAACTTGAACTGCTATTGTGAGCATGCCTTGGTCCCCCAAGCAGCCCTCTGAGGAGATAAACCCTTTGATTTGTACAGATTCCCCTGCCCTGGCTTTTCTGCCCTCCTCTTCCAATTCACTCACCTCTTAACTCTCCCAGCTGCCTCGCAGAACCAGCTGGCACTCAGGGGGAAGGACAAGCAGATGGGAGGGAGAGAGTGGTCAGAAGCCAGATGCTGGAGAGGAAATCCCGCGGATTCCTGTCAACTGTCATGACTTTTTGTGAGCCCAGCAGTTCAGAGATTGGACAGAACTAAGAACATTGAACTCTGCTTCCCCAGATGCTGAGCAGCCTGGCTTTTATATGGGAAAGCTAGACTGACGTCCGTTTCTTCCAAAGGGCAGTATGTATATATGTGTTCATGAATAAACGGCCTTGCCCAAGTTTGAGGGACATTTACCGGACTGCTTAAGACCCTGCTTACAAGGCAGATGAAAGGGTACAGCTAAGGATTCAGGGGAAGAGACAGCTTTCCCTGGCCAGGGGTGGCTGGGGGCAGAGTACTCTCAGTAGATTACTTCCTGTTTCTCCCAGGTGACCTGGGTTGGTGAAACAGCCTCTTCTTTGACTTGACTGGTAATTTCCCATCCCCATTTCTTTTGTATTCTCCACATGGCCATAGTCTTCTTTTGTCTGGAATTATTTCTGCGCTGTGTGCACAAGCATTTGTTTGATGTTGCAGACATCAAATACACTGTACGCTCTCCGAGTGGCCAAAGGCAGCGAGGTTCTTGCTTTTGAAAACTCCACTGGCAGCAATGACAAAAGGCAGTCTGAACTGCAGTCACAAAGGATGGGAGAGAGAAAGGGGCAGGACCAGTCAGGGGTGGTTATGATCATCTCCTCCCAGCAACACACCGCGGGGACAGCTGTGCTCCGTGTCCATGGAACAGCAGTGAACCACCTGCGAGCAAGAAAGGAAATCGATACACTGCGAAGGGGTGGCCTGTCTTTGTCGATGGGCTTCCAGTGTGTGCTGCCCGAGAGGGAGCCCCTCCTGAGACACTAATGCCTTTGTGTTCCTGGCTCCACCTTCCAAATGATTTTTAGTATATGTTTGTTACTAAACTTTTGCATTTTGGTAAACTGTCTTCTGTCTTTGTAAGTTAGCTAAGTAGATAGATACACAGATTATGAGATAATAGGCATACAGAGAGACACTAGGGAAGGCAACCCTAAATGTCATGTATATAGAGTACCTGGTAGTATAACAAAGTACCTGGCACAGAGTGAGAGCTTTAAACATGTTATTTCTCCTAAACTCCTATACACTCTGATCAGCATTAAAGCCAATCAGGAGAAACAGATGTGGCCCTTGGGCGTATGGTAACCCTCACAATCCATCATCAATCCCAGGCTGTATCCACTAGGCTCTCTGCTCCTCTGGGCATCTCCAGCCCTCATTCTCTGCTCATTGCACTCCATCTGATCCACCACCACTGATGACTGCACACATTTTAACCAAATATCCAAATCAATTGAATCAACTCCTGCTTGGCCAGCATTCCAGTACATTTGCATGGAGGCTACTGATGAAAAGGATGTCAGGAAATTTTCTAGAGGATTCACTCCTGTTTCCCATTTCTGTAGATCACAGAAGTGACAGAACATCTCTGAGAATACTTAGGTTGAGAACATGTCTTCCATACCTCATAGGCTCTGACTGCATATCATCATATAAAAATATGAAGACTACCCATAAATTGTCAGTATAAGGCAAGGAAATGGGTTTCACAAGCCACACAATTATTGCTGTAATTGCAGGGAGGTGGGGTGGGGAGTCTGTTCTTTCAAAAATTAAATGTCAAGCATGGAAACGTCAGTGACGCTCACATAACTTATGGTCAAAAGGACTTAAGATGCACTTGTCTTCAAAAGGCATTGTAATTATTGCACAAAGAAAGTTACCTCAGCATGACTCAGTTTCTCTGGAAAAGAAAAAATAAGAGTATATGCAACTTTCCTGTGGTAGATGAGTCTTTTGAGAATGAATGATTTGTGTAAAGTGCTTCAGACATCTGACAGGCATGGGAATATTGAAACTTACGTCAGCATTGTCATTAAATCTTCTCCCCAGGACTCAATATTTTTCAGTATTGCTTCACTAATTCTAGCATCATCACAAAGAAGAAGGGGAAGAGTGGTATAGTAGCAAGATCATTAAAACACAAGGAGGAGAACTGGATTTTCTTTCAAGTTCTGCCCCAAAAGAGCTCCAAGACCTCAAGAAAGCTCTCAAGGGAACTCTGTTCTTTCTCCTGCAAAAAGAGAGTTGAGCTAACTAGGTCCAAAGTGTCATCAATAATGCTAAATTCAATAATAGAACAAAGAGACTACCTATATTTTGTGATATAATTTTGTGTAACCATATTCTCCAGATACTGGTTTTATAAACATGCTCTCCTTGGCCTCATTTGGTCTCCTCATTAACTTCAGGTCACATCCCTATTTCTCTTTCCCCCTTCTGGCTGGCAATATAGCCACTGTTCAGAAAAGTTCTACCCTGGGCCTTCTCCTCTTTTCTATCTATACTCTCTGCCTCCAGGGCTTCATCCACTGTTTAATTTTGATTTTCATCTCTAGGTGGAAGACTGCCTGGTTTGACCCTCCAGTCCTGAACACCTTTTGAAAATCCATACCATCATCCCAACTGTCTTTGATATACATTTCCACCTGAATGGGCTGCCAATATCTCAAGTTGCATAGCTGTAAAGAGAATAGATTCATATCTTCTCACCTCACTTGATCAGTTAGCATTCAGCCAGAGAGTGGAACCACCATGAGTACATGACAAATTAAGAATGCACTGTGGGAATTAGACTTTCTACAATCATGGGAGCTGGCAGAGGGGTGTTTGCAATACTGTTGTTTCTGTGCCTGGTATTGAACCTGAAATCCTAGTGGTCAGCCAGACTGGCAGTTGGAAAAGAAAGCTGGACATGGTCAAGGACAAGGATAACCATGAGGATGAACTAGAACCCAAATTAGCCTCCACGGCTGCCATGGGTCATGTGCAGCAGAGTGTGGTGCCTTCTCCAAGAGCTGTATTTGCCCTTGGCCTAGGCCTTGGAAAAGCTGCAGGAGGAGATCTGGCAGGAGCAGGAAGAGGTGCACACCCAGCTATGGCCCCATACCAACAAGATGAGCTGGCAGATGAGACAGCGCCCCTGAGCTGCCACGGTTCCTGGCACCCTGCACTAAACTTCAGGGCATAAAATACACAGTTCTGTTTCTTACTTCCACTTCCAGAGTTCATGGGACATGGGTCTTGTGGCCAGTACTCACCTGAAACCAGACAGGGAAGGAAGTTCTGGAAGAGTTAAGAAGGCAAAGCTACCTCACCCACAGAATGTCCCTCCTGTATTTACTAATTCTATTCATGGCATGACATCTTCCCATTATCCATACTCAAAACCACAAATTTCCCTTGTCCCCACACCCAAACAGCTGTTAAAACCAGTTCACTCTACTCTTACAATGTCTTTTCATTTTGTCCCAGCCTCTTTTTCAATTTCTACCTCTTACCTTTGGCAATTGGTTGAGGCTCTGATTCATTATCTCTTGCCTGGACTGTTGCAATAATCTCCAAAGAGACTTCAGTCACTACATCTCTTCCCCCTGCAATGCAGGCGCAGCTATAATCATCTTTCTTCCCTGACGATGTGATTCCATAGATGCCCACTGTCCAAGGATAAAACTGAACTCCCAGGCCTGACAAAATGCCCTCCACAGTCTGGCCTAAATTAATTTTTCCAACCCTATTTCTCCTTATTGGCTTTCAGGAGACGTACGGTCCTTCCCTGTCCCACCATTCCCTGTTTAAGGTGCTCCCATGCCCCCCTCGCTCAGCTGTCCTACCCTCCCTGACCTCAGGCTCTCCTGTCCTTTCAGAGCCTTTAAGTCTCTGCTCAGATTCCATCACTTTCATAATCTCCCTCCCAAAGGTTTGTAACCATTCTCATCTCTGCAAATCTTAAAATAAATTATTGAGGCCCCTTTTGATATACATTATTGTGCCTTGAATACATGTGTTGGGCCCAAAATTAGACTGTAACTTTTCAAAAATGGAGACCACATTTTCCATATCTTTGTGTGTCTTCCAGCACCTTGTCATAGTGGATGCATAGTGGGGACTCTCTTCCCGAACGGATGATGGGTGAGATCAGGCTTTCCCAGGGACAAAGTAAGTAGTAGGAGACAGGAACTCAATGGGTCGAGCAACCTTGGCCATTTTTAATTTGGAAGTCAGCGTCCAAGTACAACATTGATGAGAATTACATTGGTTAAGATCTTTTCAGTCGCCAGCAACCAGAACCCAAACTCAACAGTAGCTCAAATTGTTTGTAAAAAGGGAAACTCTTGACTCATGTGATTTTAAAGTCCAGGCACAACTGCATACAGGCCTTAAATGAGTTTATATTCGAGACTTAGTGCTTTATTATGTCCTTTATTATGAATTGGCCTCACTCTTAGGTAATTCCTCCCCCACTGGAAGTACAATACCCTGCCAGCCTCCCACTCTACATAATGTTCTATTACCAAGAGCCTCAACCCATATGCTGGGGTGTCCCTCTGGTGAGGGTTACTGTGTCACACAGCAACTTCCGAACAAATCCCTCTGGCCTCAGAGGTAGAATTTTCTGACTGGTGTAAGTGGGAATCATAGGCCATCGCTGCCCCAATCAACTGAGCATGGGGAGAGGTGGACCCTCAAATGGAGGTGTAAGTACCATGAGAAGAGGGAAGGGATTCTGGGCAGGAAAGTCTTTAAATGTCCTCTCCAGAGATTTAGGGAAATGGCCACTGTGGAGACTCCCGTTTGTTCTCTCTCACTTTGATATTTTCCTCATCAACTCTTTATCCTGTTGTATAATTCTGCCATCATTTTCCCCTCAAAATTTCAGCCAAGTGGTCATTTTAAATGCATAGATAATTTGGTATTAATCATATGTTCTATGTGCTTATGGAAATAATTCACAGTGAGTTCCTCAAACATTGGCACCTAAGAATGCATTTTATGTGGATATGAAACTATTAATTCTTACCTCATGTGCTGTGCCTTGCATCTTCAAGACACTTCACAAACATCATTAACTAATTAATCTTCAAGATGCCACTCTGGAGGTGGATAGGTATTACCTGGAGTTGCAGATAAGGACACAGCACCTGGAGAGGTTGCACACAGTCTCCAAGAAAACCACCAATAATTGCCTCATAATGACCTGTCCCTCAAATGAAAGTCCTTCTCAGGGAAACCCTGAGTTCACACCATGCCAGGGAAGATGGCTCTGTGTGCAAACCTCACAACAGCTGTCTGCCACATAGAGAAATCATTCAGCACTGATGAGTGTTTACCTCAGCTGCGTTGTGGATTATCTGAATAGAATCCCACACATACCTGCAGGTAAGAGCTGCTGATTCCCTTGTAGTGATGTCTAGCAGGAGAGATGGCTGCCAGGGGAAAGGAAATGAACCCAGTAGTCAGGGAGGAGTGGGTAAACAGAAAAAACAAAACTCCCTTGGATATGAAAAATGTTCAAAGTTAGTAGGAAAACTCAACACAGACCAACCTAGAGTTCTGATGAATATTCAGGCAGAAAACCCCCACCACCACCACTTCACCACCAGGCAAGTGACAGTCAGCGGAAGTAACCACGCTGGCAAGTGGCCAGCAGGCCCAGTTGGACACCAGCATGCTCTGTTGCCTGCTGAGTGTCTTCTCTCTCTCTCTTGCTTGCTCTTTCTCCCCGCATCTCAGCCCTAAAATGGAAACCACAGACCCAGCTTGCCCTGCAGAGTCAGATTCAAACATGGCGATGCAGTGCTTTGCAGGAGCCAGATCCTTTGTGCATTGCAAAGAGTTATTTGTGATGGCGATAATTCCTTCTCTAACCAGTACTCCACACTATACCTGGAGATGAGGTGGTTGTTCCTGAATCTCCATATTTTTCCCTGTAATCCAAGCAAGCAACACATCTTCCTCCTGGAGTGTTCATAAGGTTTGAAAATGAAGTCCTGCAGGGAACTCCTTCTAATTGCCAGAGTGAGTCACTTTCCTTTCCAAGCAAAGAGGTTCCTGTTGGTGACATTAGAGAGCAGGCGCTTGTCTGTATTGTAACAGCTTAATTATAAGTATGGTTATAACCACACAATCTGTCATTATACCTTTTTTTCCACCCTGAGAATTTGTACTGCAATCACCATAACACTATAACAACATGAGCAACAGACTGTCTGGCCTCCTATGATCGTTTCCTTTGCCATGCCTGGTAGGGATGAGCAGGCGGCTCTGGATGAAAGAACTGACTCCTCTCCAGCAATAAAAACAAGTCTGAGTCCTTCGCAGGGTTTTAAGGGCATCCTGTTCATTTGCCTTTTTCTGAAGGACAGTTGAGTCCCTCACTTACCTCCCAGCCTTGCAAGCCCTCCCTCTGGTTTCATTTGTTTGAAAATGGCACAAGAAGGAGCTACCCTTCTGCTATTTTATACCCAAACCAAGTGAAGTGGAAATTGCACAAGGAAACCTATCCATCTGTTAGCCCTCAGCTCAGCAGTGGATGGAATTTATTACACTGTGCATCTTGCCCCCTGCCTCTGCCAGGCAGCCTGTGGGGTGAAGTATGGGTGAGGAGGGAAGTTTGGGTCTCAGAGAGGGGGTGACTGACTTTGCAGCTCCATCAGAAGAAGGAGCAAAGCCATTTATTACAGAGGGAGAGTCGGGCAGTCACAGAACAGTGGAAGATAGGAGGAGGGAGGGGGTGCTGTTGAACTGAGCATCACCTTGCATTCCACATGCCACCAAACACACCATTTCACACTGTCCCTCAACTAGGAGGAGAGGCCAGGGGTACACTCTAAGGGGCCTAGAACCACCTCTTTGGGCTGAAAGCCCTATTTCTAAGGGACTGTGGATGTTCATCAGTGACCTGGTCCCACATGTCCATGATTCTTAGGAAAATGGCCCCAGGACTGTAAGAAACGCTGCCTGGCCACCAGCCCCTTCTTCGGATCCAGGAGAATTTGTGGCGCTATCCTACACCTCACCTTCTGGGAGTGGTTGTGAGATAGCCTCTGCTGGCGTGTTGGTCACTGATAGGAGCTGCTGGTCCTCTGTCAGGATCGATTCTTTCATCAGAAGGGAATGGCGGACTGGGTCCCAGATTTGTTAAGGATGAACAATAAGTGCTAAACCTAGTGCTTCAGATTCTCCTTTTCCTACAACGTTTAAAGACCTCTTTATCCTCCCAGAAAATGTGTTTATGTGTTTGTGTTTTGTGGATTTTCTTTGATCTGTAATGGAGTACTTTAGGCACAAAGAAGACACTGGAGATTTGCTTCTTCATCATTAATCATGTCCCTCAAAGACCATCAAATATAGCCTGGTCTTTTAATGCTGCTTCATATCTACCCCCAGGCTTTAAGAGAGATCAGGCAATTAGTGCAGGGTCCATTTATTTTTTCTTTATCAGGTTGCAATTTCAACTAGCATTATCAAGCCTGCCACTATCTCCTCAAAATAAAAGTGAAGAGGGTCTGTGAAAGCATGGCATTTAGGGACCTTGTTAATATCACATATGTGAATCTGTCTAACAATATAAAGTTATGCCCCTTTTAATTGATTCATTTCCTCAATTTGTTCATTCATCCAGGAGTCCCTCCTATGAGCCAGATATTTACTGTATTAAGCTGGGGATAAAAGTCTTAACAAAATAGACATGTTCCCTATCCTTATTGAGCTTGGAGCCCAGTGAAGGGGATAGTCAAAAGTACCATCAAATACAGTGTGGTGTTGTTGAAGAGGGAAATATTCAGTGATTAGGAGAATTTAAGATGGGGCTGTATTGGAGAACTGGAGGTAAGAATTAATAAGTTGGAGAATAATGAAGCAGAATATTCAATTTATTAAAAAAAATTGCAAACATCCACAGGTGAGAGAAACATGATACTTTTGAGGCATTTGAGCAAGAGTTATTTTAAGGAATTGGTTTAGGCAGTTATGGAGATTGAGAGATTGACAAATTCAGATTTGTAGGGCTATCCTGTAGGTTGGAGACCTAAGGAAGAGTTGATATTGCTACTCAAGTCCAAAAGCAGTCTGGAGTCAGAATTCCTTCTTCCTTGGGGGACCTCTATCTTTTTCTCTGTAGTTCTTCAACTGATTAGATGAGGCCCACCTATTTTATGGAGGGCAATCTGCTCTACTTGAAGTCTACTGACTTAATTGTTAATTTCATCTAAGAAATACCTTGACGTCACATTGACATCTAGACTGATTTTTGACCAAATGTCTGGATACCATGCCTAGCCAAGTTGACATATAAAATTAACCATCATAGAGAGGGAACTACTTAAATCTTATTAAGGAGTTTGGCATTTATCCCAAGAACAGTAGTGAGATGTTTGGGATGGGATTGAAGTTATTTCATAATGGTGATAGAATAAAAGCTGCTGTTTTAAGAAGATGACTCTGGCCACCTCATGTGGACAGAGCACTGAAGTTGGGGCCCAAGACGAGAGACCTGAAGGGCAGAGAGGGGCCTGTTGTAATAATTTCAATGAAAAGAAATAATTTCCTGAGCTAGAGAAGTGTCAATAATAATGGAAGGAAATAGACTCAAGATGTTCAATAGATTCAATTGTTTGGGTTGTGTGTGTGTGTGTGTGTGTGTGTGTGTGTGTGTGTGTTTTAGGGGAGGTGGTAGAATCATTAAGACTTTATAACTGGTTAGCAGAGCAAGCTATGTAGACTATGTGACCCAGTGCAAAATAAAAATGGTAGGGCCCTAGTACAAAAAGTGGGATAAAACAGTCTTTCTCAACGCATCAGAGTGTGTTTGTTTGCTACTTAGTGTCATTCTCCTTCAGGCATGAGAGTATCCATGAAGCATCCAGATCCTACAGGAGCCCAGGGCACCGCCCACCACTCTGTGTAGGTGCAGAAGCCCACACCCATGACCCCACCCACCCTGCCCCACTGTCCTATCAGACTTCTCTTACAAAACACAAATTCAAAGAATAATTATTAAGAATTTCAGGATAACAATTGCAGAGCATTAACCCCCCTTGCATGAGACCCTCAGGAACGCAGGGCTCTGTGCGTCTTCCCTGGTCCCAGGACCCATGACGCTGGCCCTTCCAGTGAGATATAAAGGCTCGGTGATATGGATGATTCCACTTTTCTGTCTTGAGAAAGTTGTGTCTGACAGTCCCATTAACACAGAGAAAAGGAGAGGGACAGGTCTGGGGCCCTGGGAGAAAAGGCCTCTTGCAGCTTTAGGTTCATTGACTATATATGGGACAAGTTGAGTAAGGAGCTAGCTATGGCATTTGAATTTCAAAAAAGGAATCAGGGCTAAAGATGTAAAATTGAACATAATCAGTGTACAGATTTTATTTAACCATTTATTCTAGATGCAGTGACAGGTCTGTGCTCAGCCACATACAGGTGCCATTTCAAAAAGACAGTGATTTAGAATGAGTGTAGTCTGTGGGTCTAGAAGTTGGGAGCTCACTGGTTCGCTATCGTGAGAACAAACCC
The DNA here is from genome assembly GCF_030020395.1 of Manis pentadactyla. Lineage (NCBI taxonomy): Eukaryota > Metazoa > Chordata > Mammalia > Pholidota > Manidae > Manis > Manis pentadactyla. Next base: position 144,982,958 of record NC_080021.1, on the reverse strand, counting down.
CCTCACCCTAACCTCTCTACCACCAACAAATGAGCTCAGACACTCACTTACAGCTTGAGTGAGGCAAGAGAGCACTTGGGAAAGGCCTGGTCTTGGATTCAGAAGGACCTAACTGAGGTCCTAACATTTCCCAGCTGTGCAACCTTGCAGAAGTCACTTAGTTTCACTAAACCCTGATAAGGTTCCCTTGATAGAGTCAAAATAATTACATATCTCCCACTTTGTTAAGAAGCTGAAACAAAATACTGAACAGGAATGCCCTTTATATTGCTACAAAATGATGGCCAGTATGAAGTTATATTATTACCATAGTGGATCTGGGCATCTTGAAAAAGGACTGTATCAGCTCTTTTGTGCCACCAGACACTAAAGGGTATATGAAAACTTAAGTATTCTGAATGGCATATGAGTGTTTGCCTTAGGAGTCTGTGGTCATAAGCAGCCATTCTGGCTCAACATGGTAAATGATGGCTGTTTCCTTTTGGGCCAAGCAAGTGACCCTAGATAACACTGATTGCCACTTCTCCCAAGTTAACTGTTCCCTGTGTCCACCCTTTTCTCGGCCTGCTGATTGCATTGTCTTGCAGCTTTTACTTCTGCAGCCAGCCCCTGGCATCAGCTGTCCAGGGTCTCATTTATGAAAGCCATCCCTCATGATTCCCGCCATGCTCTGTGTTCCCTGCGAGCAGCACTAGGTTGAAGAAGAATAATTAGCCATCCAGGCATTGCAGCTCTGATGAGACACCTGCAGCATAATCATCCAAATCAAATAGTTGGCTCGGCTCCTTCAGATGATATATCTCTTTCTCCAACTGCTGAATGGCAGCTTAGCAGAGTTTGTATGAAAATGAAGAACACAGTGCAGGAATGACGGATCCTTCTTGCCCTGTTTTGCCACATCTGCCCAAGGTCTCCAAGGCTCACCCCCGTTTATATATGCACACCCTTCCAGTCCCATCAGCCACACAGACAGTTGTGGGGGAATGGGAAGAGACAATTTAACCTGCACAAGTGACTCAGGAATGAATAGTTGTACAGCTAAGGAAACACCCACTTACATTCTCTGAAAATCATCACCATCTGACACAGGGGCTGGCAGCTTTCCGAGTCCCTGGGAAGATAGCTGAGTTTACAAGACATCAGTTTGTCCTTATTATTCCACAGCTGATAAAACTGGGGCCCAGGCTTCATAGTTTTTCATGGTAGCCTCAGGACCAGAACCTTGAGCTTTTATTGCCCCAGAATTGTGTACAATATCTCCATCACTATCACATTTGTTCAATACAGTTTCAAGATTGTTTGCTGCATCAAAGCTCTTTTGACTTATAAGGCACATTAGGGTAAAGAATCAGAGAAGATTCTAGGCTAGCCCATTCTACAACCTATCAGTTTAGCTGATTTTCTTAGCTTGTCATTTTCCTGGACCTATCAAGATATTTTCTAAGACCAATACACAGTAAGTTAACATGTTCTTTTCTTTGCTTTGGGTTAATTAATTATTAGTTCAAATCATGTAAAGAAAACTTGGGTCTTTCCACTGGGTTAACATTCCCTCTTACATAAGCTATAACACCTTTTATATCCTTTCATAAGCACTTAGCCAACTGAAAATCAGTTGTTTTGGTTTACGGAGTTGTCTGTAGTCTGTTTCTCCCACCAGATGAAAAAGGTCACAAGGGCAGAGTTCATGACCTCGTCCTGTCTATAGCCACATTCCCAACTCTCTGTATTTGCTCAGTAAATATTTGTAGATAATTTTAAATAATTTGGAATTATATAGAGAAGAGTAAATCTGACAGAGGGGAGGCAGCTAGAGATTATATAATCCACCCTCTCTGAATAAAGAGAGACCAAAGAAGTTGTGACTTAACCAAAGTGTCACAATTACTTGACCTATTTAGTCAAGACACGTATATTGAGCATGTCCTCTATGTCGATGAACAGGACTGTGGTTAGACTATTGAGACACATCCAGTGCTGTCAGGGAAGTCATAGTGTGAGGACAGGAATATGTAAACAGGTAATTACAATAATGTGATACGGCAGAGATGAAAGAAAATAGTCTGTTAGAGAAGCTAGGATAAGCTCACATGAGAGGAAATCTGAGCCACATCTGGAAGAATGAATGGAGTCTGTCAATCAAAGAAGGGGAAACTTGGTCTAGGCAGAGGGAACAGCATTTATAAAACCTTGAAACCATAATAGCATAGAAGGCTCCAGGACAAGAGGACTAGCGTGCTAGGAAGCTGGCAGAAAGAGAGCTCCAGAGAGGGAAGTGCATGGCCAGGTATTGAACAGTCCTGTCCATTGTGATGAGTATTTGGACTTACACCAGTGTTCCTCAGACTTGACCGAGCATAGTAATCACCCATGGGTCTTGTTAAAATGCAGATTCTGACTCAGGAGGGTCTGGGGTAGCAATAAGATTCTGAATCTCTAACATCTGCCGAGTGATGTCAGTGCTGCTGGGCCTCAGACCTCACCTTAAAAAAAAAGGCACAGGGAAGGAAACAGGAAGCCCACAGAGGTGTGGGTATGAGGCAGTGGTTCTCAAATTGTGCTCTCCCCCCATTTTTGAACCTTCCACATTAACATGAGGTAAGAAACTCTAGTGGGGCGGGGAAGCTCTCTGTGTTTGCACAAGCCCTCCAGGTGATGCTGAAAATTTGCATTAAAATTTGAACTCCACTAAACTAGGACAGTAATCTGATCAGATTTACTTTGTAGGAAGATGATTCAAGTAGGAATCACCAGACTACTAGTCCAGAGCTCTTTCAATTACAATCCCCCCAAAATTATGCACAGTCTCTGAGTACAATATTTTAGATCCAAGAATATTCTGAGATTTCAAAATGACAGAGTTGTTAATGAGGAATAAATTTTCTCCCACTGCATTCCGAATCATCTTTATGATTATAAATAGCATGAATTATCCTGTGTTTGATGACATCTTTAAGTGTTAGTAATTGAACTGCACATTTAATGAATATGAGTAGAGAATTAACACAAGCCTGTATTCAGAAGTCAAAGTTGACCCCAATTGGTTTTTAAATTGTTTAGAAACAACTTATGTATTTTTTATTATATACCCATTAGGTACATCTGAGGTAGGAGATGAAGAGAAATATTTTATCAGAGTTTATGCTTAGACTCAGGAAAATTCTCTGATTATGATTTATCCTGGAATCATATAATTGGATCTGATCATTTTAAAAGAATCCCGTTTAAAAAACAAAAAACTCCAGTCACTCACTTCAATTTTAAGTTGTATTGTACAATGCTGAAATAAACAAGGATAAATGAATGCATGTTCAATGAATCAGTTAGTTTAGAGAAAGGCAATAAGCAGATATGAATGAACAAAAGAAAGAACAAATAATTAATAAATAAGACTAAATTAGAGAATATAAAAGACTAATTTCATTATGTAAGAGCCTACAGCACATTAGAATCAAATCGAAAGCTTTTAAAAATTTCATGCCAAAGCCTCACTCTGGATTAATCAAGTCAGAATCTGTGGCATAGGATCCAGGCACCAGTATGTTTTCAAACTTCCCTGGTGATTCTCAGGGACTAACCAAGTTTGGTATCCATTGACCTAAAACATCATAAGCTTCCATTAATAATAATGTTTTATAGTTAAAGTTGTAAATGGCACTTCAGTTTTTTCAAGTCTATTGGTGTTTTTGAAAGCTTGGCTTTGTACATTCTGACAGTCACCTTGCGCTATATAAGACAAAAATATTCAAACATTACTGTTACTACAGAACACAGAACTATTTTAAAGCTATAAGAAGACAAGAAAGAGACCATAAAACAGTAAATTAGAGGATCTTTGGATGGAAAATTCCTCCTTGACAATACAGAATGTGACAGTTCTGTAATTGGAACCCTGAGTCCCCTATTAAGATGCTGGTGGCCACAAACGCATGTCTTGCCAAAGCATTTGTTTGCTCTCACACAGACCCACACTAAACGTAATTTTCCAGACCATGAGGACAGGGTGCTGACAATTTGCAGAAGCAGCAAGTGTGGATGCACACACCTGTTTTAATTGCTCATGAAGCATTGTGAGGTTTTTGCCTGAATCTAGAAATGACACAGAGGCTTCCACTTTGGCTCTGGATATTACACACAGACCAGATGGACTCCTGTTGATGATGTGATTGAGCTTATTTTTCATTTGAAAGTAGAAACCATTGGTACGTCATCTGTAGGGTATCCAGGGAAGACATTTTTCTTCATTCTACCCAGCAGACCATGCAGAAACACCTGTTTCATATCTTGGAATCATTTGCAACTGTTATCTAAGAAATAAGTGCTGAAACAATATCATTAAGCCACTTTTTTAATTCATATACTTGGGCACTGAAGAAAATAGTGAAACTCAGAGTTTGGATTGCCTTTTCCATTAACATAACGCACAGAGCTTGGGACAATTCAACATGTATGTCACTGCTTGTAGGCTATTCTGACCAACTTTCCCAGTTTTCCCTGGACTGCAGAGCTCCTAGGATGAGGGAGTTTCTGTACTAAAACCAGGAAAGCCTAGGGAAAACTGGGACAAGTTAGTCACCTTAGTACAAACACATGACATGAGGCACTAAGTGGATGAATGATTCCTTAGTCATGTCGCTGCTGTTAGAGTTATTTCTGGGTTTCCTCCTAGATGTTTAATGTATATCCACTTGAACAAGTGGTGGCACTGTAAGGTATAATGGCCCCATTTGCCAAAATACATCGTGGAAACAAAGACCAAAGGTATATCAACCAAAAGGTATATCATTCCATTACTTGAAAGTGACCCCAAGAAGAGTGGCCACATGCACCCAGAGCACCCAGGGCCCATTGGAGACAGACACTGCTTTAAAGAGCCATGAGTAATCCCTCTCCTCTTCCCAGTCATCGCTGCCAACACCCACAGTGGGATGCAATTTTTGTTTCCCATTATCTCAAAGTACCCTGAAGAAAAACAAAGTTTAATTAACTTCAACCTTCAAAATAGACATATACAATATCACAAGCTGGCAGGAACTGATTTTGGAGAAGCCAAATAAACAACATTTGAATCTAGTGATTGGGATTGTCCTTACCAGACCCCGAGGAGTGCCCTAAGCAGTGAGCCCACGCAGCACTTTGCACAGCCTTCACCTGGTCCTCCTCAGTCGTTAATGTGTGTTGGGGTCCCCTCGGGGTCCTCTAAACTGCAGACTATGATGCCTAGTGGACAGAAGTGGGGCCCAGGACTCTGCATCGTTAACAAGCTCCAGGGTGACCCCAGGTGGTCCAGAGACTACACTCTGAGTAGGAAGGCCCAGAGCTTCTGGGAGGTTTCCGTGAGGCTGAGGGGGGAACCAGAGAAGAGCTCACCTCTTCCTCCTCCATCTCTTTCAACAGGAGCAGCTCTCTGTGTGTAGAAATACCACATGAGAGTTTGACTGAAATGCATTCCACTGCTTTAGGAAAAATGGAAAGCCTCAGCATTAATAAACAGCATTCTGAAAACAAATAACTCTACAGAAGCATGACAATACCACCCACAAACAATTCTGCCATATACTGATGCTCCTTTCAGGTTGACTGAGGATGCTGTCCCAGCCCAAGAATCTAGGTTCTGATCACCTGCTTTCTGACATGGCATGGAGCCTGTCGCAGCAGGGCCAAATCTGTGGTTTAATCACAAAAGGAAAGGGAAAAACAAACCTCTTTCCAACACAAACAGCAGAAGAAAAGCCCCCACGGGGATGGCCCTGTAAACCCCAACTAAATGATGATTTTCATTTGGAGAACCTTCTACTTGACCCATGTAAACAGGAACAAAAACAGATGTTCAGTATGCTGGTCACTAGGGCCAATTTCAGGAGGAAGCAATGGGCAAATGTGAGCCATAGGTGGATGGTGCTCAGTTTAATTTGGGAACGTCTCGAAATCGAAGCAGAATAGGACTGTTCCTCAGAAGGGTCTCTTTGGAGCAGGGCGCCTGTGAGAAGCCTTCCATGAATGTTTAAAGCATCCTTTATAGCAGCAAAAGAACATAGCAAACTTGGGCAAAGAGCCACTGTGGGTTCAAAGATACCTAAGTATCTCTCACCAGAGCAATATTCTCTAAGATTTTACTTGGTTTGATTATTCATAATGGAACTTGATGCTTTTATTTCAGTGTTGTTTGGGTGCTACACTAATATTTTAAAGGGCACAGCAAAGTAGACTCTGAAGCCAGGAACTCAGGACTCCAGAGTACATTTTGCTGACTGACAGTTAAAAGGTGCCTGCAATCTTTGCCTCCCAGACAGTGGGATGGAGGCAGTTCAGATGGAAATAAAGTGGTTAATGAAGAAAGATATGTATAGACAGGCAGGAACTGAGAGAATTATGAAAATTAATTTTATATGAGATCTGGAAATGAAACCTCCTCACACAATTCTAGCTCAGTGTCTGCTTGGAGAGGCAAATGAACCTGGCCGGCCACACATAAGGTGAAGAGAATTCAGGTTTGAAAGGAGGGCTGATTCCCAGTTAGAACACAGCTTCTCTGGGCCTGGATGGTGCTGTGACCTAGTTTATTTAAATTGGCTCTTTTGGCTACCGAAGTGAACCTGGGCCAATGCTCCGAGCTTGGATAACATGTTAAAAGGCTATGGCTGAGTAGAGTCTGTGGTCCTGCGTGAGATGTTGATGAAGAAATGGAGTCAGTGGCCAATAATTTAAAACAAGTTTCTTTGACACAAAAGCATACATTAAGAAATAATAAGAGATAGAAGATAGAAGAAGCAAAGGGCCTGCATTGTGCATGGCAGTGAGTACTTGGAGCTGAGAAGCCACTCCATTTACTACACCCATGTGACCTCTCAGTGTACTTTTGAAGTGGTTGGCTTGCTTCACTCATTTGGCTTGCCTGCCTGACCCCTGCAGGCAGGTGAATTTGCAATCCCTGAATTAGAATCTCTCCTCAGAGACCCAGGCTATGATCAAAAACAGAGGAAGGATAGCTATCAAGGGAATTATTTTTCTCCCCAATATGACCCTTGTGTTTTTCAGGTGACAACACAATAAAGTGCTCATTAATGAAGTGCTGTAACCAAGAGGAAAACCGTACATTCAGGTTGCACTTCATTTATTAAAGAAAGGTGAATCATTCCCTGGTGCTTCATTGTTTTTGTTTTGTTTTTCTCTTCTTTTGCTACTTGACATAATCAAAGAATCCGGACACATGGCTTAAGCTGGCTTCCTCAGGCATTCCTGAGAGGTGTTTCCCGGTTCTCCCCCTGGTGAGGGAGAGGTGAAGTTGGCAGTGGATGGAGTACGGGGCTGCAGGGGGAGTCACGGGCCGGTTACCAGGGCTGGGGCTCAGTCCTGCCAGAGACCTCGGGGTCTTGGTGTAGAACATGCCTCAGGTTTGAACTACTTGTGGACAAGGAAGATAAGATATATATCCACCACACCCCACTGTCAGTCGGTAAGAGCCTCTCCCTAGGCAATTGCTCCCCAACCTGCCCTGCGTGTGGCCTGAGCTCACTTAGATACCAAAGGAGACCCTCGGGCAGCGAGCAGCTTCTGTCCCAAGGAGGTGCCGACATGCAGAGAGAGAAGTGGTGAGAGCTGAGGGGATCTGGGCAGGGCACCCCTAGCCTCCACTACAACACAGCATCACTGACATTAGAGATGATGATCTCATTAGGAAGATAATGACAAGTAACATTTATTGAGCAAATGTCTATGTTCAAGGCACTGTATTAAGCATTTTCCATTTGGTCTTCACAAGTCTATAATATAGGATGATATTATATGCAGTAAGTAGATAAGGAAACTGAGGCACAGAGGCATTAAATAACTGGACCACGTTTGCCCCAGGTAGTAAGGGGTAATAATAGTCATCCAGACAGTCTGGCTCCAGAGCCTGCACTGGTAATAACTTTTCTCCATTGCTTCTCTCTATGACTCATGAACAATTAAAAAGAACAACATGAGATAACATAAAGGGTATCCTTGCATCAGAATGTACTGTCCAGAGGTGCTTTCTTCCTGAGGTGATTGTATTTCATGGATGACAAAGACTTAATCCAAAGGAATATATGACTAATAATGGAATCACCAGACCTGGTAATAAGGACAGAGCCCAGCAGGGACTGGGGGACCCTCAGCAGCTAGAGCCCAGGAGTGGTACTGACTTTGAGGGGAACATCATTCGTCCCAGCCACTCACCTGCAGAATAAAAAGCTTCTGATCCCTACAGTGATCCACAGACCAATAATGCTGAACTTGAATAATCAGAGAAATGATGAAAATATAAGCAGAAGGGTGTCTATCCTAGAAATGCTTATGATAACAAAATGTCCAACAACAGGAACTGCTCAAACTACAATTAACCCATACAATGGAATAAAACACAGCCCATAAGGAGGGGCTGAGAAGCACTCTAGAGATACTTCTCCGTGGATGAATTCATTGGTTTCCAAACACCTGTTTTGAATCTTACTTGCTTACAAATCCAGATGGACACTATCAGAGTGACTCTGAATGCTTTTTATTTGTGATAGGCAGAGTTGACATGCCGTAGCTCCAATGCTTAGCTGCCTTTCATTCTTTGAACTTTGTAAATCAAGTTTGTCACAGAGAAATTTCTGTATTTATGGACATGAGGAAGATATGCCAAAAAACAGCATTAAGTGAAAAAGCAAGTTAAAAACAGCATTTCTGCCATGACACAAATTTCAAAATTACGTCTATATAGACACAAAGGGAGTCAGGCAAATACATCAAATAGTAACAGGGGTTATCTCTGCCTGCTGAGACTCTGGGTGATTTTGTTCTACTTTTTCTTTCAGTGTTTCTAATTTTTCTATCATAAACATGCTTTCTCTCTGTGTGTGTGTTTCTGTTTTCCTTGAACAAGGTTTAAGATTTTCGAAAATTATACTCTAACGTGAGAAATTGGGCAATCTTTTCCCCACCTTGCAACCAAAATAGCAATAGTATAGAAGAGTTTGGAATTAAGAGAACCTGAGTACCTGACTTAGAGCTGCCATTTATGAGCTTTCTATCTTGGCCTCTCAGCCCCTCCTCTCTTTTATCTATAAAATGAGGATGGCACGATCTCCCCACTGGGTAAATTATAATGCACTCCACTGGCTTGAGGCATTATTATCAAACTCTCTGGGAATGTTCTTCATTCAGGCATAGTGGGACAATAAGCCAACATGCTCTGAACTCTAAAACGAACAGAAAAGGTACTGTCAGGCATGCTTAGAGCAGGGGAAAATGTTAGTCCCTGGAGATGACAGTCAACTGGCTGAGGCAAGACTCGGAGGAGCAGCCCAGACGCCACATTCCAATCAGACAAACCAACAGCCCGACTTCCAGCAGCCCCAGAATTTCTGGCTTGGATTGGTCATCCAACCATTAATCAGGGAGATTTCCAGGGGAAAGAATCTTTCTGGTGTATTCATTTTGGAAGAAATAGGAAATAATGGGTTAGGATCTGTTGTAATAATTACATGGGAAGCTAAGTGCTATTTTTCATGATGAAGCTGACTCTCCAAGGCTCAGATGAAAAAATGACCCCGCCTTCCACTGACTGATGTGAGCATGGAGGAGGCCTTGGTCTTGTGTGGTGCCTTTTCCTTCTTTCTTTCCTTTTTTTTTTTTTTCTGCAGTGAGGCCTGCTTAATGCTGCTATTTGTTTTTGTAATTGTTCTTCGAAGGCCTGAGGCGAGAAAGCTGTTCTAATTGTACAAATCCCAGCACAGCTGAATCACAGGAACAGCCCCATGTAATCTGTGCAACCATTTAACCGACCTTTCAGACTCGCTAGGGGCGCTTCCCCAGCTCCCAGGAGGCCAGCATCTGACCGTGGTCATAAAGCAGCTGCCAAATGAGATGTGGGAACAGTTGTGTGTCACAGGCATCAGAGATTCAATTCTGGGCAGTCAGAAAGAACTCAGGCTGCCCTGGGCCACATATGATTGGCAGTGTGCTAATGCAGGCTCCAATCTTGCTGAAATAGGGTCCCTGCTGAAGCCTGGCATAATGGGAGCGGATGTCTCATGGAACCAGTCAGTGCTGGGTTCACGTTACTCTCAGTCACCACAGCTGCATGAACCAGGCAAGTTGCATGGAACTTGCTAAATGAAATCTTTCCTGTTGTCTTAGAGTTCCAGCTAAAGCCCAAAGAGGAGACCAGTCTCCTCAACCATTGTGCATCCATGCAGGGCCAAGAAAGCTTTAAATTACCCCACGAATCATAACTCATCGCCCCAAAATATAAGTCTAGGGATGCATTAAAGGGGCTGACCACAGGAGGGGATAGTCTTTGAAGAACACTGTGACCTACTAAGCAATTCCCCAGGATGGGAAAGGGCTGCTAGTCATTCCTTCAATCATTTAGCAAATTTCCAGTGAGTCTTTATTAGGTTCCAAGCATACTTGGAAGTGTTGGAGCTACAGCAGTGGAGAGAAGTTGTTTACTTTCAAGCCAAGTAAAGAGGGCTCCTTGAGAAGCACTTGGGAAGATCTGGTCATCTATGAAAAGAGAGACTGAAATCTCCTCTGTAGGCTTGCTTATATAGCTATGGGAATATAGGACCAAAAATCTTCTGGGAACAACCTGCAGGAGCGTAATATTTGAGTTTTTCCATAGGCTGAGTAAATGCTGCAGAAGTTGATGGGTGTGAATTGTCTTAAAAGGCCCATCTCAAGGGCAACACCATCCTTAGACCAGAGCAAGAGGGATTCCTGCCCTGGTCCCTGCAATTTACCAGACTCCTCTGCACTTCACCAGCCATGATCTTTTCTTTCAGAGAAAAAGTGAATGAAGTAAAGGAGTCATGCTTGCCCTAGGGACATGCCTACCTGGAGCCCATGCTCTCTTCTAGACTTGGGTCACTGGGACTGCAGACTTCCCTTCCCAAATGGCTCCAAGTCCAGCCTGCTTCCAAGGGTAGATCCCATCACTGCATGCAGAGGCCTAGGCCCAGTGCTTTCCAAGAGCTAGCTTTTTGCAGGTGGATGTGAGGGCAAGAGTGTTCACTTGCATGTGCAAAAGATCCCTTGGGTAGCCAAGAACAAGAGGAGAGATTGACAGTAGGATGGGGGCTCAGGTTTGGAGCCACTTCCTACCATGGAATTCTGAGGAGTATGGAAATTCTAGGAAAAGGCTGCCTGGCCCTCCAGTTAGTATGAAGGTATGATAGGTAGGGAGTAAGGGTAGATGTGTTTTATTAAATAGTTTTTGGCTTGATTACAGTTTTCAAATAAGCCTGAATGTTTAAAAGTTGTAGGTTTCTGTTTGTACTCCCTCTTAGGGCCCCAGAAATGTTAAGTAGCTCTATCCATAAGGGCTGCCTACCAGGTGGGTCAACTCCATAGAAATAAACTGAGAGGGAGGGTCATAAGTAGATAGTGGAGGATCCTTCTCCAAAGTCAGAGAGCAAAGATCAGAAGTCCTGAAGCCAAGGGGAGGGATGGGAGCTTTTGCGGGGGATAATTAGGGAAGGTGAAGGTGAAGGAAATCAAAGGTTTCAGAGGTGTTAGGGAGGAAGCCATAACAAACCCTCTGAGCCTCCTATATATAGTTAGAATTTGGACATATGCCTTAACAGAGGGCATTCAACAGCCAGGAGGGAATCACAAACAGAGCCCTACAAGATGCATTCATAACCTACCTCTCATTCCTTTCCCTGCCTTGACCCTAGAGAAAATGGAGAGCACAGAACAAACCAGAAGTTTTTCCCCACTGTACTTTCCAGAGCCTGGGTTCAGCCTTGGTTTGGGTAAAGAGGAGAGAAGCTTTTATTTGGATGAGAGATTGAAGTTTGATTTAGATGTAATTGGACTTTTAAAAAACCTAAAAAGGAGGCTTTTTGAGTATCTGAAAGGGACTTGGAATGCTGTGAGATTGGCCAAGATACTTTCAAGGAGTGGGAAAGCCAGGTTTGATGGAAGGGGTTTGAACAGCTGTTGGGGGGCAGATGAGAAATGGCGCCGTCTATTGACTGTAGCCCCTTCAGTTCAACTATTCAATCAACATTATCTTTACTGACCTTCAGGTTTCTCATCCCCAGGAAAATGAGAGTGATATACATCAAATTTGAAAAGATGTTGTGAAGAATAGAGATAACACAAGTAATGTTTCCAGCATGTTCCATGCATCTAGTGGGGTAGCTATTATAATAGTGTTGTTATGAATATCATTATTATTGAAGTTGTATGCTAACGACTGAGAGCTTCACTTAGTTCCCTTCACCCATTCATCCTTTCCTGAGTGGCATTGAAAGTCTGGGTAAGGAGAAGTTCCTAGAAGGCCCCCTCTTTGGATTCTGTGGGCACAAACCTAGCAGCATTACAATAGATAGCGAGAGTCCCTTGACATAGGAATTTCATCACTGAATCAGTCAACAGCAAGAGCAGTGGGAGAAGGCAGTATACACAGAAAACCTACTATGTGTCAGACATAATGCTAGGGACTTCACATATGTTACTGCCACTTAATACTTCCAAGAGCTGGGCCAAGGCCCTGAGGTGTCCGTCAGCCAATTCCCTGATTAACAAAAGAAACCCCAAAAATTTTCTTGAAACCTTAAAGCCAAAATCGTCAAAACTGGGAAGTTCCTGCTCTGCAAATGCTGCCTGGGAAGGCTTTCAGTTTTCAGCTGCCAAGACCGGTAAGAGCCCTTCTGAGAGCTCTCGTAATGACAGGGAGGGATGAGACATGGAGGACACACAGTGACACCTTCTTCAGGAATGTTTGTCCTGCGCTCACAAGTCAGGCCCACTTTAAACCTCTGAGAACCGGGGTATCTTACCTGATGAGGAAAGTAGCTCTTCACTCCTCCTTCAAAGCCTGCTGTTTGGGCCAGACTTTCACATTAAATTAGTGCTTCATTCAAGAGTCGGTAATGAATTTTAGAGCAAAAACCCAAAGCCAGAGAACCCCAGAACCCAAAACTGGGACACAAGTCCAGGCAGCTGGCAGAGTGGGTCAGAGAGTTCATAAGTCTGTGAGACACCCCTGCTGGGGTGAGTGTTCCTGTGTGGTGCTGTTACTGGTGGAATGTGCTGTGTTTTCCCGTTTCTTGTCTTCTCAAAGGAAAGAATTCAGTTGAGAGACCAGATAGCAAGAAAAATTTGTGAGAAATTTATTTAAAATAAAACCTAAAAAAAAAAACGTTTTAAAAACCTAAAAAGGAGGCTTTTTGAATATCTGAAAGGGACTTGGAATGCTGTGGGATTGGCCAAGATATTTTCAAGGTTTAAAGCAAAAAGTACCTTCTTGAGACAGGGGCTGTCTGGAAACCAGAAGCAGCCCCACTATTACGTTAAGTTGGCTTTTATTTTCTCTTACGATGGCAGGAAGTCCTGCCCTGTGTCTTATGTCTTTTGATTGACAGGTTGACTGACAGCTCTAGGTTATATAACCTGTTTCTCAGTGCACAAGCACCTTACCCATGATTACCTAAGCAAAGCCAGGGGCACCAAAACGGCAATACTAATTAGATTTAGATGTTATTTTAATGAATTGGGGTTACTTTTAAACAAGGTCTTCAGACCTTGTGCATGTCAATGTAATCAGCAAAGCCCCTGTGGTCCTGGGCCTCTTGGCAGTCTAGGTGTCCTTGACTGTTGGGCTGCTGATAAGCTAGGTGTCCTTGACTGTGGAACTGGCAACTAAGGGGGTTGAGGGCTTGGCCAGGGTGGGGTGTGCCTTGATGGTGGGCTGGCCCCTTTCTCCTGCTTATGTCTAACTGCCTACTCAAACAGTACCCTCTAGGGAAAAGGCTCCCCTGGTTTTTGCCTCAGCTGGGGGCCATGATGAGACTGCCCAGGAATGGTTTTCCAGCCACGGTTGACAGGAAGAATTTGAGTGAGAAGCGTTGTACCTGAGGGCTGCAAGGGTTCCCCTGTGAGGCCTGAAACCTGTGTGGCCCACCGGGGAGCCCTCCTGCTGCAGACGGTCTTGTCACTAAGGAAAAGAGAAAACAGAATAAAATGCTTGGCAGACCATCAACAGAAAAAAATACCTATACACCTGGAAAATAAACAGGGGAAAGGACTCAACCACCCCAGTAATCATGAAAACATAAAATTCCAGTAGCAATGTTTGCAGCAAACATTTCATAAGTGCCTACCAGAATGAAAAGTCAGGGCTAGCCTCCATGGAGCTCACACTCTAATCAATAGCAAAGGCAAATTAATAGACTATGATAGCACAGAACGGTAAGGCACAAGAGAGCTGGTACAATGCTCTAGGAGATGCCACAGACCCCTTACCCAGGTTTGGGGGTCTGGGAGATTTTCATTTGCCAAAAGAGTGACAGCTGATTGGACACCTGAAAGACAGAGAATGGTTAGATAGCAAAGATGGAGAGGAATGGCTCAAGAGGGGGAGGAAGCCAGAAAGACTCTCTGAACAGAGGGAGCAGCCAGGCCAAGGCCCTGGAGGAGGAGCAGGGCTGGTGGCTCCATGCAGCTGGAGCCAAAGATGAGAAGAGTGGAGCATTGAGTGAGGTCCTGGGGAAGACACTCTAGAATGATCACCAAGGGTCTTCAACACCTGGCTAAATCCAAGGTGTTTCCTGGGAACAGGGAAGTATCAGCGAATGGCTCTAAGTCTGGGAATGCCAAGAGCAGATTTGCATTTGAGACGGATCTCTGTCAGGCAAGGCTGAGAAAAGCTACAGGAGGCCAGAACTAGCAAGGGAAGTGAAGGGAATAAGAATCACCCATGATTAAGGAGGAGGTCTTATTTAGAGGCCTTCTGCCCTGCCCCCATGCACAGGTTGAGACAAAGATTTGCTTGCAAGTGATTTATTTGGGAAGCAAGCCCTGAAGTATGATGAGGGCTAGGGTCTTGAGACAGGAAGGGAAAAAAAAGCAAGTATTAATCATCAAGCCACTGCTACATGCAATTGGCTGAAGAGGATGTCTAGGAAACTAGACTATTTAATCCACCACTTGCTTCTAATTGGTTCACTGCCTGGCTTTTCCATGCCAGAGGGAGATCTCCAGCAATGAAAGACAGAAGCTTGAGGGGGGAAGCCACTACGGGACTGTCCACAAAACCTGCAGGGGAGGACCAAGGGGATGCGGGCGACAGCACTGAGTCCCTTTTATGCACCAGGCTTCCACAAGCTGAACTCCCATTTCTCCACATTTCTATGGAAATTTACACATGCCTGAGGTAAGCAGAATGCAAGTTAGACCCAAGGAAAGTGACAGAGTCCCTGGAGAGTCAATTTCCCTCCCTGTGTGTTTATGCAAGCTCCTAGCCTGGATCTGGGTTGGGTTAACAGCCCCTCATTCCCATTGGTCTCAAGTAATGTTATGATAATTACTATTATGATTATTTATTGAGCACTGACAGGGTTCACATAGAAAATGTTTTGTAAAATAATTAACGTTGTAAAAATGCAATTACTAGAATTTATTTCTTGAAACACATCCAAAAGTGCTAGATATTATTACCAATAGCAGGAGAAATGTGAATAGCCAACCAGCAGCAGGTCATGTAGGGGCAAATGTATTTTTCTCTCTTGGTTTTTCAAGAACTAAGCTAGAGGCACAAGAAACAATGGCTCAAAGCCAGATACTGTCTTCTCATTCTAAAATAATTGGTAATTCTGGTGGATGAGTATGGATGTGAAATGGTTGAGATTATGGATTGCAGAATAATGAGACCAGAGTCCTGGTCCTGATTCTGTTACTTACTGGTAGTATGACTTGGGGGATTTTATTTTACTTTCTGTTCAGTCTTAGATTATGCAAATATAAAATGCAGCAAACAGTCCCTGCCTCCCTGCACATCTGGATCATAGGAGGCACCTGTGTTAGGCAAATGCATGAATACAGAAGTATATACATTACCTATCTAGCACTAGTTAGAGAACAGAAAATGTTAGCAATTATTACTGCTTTGTGTTTTATAATACTATAAAACTGTTCTGTGTTTTATAAAACTATTCAACAGTCCAACTAATTTCACTGCAATTCCTTATTGCCATCATTGCTTGATAGGTCATATAAAAGAAAATTCAGTTATCTTGCAGAGATTGTTGAATCTGGGATGGGAAGACCTGGACCTAGGCTTTGGCTCCGTCTCTTTTGGCTGTTTGATCTTGAGCAAGTCACTTAACCTCTCTGTGTTTGGGAGCTCCATTGTATGTAAAATGGGGTCACAAATGACTGGCCTCTCCACCTTATAGGTGGGGGTCAAAATTAGAACAAGATCCCTGAAAGCACTCATAAGCTGCCAAATGCAACAAAAACTTTTGTTGCTTTTCTATGGTATTCATCTTTATTTCCTGAGGGATTTAAAACATCAATTTAAGACACTAATTTCAATTCTTCAAGAGGCCCATGTTGTTATGGAAAGTACACTGGAGGAAGGACAGGTCACCGGAGCTCTCCATGCTGTCCTTTGCACGTGATGATGCTGCTACCGGCCTCTCTGGGAATGCTTGCCAGTCGTCATTGAGTCCCCCACAGCACAGCAAGCCCTGTAGCTGGGGAACCTGCAAGGTGCCCATTGAGGGTTGGGTGAAAGGAGAAATTCCGCAGAACAGAGAGAAGTGAAAGGGTCTCAGCCCCTCTGACACAGGTAGGCATGACGCAGGCCTGAGGTGCATGTGGAAACCTTCATTTTCGAAGCTTCCCATCATCATAAAATGGAAAGAGGCCGGAGATGACTTTCCTCCCATCTAACAGGGTGAGTCCATGAATAGTGCTTACTGAAAGTTCAAGAACCAAAAGAAAAAGCATTTTAGACTTAGACATCCATGAGGCCATATGGATGTCTATGATGGAATACTGAAAGGATTTATAACTCTTTTCTTAACTGGGCTGGATTTCAAAACTCCAAACCTTTTGTTCTCTTGAGTATGAAATAGGATAAACTAGAGGGACAATCCAGGATGGGGAGTGACGGAGAGATCAGAAACCAGGAAGTGAATCCTCATTAGGCCAAAAAAACCTTCATTAATTAATGTGACAGGCAGCAGAGCACATGGCTAAGAAGATGGACTCTGGAGCCAGACTCTCCTGAGCTCTAATCATGACCTACCATGGACCATCTATTCATCCTCCCTGGGCTCAGTCTCTTTATAGAATAGGGAGACTAAGACCTAAGGTATGAAGATTAAATGAGTCCGTACTTGTAAGGGGCTTACCCACAGTAAGTGCCAGTTAAGCACTTGTGTAATGAAGTCCAGTCTTGTCTGCCAGTCTTAGAGCAATAATGCTAAGCGGGCCCTTATCGCTTGGAAGAACACTAGCATAGAGGCATCAGCACTTCAAAGGCATTATTTGTCTCATTTCTTGACTGACAGTTTCAAAACCATATTGCTGCATCTTTGACCGTCCCCCAATGCTACATAAATCTTTACACAACTGGATTGTGAAAAGCCAAGTATTGGAAAACTGAAAACCCTAATATCCCAATCGATTGCCTTAGGGCTAGTTCAACAGCATTTTCTTTAAGCCCTGCAGCCTCACCCCAGCCCTGCTGTAACCATCCTCCACCTTGGACCCAGAAGGCAGAGGGCAACACCATCTTACAGTTTGTCGCTATGCCTCTCCAGTGGCTGTCAGGTGGAATAAAACAAATGTCCAAAGGAGTCAGGTTGTCCGCATTTAGCCCAATATACAAGATCCAGTTACTGGCACTTACTCCCTCTAACACATCCCTAGACTGACCACATCTAAGTTAGAGGCAAGGGGCAGGGTGAGGTAAGGAAGAGGTAAGGTACTGAAGGATGGGAAATGTCACTTTGTTTAAGCTGCTCTAGTCTTGGCCTGGGCCAGAAAAAAAATGGAAAACAGAAAACCTTTAGGAAAGAAAAGGCACTAAGAAGTAGGCTGGTGCTCTTTGCTTTGGGTCCTGTGAATAAAATTCAAAGCTGCTTTTCTCCTTCATTGATCACCGATCAAAAATGATGAATAAAATCTCCTCTAAGAATAGCAGTTGTCCCTGGTCATAGGCTGTGCCTTCCAGCTCAGGCAGCCACAGGGCAGGATGAGTCCCAATTCTCCACCAGCAAGGGGCCACAATACCCAAGAAAGGAGGTCTTTGGGGTCTGAGCCATCTGGGCCATGTAAGAGAAAGAGTCTCGCAAATACTGTCTTGAGCAGGTCATTATCCTCACCCTGTCTTTTGTTTCCTCTCCCCACAATCCAGAGCCAGTTTCGAACAAGGCAGTCTTAAGGCTTGCTTGTTTGAATTCCTGGGCACTCAGCTCTTTGAAACACTTAAAGCTAGAGAGGAAACATTTAAGAAGCATGTTTGAGGCCAGCTGCTCTGTACCCCAGCCAAGCCATGCGAGCCACTTTCCCCATGATTGATTCTGATTGCTGTGGCTGCAGGAGCCCTGAGCTGATCAGCAGAGATGGTGGAGGTGACGGAAGGCATGAGGTGGTTGCGCACCGTCCACACAAGCACACCATCCAGGAAGGGCTCCTCTCTCAAAGCACCTCTTGTGCAGACATCTTTCTGATGTTTTCTAAAATGGCAAAATCACGTTAAAGTGAAAGGGAGGAAGGAATGTTTAAAAAATGCCTTCTACATGCTTGGGCTTTCATCAGCCTCAATTGCCTGATACATTTGCCTCTTAGGCTGAATCTTGCCTCTCAAGTTAGTTTTTCCAGTCGTCCTGACAAAAGGTGAAATTTGGAAATCTCAGGGTGCGCTAGATTGTGAAAATGGCTGTAATCCTTCATCCCTCCCTATGTCAGATCACAGTGCCTTTATAGTTCTTCTCATGAAGAGGAAGCGTCTCTTTCCCCTATCCTTGATTTTGGACTTGAGGCGGACATGACATGACACTGGCAGTTCCAAACTCTTGGCCTCAGAAGATACTTTTCTTTTGCGTGCTCTCTATCTCTCTCTGCCCAGCCATGTAAACAAGCCCAAGCTGTTGGATGATGAAAGACCACAGGAACAAAGACAAATTGCCCCAGCTGAGGCTGCTCTGGACCAGCCAGCCCCCAGCAAGCCTGCCAGCCCCCTCTGCTGCCTGAGCCCCGCTGGCCCAGTGAGGAAGCCCAGCCCAAACTGCCGGCCCCCAGGATCGTCAGCCAAACGTTTATCATTTTAAGCCATTAAATTTTGAGCTTATTTGTTACATAGCAAAAGCTCCTCATGCCACTGATACCTTTCAAAATGACAAAATTGCCTTAAAAAAAAGAGAAGAGAATAAATAAATGTCATTGTGGGTGGTGGAGTGGAGAGGTGGAGAGCTTTTGAATGCTCTTTCTTCCAGCCTCAATTACTGGAGATCCACTTACGCTGAATCCCACCTGCCACAGGAGCAGCTCCAGTGGCCTCCAAGCAAGGGCAGTTGGGAATTCCTAGGGCATCTGTGGTGTGTAAGAGGTTTCCCTTCACTAGGATCTCCAGCCCAGGTTACTCATTTCTGGTCCTGGGGAAGTGAAAGCCTATTGGGTGGACAGTTAACCAATACCTAGTTCCCACCCATATCTTGTATGGCAGTTATACAGAGGAAAGTGGAGTGCTCTAATATAAAGAAACTTTATTAACATGAAAAGCACTGTTTCTTATCTTTGGGGCTGAAAAACCGAGCTGCTCCAGAGGCAGCAGAACTCCTTGGAGGAGCAGCAGGTCCCCATGCTTGAGTGTGTTTGTGTGCATGTGCACGTGTCTGTGGGCACACTGCAAGCAGTGAGGAGAAAACTAACACTTATTGGGGCCTGCTATTTGCTGGCATGTGCCAGGGCTCTGCTATATTCAATGAAATCTTATACCACCTCTGTGGGGAGGTTTGATTAGCACCGGTTTATAGATGAGGACACTGAAGTCCCAAAAGGTTAAGTGACTTGTCCAAGGTCACACAGGCAGCATGTTGTAGAGTTGCAGCTTGTTCTGTGGGATCACACCTTGAGTTTTTTTTTCCTGTATTGCCCAAATGAGAGGCTTCTGCATAAGGGTATTGGGAGTTCTACATGTATTTGATGAAAAATAGTGTTCTCATCTTTATTTGAAAGACAGTAATAAAAATACATACACCTCAAATATGCTACATTCTAATATTTAACATATTAGAGAGCACCATTATCTTGTTATTTTTGGGTCTCTGTGTGCATTTTACCTTACAGACTTCAGAATAAAGCTGCCCCTGATGCCTTTGGCACATTTTTAAATAGCTATTTTATATGCTATTGCTTGCAAGGACAGGAAATGAGCACTGTTCTTTTTCTTCCTCTTTCTTTCCTTTTTTTTTTTTTTAATTCAGGCCCATACACATCAACGTAAGTAAGGAAGTGTGCAACCATGCACATAAGCACCATTCTTAATTGAATGCCAGGGTTGGTCCGTGCCCAGATCACAGCATCGTAAACAGTTGTACGATTACTTGGGAACACATCATGGCAAATCTTGTGGATGCTTTCAGTTTTCTTTTTACTGAAGTACAGTTGATATGCAGTGGTTTCTTTATTTTTTTTTGGTTGGGAAAAGAGAGCCAAGTTTAGGAGGGGCACACAGACACAGTGCCTAACCAAGCTTGGCATTAGTAGCTAAGGGAAAATAAGGGGTGGCAGACTGTGCCATGATCGAGGTGATAGCTCATCCCCAGGCCTCTGCTACCAGGCAAGTTTTGAAGCCACTGAACTTGCAGGGTGGGGAGGAGGAACCACCCCTGGCCTACAAAGTGGAACTGGAAAAGCTCCTGCCCGGAGGAATTCTCACTGGACCATTGCCTCCCTGCCCACCTTTCCAGGAGGAGAAAAGGAGGAAAGGAAAGAGTAGGGTTAGAGATGTCTTGAAAGAAAAGGGGAAATTGTCTTCTTTGCCAGAGCAGAAGAACCCCAGCTAAGTGAAGTAGAAGGCCCGGTTGGCTCTCCCAAATCTTGAGTTGGTGGGTGATTCAGCTTTGTAACAAAATGCTCCACTATTCCTCTACTAAGCTTCTGTAACAATTTAATTAAAGCTACTTCTGAGATTGAAAAGCAAGCTGTTTACAAAAATAGAAAAAATTTCTGTTTTTATTTGTAAACTTATCTTTGTGAATCCAGACTCTCCCTACAAAAATAATAATAATAATAATAATAATAATAACAAAAATCAGAAACAAAGTCAATGAAGTTACTAAATTTCTTTGGTTTTAAGTGTTAGAGTATAAAGAGCATCTGTTTTAGGATTTGACAGAGCTGGGTTTGAAGCAGCTTTTCCACTTGTAAACTGTGAGTTTGGGCAAGCAATTTCTTGAAACTCAAATTTCTAATCAGTAAAGTACGGATAATACCAATTCAGTGTTACTGAGAGAATTCAATGAGACAAATATGTGAAATTTCCTGGCACAACAAAGAAAGTGCTGTGGGGAAAATTGAAGTTCCTATGGTGAGGATCCTCACCTGACCTGAAACTACTGGATGATGTAATTGGCCTGCTGCTGGGCTCCTGCCTCCACACCCTGGGCTCTAAGCCATGATTGACTATGTCACTATATAAAGAGCTCTGCCCAGTGCTCTGGGTGGAGGCAGAGATGGAGGCAGATTACGGACCTGCAGACTGCTGGATGCAGACGTGATCCTGGTGCTTGAACTACCACCATGAGACTAAAGCCAGGTATAAACCCTTCTACCCCAAGAATATTCCTTGTCATTTCTCATTCTCACTGAATCCATAGTGAACTTGCCCACAGCTGAAACCCTCACGCAAGACAGTGCCGAATGGATTCCATTTCCATTCCTAGGCCCTTTCCACCATGGCACTGATATGCAATCTTCTCTTTCTTCCACCCTCAACAAAATCTATAAGAGTCTGATGAACTAAATCTTTCCTGAGCTGTCAGTGATGCTTAATGATTTTAATTTTCACAAAGGTCTGCAGCTGAAATTGGATAATTTCAGGGTCAGATACTCAGAAAATCAGACATTATTTTGAACAAGGAGACCTTGCTGGCATCTCTGAAATCACTCCTCTATTCAGTTAATGAGTAAAATCATCTACAGTCTAGGTCAATGATCTTCAAAATGATCTTCAGGTGTGTTCACCCTGGGGTTCTTTCAAATATCCCACAAAAGGATCCATCCACAAAGGAGCAGGGAGAAAGTGCTGGGCCCTTCATTTATGTTTGCCTTAAAAAGTAAAAAAGAAATTAAGCTTTCCTAATATTGAACATATAGCTCAATGTCAGAACTATTCAAGGGCTTTTATGTCTAAAAGTCATGTGCAGTAAAGAGCCAAATTTCTACAACACAAAGGGATTGAAATTGACACATTTTCTCATCCATTTACTTTAGTTCTTTATCTGGCTGGGGGTCCAAACCTTCATTACAAAGGGTGAAGCATCAGGGATTCTGCCAGTACTGAGTTCTGGTTTTCCATTGATATATTCCACTGGATGTGGGATTAATGAGAACTCCTTGTACAATATCCTGGATTCAGACATATTCCTCCCTCCACTGTACAGAAGCAATCTGAATTTCACATTGATTAACAGGAAACACCATCCCAACCAGTGTAGTGACCTTTTTTGTTGGTTCAAGACATAAGAAACTCAAAATGGCCAGGTGGCATTCCCAACTTCCAGCTCAAAGGCACCCTAGTGGAAGTCTTCCTTTTTGTAGAATAAGACTTCTCAATCAGCAAAGCTTGAAGTTGCAGTATAGGCAGGAAAAATGTTTGCCAATATATCATTAGGGATAACAGGTACATCTCCGTCCCTTGTTTCTCTGGTTTGTGTATTCAGCCATAAGAGAAATGACACCATATATTGGAGTCTGGATCATAACATATACCACACTTTATAGGATGGTATCCCAGGCCCATGAAAAGTTTTTACTCAGCCAGTGCTACACCTGAGTCTGCAACAGACCACACCAATATTTTACAAGGACAACTGCTTTGGATGACAGAGTGTTTAGCAAAATAGTGAATTCCATAGGCTGAGGTGATTGCTGCAATACTTCACTGTGAAATGAGTCCCTGATCAGAAACAGTGTAGTGTGGAATACCATGCCAGTGAATGAAGCCCACGTGGTGATGCTAGCAGAGCATTGCAGGCTAGAAAGAAAAATTCATAGTTGTGCTACCTGAAGCATATAGACAGGGGGAAAATCCAAAGTATATCCCAGAAAAATCAAAGCACTTTCCAAGACAGAAATCCCTATTACTGTGGCAAATTTGTCCATGATCCCATGGAACAGAAACAGAGTGGCTGTAGAAAGAGACCCACACCACAGGACATGTTGTCCACTTGAATATATCTCTTCTGTATTGGTTTTCCTTTCATATGTGACACAAAAATCCTCAAACTTTATGCTTACTCCAAGAATTCCATCCACAAACTTCTTCTCCAGATCTCCTTTCTCCTTCCAGGTCCCTAGCCATCTAACTGACCCATTAGCCTCTATCCGTGAATGAGTAGAGATCCATACCTCTGCCATGGATCCTTCCAGATGAAGTGAACAACCATGAAATGTACTACTCACTGGTTTCCTTTCCTAGCATTCTTCAAGGCCACTTCTTCAGCAGCAGAATACCAGAGTGGGCTCCAGGGCTCTCGTCCTCTTGTAGGCCCTGCCCCTTTGAATGGGGGTGGGGCTTGCAAATAAGGTGAGACTCACTCTTATGATTATGTTACCTTACAACTGCAGAAGGGAGATAATCAGGTGGGCTCATTTAATCACAAGAGCCCTTTAAAAGCAGAGAGATCCCAAGGCTGGTAGAGATTTGTTGAGCCATTGTTGGCTTTGAAGATGGGAGGGGCTGTGTGAGAAGATACGTGGGTGGCATCTAGGAACAGAGAGAGGCCTGTTTGAGGACAGCCAGAAAAGAAATGGCAACTTCAGACCCAGTGCAAGGGGCTGGATTCTGCCAACAACTGAATGAGCTTACAAGTGGATTCTTGCCCAGAGTCTCTAGATAAGAATCCAGCCCAGTGGGCAAGTTGGTTTTCCTCCTTGTGAGATCCTAAACAGAGGGCCCAGTCAAGCCCACCTAGACTTCTGATGTACCAAACTGTAAGATAAAAAAGAAGGTGTTATATTAAGCTGCTAAATTTGTGATAATTTGGTAGATAACTAATGTATGAGTTTGTGATAGTTTGGTAGAAAATATTATAATAACTGAATAGGGATGTAATTCTGCAGCTATCTGCAGAATTTTTTTAATCCTTCAATCAATCATAGGGAACTCCCATGAGACCAGAGGTATGGGTTAAGGAGGAAATGAAGCAGGAGGGGGGAAAGCATTAGTTTACTTGGGCTGCCATAACTGTGTAACTTAAATAGCAGAAATGTATATGTTCTCACAGTTTTGGAGGCTGGAAGTCCAAGATTAAGGTGTCTGCAGATATGGTTTCTTCTGAGGCCTTTCTCTTTGGCTTAAAGATGGTTGCCTTTCCACTGTGTCTTCAGACACACTATCCTCTGTACACATGTTTTTCTGTTATCTACCTCTTTGTGTGTCTAAATGTCCTCTTCTTATAAGGATACTGGTCAGGTTGAAGTAGAGTCAACCTCTTTAAAAGCACTATCTCCAAATACAGTCACATTTTGAGGTACTGGGGTTCAGGGCTTTAGCATATGAATTTGAGGGTATACAATTCAGTCCATAACAAGATAACATGGTGGTCTGGGCCACTTGCTCATGAAACATACTCGTGCCTTCTGGACGTGCTTGAGATTGACCTTCCAGTCATTGACGGAAGGCTACTGCACACTCCCAGTTTGAGAGCTTGGTGGGCCAGATAGCACCCAGGTCATCATAGGCATCTTAGGATCCATACACATTTGGTGTCACATGAGCAAGTGTTAAGTTTCTACCAGAGCCCAGGAGCAAGACATTTTTTTTAAAGGAAAGTAGCTATCTGCAGAACAATATGGCTTTATTTCAAACTCTAAGGGCCTATGCTGTGATTCTCATATGACAGAGGCCCCAGATATCATTCCTATTAACTATAAATGTGGAGTTTATGCAGGATCATATAATACAATTGGCCTAGCAACTCACATGGAAGGGCTGAAGTGCCATGGAGTCTCCAGTCCATCCTAAATCCCACACAAAACTGATGGGCTTGTGTGAAACAGAACATGCCCAAACATTAATTGTGTTTCTTTCAGAATCCAAAGAAGTTCACCAGGTAGTGTGCCTGTTTTTCAGATGCTGCAAAATTAAGAGCTATGTCCTTTCCATATAATATTTCCAAAGTCTCACAAGGTTGATGTACAAAAGTCTGATGTTACAACCTAATTCAGTTTGTACCCCTGCTCATGATAAAAAGGGATGTTTCAATTCATATAACCAGAAAATTATCCCCCCTTCATCAGGTCCATAAAGATGAGGTTCTAGAGCAATGCATTCAAATGTCTAGGCCTGCCTCCAGCAAAAGTAATGTGCATTAATGGAAATCAGCAAACTTATAGCTTGGCAAGAGTGAACCAGAAAGCCCAGCAAGCCTGTTATGTGAACAATGGATACAGATGGTAAAAAAAACCCACCCAAAAGAGCATAGATACTGAGTCAAGGCAAAATATCAAAGCCACTAAGGTCAGGACTACAACTAGCCCACATAGTGCCTTTGTGCTAATTAGAATTGGACATCCTGGTTTCCAGGTAGCTGCAGACCCACAGCAGGAAGCATGACCTGGTGGGAGGAGCCGTACTCATCCACCCACCCACTCTTTTGAGCAACCTGTGCAGGGCACAATCTGTGCAACCATTTGTCCACAGTGGCCCTGGAAAAAATCATGCATGCATTGCAAAGATACACACTAGCCTATTTAGAAAGTGCTTCAGGAAAGTAAAGGCACCTATATTTCTCTCCTGAGTTCCTGGGCCCCTTCTCCATGACTTATGGGGGTGTGGGGTGAGAGCTTATGTAGGCAGGAGAGAGTCCCCAGTAACCTAAAAATCCACATAATATTTGCTGAAATGGATTTGGGTTGAACTGAATCTCTTTAACTTGACCTTGGGTAGATTTTATTTTTTTTAATATTATGACCACATCATCTAAATAATGAAAATTAAGTAATAACTTAAACAACCAATTAGTTTTGCCAATTAATTAATCAGCAGATAGTTACTTAGTTCCCATGCTATATTTGATTCTGAACTAGGGGACATGAAAGTCTTACAAGAAATAAAACCCTCGTGATTTTACCAGTCTAGCCAGGGAGACGTCACTGATGCACAGGAAATGATAGGATAATTCACCCCTTAAGCATTTGTTTTCCCCAATGGGCAAGAAATATGAGAATGACATTTGTTTGAATAGTTTGTTAGCTATTTGTAAATATTTTTCCTCTAACCTTACAAGACATAGTCCTCATTTCACCAGTTTTTTTGGTATGGAAGAAAAATTTCATAGCCTTAAATATTGTTTCTACATCAAAGTTTCATTCAACCTACAATTGTGGGCCTTGGCAAGAGTGCTTCCTAAATATTTATAAAGTTTAGCCAGAGAGAGAGGGAGCTAGCAACAAGGGGGTTGGACTCTCAGGAACGTCGTATCAGCAGTACTCCATGCATCACTGTATTTGCCAAGGCATTGAGGCATCCAGCCCTCATCATGTTTGTAGAGCCAGCAGCCTCTACATATATGCACAAATACAAATCACTTGGAGAGACGGATCTCTGTGTGGCCTGTGCTCCAATCCATTCATCACCAGGCCCATCTGCTGACTGCCCCACTGACGTTCTCCCCCTGACCTAGAGGCACCAGTTACATTCTCTAATATTCCATTGAAGTAAATACTTTTCAAGGCCCTTTTCATCTTAAAATACTTAGATATTATGAACCTCAACTATAAATGACCAACCTATGCTTCCTTTGTTTCATCTCTATGTTAATGTGAAGTTACTCAATCTCTCCAAATCTCATTCTTCTCATTTGCGTAAAGGAAATATGAACTCTTCCCCTGTTTACCTCACAGGGTAATGGTAAACTCCGATGGGATTAGGAACGCAGGATTTACAAAGTACTATGTAGGTGTTGTACCTCATGGCCTCCACATCAGAGGAGGCAAGTGTGAGCCTCAGGGCAGGACTCGTCTCATAACTATGTCCTAAAGAAAGCCTGATTGGATTGGGTTCAAATAGAATGGAAGGTAAGAAAACGGAGACCAGCAGGGTAGACAGCATCTTTAGGAGTTTGATTTACAAAAGGAGCAGAGAAATAGGCCAGTCACGGTAGGCGTAAACTGGAACAAAGAAGAAGGCGGTCAGTAAGGCGAAGAATATCCCTCCTCTTCAGTAGGCCATGTGGTCTCCATGCTCCGTAGCCTCTACCACACCCTCTCTTCTCCCTGAAACAGGGATCCCAGGTTAACATCCACTTACTATGAGTTGTGTTTTCTAAAAACAGACCTAAACTGTAAATAAATGTTTTACTTTATTATTATTTCTGTTAAATAAAGGATTGAGAGCAGGAAAAAATTAAACCAAGAAAATTAGATGTTTAACCTACCTTCCCTTTTTTGTATTATCTGCTTGACCCTGGTAGGTCAATGACACTCCTGCCCTGAATGTGACTGATGATTTATCCAATTAAAATACGCCAGAAGTTATCTTCTACCTAAACGGAAAATTAGACTTTCTCTTATGTGATAATCCCATGGCTTTGAAAACCCAATCAGGCTTGATGGCACAATAAGAAGTGAACTCAGAAATAGTCAAGTAGTTTATTTGCAGCTCAAAAGAAAGTATTTGCCTAGAATGTGGATGTAAGGAAGATGAGCAACAGCCCGTGTGCACCTCCCTCCAACCTCCTACTCTCACACTAGCCTTAAAGCAGTCAGGGCTCTCAGGCAAGCTCTGGGATCCTCTGCCCTGGGGGATGGATCCCTTGCTGCACCAGCTGTCAAAGCCAACTCACTTTGTATGTAGCTCCAGGAGAAGCAAAGGACACACAAGGAGTTGCATCTATTTGCTCCATCATAGGCTGGTGATCTTGACTGCAGCTTTGACATTGCTCAAAAGTTTAAAAGGTAATAGCAGGAAAGCAAGATCAAGTTAGGTCTGCCAACACATTGCCTATGGTGCAGTCTTCTGGCCTAGTTACTCCCAAAGGAAGCAGGTGGTCCATATCTCTTTGAAAGTTGCATTCTTAGAATGTTTCCCAATAAAGAAGTCCATTAGAATAGGTTAGGTTTGGGGGGTTTATTTAAAACACTTGATAACAATTATAGAATAGAGATGAGTATTTCTAGAAGCCTAAAACAAAATAGGGAAGCCTTGTGTACTCAATTGCCTGAAGCTGGTGTCTAAATTACAGTTAGGGTGACCATATGATTTATTGTCCAAAGACACTTTTGAGTATAAACGGCTGCTGCTTTTAAAGTTACTCCAGGACAACAGGTGTGAACAGGACTTCCAAGCAAACTAGGTGGCATGGTCACTTCAGTTACGTGCAGCTTCACAAGCCTCCCAAATGTGTCACCTGGGGGCCAGAAAGGAAAGACACAGGAAGGTTTAGCAGGATTTCCTCTCCTAACCTGGGTTTGCTCCCTCTCACTGCTTACAAGTCAGAGACAGATTTTCCAAAATACATATTTAACAAACTAACTTTATTTGATCTCTGTGAAGAGCTTAGAGGGATTTAAAGAAAGGATGGATAAATCTGTTCTTCCCAGCAGAATTCTATGCCTAGCCCTAAACTGTCCATTCCGCCTCCCCTTGTCTTCTTCATGCCCCACCTTGCCAGCACCACCCTCAAGCAGAACCTGTTCACAGCCTTGCATGATTGGCAATGTGCTTTGTGGTTGGTTTTCTTTGCTGACGCCTCATTACTGGAAGGTGGCCAATGTTAGCATACCAGCTCCATGCACCAGCGGTCTGATCTGGGATGGGAAATCCTACTGTATATCCCTGCAGGTGCAGAAAAGAGTGCATTGAACAGCTCTGAAGAGCAACTAGACAAAGGCTCGAACAGAAAGCAATGAAAGGGTATCTGCTAATTCGAAAGAAGAGATGGTCCCGGCTGACTTTCTTGGCTCACTTCCCTCCTAGATTTCCTGTGCTACCCTTGTTATCTGTGGTTTAATCCAAATACAGTTCTGGTACTATCCACGAGGCAATGTTTCTAAGTGCTAACATATTGGCTCAATTAGGCCAAAAGAAGGCAACTGAAAATGTTTTCCCTCTTGCGGTTACCACAACTTTGGACAGCTTGCTGAAAAACACACACGTACAAAATGGTTCACCCCTTGCCTTCACGCTGCAGATTTTCTTCTCCCAAAGAAGCAGCAGGAGCCATAGTAAAAATATGGGGCATGTAGAGAAAATCCATTTCATTTGTTCATTTTTGAAAGTTTTTCTCCTGTGATTCTAACTTTTCTGACATTAACTTAACATCTAGAAAATCAAGAGCTAAAGAGAATCCCTATCTTTCTTTCTTCAGGTTGGATTTTCTAAAAGAAGTTTTTGTTTTCTGCTATGTAACAAAGAGCTGTATTCATTTTGGTCTCCCATTTGGGATCACTAAGATACTAGTGTTTCTTAGTGAAATCTTAGAAATGTTTCATTAAAATTTCAAATTTTTAGGTCTATGTATCTGAGTATGTATACTTATCATACATATCATATATATGTATTGCTGTTGCCTTGAAGTAAGGAATGGCCCTACTCAGGATTTACATGAACAATAATGATCATTTTCTTTTATGTGTGAGCTGCACCTGAAAGGTGCATGAAGGTTTTTTGAATCTGCTAACTCGTTTCCATTACATTTACTAAAATCCCCAAGCTACTTTTGTTTGTCTTCCACCCTCTTGCTTCAATGGAAAGCACAGACGCAAAGGTCTAGCAAAACCCTGACTTGCTCTTGATAAATATGGCCCATATAGCATTCTGTACGACTTGGAGCTGAGACCATTATTTCAGTGAGGCCTGTGATTGTTCATTAGCACAAAGAGTGTGTAATAAATATAATGAAAGACTGCTGGCTTTACTCTATCTTTGTCATCTAAAGCAGTTCCATGAATAACTACAGGGATTTGTCTCCAAATGACTTATTTGCTTCCTTTCTAATAAATAACATGTAATTAGGGTAATACATTGTTTCCTAGTTATGCTAGCAATGTAGTGAAGGGAATCAAA
The DNA here is from genome assembly GCF_030020395.1 of Manis pentadactyla. Taxonomy (NCBI): domain Eukaryota; kingdom Metazoa; phylum Chordata; class Mammalia; order Pholidota; family Manidae; genus Manis; species Manis pentadactyla. The sequence goes on along the minus strand of NC_080021.1, from coordinate 144,952,912 downwards.
TGCACAATTTTAGATATGAAAGAATAGTAGATAATTTTTATATTATCCCTTAAAGTATTTAGACTCATGCATAAGTTAAACTGCTGGGAGGTCTAAGTACAAAGCAAGAGCCGAGATTCTACATTTAATGAGTTTCTTTATTACTCAGGGCATGAATTACTACCCTGATACTATAAAACTGCAGCGAGTGCTCTGCATCTCAGATGAGATTCTCTTTGAGGAATGCACTCGTCAGTGAACTGTCAGCCATGGGATGGACTAATCTGATTTAGAAAGGATTAGGTTGGGAACTGTGCCTCTGAATGTCAAGGTATCTACATCTCTCTACAGAGGAGTGGAATGTTTAACTCTTCATATCCGGGGCCACGGGTGTTAGCAGAGCCTTGTGAGACAAAAGGTCATATCCATTACTGAGCACCAAGACAGAAATAAATTACACCGACGACCTCCTCAGGTCCCCTGAGAGAAATCCACCTTCAGACCCATGATACCAGGCTGCTCCTGCCAAGACTTGGCTGTGGAATTCAAAACATTCTTCTGGAAAAAAAAGAAAAAGAAAAAGAAAACGATGAAGGCCTCTTCATTGTTAGGGGAAAAAATAACAATATGCACCAAATCTAATCTCTCTTAGAGCTTCCACACTTTGCTGGACAAGAATAAGCAGATAGTTACTGCCGTTGGAATCTGCCGAATGTCTGGATGTGGCGCAGGGAAGAGATGGGCATTGAGGAGTCGTATCTCAGTGGACCACAGCGTGCTCTGTGGGGTCTGTGGCAGGACCGACTCCAAAGCTTCAGGTCCATTACTTTTGAAAGCTATACTGCCTGTTAACAAAACAGAAGTTGGTTCAGTGTAGTCTCTCATCTCCAGCCCTCACCGGAGAGAAAGCCCTGCATGGCTTCTCTGCTCAATGCCTGCCCAACTCTCTCAGAAACCCGAGACCTATGCCACCAGGTCATGACAGCCCGGCAGGCTTTGCACACACATTTGGCATGCACTTGTGAAAAGTTAATGCGGAAAGTGTTCGGGACAGGAGCTCGTACCTCGTCTCAATGTGAACATCAGGACACAGCTCCTCTGAGTTGGGGACAGAGGTAGGAATAGCAGCATCTGAGAAGCCTTTGTTGATAGGGTCTGTCGAGTACTTACCTTGTACTAAGTTTTGATGTAAGTTGTCTATTGATATCTACTCTTTCAGTCCTTGCTATAACCCTGTGAACAGGCATGCCCTATTTTACAGACTAGCAATTGAAGGAACAGAGGCTAAGTAATTTGGTCACAGCCCCACATTGAAGAAGTGAGTGTCAAGATCTGAATTTGAATTCAGCAGAGCCCATGATTTGAAGCCATTCTGGTGCCTCTTAGAAAGTGTCACCTACTTTCTCAGTTTAACTGTCCCACTAAGTTAGAACAGAAGTTAGTTTGACATTTAAAAAAAAAAAAGAAAAACTCTATCAGGAACATTGAACTTTTAGGCTTTCCAGCGGGGAAAACACAAAGCATGTTTTTGCATTCTATTGAAGAGCTTTAGTATGGATTCTATTGAAGAAAGAAAAAAAATTCAAGTTTGGACTGAGAATTCCAATTTTCCTCCTTGTGTTTGGATTGTCTGGCCACAAGCTAAAAGCATAAAGAACTAGTTGTTCAGAGAGTCAGATTTTAGGTCCAAAGTGTCCAACTTTAAGCATATTTATGGAAGAACAAAAACTTTCAACAAAAAATCATTTCAGTAAAACATCATTTCAACAGAGAGCCAGGTAGAGAACTAAGGAAGGTTTTCTTCTCAAATCCAGAGCGGAGAGTTCTCCCATGTATTTATTGTACAGAGTTGGTCAAAAACAGATTTGGGTCGGATGTGGAAACAGCAACCAGTTTTCTAAGCAAGTAAATTGGAAAACATAAAAGGCCTGTTGAAACACATCCTTTAATAATACATGCCAGAAAAGTAATTTCTATTAATTAGAATGTACGTTATTAATAAAGTATTTAGAACTCTTACCTTAATTTAGGTGTTACCAGGAAATTAAAGTACTACTAATTCCACCCTAAAGGTTGATGGCTGAATATTCAAAAGATAGCAGGCAAGTCCTGACAAGCTGCAAACATACAGCTTGAAGTGAAGGGAAAGTCTCTGTGGCTCACCAAGGATGTATCTGATTCTAAGTAATGTACACCCCATTTTTACTGTCACCAAGCATGTGCACCAGCTATGCAACTTCTGCCTTGGAAATTCTTCCTGCACTTCCACTGAGTAATTCTACCTATAACTGCACACCATTTGCTCTGTGTTCCGGAGAAGTCATTAGCATTTCCCTTCACATTTAGCTCTTAAGATGGGAGGGAAACCTACGGAAAGGACCCACTTAATGCATAAGCAGATTTAAAGGGTTCCTTGGGACCCAGAATTTCTTTCTCACTGATGCCTGAAATTTCTCTTCTTCGCTTTTGCTGCCACTGATTCTCCTCCTTCCAGTTCCCCTACATATCATTGTCTGTTTCATCTTCCTAAGACACGAATACCTGATGCCAACGGTTCAAGGTCCTTTTGGTCTGGTTTCTGAGTGTGAGACTCTGTGCCTTTATTCCACTACTCCTATCATACTCACCCAGAATGTTCTGCACATTTTAAGGCTCATTCATGCATTGTGTCGGCTCAGATGCCCTCCCCTCCATCAGGTGGCGTCGACTCCCTCCAAACGGCCATGGTGCTTCTTGTCTCTCCAGAGGTTTTACTGGTAGTAACACGTCGTCATTCATTGCCATTGCTGCTGCTGTTCTGTGCTCAGGGACAGTTTTAAGTACTTGGCCTGTATTATTTCACAACATCCTCATAGCAGCCCTAAGTGGGAGGAATTATTGTTCTCTCCAATTTATAGGTGAGGAAGCTACAAAATGCAGAGGCTAAACAACTTTCCTACCATCACAAGTCTAAGAAATGACAGGACTGTAAGTCAAAAGCGGCCAGCCTCAGCCAGGGGTCTGCACTTGCCTTTATGAAAGCTCCTTCTGCTGGTGTTCGAGCTTTGTGTTTTTATTTGTAATGTCATCATTTCACTTTCATAGACTGATTGTTGGTTGACCCAAGGAAAATGCCACCTGAAATCTCGGATTGTTTCTGAGAGCCTTCATCCTTCACGGTACCTCACACGTGTGGCCCCCAGTAAGGGATAGCTGTTATTGTTACTATTATTTTTTTCATTTTCATTTACCATAGATTGATTTTATTTATTTATGTTTTATGTCCTGCCCTCTTTCTTCAAAATGCCACTCTTCTTCATGCTCTGAAAATATTGCTGTGCTTTCCTAATGACTTTATGTGGATTCAGTTATTAGATCTGATGGCCAGAGAAAGGAGCAACAGAAGGGATGGGAAGCTTTGAAAAGACAGGCAGAGGGGATGTGGCGGCTCTTGAAAGCAAGCCACCTACATCCCAATTATCCACCCACAGCTGGCTCTGCCTTGTGACATACCGTTCTTGATAAATTATGCAATCAGTAATAGAAAACATTAACTAATGGACATTAATAATAATTTGTGATGAATAGTCATTGGCATGAGTCTCAGAGGCTTGCCTTCTGACCGTCTGAACTTGATTTTAGAGATACTGCCGTTATGCCTCTGGAGAGTGTTTTGAAGTCTGTGAAAGCCAAGGCTGAGGCATGCATATGGGGAGAATAATGTTCATCATCTTATTAGACCCTGGTTCCTCCCAGGGAGGTGAAGAGACAGCTGGCAAATTTTATCCCTCATTTACAGATGGAGACTCGTTGGCTTACAGCAATTCCATAATATGTCTTAAGTCCAGAAGGGAACAAATCAGAAGCTGAGAATGAGGAGTGGATTCTCTGGTGCTGCCCAACACCCACCTGCAGCTGTCATACTCTGAAGAATGCCAGGCATGATAGCAAGGATCACCGTGGTTAGGCTGCCCAGGACGGAAAAAGGGGCACCTTTCTGTCTCTCCTAAAGCATATATTCTTCATGCCAGGACCCAGCACAATCAAGTGCATTTTATTCTTTTCTTTACCTTCACCAAAGATGCTATAAGGTCAACTATAATATATCGTGCTTTACAGAAGATTCACAGACATGAGTTCCCTTAATTTATAGGGTCTTCATGAGGTGTTGTTCCAATAGCCCCATTTTTTATGATCATCTGCCCCATTTTATTCATCTGTGTTTCAATGGAAAGTAATATTTGCTCAAGTGTGGCCCCATGATAAGTGAAATAACTAGGAGTTGCCCCCGAGGTCTTGCTGAGACATGATCTAGGGTCTTCCCACCACCTATGTGAACTTCCTGTCCCTCTGTTTGCATCCTTCTTCCCCCGAGTTGCCTCTCACATTATGTAGGCAACGTTTTGGTGCTGCTGCTGCTGAGAATGACAATTGAAAAAGAGTCACCTGAATACTGACTTCTACGTTTGGACTGCTGAGATCTGATTTGCATGTGTAAGGAAGAAGCAAGGTTTTTGAGTTTTAATTCTTCTTCCCAGTTCTGGACTTCTACTGTGAAAAGGGACTGTGGAACTTGACTCTCTACTAGACATGGAAGCTACACACTTTCTTCCTTCAGGGAATGTTTGTTGAGCATCTACTATGTGCCAGCCACTAGGTGAACAGTGACAAACAATAGAAGCACAACCCAATTCCAGTCCTCATGAAACTCACAGTCTTAGTGAGCAAAGTAGAAACAAAAGTAGTTTGACCTAGACTATGTTTAGGGTCATTCTGCCATTTAAGAATTCACTTAATCTTGTTCCTTGTATTTGGGAAATCCAGGGTCCCCTCTGGAGTGTGAGAATCCTGAAAGAATTTAGATTTTTATTTCATGATTGGCTCCAAGCACCTCCTTCTGCTGAATTAGTTCAGATTAGGAAACTTTTCACTATCTGGTATGTACTAGTTTCTATTCCTTATCACATTTTCACTAGACATGAGATTCAACCCTCCTCATTAATTCACACACACACACATGCACACACATACCCCATTCAGAGCACTGCTTTAGTGAGTGAGTAAGACGTAATGGAAGTTTTGAGAGACAGAAAAATACATCACAGCAAACCTGACAACACCATCTTCCACATATATCTAGAACCTGACCATTTCCCACTGCCGCCAAATCAACATCACCTCTCTTGGATTATTGCAACAGCCTCCTAATTGGTCTCCCACTTGCTTCTAGAGCCTATTCTTCACGCAGCACTCAAAGCAATCCTTTTAAAATATGAATCAGGGTAAGTCCCAGTTTGCTCAAAACCCTCTAAGACACTTTCCCAGCCCATGCAACATAAAATCCTACAGGGGCTTCCTGCTCACGTCTCCCACTTCCTTGCTGACCTCATCTCCAGCATTCTCACCCTCTCTATCCTGCTACAGTCGCAACAGCTTCCAGAAATTTCCTCAGAAACAACAAACACATCTCCCCTCAGGGGCTTTGCATCTTCTGTTACTTCTGACTAGATTACCCTCCATTCCATAGCTACTGGTAGTCCATGAAGGGTCTTTTTTAGTCAGAAAGATGTGTCCCTTCCTTAAGATACTGCCTGCCATCTACAAGAAAGCTCTTTGAGTTACTTGCATAAAGGCAAATCCATCGTTAACAGTCAGTATCTCCCGAACAGAGCTCATAAATGCCTTTCGCTCTTCTCATGTCCAGTGGCCACTTCTTGGCCATTTCTTTTTCACACATATCCCTCTCTCTATAAGCCTCTCTACTTCTATGTTTGGCAGCTAATGTGACTGAGTCAAATAATTCATGTCACATTCTATTAATTTTGGCAAATCTAATTTGTCTTAGTGGTGAATGGCAGTCATCTAGAACTGAGTCCCTGGAAAATTGCTTCTGTGCATGAATCTGATGTAATGCCTCTTGTGAATGCAGGTTCCTAAGGCAGTCCTCCCATTAGGTGCTACTCCAAATTCTTGCCTTTTGTATACATGTTCTGTTAAAGAGATAATCTGCTTCCTCTAAAAATGTTCTATTTTTGCCAAAGTTTGCATGAGCTTGCCTGGCCAAAGATTGGTTTGCAGCCAAGAGCTTCAGGTCTGAGCCCCAGGAAAGCAGTGCCACATGACGTGAAGAATGGTCAATGGGCTGGAGACCTGGCTCAATGTCTCATTGTTCCCTGATTAAGTTCATGACCATGACTTCTGAACTTCAGTGTAAAGAGCAGCAGCTGGACATTATTTGAAATGGACTTCTGCCAGAAATTAACAGTAATTAAGGTTGCTTTGGCAGTGGGGCTGGGATCTGCATCTTATATATTCAGTCTAGTCTTCCCACTTTACCAGCCTGCAGAAAGCCATTTGAAAATTTGGCCATGTCACCTCAAAGGTCTCTGCCCCCTCAAAATGTCTTTGGAGGTATTGGGCATGATAGGCATTCCTGAATATTATGCGCAAATGATTTCTCCAACTTTAATGTTTACTTCTGTACCTACACCATGGTGATATCATATGATTTGCATTCTTATTAACTCCATCTCTTGATCCCTGTGCAGTATGACTCAACAAATACTTATTATAAGAATAATAATATATTGTGTTTGAATTGCACTTGACAGGTTTTGTTTGAAACTTTTCCCATCTTACTTAACCCTCTCAACAACCTGCAAACTCCATATATAATTATCATCCCTTTTTGACAGCTGAGAAAACTGGAGTGCAAAGATCTTAGGTGACCTATGCAAAGGCTCAGGGTGGAATTTTGTCTGTGTTGTTGCTGTGGTCATTGTTGACTTGTGTGTTCATAACCTGCTCTGTTTTTAAGGGATTTGTAATAATTTAGAGAAAATTATCTTTCAACAGTTTATAGTACCTTTATAATACCTTTCTCTTCTTTTACATATCTTATAATAAAAAAGAAATAGGTAGATAATTAGATGTCAGAACTACTGAAAATTAAAATCAAACTTGAAGACCAAGGCCAGCAGTGAGGAAAGAGGAAGATATCCATATGATAGGTCACTTAACTACCATGAGGAAGAGAAAGGACACCAGCAAAGCTCTTCCCACTCCATGCCAGGGCTCATTCTAGTCCATGAGACACTGTGTGTTGCTCTAGTGCAATTGGGAACAGATGAGCAGAGCTCTGTTCTAACCTTCTAATGAGGATGCATGCAGCCAGATTGTGAGGACCTCTACTTCATAAGGTACAGATGTGAAATGGTCTTATTTTTCCTGATATCTAACATCCAGTTGCTCCCTCAAACCCATCCCCTGCTGGGCTATTAGTTCTATTAATGAAAACTCAGTTGGATTCCAAATATTTTTAATCTCTTTTGGGTTTTAGAATAGCCTTATGGCAGTTCTTCAGGATTCAGCCTTCTTTTTAAAACCTCCATCTCACACGAGCTTCATGCCATCTTCTCCTCGTCCACCAAGGGCAGGCTGGATAGGGTCTCCCAGGGCCAGGCAGACCTGGGGCCTCTCGAAACCGCCTGCCTCTGCCTTGCAGAGCCTGCTGCTCTGTGCCAGCTCCCTTCCTCAGCAGCAGGGATGTTCTCCTCTCTCTCTTGGTTTCCACTGTTCCTCTCTCTCACCCCAAACAGCCAAAGTTTCCTCTTTGTGAAAGGTATTCAATTTCTGGATCAAGCTTGAGGCTCGCTTACTCATTCTTTGCAGGGCCTCTGCAGACCTCCCACCGCACAGTCCCTGAAGTGAATTGGCAACCTCTTCCTCACATCTCTCATGATTCTACAAATGGCCCATCCTGCACCCTTGTGCTGCTGGGGTTCCCTTGCCCAGGGGTAGAATCCATACCAAACAGAGAGCTTAAGCTGAGGCAGCTGCAGCATGGCAGGCTGCACCCATAGGGGGTGCCCGTTGCTATGCTGGCTGCCTTGCTCCTACCCGTCTCCTGGTTCCACCACCTCTCTCCTGACTCTCTCTCCTTGTTCTGGAATCATTAAGGGCTCGACTAGCCTTTGCAATTTTCAGATACCATCACAAATCCCCCTGTCAGGGAATGGGAAAGACAGTTCAGGCACTCAGAGTACTTACGGAGAGGTGAGAACAGGGGACCGACCCTCTTTCCAAACTGCACCCTCCACCAAGATCCAAGTTCCTCCACTCTTCTTGGCCTCCTCTGGCAGCAAGGAGAGATGGGGAGCGATGGAGATGGTTTCTCTCAAATAGACCCTCTGTGGAAGCACTTTGAGGAGAAGACTGGTCCAAAAAACCCGAAGGTTCTATTAGGTACCTAATACAATCCCCCCAAATCAGGAAAAGTCCAATAAGAAAGAAGCTGAATCCTGTTACAAATTTAAATCAACTAGAAGTAAAGATTAAAATCAAGTAGAAATATAAAAGAGTAAGAAATTAAATTCAAATCTGAAAACCTTCAGCCAAAGGTAATGTTGATCATAATGCTAGGGGCATGGCCTGGGTTCTGTGGAGGTAAATGAAGCCCTGGCCTCAGACCCAACATTTACACGGGTACTGAAAAGCTCAATAATCAAGATGAGTAGTATGTTAGCACAGTATTTAAAAAAATAAAACTTAATGCAAAAAATCCAGGAAGAACAAAGTATCAGAATTTTAAACAAGTAAGCATCAATAGTACTGATGTTTTCTTTTGCCTCAGGCCCCTCTATGGGTCTGTATGGCACTGGTTAAGGGACACATTTTACTTTATTAGGAAGCAATACAAAGAATGGGAATGATGGAGCTCTAGGGCTAAATGCCAACTCATTTCTCTGTGACAAGAGGGAGAAGAATTGAAAGCACAGACTGAGGCTATGGGGAGCACTGGGGCAAGTTCTTGAAATATCAAGGATTTTCTAATCTCCACTGTTGCCCATTATTCTCCATCTCTTCCATCCACTTCTACCTGGTTCAGAACTCACCATGAGGCTCTTGTCTCATACCCTGGACTTGTATATTTCTGAATTGACTCTATTACCTATGTCTGAGCTGTTCCTATACACAATAAGTCTTCAATTCTTATAAGCTTTTATTTGAAAGAAGTAGAAATGAAGAGGTGGGGTAACCAGAACATAAGAACTTGGAAGCCCCTTGCAGCTGGCTTTCAACCTCTCTGAGGGTCCAGAGCTGGGCAGCTGGACGCTGGAGGCTGGGCCTTCCCCAGTCCTCTCTTGCTGGAGTGACACTGGAAAGAATTAGAAACAAAGGATGCTACTTATCCCCTCTTCCTGCCTGCAACTCTCTCTCTTGGGCCTCCACTGTCAGTACCTAATCAGATGCCCTCCAACAAGTGCATCTGGGAAAGGTAATTTGCAGATCTGGGTTGTAGCAGTGTTAAGGAGAATAAAGTATAGAACAGTATACTTTACTTTTAACAGTATGCTATTTAAAGTATAGAACAGAGCTGAAAGACAATAGGTCAGAAAGTACACATAGGACAAGAAAGAGAGCACAGCAGATAGGAATGAGGGAAAAATCTTGGGGAAAAGAGCAAATACAGCAGGTCATGCCCCTATGTGGCTAAAGCATATGGTTCCGGAGGAGAGGAAGAGCATATACAAGTTTCCAGGATTAGGAGGAGAGACTGAGTTCCCACTGGGGAGAGTCTTGAATGCCACATTAAAGAGTTTTCATTCTTTAGTTATTAGAGACTCATAGAAGATTTCTTGGCTAAAAAGTAATGCTCAGGTCACACTTAAGTAGGATAAATATATGTATTAGCTGCAACTTCTGGACATGCCATCCAAGGTGTCCTGACAAATGGTTTCTATAGCTTCATTCCCTTTGACAGCCAGAGCTTTGTGATAGGCAAGCTGGGTGGGTGGGGAGTGGGGAGTGGTGGTATGTGCTGTCTATATGTCCAGTGACATGGGGTCACTGGGCCAGTAGAGCAGGTGAGGAGTGGTCCAAAGATCCCAGAGACGCACCAGGCTTAGGTCCCTGGGATGCAAAGGGATGGAAGGTCAGAACAGGGCAGTTTGTTTGCTGAAGGATTCAGGACTTGATCATTGATGGGGTTAAAGTACAGAGTGTCAGGGAAAATGGCAGCACTCTACCATTTATTAGTATTCCTGCTCTACAAAAGATATCACTCAAAAAACAACAACAGAAAAACCTTTTTGAGGACATGCTTGCCATGTATCTTCAACTCCCCAGAACTTCAGCTCTAACAAAAAAATAATAAATGACTCTGAGAAAGATCAAATAATTTATTCCTTGTATTCATGGTCAGTCATTTAGCATGTTTTCTTTTTTATTAAGCATGTATGTGTACAAATATGGATTCATAGGCATCCTGCAAAAATGGTATGCTTTTATTTTAAAGGGAATATTTCTGCATGTGAAAATGCCTGTCTCTTCCCTGTCTGCGGTGTAAGTGTGAATGCTGCTGTTTCTTTTCCTGTCAAATGTATGCACATGCAACAAGATTGCAAACTGAAAATCCTTCAGCCAGGGTCATGGGACTTACTGGGATCTTTGTGTTTTCACTCAACGGAATTGTTTCGACCCCAAATGAGACAATTTTCCAGTAGGAGAACAGGTGAAAAGGAAAAACATAAAATGTTAAAGTGCAGTTTTCTGGATGGGGAGTTTTGTTTGTCCCAATTTACTAGTGTCAGATCATTTTTATCAGTGGACATAAAATAATTAACTGGGGAAACTCTCCTCTAATTAACCCGGGGAACATCTGTAATGGGACAGCCACACGGAGCACTACGGTGGAGAGATGTCACCTCTTCACTCGCGTGGGGAAGAGAACTGTGGAGTGGGGAAGGGAAGAATTGTCTGTTCTGCTGGAGAATGTGCACCATTTATCATGCTGACTGGGCTGTCATATCAGTGGGAGGGCCCTGGGGAGCCCTGACCGTGAGATTGAAGGTTGGTGCCAATTTACAGCAACACAAATGCATTGAACAGGAAAGAGATAGCTCCTAATCTCTTCAATTTTCTTACATTACCCTGAAGGCCAGAGAATTAAATGAAACCGTAGCTGATGACAACTTTAGAGGGTCCTGGATGCATGACAGGAAAAGTATTAAAATAGCTCAGTAGTTTTATGGTAGATGTGTGTTCATCTTGCCCCTGGAAGAAGAATAAGGGTAGAAAAATACTGCCTTTTGGTTATATCTTTCCCTCAGTAAGAAAATGATACACTCATTCCGTTTGCCTGTCAGAGATCTTGGGCAGGCAACAACAGTAAAAATGGAGAACAAGAGACATAAGGGAGGCTGGACCTGAAGACACACTATCATGCCCTTTGTCAGGATAATATGACTCACAACATGTTAGTATGTTTTTAATGACTTACAGTGAATCACTCTTTAGCTCCTGTTGGCAGTGTATGTCAGGAGCATACCTTCTAAGCAATTAAAATTAACCTGGTCACATTGGGTGAAACAGTCTCTGATTAAGTCAGTTTCCATGTATTCATGTGGCTAGTTTGGATAGGATTAAAACAGCTAAGCCATTTCAGGTCCACGGATCATAGAAACTGAGCAATATACAATCAAACAGGCCCTACGAGGCAGGCATTTCCAGGACAGCATTCTGTTTTCCAATTTACTACATCGTTGTTAAATGTCAACTAAGTTCCAGGAACTGAATGAGAAATACAAAATTCCCTGTGTTGTTGTACCCATAATTTATTAAAGAGCAGTGACAGAAGAGGCAGTTAGGAGCTTCGGCTTTCAAATCCTGCTGTAGACACTTATCAGCAGTGTAAATCTGAGCAAGTTATTCTTTCTAAGCCTGTAACCTCTTCGGAAAAACTGAAGGTGATAATAGCTATCTGTCCCATAGAGGAAGTATATGGTAAGCACTCAACAGATACTCACTTTTATTGACTATTAATATAATGTGTAAGGAACAATGGGAACACAGATAAGGAAGCATCTATTCTGGTGGAAGGAAAGCTGAAATGAGGAGGTGTAATACTTGAGCTATATCTTCAAATATGAATAAAATTTGCCTGCCAGAAGTGATGCTCTTAAAAGCCTGCATATATCAGTTTAACTCAACTAACTCGATCAAGTAGCTCTCTCCCTTGCTTAGAGCATGGAGATCAGAGGTCAAAATCAGAGTAAAAATTAGAGTTTCTGTGCCTAATGTAGAAATGTCACTGCACACAAAGAGAAAATTACTATTCTATGACCTCAGGCCATGCCCTCAAGCCCTACTTAATGGATATTGATGATCAGTGGGGGTAGGTTGGACCCAGGGAGAGTTTAGAATTATCAAAAATAGCTAAAGGTCACAATTATTATCTTCCTACAATACTTGGAAGTTACCAAATTAATAAATCAGGAGGCACTTTTTTCTATTTTTATTTAAAATAAAGATCATAAGAATGTATCAAATTGAAACACTCAATTATTCAACAAATATTTCTTGAATAGCTATTAGGTACCAGAAATTATGCCAAGCCCTGAAAATACAAAATAAAAATATCATAGTCCAAGATCTAAAATTTTCATTTGAGAAAGAAAAGTTTTTGGACTTGAGTTTGTACAAGCTGATGATATGTAGCTATATAGTACAACCAAGTTCCACTGCATTTTATAAATACACAGAGAAAAGAATGGGGTACCTTTCTGACAATGCATACCAACAATGAAAGCAATTGATCGCAGAGATACTGATATATTTAATAATACAAGAATAACAAAATACACTGAGTTATAAAGAAGAGAGCATAAGTAAAATTATAGTTTCAGAGAACTGCAAATAGATATTAAAGGGTTAATATATATTATCAACTTTTCATACTGAAACACACTTTCATACTGATGAGACCCTACTAGTGTCAAAAGACAGAAAACATTAAAAGCTTGAAAAATCCTATGAGGAAAAGGTCAGCCTCACTAGTGATCAAATAAATGCAAATTAAAATGAGGTAATATTTTTGTTTATCAAATTAGCAAAAGAAAATAAAGGATAATCCCATATACTGATGATGTGGTAAGATATGTATTCAGAAACTGCTGGTTGTCAGTAAATTGTAATGACCTTTCTGAAAAGTGATTGGCAATACATATTGAGAATCTTAAAACTGACACTACTCTTTGGCATCATAATTTTACTGTTAAGGTATAGCATAAGAAATTGTTGAGAAATTTGTGCAATGATTCATGTACAAAAAATACCAACCTTTTTTATGCTAGTAAAAAATGATTAAATCAAAAATGATAGCAGATTATTATCCCCAACTGGGAAATAGTTCAATACATTCTGGTATGCTTTCATGTTGAGATGCAGTATATCCTTTGAAAATGCTGTTTTAAAAACATATTGTAAAAGGGCTCATGATACAACATTTTAGGAGAAAAAGACAAGTAAATGGAATTTTAAGTAAACTCAATTAAGAAAAAGAAAGTGTTACTACTGTTCAGAGTTGTATTGAAAATTGAAAATAATAAAAAAAATGATTTTTATTAATTAATAAAAGAGGTTAGCAAGATTCTTAGACATAAAATCAATATACAAGTACCAGAAACATTTTCATTTTAAGGAATAAATTTGTACAAGAGATTATTTTAAAAGATATACTTTTTGCAATAGAAATAAAAAATAATATACAGAGGAATGAATCTTATAAGATACATATAAGAACTTTGAGAAAATTATAATATGTATAATGAATACATTAAAGAGAACCTAAATGAAGGTAATGTGATACCTTGCTTATATATAAGATTCACTATTACATAGCATTCCCCAAACTGATTCATGAAGTCAGTGAAATTTGCATTAAAAACCTAACAGGAATTTGATAAACCAACTCAAAAGGTTATACGTAAAATCAAATGGACAAGAATAACAAAGACATTCTTGAAGTAGAAAAACACCTGACATGGAAGATCAATAGGAAAGAAAAGACTCTTTATAGCGGTCTTGGGGTAGTTGGATATCCAATAACATAATATGGAACTGATATTATGCCTCATTCCATATATAAAAATTAATGCCAAATGGATAATAGTAAATGGGAATGGCAACCTGTAAACCTTTAAAAACATGAACTGTAGGAAAATCTATATCAGCAAGCCAGGAAAAGATTCCTTGAACAAGACATACAAAACGTAAACCATAGTGGGAAAAAAAAATGATACATTCAGCAACATTCAATTTAGAAACTGCTGTCCATCAAAAGACACCATTTTTAAAAGAACATCCACAAACTGGCAAAAGATGTTTGTAATTCATATGTTAATATTAATATAACAAAAAATTGACTTCTAGACTCCATAAATAACTCCTAAAATGTAATAAGAAAAAGAGAAAGAACCCTTAATAGAATAATGGCTAAAAGGACAGGAATAGGCAATTCATTGATCAGAAAACAGGAATGGCCACCAGTGTACAAAAAGATGTCCAACCTCCAGCGTAGTCACTGGAAATGCAGATTGATGAGATATCAATTTACAAGCACTCCAGTGTGGCAAACATTTAAAAGACTGATGAGACCAAATTTTGGTGAGGTTGTGTAGCAATAGTAACTCCTCACTGCTGGTGGGAATGTAAATTGGTAAAGTTAAGAATGTTATTTAAATAAATCATAGAGTTGAGATTTTTAAAAGGAATAGGAATTTCTGAAAAGGGAGGAAAACAGATAATGAAAAAAATAAAACAAGTGTGAATGGCTAGAAGGAAATAATTAGTAGGTAAATATTTTCTGTTCAACTCAAAAATCCTCATTTGAACAGGAATAGTCACTTTCTTAATTCACATACCTACAACATGAATATATCATTTTTAAATAGAATCCTTTGAAGATTTTTTTCCCCAGGAGTTTATACCTCCAGCTTTGTAATGATCATGGTATAGACACCCGTTGTTTTATCTGTCTCAGAATTCCTTTGAGAAATATGTCCCTCTTCTGGGACATACTAGTTCACCTATTCCAGCGTTGGGGGCTGAGATTATTTTGATAACCTCAACTTTGCTGGCCACAGAGATTGATCGGGGACTGGGAACCTGACACTAGAGATAATGAGTCTGAGTCCCTCTGTGGTTACAAGTAGCCTAGAAGATGTAAGCCTTGTAGTTAATGGAAGCTATGTTCCACTATTGTGGAAAAATATAGACTCAGAAAATAACATTTAGACATGAAGAAGCAGAGATGAGTAAAGGGGATAGATATTTTTGTGATAACCGAACTGAAACCTACGTACAAACTTGCCCTTCTTTGTGGTTTTATTATGTGAGACAATATATTCACATTTTGGTCTTAGTCTCAATTTTCTTTCTTGAAAATCAAAAATTCCTAGCAATAGCCAATTTGAGTTTAAAATCAGCTTACCCAGATTATCATATGGCCCATTTTGTTTAAAAAATACATGCCTCATCATGTGAATGAGTAAAGGCAAATCCTACAATGAGACAAAATCAAAATTGATAAATACAATCACATTTATATTTGAAAAATAGAATATTGATTTCGTTATTTTCACAAACATGAATGATAAAATCAATTACAAAGAGCATTTGGGAGAGACATTTGATACCAGTCATATACATAAGTTGTTTTTCTAATATTGCATCTAATATGTGCTTTTCAAGTAGTCTGCATCTAGTATTGGTGATACAAATAGCTATCAACATTTCAAAAGATTGGTTCATATCATATATATACTTTTTAAATATTATAAATTATTGTCATTAACAAAACTGAGATTAGTTGGGATCCCTGGAGCAATGACACTGCAAAACAACAACAACAACAACAACTAATCAAAGTTAATGTCCAAGAGGGAGACTGAAAAATGTATTTGTAATACACATATTTAACAGAGAATATGTTTTTTTAAAATTTACAAATCAATAGTCCACAGAGAAAAATCAGCATGAATACAAAAAAGAAGAGAATAGAAGAATAAAACCTGAAAATTTGTTCAATCTCATCAAGAGTCAATAAATTTCAAAATAAAGAACTAAACATCATTTTTCAATCATCATATTAAACTACCATTTAAGAGTTAAATGGAATCATACTACAATAATTATAATAATCTGTGCAGCAATAAAATAATAGTCTAAATGGTAAAAAAAATAAAATGATTAATGATATCAAATGTGGATTAGGGTATAGGAACAGAAAGAAGTAAAGTAGGTTCTCTATCATTGATGAGAGTAAATATTGGTTCAGTTCACTGAAAGCCAGTTTGGTAGGTATTTTTTAAAATATTGCATGCCCTTTGCCCTGTAATTTTTTGATATTCCCTAAGGAAATTTTCACATACATGGAAAAAAAAACATGTATAAAGCTATTTCTCAGGGCACTGTTAATGATAGCAAATAAAGAGGATGCAATCTAAACACCAATAAAGTATTCTTCATTAATTCTTCATGAAGAAATTATAAGCTGACTGAAAGGACTGAATAAAGTGCGTATTTCAAAATCAGTTTTTATTTGTCTTGTAAATTTGCTCCATTTAACATTATATAAACTGAGAATTATTATTATAACATACTCAAAATGCAATGTTTTGATGTGAACACAGAGTATCTAAAATCTGAAAGCATGTCCATAGACTCCATCTAGACATTACTGACTGTTGTTATGGACTCAAAATAATGGTATCTTAGAAAATTTAATGAGAAGTACTTGAATGAACTTACAAATCTTGCTTAAATCATGAAAACCCTAATTAAAAATTACTTTAGCCTCAAACTATAATAAGAATAGCGGGTTAGCTTAATTTTGGTAAATGTTATGCACAAATGTTGCCTACAGCAAATGTAACTTATTTAACATCAACAACAACAAAAAGAATTATATTTCCAGCAGAGAGATGTTTCCAATTTTATCCAAATCCAATCTCCTCTCTTAATAAGAGATTTTCCTTTCTCTAGCTTTGTGATATTTTGTTTGAAGGACATGTTCTAAAGAGCACATCATATTATCCTTTGAGGATATTAGTCTATCAGGTATTCAACCTGGATTAAACAGCCCTGAACCCTCATCTTAATTTTTTCCCTTACATTCAGAGATGTCCCACACCATTTAAGAGGCAGCTTTAAATGATGATGCTACTACTCATGGTTTTACTTCAGCTGTTCCAGTGTGATGGCAGCACACTAAATTAACTCTGAATGGAGACAGTAAAATTAATTCTCTCTGTACCCCTCAGCCATCTCCAACTATAGCAAGCACTGGCATTTGGAATAAATTTTATTTTTCCCTGTCTACAAAAATCTTAGTGCCCAGCAGTGCAGAATTATAAAACGAAGCCTTAAGAATGCATTCCCTGTAGAGACAAAAGTAGGTCCATTTTTGCCTGTACCCTTCCATTTTACTACAATTTGCTACACCATTTCTTTTAGCCTTTTAATCAGTTTCAAACCTTTGATATTCCTTGAGAGGACTTAATATGAATGCATTTACTGGGGTAGGATGATTGAGAGCTTAAATATGGGGATACCAGCTTCAATTTTCAACCTTACCACCAGTTTAGGCTGCAACTTCTGGGACTGACTTAACCTTTCGAGAGGAACACACCTTCTGTTCTGCTTGCTTTCCTTTTCTGCTCTGCCAGTGGGTTCGTTGGAGGGAGGGCCACACAGCTTTCCTTCATGAAAAAGTGATTTTAGTTTGCGTACATCTTTAAATCCCAAAGTTGGGGTGAAAGAAGTAGAAGGATGTGAGTCATAGTAAGAACAGACAGCACTAGGTAAGTCAATGAAGAACATATGGGAAGACAGAATCAGCCGCAGATTCTTGCTTTGTGTTCAAGTACATATTGCTCTACCATGTCAATCATGGACCCAGAGTCAGAAAGGGGGACTGAATTTCTCAGGAATGGTTGAACATTACCCATTTTTTCCCATTTATCCTCCTAAATATCTTTATCACTGCTTTATTTCTACTTTTTCCTATATGTTGTTATGTCTTCATCTGTCTTCTTTTGGCTGTCCTTATCCTAAACTACTCACCTGTTATGTGGTTAGTACAGGCAGACTAATTCTGCTTTCTGTAAATACAAGGACACAGGTTGAATTTAGTTATCGGCAGGCCTTTTTATTAATATAAATAAAACCTAGTTATACTTTATAAATTCATTGCTATTCCTTACTGTAAAATTATAAATTGTGAAACTTATAAGCTTACTCAAAGTATTCAGCTTACATTCTAAACGTGAGACTTATTCTGACTCTTAACTTTTGATCTTAAAAAATCAGCTGCAATCAACAGCTGAGTTAGTTTTTCCCTTCAGGTTGACCCGCTACTGACTGGTTCAAGTAGAAGTTTCAGGTATAATCATTTTCATGGTAGCATTGCATTGTTTTCATCCTATATCCAGGTTTTGAAACATAGCCTAAGATCCCCTTTTTACACTTGTCATATTGTAGTAAATGTCATGCATGTTTTCAAAAAATGACAGAATCATTCAGGTGACATCTTCTTACCAAAAAGGCAACTTATCAAACTTGGTTTCTGAAACAATTTATCTTTAGCTTCAACCCAATCACCTCAGTAACAATGCCCTTTTAGGTAGGAAATACCATGACATTTGATCTAACCATGGAGCCATTGTATTTGAATTCACTTCAAAAGAAAGAAATGATTAAATACTTCCTTTACAAGAAAGAGTAGCATTGAATTACTGCTCCCAAAAATGAAATTATGATCGATGAACTAATTAGCCTCCAAGATTTCCTTCTAGAGAGATGAGGGAAAGGATGAAAAATTCACACATACGACCCAAAAGAATAACTAAGTACTCATGGCAAATGAGCTAAGGGATGTGGGTAATGCTAAAATGAATAATTTGACAATATAAACTGTCATTGGAGGGTCTACCATTAAATTGCCATTAGAATGGTCTATTGTTATCGAGCAACACGTTTATGAAAAAATAAATATTGCCAATCATATGAAGAAATAGAATTATCCTTTGTTATCCAAAAATACGGTCTCAAGAGGTTTATTATAATATTATTTTTAGAGGAAGAGGGCAACAAAAAGCACACTCTGTGCTATAGCAGCTATCAGACAACCAAACTGATGAAAAGCCACAAATAGTTCCAGATAATCCTGTTTATTCTACAATAAAAGAGATCCTTAAAACTCAACAGTTTGTGAAAAATTATTTCTTCATTTTAACAATTGCAAAACCAGATCCTTAGGGTTTCAGGGCCATGTTTAAATAATTATTTTAATTAGAATTGTGTGGTTGTATTATTGATTATAATAATAGAATTCTCTGTATAACTGACCAATTTTTGGAGGACAACAAGACCTAAAACTAGATCACTAATTGTTATCTTTGGCTGGGAGAAGGTGAGAAATTAAACCCAATCTATCATTCCAAATATCAGTTCAGTCAATGGCTTCAACATTCTCTAACAAGCATTATGCTGGGCCAAAAATAATAAAATGTATTTTCTATTATTATTTCCATATATTAAATTTATCTTGACCCAAAATTAAGCCTCAGAAGGAAGAAAACCAACATTCTTGAATCAACAACTGACTCATATCTTGAGGGTTAGCTATGACAACAGATACAGATTAACTTCGAAATTGTCAAAAGAAAATAATGCCAAAGCAAAACAGGAAGCATCAGAAGCCAATATAATCACTACCTAATGCAGACTCCAGGAAATTTGCATATCAGGAAATGACATCACCTTCTGCAAAAGCTTCAAGCCAAAAACCCAGGAATCATCATGAAGGCTTCTATTGCCTTCAGTCTTCAAATTTTCATCTCCAATCTACCAGCAAGTCCTGATGGCTCCACTTCAGAATCACATTCCTCACTGGTCCACTTCTCTCCATTTCCATGACAATCACTCTCATCCAGGCCACCATAATATCTCACCTGTTCTATGGCAATAATTGGTCTTCCTGAGTCTCTACCCCAACAATCCATTCTCTAACAGAGAAGTTAACTCTTGTACTTCCTGTTTATAGTATAATTTAATCTCCTTATCTAGACCCAACAAATTCCACACAGTCTGACCCCTTAGCGTCTCTTCAGCTGCATCCCACACTTTTCTCTTGTTCTGTTGCTTAGTCTCCGACAGTACTGGACTGCTTCCCAATAATGGCAGAGTTTAACTTTCATGTTCTCACTCTCTGGAAGGCTCACTGGCTGGCCTCCATCTCATCAGTAATGAGTGCAAATCTCACCTACCCAGAGAAAGTGTCCTTAACTACTCTCTCAAATAGTTGTTTAGATTATTCCCTAGCACATCCTTATTTGCTTGCCTTTCTCTTCAATCAATGTGAGGTCCATAAACATAGGTAATTTAGGTCACCTATTCAGTCATTTATTCATTCCACAAATATTTCTGTCTCTTATTTTTCAAGCACTCCTCTAGGCATACTGTTGAGCCAGACAAAGTGTGTATGTGCTATTGAACTTACATCCTACTAGTGGGAGATAGAAAATAAATATGTCATAACATTTCAGTAGCAAGAGCATTGAATAAAAATTAAAGCACATAAAAGAGCAAAGATGGAAAGTGTGGAGGGAGGATATAGATAGGGAAAGCATCTTTGAAGAGGTAACTTTTAACGGAGATTGAATAAAGTCAGGGAGAAAGCCATGGAAAGATCTAGAAAAGGCCAAAGTCCCTGTTAGGGACTGCATGCTCAAGGAATAGAACATAAGCAAGTAGAATTGCCTTAGGTATCCTATTCACTGCCGAATAACTAGGGCCTCTCATATGGTCTACTGTGTTCAATAATATTTGTACTCGATAAATATTTGTTGAATGAGAAAGTACTTCATGAAGATTTATTGAATAAATAAGAAATTTAAGGTTCTTAGTGTTGGTAATCAAAAGTGAATAATAGCTGGGGAAGTGAATATTTAGTATACAGTCTATAAGCAAAAAAGAACGCACATACACACACACATGCACACACACAGAGGCAATTATCTTAAAAATGAGAGACTGTCTACTCTAGCACAATGCAAACCCAATGGTATAGAAGATAGTAAGAGCAATAATGAGGGCAGTTAAACAAAGCATGGCAGTGTAAAACCTACCTAAAAGATGGAACTCCTAGACCAAGCTGACCAGTGAAGAGTCGAATAATAATGTTCAGCTGCTGTAACAGGCCATTGATCAAACTGATATAAAATTTATCAGATTTATGCTAAGCATTGCCAGATTAACCAGCAAAATGACCTTTTGAGGGTTGATTATTGTTGTCTTTTGACATAATTAGCCTGATCTCTGATATGGACCATAAGTGGAAGGGTAACGTAAAAAGGCCATTAACATTTGGTCCGGCCTTTAAGAAAATATCTGTATGAGATAATTTAAGTGGCTATTACTCAAAAATGTATTTCACAATGAATGGTGCTTTCTTTCATGATGTGAAAGATTTTCAGACTTTGGAGCCGGTATTGCCAACCAATATTCAAAAGAATCAACCAGAGTTTCAAATCAGACAGTCAAGCTCTATTAGGCTGCCCAGATAACACAAAGGTCACCAAAAACACAGGTGCACATTTGCTTTTTCAACTTTGAAATGCATTTTTCGTCTTGCCTATAAACCTCTTTTAAAGTTGATTCTTTTCTGGAGATAGTTTTTCCCTATATCAATGCTGGGTGCCAAATCTAGATTTCAATTTCTGCTGAAATTTTAACTGGCTACTGGATGCAAGGTTCATCCTCACTGATGGACTACTTCACTTGCTGCCAATGCTTCTTTAGTGTGATTTTCCCAGTTCTTCAGCAGAGCGACTGAGTCCTCTGCCCCATTCATTTGTATCTTTCTGATCATTACTATTGTGGGTCTTAGAAATAAAATTCCTATTGATGTATTATCTGTATTCAGTAGCATCAGGTATTTTAATCTCTGATGCTTTCCACTTATTTTCTAAGCAACAGGGAATAATCTGTGTGTCATGGACATTATTTTTTCCACTTTCCCATATGTCATTGCATATTTCTGCCAAAGATGAACTTAATGGAGAGTAAACCCTCCATCCACTGAACAGTGAGTCTTCATGCTAAAGGAATCTCTTTTTTCCAGAACTGTGCTAGATTTTCCCCCCTAAAATCTTCAATTTATACCTATGGCTCTAGCCTTTCAGACATTATTTGTGTATTCTTCATTTTCTTGTGAAATTAAAAATAAGAAAAGTTTCCCACATTTCCAAAATTGGTATAGGTCTCTTTTTTCTTTTTTTAGAATCTTGTCTTTCTCCTCACCTGGTGCCTTCTGAAGCCATCTCATGTTAAGAGTATTATTTGAACAGTGTTTTGTGTACATCTTAATTGATTCTCAGTCACCCTGTGAGGTAAATTAAATGCTCCTTCAGTCTGCAATTTACAATTGGAAACTGAAGTGAAGAAATGTTAAATGGCTTACTTACCCAAGGTCACCCTCTACTAAGAGATTGGAGCTGAAATTTGAATATGGATCCTTCTAATGTGAGAACCTAGACACCTTCAGCTGTGTCCAAACATTTTAGGTCAATACAGCTTTCATCCACCCAATCTTTTCTCTCTTATTTTCCTGTACTTATCTTCTATGATTTCTTTTTAATTTTTGTTCTAAAAGAAATACTGTTGTCCTATACAGATTTGAAAGATATGTCCACAAGTATACTACCTTAATATTTTACATTGTATTCTTCCAGAAATACATGGACAACAATGTATATCATTTGGAATCTGCTTTTTTTTAATTAATGACAGATTGTGATAATTTCCCACAGTCTTATAACTGTCATTTTTAATGTCTTCTGTGAATCCTTCTTGCTGTGGTTCTACAATTTATTTAACCAGTTTCCAATTGGGGGTCAGTTAGTCTGTCTCCAATTCTTTAGTATTATAAACTGTATTGCAATAAACAGCATCTTGATTCTCTATTTATACCCACCCATTGACAGTTTGGTTGGGATAGATTACTTGACAAGGAATGTTTTGTTCACAGCATAATTAAAATTAGCCAATAACTCTCTGGAAAATGTAACCAATTTACTCTTTCAACAGAACTATTGGTTTATGTACATTTCCAGTGTTCTCTAACATAGGGTATTACAACTTGTTTAAAATAAAAGTCTTATCCTGTTTGATCTTCATAACATGGTAGCTTGTTTTTATTTACGATTTCTTTATTTAAAGTTGAGTTAATTCATATTTATTCATATTTTTATAGGCTGCCTGTCACATTACATAAATCTTTTCTTTCTTAATTACTGAGAGAAATTTATGTATGACCTGCAAGCATTTTTGTAGTTTATCTTGCATTATAAATTATGTTCATGGCCTATAAGAACTTTGTTTTATTCATATATATATATATATATTTGCAAAACCTAGAAATATTTTCCTTTATACTATCTGGTATGGTATCCTTATTAGAAAGAACTTCTACTCCCCAAGATTGTATAAATATTCACCTATTTTTTTTTTATCTACTTCAATGGTTTCATTATTTATGAGTATATCTAAATGACTTTGGCTTGTTTGGAAGCAAGGACTTAACTTTGTTTTCTCCTAATGATAAGCCAATTGTCCCAACAACATCTGGTGAATAATTTCTTTTCCCCACCAGTTTCAATATTGTGATAAACATTCTTCAGAACTTTTTAAGTACTTGGATTTGTTAAAGGAATTTTAATTCTCTTCCATTTTTCTTTTCTCCTACTTGGGGTCAGTTTGATATTACTTCTTTTTTTTTTTTTTTTTACTCAGAGAATAAGTCTTTTAGTGTTCATCTTTCTTAAAAACTCCATAGCTATTCCCAAGCAATTAGTCTTCCAAATGAGCATGACAATAATTTTGTTAACTCACAAAAATATTAATCTGGAGACCTTGGACAGAATCAATATTCTTACATTAAGTATTTCCACCAAGTAGCATGATATGATTCTCCACCTATTCAAATAATCTTTTACAAAGTTCCTCTTATAGTGTGTGCCATATACTGTCGTATATATGCCATATAGTGGAGAATACATTTACATATACACCTATGTAAATGGAACCAGTTGTTCAATTATATTTTCAAACTGGATTTCTGAAACATTGGAAAGCAACTAACTTTTGTGTATTTATTTTATAACCAACCACTTTCCTGAACTCTCTTATTAATTCTAATGTTTTTAACCAATATTTATATTTCTAATAATCAAATCATCTCTAGCAATGATAACTTAGGATCTTTCTTTATAAATACTTTTATATTCTTTCCTTATGAAATGGAGTACATCTCCTAGTGTAAATCGTATGCATTTGCTTATTTTAATGGAAAGTCTGAAAGTTTTCATTGTCAAATATAATGTAAATTGTTGGTGTGAGATATTCTTAAGGAAGTTTTCTATTATTTTTAATTTCTAAGAGCTTTTTATTCAGAGTAGATTTCAATTTAATCAAATGCTATTGCAGCATTTATCAATAGTGCATTTTCATCTTTTGGACTCATTAATGTGATGAATTACATTAATATAGCTCCTTGCAACAAACTATCCTTCACTTTGAGAATTAACCACACTTGTTCATGCTATGCTATTCTTTAATTTACTCCTAGATTTTTTTTCTGCATTTATAAATGTAAGTGAACTTATGTCTATGTTTCCTTTTTTATATACTACCTCTTGGAATTTGGTATCACTCTTATGTTATTTGTATGCAATTAAGATGATTTCTTGTGTGTGAATGTAGGTGTGGGCATGGGTGTGTACATTTTAGAATAGTCTAAATCCATATGTTTTTTTAAAGATTTGATACAAATTTTATCTGGGACCAGTAAATTGGCAGTAGATCTTTAGGTAATACTTCTGATTTCTTATAAGGCAATTCTGGATTTTTACCTCGTTGTGAGTCAATTTTTATCATTTCTGTTTCCTGGAACAAATTCACATTTAAAATATCTTTTATTAGTTAATATAAATATTTCATAACTTTCTAATTTTAATTGTCTTTCTACCTATGGTGTGATAGTTCACTTATACAATGTTTTCTAATTAATTAGTACAAATATTAAAAGGCATTCTAACTTTAATAGCCCACCTGAGATTTCTAATTCCTGATATTCTGCATTAGAGTTTTCTTTCTCTTTCTTCCCATTCAATTTTCAGAATCTTACTTTTTATTTAATTGTCTTAAAGAAGTAGATCTTATTTATTTTCAAAAATCAGTTCTACATCCTGGGATTTCTTATGTAGTATTCTTTAGCATATAAATTACTGAGCCCATTTTCTTAGGTTTAAGTAGTTATTTTTCCTGTGATAAGCTTATTTTTTTAAATTCTTCCCTCTGTGCACAGCTGTGGCCCCATCTCATAATTATGGCTAATGAAAACTCTCATTGAATTTATATTCTAAATAATTAGTCATTATGTATTTATTTCTATTTGTGTCTAGGAGCTATTGATTAAATCTCAAAATTAAAAGTGGCAATCATCTTGCTGTTAATTTTTAGTGCTACTCTTCTGTGTCAAAAAACAAATACACACAAATTTGTAATTTGGGCAATTTATACCTTTCCTATCTGGCCTATATTGTTATAACTTTTTATGAAATTTAATGCCCAGTTTAAAAGAACTGTATATTCTGGAATGTACAAAGTTCAATATAAATCTATTAAGTCAAGCTTATTAAGTTTAATTTTTTGTCCATGTGATTCTTCATAGGGAAGGTGCATTAAAGTGTTAATTATGATGATGATTTTTTGATACATTTATAATTTTTTATATATTTTAATCCTATCCTAAACATACTCATGACTGTAAGAGTTTTGTCTTGGATTATATTATATGGATCCACCTTCAAGTTCAATCTTTCTTTTCATCATACTCTACTTCGTCAAATATTCATATTGCAAACCCAGGATATTTATCCTGGGTTTTTTTACTCCATTTTTCTGATACAATTTTGTCTATTCCTTCATGCTGTGGGTTCAATTATGTCCCCCCCACCATTTCATATGTTGAAGTTCTAACTTCCAGTATCTCAAACATTCCCTTATTTAGAAATAGGATTGTTGCAGATATAGTTAGTTAGGATGAGGTTATAATGAAGAAAGATTGTCCCCTTTTCTGACATGACTGGTGTCCTTATAAAAAGACACAGAAAAACACACAGGAAAAATGTCATGTGAAGATACAGGCAGAGATCAAGGTAATGCTTTCATAAGCCAGGGAATGTTAGACATTTTTCACAAACCACCAGAAGTTAGGTGAAAAGCATGTAACATATTCTTCCTCATAACCCTCAGAAGAACCAACCTTGCAAATATCTTTTGGAATCATTTTGTTTCCAACTCTCTCTCTATCTCTTCCACACTCTACCGACCACTCCTCATCATTTTTCTTCTGAACTGGTATCTTCCAGGAGTCTTCTCTCCTTGTCCACTCATAGCCTTCTTTAGACTAAGGCTACAAAGTGATCATTTTAAGATATTAATTCAGATCTTAAAAGTCTACTGCTCAAATTTTCCAAAGTTCCCCTTTTAACCTAGAGTGAAAATCAACATCTTTAAAATGTCACCCCACCCCTTGTTCCTCTCTGACCTCATCTGTCCACCACCCCACCCCCACTGCTAATCCTTCTCCAACAATTTAAAGCTTCGTTTTCATTCCTGGAAAACAGGCCCCTGTGGCAGGTAACAGTATGATTGCCAGGATTATTATCTTGGGTTTGAATTTCAGCTCAACTTACTAGATGCACGAATTTGGCCAGGTTACTTACTTTCCTTATGTTTCTTTATAATTAGAAGTGATAGCAGAAACTATCCATAGGGTTACATCAATGGTTCTCCATGGAGGATGATTTTGCCCTCTAAAGACATTTGACAACATCTGGAGACATTTCCAATTGTCACAACTTTGGAGGTGCTACTGGGATCTACTGGGTAGAGTCCAGGAGTGTTACTGAACACCCTACAGTGCATAGGATAGCCCTCAAATAAAGAATTATTAGACTCAAAATATCAATAGTTCTGTGATTGAGAAAACTTCGGTCATATTGTAATGATTAAGTGACTCGATTTCTGGAAATCATTTAGAACAATACAAAGTACATAATAAGTACTGCATAAGTATTGGTTAAAAATTTTAAATACATACATCATACCTGTATCTAGAGTATACAAATATACTTCTCATCTAGGTTTTCTCTGTTATCTGCCCCCTCTGGCTGGAATGTTTTTCCTACAGATAGCCACATTTTATACTCTGCCACTTCTCACAAATCTTGCCCAGATATCATCTCAGATATAAGAGAGAACTAGCCTGAACACCATATCAAAATCTAAGCAATCTTGCCACTTTCTCTCCCCTTTATTCTGCTGCATTTTTCTGTTACATGTTCAGCATGTGACATACTATATGTTTATTTATTGTTTCATTGTCTGGAGTCCAATAATTGGTCGCTGCTCCAACATTGCACTTATATTCTATTGCCCATTTATTCTAATGCTACAAAATAGATTGTGAGATGCTTGCAGACATGAGTCATAATTTATTGTGTTATCATCTGTAAATTCTACTGTAGCAGTCTACAAACAGTAGATGTTCAGCCAACATTTGTGGAGGTGTTCAGCAAGCCGTTGGAGACATAGGCTTCAAAGCTGAGAAGGAGTGTGGAGTCAGGTATGGCTATTTGGGAGTCATTTGAAGTATGCTATTATCCAGGTAATTCAGACCCAGAAAACATCTTTTAATAAAAAAAGGTACTTACCAAGAGGAAATTAACCTCCTCACTGGTCTTCATTAATCTTCATCTTATGATCAATCCCTGAATTTTCCCTCTGAAGACAAAACTGTTTTAATGATTGTGGAATATAAGTCAGTCAGCAGTTCAGAATTTCAGAACCAATTGTCAGAAGGCAGTATTATCAGGAATTGGAGGAGGAAGGGGAAGGAGAGCAACTGGGATTTTCTTGAGTAAATACAATATAGAATAATTCATCTGTGAAGAGCACATATGAGACCCCCAGTGCATATACATTTGGGAAGACATGGGAATTTAAAGATGTGCTTTCAGGTGGGAAAAGCCCTTTTTATTGCAAATATACTTCCAGTAAGTGGCAGTTTTCATACCAAAATGGTGCCGCATTCATAGCACATCCCCTGTCTCATGTGACAGAAACGTGGAATGCACAAACTATTTCTGAGTGCTGTGAATTCTTTGGAGACTGTACAGATTATATTATATGGTGTTTATGAAAGTAAGAGCTGCTTTAGTGAGTTGGCAAAAACACTTGCAGCAACCCCCCCCCATTCCCACAAATGAGAAACTTCTCAGACAAATTTTCTGGGGTGATGTCAGCTAATAAGTGGTATTTGTGGCCTTTCTTTTATTTTTATTGTTCACTTCCTGGTAGTACGATTTAAAACTATTTTGACACACAGCTATAAAGATTACTTTTATGTCATTTTTATGTCAAGATAATTTTAAAATTTGAGCAGATAATAAATGCACAACCTTAAACTTCCCGTTTTCATAAATGCCCATTCCTTAGAAAATTATAATTGTATTTAGGAAAGAAAAATTTGCAACAATTTTGATGTATGCTCATTTGTTGTAATGTTTTTCCATTACATCTTTTTTTTGTATGAGATCCAAGAAATAAGAAATGTTCCCTGGAAAGCAATTTTTGTCCTATTTTCTTGGGGTTTTTTTCCTTAATTCAAACTATCCTTTAAGGTTAGTCATTTAATATGAACCCTCCCTTCCTCTCCAAGCTTATTTTCTAGTGATAGTCACCAAGCACTCTCTTTCCTGGGCCCACTGGCCTTATTTTCTCCCTTCCGTTTTCCCTCATATGCCTGTACCTCTAACTCTCACCTCTGTGTCCTTTCTCATGCCATATCTCCTCATCATCTGCCTATCCAAATCCTGTCCTTTCTTTAGTTCATATCTCAAATCATATGTTATCAGACTTCTGCTCTCACCCACAATGTTCTGTCCTCTAAGCTTACACTAATTATACCATAATTTTCTTTAATTTTAAAGTAAAATGTATATACACAAAAGTGCACAAACCATAATTATGCTGCTCAATTAATTTTCCAAGGTGAACACACCCTTGTAGCCAGCACCTAGATCGTGAAAGAGAATATTAACAGATTCTCAGAACTGAACTAAATCAGGGCTTTAAAATTAAATGCCCATAGGGGCCATGTTTTATAAATTTTGCTAAGTATGACCTATTTTTTTAAGAAAAGGCAATGAGAATCTTAGGAATGTGATATGAATATATGGCTTATGCAACAAAGACAATGAAGAATTACAATCCTCAGCTTTATAAAGAGCAGCATCATTAACAAAGGCAGAACCCTACCATCTAACGCTAAAAGACCGATTAATGTGAATCTTGTATTTATAGTTACTATAATTTTTTTTTTGATATATACTTATATGAGCAACATTGTGGTTACTAGAGTCCCCCCATTATCAAGTTTCAAGTCCCTACCACATACTCCATTACAGTCACTGTCCATCAACATAGTAAGATGCTATAGAATCACTACTTGTCTTCTCTGTGTTATACTGCCTTCCCCGTGCCCTCCAACTACATTATTTGTGCTACTCATAATGTCCCTTATTCCCCTTATCCCTCCCTTCCCACCCATCCTCCCCAGACCCTTTCCCTTTGGTAACTGTTAGTCCATTCTTGGTTTCTGTGAGTTTCCTGCTGTTTTGTATCTTCAGTTTCTTCATTGTTCTTATACTCCACAGATGAGTGAAATCATTTGGTACTTCTCTTTCTCCACCTGCCTTATTTCACTGAGCATAATACCCTCTGGCTCCATCCATGTTGTTGCAAATGGTAGGATTTGTTTTCTTCTTATGACTGAATAATACTCCATTGTGTATATATACCACATCTTCTTTATCCACTCATCTACTTATGGACACTCAGGTTGCTTCCATTTCTTGGCTATTGTAAATAGTGCTGCAATAAACATAGGGGTGCATATGTCTTTTTCAAACTGGGCTGCTGCATTCTTAGGGTAAATTCCTAGGAGTGGAATTCCTGGGTCAAATGGCATTTCTATTTTTAGTTTTTTGAGGAACCTCCATACTGCTTTCTACAATGGTTGAACTAATTTACATTCCCACCAGCAGTGTAGGAGGGTTCCCTATTCTCCACATCCTCATCAACATTTGTTGTTGTTTGTCTTTTAGATGGTGGCCATCCTAACTAGTGTGTGGTGATATCTCACTGTGGTTTTAATTTTCATTTCTCTGATGATTAGTGATGTGGAGCATCTTTTCATGTGCCTGTAGCCATCTGAATTTCTTCTTTGGAGAAGTGTCTGTTCAAATCCTCTGCCCATTTTTTAATTGGATTATTTGCTTTTTTGTTTGTTGAGGTGAGTGAGCTCTTTGTATATTTTGGATGTCAACCTCTTATTGCATATGTCATTTATGAATATATTCTCCCATACTGTAGGATGCCTTTTTGTTCTATTGATGGTGTCCTTTGCTGTACAAAAGCTTTTTAATTTGATATAGTCCCACTTGTTCATTTTTGCTTTTGTTTCCCTTGCCCATGGAGATATGTTCATAAAGAAGTTGCTCATCTTTATATTCAAGAGGGTTTTGCCTATGTTTTCTTCTAAAAGTTTTATGGTTTCTTGACCTACATTCAGGTCATTGATCAATTTCAAGTTTATTTTTGCATATGGAGTTGATAGTAATTCAGTTTCATTCTCTTGCATGTAGCTGTCCAGTTTTGCCAACACCAGCTGTTGAAGATGCTGTCGTTTCACCATTATATATCCATGGCTCCTTTAGTGTATATTAATTGACCATATATGCCTGGGTTAATATCTGGACTCTCTCTTCTGTTCCACTGGTCTAGCATCTGTTCTTGTGCCAGTACCAAATTATCTTGATTATTGTGGCTCTGTAGTAGAGCTTGAAGTTGGGAAGCAAGATTCCCCCTGCTTTATTCTTCCTTCTCAGGATTGCTTTGGCTATTCAGGGTCTTTTGTGGTTCTATATGAATTTTAGAACTATTTGCTCTGGTTTGTTGAAGAATTCTGTCAGTAGTTTAATATGGATTGCATTGAATCTGCAGATTGCTTTGGACAGCATGGCCATTTTGACAGTATTAATTCTTCCTACAAAAGAGCATGGAATGAATTTCCATTTATCACTGTCCTCCTCAATTTCTATTAAGAGTGTCTTATAATTTTTAGGGTATAGGTCTTTCACTTCCTTGGTTAGGTTTATTCCTAGATATTTTATTCTTTTTAATGCAATTGTGAAAGGAATTGTTTCCCTGATTTCTCTTTCTGCTAGTTCATTGTTAGTGTATAGGAATGCCACATATTTCTGTGTATTAATTTTGTATCCTGCAACTTTGCTGAATTCAGATATTTGTTCTACTAGTTTTGAAGTGGATTCTTTAGGGTTTTTTATGCACAATATCATGTCATCTGAAAACAGGGGCAGTTTGACTTCTTCCTTGCAAATCTGGATGCCTTTTATTTCTTTGTGGTGTCTAATTGCCATGGCTAGGACCTCCAGTACTATGTTGAATAATAGCGGGGAGACTGGGCATCCTTGTCTTGTTCCTGATCTTAGAGGAAAAGCCTTCAGATTTTCATTGTTAAGCATGATGTTTGCTGTGGGTTTGTCATATATGGCCTTTATTATGTTGAGGTACTTGCCCTCTATACCCATTTTGTTGAGAGTCTTTATCATGAATGAATGTTGAATTTTGTCAAATGCTTTCTCAGCATCTATGGAGATGATCATGTGATTTTTGTCCTTCTTTTTATTGACATAGTGGATGATCTTGATGGATTTTCGAATGTTGTACCATCTTTGCATCCTTGGGATGAATCCCACTAGATCATGATATATGATCCTCTTGATGCATTTTTGAATTCGGTTTGCTAATATTTTGTTGAGTATTTTTGCATCTACATTCATCAGGATATTGGTCTGTAGGTTTCTTTTTTGTGGTGTCTTTGTCTGGTTTTGGTATTAGAGTGATGCTGGCTTCATAGGATGAGTTTGGAAGTATTCCCTGCTCTTCTATTTTTTGGAAAACTTTAAGGAGGATGGGTATTATGTCTTCTCTAAATGTCTGATAAAATTCAGTGGTGAATCCATCTGGTCTGGGAGTTTCGTTCTTGGGTAGTTTTTTTGATTACCAATTCAATTTAATTGCTGCTAATTTGTCTGTTTAGATTTTCTGTTTCTTCCTGGGTCAGTCTTGGAAGGTTGTATTTTTCTAGAAAGTTGTCCATTTCTTCTAGATTATCCAGTTTGTTAGCATATAGATTTTCATAGTATTCTCTAATAATTCTTTGTGTTTCTGTGGTGTCTATCATGATTTTTCCTTTCTCATTTTTGATTATATTTATGTGTGTAGGTTCTCTTTTTTTCTTGATACATCTGGCTAGAGGTTTATCTATTTTGTTTATTTTCTCGAGGAACCAGCTCTTGGTTTCATTAATTTTTCTATTGTTTTATTCTTCTCAATTTTATTCATTTCTTCTCTGAGCTTTATTATGTCTGTCCTTCTGCTGACTTGGGGCCTCATTTGTTCTTCTTTTTCCAGTTTCAATAATTGTGAATTTAGACTATTTATCTGGGATTGTTCTTCCTTCTTTAAATAGGGCTGGATTGCTATATAGTTCCCGCTTAGAACTGTCTTCACTGCATCCCACAGAATTTGGAGCATTGTGCTCTTGTTTTCATTTGTCTCCATATATTGCTTGATCTGTTTTAATTTGGGCATTGATCCCTTGATTATTTAGGAGCATATTGTTAAGCCTCCATGTATTTGTGAGCCTTTTTGTTTTCTTTGTACACTTTATTTCTAGTTTTATACCTTTGTGATCTGAGAAATTGGTTGGTACAATTTCAATCTTTCTGAATTTACTGAAGCTCTTTTTGTGGCCTAGTATGTGGTATATTCTGGAAAGTGTTCCATGTGCACTTGAGAAGAATATGTATCCTGCTGATTTTGGGTGTACAGTTCTGTAGAAGTCTGTTAGGTCTATCTGTTCTAATGTGTTGTTCAGTGCCTCTGTGTCCTTACTTATTTTCTGTCTGGTTGATCTGTCCTTTGGAGTGAGTGGTATGTTGAAGTCTCCTAAAATGAATGCATTGCATTCTATTTCCTCCTTTAATTCTGTTGGTATTTGTTTCACATATGTAGATGGTCCTGTGTTGGGTGCATACATATTTATAATGGTTATATCCTTGTACTGGACTGACCCCTTTATCATTATGTAATGTCCTTCTTTGTCTCTTGTTACTTTTTTTGTTTTGAAGTCTATTTTGTCTGATACAGGTACTGTAACACCTGCTTTTTTCTCCCTATTGTTTGCATGAAATGTTTTTTTCCATCCCTTCACTTTTAGTCTGTGTATGTCTTTGGGTTTGAGGTGAGTCTCTTGTAAGCAGCATATAGATGGGTCTTGCTTTTTTATCCATTCTATTACTCTGTGTTCTTTTCATTGGTGCATTCAGTCCATTTACATTTAGGGTGGTTATTGACAGATATGTACTTATTGCCATTGCAGGCTTTGGATTCATGTTTACCAAAGGATCAAGGGCAGCTTCTTTACTATCTAACCATCTAACTTAACTCACTTATTATGCCATTATAAATGGTATGATGATTATTTATTCATTTATCCCCCTTCTTTTCTTTCCTCCTCCACTCATTATATGTTAGGTGTTTTATTCTGTACTCTTTGTGTTTCTCTTTACTGATTTTGTGGGTAGTTGATTTTATTTTGCATTTAGTTAGTATTTAGTTGGTCTACTTTCTTTACTGTGGTTTTATTTTCTCTGGTGACAGCTATTTAGCCTTAGGCAGACTTGCATGTATAGCAGTCCCTTTAAAACACTTTGTAAAGATGCTTTGTGGGAGGTAAATACCCTCAACTTTTGCTTATCTGGGAATTGTTTAATCCCTCCTTCAAATTTAAATGATAATCTTGCTGGATACAGTATTCTTGACTTGAGACCCTTCTGTTTCATTGCATTAAATATATCATGCCATTCCCTTCTGGCCTGAAAGGTTTCTGCTGAGAAGTCTGTTGATAGCCTGATGGGTTTTCCTTTGTAGGTGATCTTTTTTCTCTCTCTGGCTGTTTTTAATACTCTATTCATCTTTGATCTTTGCCATTTTAATTATTATATGTCTTGGTGTTTCCTCCTTTGATTCCTTGTGTTGAGAAATCTGTGGACTTCCATGGTCTGAGAGACTATTTTCTTCCCCAGATTGGGGAAGTTTTCAGCAATTATTTCTTCAAATACATTTTCTATCCCTTTTTCTCTCTTTTCTTCTTCTGGCACCCCTATAATGTGAGTACCATTCCATTTGGATTGGTCACACAGTTCTCTTAATATTCTTCCATTCCTAGAGATCCTTTTGTCTCTCTCTCTGCCTCAGCTTCTCTGTATTCCTCTTCTCTGATTTCTATTCCGTTAACAGTCTCTGCCACCTCATCCAGTCTGCTCTTAAATCCTTCCATTGTTTATTTCATTTCTTTTTTAACCCTCCTAAATTTATCCCTTAGCTCTTTAGTAATTCTCTGTAACTCCAACAGCATGCTTATGACTTTTATTTTTGAATTCTTTTTCAAGAAGATTGGTGATTTCAGTCTCACCAAGCCCTCTCTCTGGTGTTTGAGGGATTTGGACTGAACAACGT
Organism: Manis pentadactyla; assembly: GCF_030020395.1. NCBI lineage: Eukaryota > Metazoa > Chordata > Mammalia > Pholidota > Manidae > Manis > Manis pentadactyla. Next base: position 144,918,379 of record NC_080021.1, on the reverse strand, counting down.
TCTTCTGCCTTTTCTTGGTGATGGGAGTGGTTGCCGGCACATGGCATGTGTGGCAGCTGGGAGAACAAAGTCCCTTTCCACTTACCAGCCACCTTGCCTTTCTCCACTGTCTGTGCTGGTTAACCACACACAGGGAGCAGCCTCTGGGTTAATCCCCTAGGCTGCTGTGGGCAGGGTGGCCCTTAGGATAGCCTAGTGCACTGGCAGGGCTGCAGGTGAGCCACATGTGTTCTGCCATGAGAACAGAGCCCCTTCATACCTTCTGGACTCTGTGCCTGTGTTCACTGTCTGTGCCAGTCAACCGCGCATAGGGAGCAGCCTCTGGGTCTGGACTGGTAACTGCGCACAGGGAGAATTCTCTCTGTTAAGCTGTGTGGTTGCTGTAGGTGGGGCTGCTCCCCAGCTGTTCTGCAGTGATGGTAGGTCAGCCAGTTTCCTTGCAGTGCCAGCAGGAGGAAGGAATTGTAGGCTGCTTATCACAGTGAGGGGCCTCAGAGCTGCAGTACCATCCAAGGGGTTAGGGTGCCTGAAGTTCCTTAAAGTTCCCAGCCTGCTGGGCTTAGTGTGCCAGGACGATTTTGTCCACCTGTTAAACCCTTGTCCCTTTAAGACTTTTAAAGTGCCTGCTTTTCTTTTGTCCCAGGGCAGCTGGCTTTGGGAACCTGTTTGCAGTCTTAGTCTCGGATTTTGCTTTTCCAGACCTCTAACATCCAGACTACCATGTAATGTGTATCTTTGCTACTGGGGCAGATTACTAGAGCTGGTTATTTAGCAGTCTTGTGCTTCCACTCCCTCCCCACTCTGATTCTTTTCCTCCCACTGGTGAGCTGGGGTGGGGGAAATACTTGGGTCCCGCCAGGTCATGGCTTTGTATCTTACCCTTTCCTGTGAGATGTTCAGTTCTTGCAGATGTAGCCTGGTTGGTGTACTGTATCTTCTGGTCACTCTTTTAGAAATAGTTGTATTTGCTATATTTTCACAATATATATGGTTTTGAGAGGAGATTTCCACCACCCTACTCATGCTGTCATCTTTTCCTCTGTCTCAGTTAATATAAATTTATGTGGTCTCAGTTAAAATATATTTTGAAGGCCCTTTTGACTTGATAAGTAATGATAATGGTCAGCAGTGATTGTAGGAATGGAAACAAGTGAGAAATTTAAGAAAAAACTGGAAAATAATATTGGTAATACTTGGTTCAATGTTAAGGTGAAAGAGAGTTGAGGATACCTGAAAAGGTTTGGGTTTCTAGCTTGAACATCTGAGTGGCATCAATAAAGATAATGTAGATGGAGGGACAAGTTAGTGATGGAGAGCAAATGACAAATTTGTCTGTGGATAATTTGGGTTGCCTATGGGACATTTGAATACAATCTAGAAGATCCTTGGCTGTGGGTGCTTTAAGCTTGGGAAGCTGCAAATAGAATTGGGAGATTTTTGGATGAGAGCTGTACTTGAAACCAAAAGTATATAAAGACCAATGAAGAAACATACAAATTAAAAGGATAAAGAAGAGGACAAAGGACAAAGAAATGAAGTACAGTTGATTCTGGTTCTTCACTGTAGCTATAGTCTATTTGGTCACCACAAACATAATTAGACAGTAATGAACCATTGCTCCTAGAAGAAGCATGGAGTTAGGTTCCTGTGAGTCCCTAGTCAGACATTTTCATCAACTGATAAATACATGTTTACAATGTTTTTTTGTGTGTTTCTGTTTAAAGACACCTTATGTGTGTGTGTGTGTGTGTGTGTGTGTGTGTGTGTGTGTGTGTGTGTGTGTGTATAAGACACCTTATGTATTGGTGATTCATTAGCATTGAATTCATGGCCACCAGCACTGTATCTCATTCCTGAAAGAACACGTTTTCTTTGTAAGATACATCAAGCCTTTTTACTCTTAGAACAGGAGAAAGGACTTCAAAAATGTGCTTTGGTCCATTTTAAGCAGTGAAATCACCAACAAGAAACACAAAAATGCAAAAAATATGATCCTAAATTGACTGTGGAAAGGACACTTGTTTACAATTTAAAGCTGAAACAAGAAGGCAGAGCATTGTCTCTGTATGACCTCCGCTAAGAACGTGCATGTCAAACACCTCAAATTTTTCACCACTCTGCATATGTCCATGAATGACTGTGAAAGGGCCACACATATGATTTGATGGCTATTTAGCAACCAGGCAAATTTACAAATGGAGAATCTGCCAGTAATGAGGATCAATAGTGGTTATACATGCTTTAAGGAGCCATGGTGAATTTATCATTTCTTATCTCATAGAAAGGAAAGGAGACAGTTTGCTGTGGTTTGAGAAGGAAGTATGCAGTGAAGTAAAGTGGACAAAGTCTTTAAGGAATAACTAGTAAATTTGAAGGGGAGAGACCAGAAAACTGAAGGCTTCCTACAGATAAAAGGAATACCAGCCAGATCAATGGTGCAGAGATTAAAATTATTCCAATATGTATATTTTCTACCTAACTTGGGAAAGCAACCAGAAGCAATCAGGTGTTTTAAGGATTAAGATATCCCTGCTTGACAGCCCTGTATGCAGTGTTTGTAATCAACTTTTGTTAAAATAATTTAACCTTCATGTGGGGCAAGCAACCCAGGAAGTATGATTCCACTGATGGCAGATAAAATGGCTATAAAGGAACACAATAGTGTTTGGCTCATTTTCCTTTGTTGTAAATTCTGAGCCTCTCAACCCACCTGCAACATTAGCTGACTCAATGGAGGAAAGTGGTTTCCAAATGAATATTGTTCTTTGAAGTTCACTAAGTAAAGGTGACACTCCAACTTAATTGTAACCATGTTTCTAATATTTTAGAAGCTCTGTATAAGGCTAAGAAAACTTTTTTGAATTGAAAAATGTTATATCCTTAATCTGTTCTTTTAAGGGATGACTAAACATATTCTTCTACATGTAAACAATTTAAATGAAAGGAACAAAATTCTTCAATTTACAGAATGGCTGTTGAATGACAACCAAAGAAAATTTTCTACAAGAGAAGACAGATGTTTTCAACTTCTTTTTTTCACATGATCATTAAACTCCTATTTTATGTGGAAAAAAATCACAGTTTGTGAGAAAGACCACTGTGAAACAATTTATATAGTTTATCATTTATAGTTTCAATCATTTATATTATGTTGTTGGAAAAAACACTGAGTAACCAGGATAAAAGGAGACATTTAGGCAATGGAAAGAAAGTGACTATGTAAATATAGTTTGACAATTAAGGTCAATATCAGTAAAATGTTGACCTCTGAAGCTCTCAGTATAATAAATATGTTACAGCAAGTAGTAAAAATGCTGAGTATGGAGTTCCACTCTAAGCATGACTAAGTTCCTTCCATACTGATACTCAACTGTCCCCTCTTCCAGACAAGAATTATAAACTCTGGGAAAAGTATAAGAATTCAACTACCTGAATGCACTGGAGAGTGAATAAGCATACAGCTTGAGCAGGAAGTCAACACTTGAAAGAAGGGAACTGCACAGGATGAGTTTCCTATTTTCTTCAACTTCTAGCCTTGGGGTAGGGTGCAATTATCACCGTCTGGAACAGCTCAAACCCACAGTTCATTTAGCAAATATTTAGAAGATAAAAATTGTATTTTTTTCTGGCCTAAATAACCAGAATACAGAGTGCAATGCAACCACAGTCATTAGAAAGTGAGGGGTAACCTGGATAAGCCATAGGGATGAATACCTAAATTTTATGTATAAACCCTCCTCAACTCTTTCAATAACCCCTTAACCATGGATGTGCAGGAGACACTCAGAACAGCCCAGGGAAGGATAGCATAACTGAACTGATCTTTGAACTTTCTACAAGACACAGTTTGCAAATTGAGTCCAAACAATGTAATTGTCTACTAAAACAAATAGGTCAACACTCTTCAGAAAAGTAATGGAAACCAGAGTGTCCATAACCTAATATTCCCAGGGCACAGGATATGATCCAAAATTACTCAAATATGAAGAACCCAGAAAATATAGTCCCACCTCAAGAGAAAATGCAATCAACAAAGATTAATCCTAATATGTTCCAGATGTGGGAATTAACAAAAGATTTAAATAACAGACCAGCATTTGTCATAACTATGTTCAAAGATTTAAAGAAAAATATGTTCACAATGAATAATAGGAAATCTAAACAGAGAAACAGAAACTATAAAGAAAGAAAATGTAAACCTTGAAAACCAAATTTAAAAAATAAAATAAAAAATTTACTGAATGTGTTTAAAGTACATGGAGATGACAGAAGAAAAAGTCAGTGAGCTTAAAAATAGAGCAATAGAAATTATCCACTCTACAAAAGAGAAAGAATGGGTAACTACGGATGAGATTGGGTAGTCATTTATCAAAAACATTTCCCTTTTCTCCTTGGCCTGCTGTTAGACTATATTTCCCCTACATCTATTGCTGTCAGGTGTAAACATGTGACTGTGTTCTGATGAAATATAGGTGGAAGTGACATACATCACTTTCAGTGATGGATCACATAAACATTCCACATCTTTTCCCACACTGTTTCTTTAACATTCTACCAGCTGAAGGCAAATACCTCAGTGATTACAGGAGCTATGTACTAAAGATGGTAGAGCCTTCATTCCTGAAAGTTGAGTGGAGCACAGCCATGTTCTCCAATCCAGCCATATCAACAAGAAATAAATTTCTATGGTGTTATGGCCTTGAAATATTTGGGTTGGTCTTTTTCAGTAAATATTATTACCATACTAAAATAGTTATTGTCATAACATGCCATTTTCTTGTAATGATTTCATACTTTGTCTTCAGCCTTCTTCCAGGGCAGTCTGTATTTTAGAAGTGAGAAACCTTGTGAACCATTCTTCTATGACTAATACTTTCTTCGCAGACTAATCATAAAGAATAATAGTTCATATTTAAGATATTCAAACATATTTTATGATTGAAAAATTTCTTTTGCCAAATTAACTCATTTGACATTTACAACAATCCCTTGAGATAAACATGGCAACTGTTAGTTTCTCCATTTTCTAGAATGCAAAAAAATGAAGCAAGGAAGTCAGGAGGTGAATTTCGGCAGGGATATGGGACAAGCATCATGATTTACTTTTCCTGCTTATGAAGAAAATGCCAAGATATAAACAGTATAGTAAGAACAAGATGGACTCCATCTGAAAGCTAAGATTCCTTCTTTAAAAACTAGGGAGTTAGGAGGTAAGATTCCTAACATATTCTTCGGTAATCAGACAATAACCCACCCTATTGTAAGGCAGGGCAAGCAGTCCCAACTGATATGTTCCCAGTGCTTGAGGGAAATTACTATCTTGGAGAAGAACAAGATCAATAAATTCTTTGTGTTAAGTTTATCTTACATAATTATCTAGAGGACTGACTGCAGATAGTGACATAATGTCACTCACTAGAGAAAGACATCATGAGACCATGAGACCACATGTCAAGCGTACACTACCACCCCCTCTGCCCTTTACCCTATTCTTGAAAGCCTTTAAAGACATAATCCTAAACCCTTAAGTGTGCCTCCTCTGTGAGATTGCCTGCAAACTCCCCTTTATTTGAGGTTGTACTTTCAAATAAAGCCTTCTCTCTGCTCAACTTACCCAGAGAACGTTTTTGTCTCTGCCCTCTTCCAGTGTTGTGTCTACGTCACTTTGGTATTGCATTCTGTTTCCCAGACTTAAGCACAAGTCTTCACTCTGTCTGTTCTGCTTCAGATAAATAGGGAGGGGCTACTGAGAGTTCTGATTTTGCCTTGCAAGTTCCCATCACCTGAGTGACTTGGACAGGACTGCAACATACCATTATGCTCCTTAGTAGCCTGCCCAAAAATCTCCTTTCTTTGCCTTTGGGAAGTTCTCAAAGCATAAGTCTCACTCCCTCCAGTACTCTTCAGCTCCCTCAGATCCTGGGGTGGTAGCAGCTTAGTCCCCATGCCATGCAGATCCAAGCAGACACTGGATGCCAGGTGACCCTGGCTTTAGGAGCTGGCAAAGGATTTGGGCTATGCAAAGCAGGAGTTCAATGAGCTTCCCTTTTCTTTCTCTGCTCTTCTTTGCTCTCTGCTGCCTGCAAGGTAGCTGCCATTCCCTGCTCCTCTCACTTGGATGCATTCCTTCCTTACTACACTGGTCCAACCTGCTCAAGAATTCTTTCTCATTCAGTCAAACCCTCCCCCATCCAGGTTGCCGTTTCTCCTAGTGCTTCACCTAGTGTGCAGGGAGACCACCCCAGAAGCAGCTGCCCAGCAACAGGAGGAAATAGGAATGGAGGGAAAGAAGCAAGGATGGAAGAACACAGAGGTTAGAGAAATCTGCTAGCTAACTGATATAGTTAATGTAGTTTTTACATAAGGCAGGTAGAACTCCCATACAAGTCTGCCCGGTAGCTGCTTAAGGATGACTCTGCCTACTGAAGCATTTTATCTCCTTGTTCCATCTGAAAGAGAAATTCAAACTCCAGCTTCATTATAGGCTCTCATCTTTACAAGCTGCATATCATATAGGAGATAGTTATCAGTTTTCTTTTCAGCACCTGTCCTTACTGCGTTGATAAACTACTTTGAAAAGTTGAAAAATTCCATAGAGAAGGCCTGCAGGCACCAAACCTCTGGTTGGAGTGATTTGTTGCCCAAATTGACAGATATTAGATGTTCCGTTTGAACTGTACACGAACCCAGTACTTGTTTTCTGTGACCTTCTCTGCATCTTGCATTGTCTCCCAAGAAAGCGCTCTCACAAAAACGATCCCAAGGTTTTTGGATGTGTGAGACTCTTTCATCAAAAATGAATCTTGCTGGCGTTAGTCTGGTTACAACCTGCTCTTCATCTATTTGCTTCTTGAAATGGGAGAGGAAGGGGATGGCCCGGAGAAGCCCGAAATGTTGTTTTATTGTTTTATTTCATAGCAAAAGGAGGTCTAACCTTGCTAAGAGGGTGACAAATTCAGTTACACTCAACCGGTACTTGACAGGTTTTATCAGAAAACCAAACAAGGAAAGAGTATGCATGTCTGCTACCAGCTGTCACAGTATTGAACAATGAATGTTTGATGAAGCCGACCTGCAAATACATCTCTGAGGAAGTCAGCTTTCAGTAGCAACTAGCTGACAAAATTAACAAGAAAAGGCCTTGGTAGAGGATATCAAAAGAAAAGAAAACAAAACAAAAAAAGGCAACCGAAAATCTCCCAGTTTCTTTATTTGCTTAGGTATATATTGAAAGAGCCTCCACGTAAGGCAGAATTTGAAATGCAGTTGTGGTGTTGTGAAGATAAATACCCGGTCTTCATCTCAGCCTCTATTGAAAATGCAGTTTGGATAATTGTCGGGTTTTCCAAGTTAGTCCTGCTCTGAAAAAATGGAAGCTGGTCTGCTGGAAGTGTGATGGTTCAGTTGTGCTTCGGGAGCAGCTGCTGGCTTCTTGCTAACAGGACAGGGGACAGAGAAGCAGCCAGTGTGGAGGACATGATGGGACTCTCCCAGTTGCCCTACCTTACAGAAGCCAGGCCCAGGTTCAGTTTCCCCATTCAAAATCAACCTGAAGAACAAAAAAAAAGTCTCGTTGAACCAACAAAAAGACCTCTAGCTAAAGTTTTCTTTCTCTTTCCCCAACCTCTTCCCTCCCAAGCCAGAATCAGTGGCATTTTCTAAATTCAAAGGACAATGCCATATGATTATTTCAAGCTATACAATAAACCCAATTTCTCTCAGAAGCTTATGGAAATACTTCAAATTAGAGAAGTACCAAGTATTAGTAAAATGATACTAGAGGTAGACCAAAAAATGCTTTCCTAATCCCTCCTCACTGTTTTCATGGTACTTTCCAGATATTTCTGTTACTAAGCCCAAGTTGCATCGTGACTTGGATTATTTTGGTATGTTTGTGCATCCCTAATGACATGCATCTGACCTTATTTAACCTTCCTTTCTCTTAACTCAAGCTAATGCAAGCCAGTGCTCACAGTGTATTCAGGGAGTAAGGATGGAATTGATGAAAAACCCAGAAATATTTTTAGAGATTCCATTGAACCAGGCATGGCCATCCCAGACAGAATCCTACAGCCCTGCCAATATTACTCTAATGGTATTATTTTATCATTAAAAGAAGAAGCAGAAGAATAAGTCTGCTAAAAATGGAAGAAAGAAAAGATTACACTCCACACTTTTTGTTCAGCCAACTGAAGTAGGAAATTCAGGAAGGAAATTCTACATCCATATCCCCAGATAGAGGTGTTAATAAAATGTAATATATAATAATTAAACTATCTTTCAACCCAATAATGAATTTTCACGTGTACATTTTCCCGGTGAACTTTCACTCTGTTCATATATTTTTGAGCTCATTTCATAATAGCATCTAGTATTTTATGGTGAATAGAGTGGTGTTATAAATATAAATTATGTGTTCTGTCAATCTGAAAAAGCCACAAATATTATCTACTGGGGTTTCTTGCTTCTTATCTCTGCCTCTCCAAATTTTTCCAATCCATATTGCATTAAAGAATTTTGAAGATTTTAAAAAAATCTGTTCCATTATTTATCTATTTTCAGAGTGGTGAATAAGGTTTAATCTTGGCAATAGAGATACAGAGATGAAAATTGTCTATGATGGATTCAGCAAGTAAGAAATGTCTATAAACCTCAATGACCCTTTAGGCTGCAGAGATGGGGGTCTCTGTATGTACTTGAAAGGGTAATAGTTGACTATAGTTTGATGATTTGCTATTAAATATATGAAGAAGGGAGCAATTGGAAAAAATGAAGGCATTTATACAAACAAATGATAGGGGACAAAATTCCACAGAAAGAACCATGACAAAAATATATGCTATGGAGATCAGTAAAAAGAAACAGAGAAAAGGGAAAAGGTTAACCTTACCACTGCAGTTGTGTAGAAATGAGAATAGGAGAAAAGACCTGCGAAGAAAGCTGACATCTATCTTTATTGTAATAATTGAGGCACAATTTGAATATCCTGACAACCAATATCAGGAGCAAACGTGGGGACAGCTCAGGTGGTTCACTGTAATCCCAGACCTCCAGAAGAGGGAAGAGCAGGAGGAGGAAGAGTACTTGTAGTTATGAAGAAAAAAGAATAAATGGGCAAATGCAGTTAATACTGATTGTGGATTTATGTGTCCTTTAAAGTAGGGTTCGATAAAACACTGTGAAAATGGAGCAAAACTAAATTTTAATACTGACCTTTGTCTCCCTCTGCATCATGGGTGTCTGTAGCTGTATCACAAATTCACACCCCATTTCTGCAAACTGGGTATGTAGTGTATATGCAGCAGACCCTCTTGCAAATCTAGCTGAACCAGAGATTCAATTACACATACAGTCCAGGCCTACCCCTAGAGCTTTGCACTCAATGAGGAAAATGTGGGCTCCCATTACTGTGATCAGTGTAGTTAACCATATGATCCAGCTATCCCCCCTTCTGGGTATACATCTAAAGGAAATGAAAACTGGATGTTGAAGAGATATTGGCACTCCCATTTCATTGCAGCATTATTCATAATAGTCAAGGTATGAAAACAAGGGAACAGCCTAAGTGTCCATCAGTTGATAAATGGATAAGAAGATGTGGTAGATATAAACAATAGAATATTATTCAGCCACAGAAAAGAAAGAAATCTTGCTATTTGCAGCAGCATAGATGGATCTTGAGGGCATGATACTAAGTGAAATAAACCAGACAGAGAAAGACAAATACTGCATGGATCACTTATATGTGGAATCTAAAAAAAGAGTCAAACTCAGGAACAGAGAATAGAAAAGTGGTTTCCAGTAGCTGGAGTGTAGGGAGAAGAGGGTGAGGTTGGTAAAAGGTACAAACTTTCATCTGTAAGATAAATAAGGTTTGAGGATCTAATGTAGACCATGATCACTATTGTTGATAACAGTGTGGTGTGTAATTGAAATATGCTAAGAGAGTAGATCGTAAATATTCTCACCAAAAAAAAGATAAATATACGAGGTGATGATTGTGTTAGTTAACTACTTGGGGTGATCCTTTCACAGTGTATGTGTGTATCATTCCTCATCATGTACCCTTTAAACAGTCTACAATTTTATTCATTTATTATACCTCAATAAAGCTGAAAAAAATACCAGTGTAGCCAGACTGCATTTGAAACCAGTGGGGGAGCTGAGATATAGAGGGGTAAAGCGAGTTTTTCAAAGTTTAATGGAGAATCAGTGGCTGAAGAAATGGATTCATTTTTCTGTCAGGAAGTTGGCATTCATTTTAAAGAATTTATTTATCCCATGCATAAGGTGTGCAAGGAGTATTTAATCAAAGTATGGATATGAATTTTTTTTCTGCTTTTCTTCTTGAGCACTGGAAAGAAAGTCATTGGGGAAATATGACTGATTTCTACAATGCATTGGCTGAGAAATCATTTAGGTGGACTTATTGCCTGTACTCTGAGTATGGTTATGCATAAAAATGTATATATATACATACACACACACACATTTATGTATAGCACTATTTATAGCACAGGTTGACTTCATGCAATTATGATAGAAAATATAACCTAACGAGAGAGCTCACAATTGTCTGATTATTAATAAAACATCCAAAGGTAGCTGCCATAAAAATTATTTGAATGGAACAGACTAAATTTGTAGAGAAGCCCAAAGAACTGGCTGGAAGGATTCATGGATGTTAACTGCTATTATAGCATGTATGTTAAGAGAAACAATAACCTCCTTGGTGATAGGATTTAAAAGGCACCAAGAAAAACCACTATTTCCAAATACCTCCTTTAAATGCTACCTCACCTGAAATTCTACCATTAGAAATGTAACTTGTAAAACTAGAAAGAAATAGTAAATCTTACTGATTGGTGGGAGTACATGTGATTTTTTTCTTTATATAAATTTCTTAATTTTTTCAGATTCTCCTGTATTGATTTAATCATGATAAAAAAGATAATTTTAAGAACATGGTTTTGAGAAAAATAACCATGACAAGTAACTGTGTAGTCCCAGAAATTTCTGATAGATAGAGACAAACACATAGCTGACGCATAATGAGTATGTGTGTTAGACAAAAATACCCATTTTTTCTTGTTGTTTGGGTCCTTATCTCCACAATGTTGGGTCAAATTTCCTTCAGGTAATGACATGTTTTCAGCAGTTTCAGACTTGAGCAGACATATGAATCATCTGGTTCCTAAATCTATGGACAAGCATGGTGTTTGCCCTTTAAAGGTGGGTGGAGCAGGGGTGCCAAGAGGAAGAGGAAGCAGGGGACATCTACAAAGAACCCTGCTGTTTTCAAAATGTTGTCCACATATAAAAATAACCAAAATTGATGAGAAGAGTGGTTCTCAAGCCACATTCCACTGAGTCATAGGTTCAATGTCCTGAGAAGGGACCACTGGGAAGGGAAAGGGACAGTCATTCTTAATGGGTAGTTTCTAGGCCCCTCACTTCAACTTCAATTAGAGCAGTTCAGTGTTGATTAGTTAATTATATTGACACCTCACATAATATTTCACTTGAAAAAGGGATTCGACTTGCTGACAGAAAAAGAAAAAAAAGGATTAAAAAGAAAGAAGGAAGGAGAGGAGAGGAGAGAAGTAAGGGAGGAAGGAGCTTTATTGGTTTCTAGTCCTGGTCTGCAGGAAATTTCCATCCCTAAATGCAAATCATTTGAAAGCCTAAAGAATGAAAAGGTCCTGAAAGACCTATACTCTGAAAAACTACAATACACTCATGAGAGAAGTTAAATGAGATACCAATAAATGGAAACACATCCTATGCTCATGGATAGGAAGAATTAATATTGTCAAAATGGCCATCCTGCCTAAAGCAATCGACAGGTTCAATGCAATTCCTATCAAAATACCAACAGCATTCTTCAATGAACTAGAGCAAATAGTTCTAAAATTCATATGGAACCACAAAAGACCCTGAATAGCCAAAGCAATCCTGAGAAGGAAGAATAAAGCAGGGAGGATTATGCTCCCCAACTTAAAGCTCTATTACAAAGCCACAGTAATCAAGACAATTTAGTACTGGCACAAGAACAGAACCATAAACCAATAGAACAGACTAGAGAGCCTACATATAAACTCAACCATACATGGTCACTTAATATGTGATAAAGGAGCCATGGATACACAATGGGGAAATGACAGCCTCTTGAACAACTGGTGTTGGCAAAACTGGACAGCTACATGTAAGAGAGTGAAACTGGATTGTTGTTTAATCCCATATACAAAAGTAAACTCAAAATGGATCAAAGACCTGAATGTAAGTCATGAAACCATAAAACTATTAGAAGACAACATAGGCAAAAATCTCCTAAATATAAACATGAGCAACTTCTTCCTGAACGCCTCTCCTCGAGCAAGGGAAACAAAAGCAAAAATGAACTCATGGGACTACATAAAACTAAAAAGCTTCTGTACAGCAAAGGAGACCATCAACATAACAAAAAGGCATCCTACAGTATGGGAGAATATATTTGTAAATGACATATTCAACAAGGGGTCAACATCTGAAATATATAAAGAACTTACATGTTTTAATACCCAAAAAGCAAATAACCTGATTAACAAATGGGCAGAGGATATGAAGAGACAGTTCTCCAAAGAAGAAATTCAGATGGCCAACAGACCCATGAAAAGATGCTCCACATCACTAATCATCAGGGAAATGCAAATTAAAATCACAATGAGATATCACCTTACACCAGTAACAATGGCCAGCATGGAAAAGACTAAGAACCAAATGCTGGTGAGGATGCGGACAAAGGGGAACCCTCCTACACTGCTGGTGAAAATGTAAGCTAGTTCAACCATTGTGGAAAGCAATTGGAGGTTCCCCAAAAAACTAAAAATAGAAATACTATTTGACCCAGGAATCCCACTCCTTGGAATTTACCAAAAGAATACAAGTTCTCAGATTCAAAAAGACATATGCACCCCTATGTTTATTGCAGCATCTTATTTACAATAGCCAAGATATGGAGGCAACCTAAGTGTCCATTAGTAGATGAATGAATAAAGAAGATGTGGTAGATATGCACAATGGAATACTATTCAGCCATAAGAAAGAAACAAATCCTACCATTTGCAACAACATGGATGGAGCTGGAGTATATTATGCTCGGTAAAATAAGCCAGGTGGAGAAAGACAAGTGCCAAATGATTTCCCTCATTTGCAGTGTGTAACACAAAGCAAAACAGCAGCAGACTCACAGAGAGAAAGAGTAAAGCAGGCATTTCATGCCCCAAGTCCCCATTCCTTCCTCTGCTCCACCCCAGCTCCAGGGGTCCCCTTACAACCTTGCCGTTGTAACCTGATGTTAGGAGACAGACAAGCCTCCTCAGTCCCTCCTCAGCCCCTGAGACAGCAAGCAGAGAGCACTGAAAACAGGATAGGTTTGGAGGTCTCACAGGGATAGGATTGGAAAAATGTAATTTATTTTCACAGAAAAATGAACACAAAGGTCTCATTTGCCGTGAAGCCTTCCACCTATTCATCTATCACAAATCTAATCACTTTTATGGAGAGAGAAGAAGAGTGGGAGCACTGTAGCTGAATGCCTCAAAGAACATGAGGACAATGTTTTTATATGCCTGCTCTATACCTAATCTTTTGAGGAAAGAAGAAAGGTCAGAAGAAGTATGTGCAAACAGAAGTACAAATTGTGCATGGATGATTTAAGGCAGATGTTCTTAACACGACACAGTGTGTAACAAACACGTGGGTGAGTGGCTTTTGGTTGGGGGAGGGGAGGTAACTGTGTCAGGTGATATCTGTAATAAAAGCTGAAGCAACAAAATTCATAAATAGTTAATTTGTTTGCTATGAGTTCAACAAAAATGCTCAGTTACTCCTCTAGTAATAGCAATCTTCCTCATCCAAACTTCAGCTTTCCAGGGTGAGAGTAAAATAAGTGGCCATACAAGCCACCAGGAAGTGATTGAGAAGAGCACCCCACCCCCACCTCGCCTCTGCTCCCCATCCGAGAACCTTTGTGAGAAGCTACTTGAAACTTTGTGAGAAGCTACTTGAAATGTAGTTCCAGTAAGTTTTGACTTATTTGTCTGAACTTTCTATTGAAATCTTAGTATGAGAGTGTGTTGCACCTAAAAACATTACACGTGTCGAGGTTGAAGAGCTAAAGACCTCAGAGCAACAGGAAAATGTATTTTCCTTGATTTTACCACAATTCCTGAACTGAATGGCTTCAAATCTATCCTGAGGACATTTCAAAGGGATTATAAAGTGTGAAGAAAAAACAGTGCCTGATGCTCTCTGTATTGTGAAGTCCTTATTAAGATTAGACATTAAGATTGGAAGATGCTAGAAAGCCTTGTTTCTTCCCAAGGTGTGCTGTGATGAGAAAGGAATACCTTTGCACTCTCTAATCACTGTATAAAATGCCCTAAAAGGCAATAAACCAGAATCAGGAGGAAATTATTAACAAATGGACTGCCCTTTCATCTGTTCTCTCAATTAGTCGGCCACTGGTTCCCGTCTTGCCTCCATATGCCTTTCTTTCTTCTCAGATCACTTGAGATGTCTTTGCCCCTCACACTCCTTAATTCACTTCTACACACATTTTTCAGCAACCTACGATATGCCAGCAATTGTGCTAAATATGCTCCAACATACAAAGACTACTCAAACTTTATTCTTCCACCTTCATCTGAAAATCTTGTTCCTTTGCATTCTGTGTCATTAGCTCTAATACCAACTTCTGTTCTTTCTTGGACTGTCCTCTCCTTTCAAAGTCACATATAAAACTCATACCCACTTCCCTCATTTAGCTAAAATTTGAACTGACTGTTGCCCCCTCCATCCTCAGCTCCTCTCAATACCCAGTGTGTTTTCAGCTTCCCTGTGGACGACCCATTTTTTTTTATTAAGGTATCATTGATATACAGCCTTGTGCTCAGGTTTCCCATGAGCAACACTGCGCTTACTACATTCCCTCTAGTCCCCCCCACATACCCCATTACAGTCGCCGTCCATCAGCGTAGTAAGGTGCTATTGAGTCACTACTTGGATGACCCATTTTTTTTAACACCTAGTATCTCAGTTCTTCCTTGACTTCCTCAATTCCAATGAGCTTCATGCTTTCCCCACCCTATCACCCCCACCGCAGTCACCACCTCCTATGAGCACACCTTGGACCTAGTCACTCTCAAGACCGTCCTACCACGCAGATCACCATTTCAGATATCTTACCTCTGACCACCACCTCCTATCTTCCCAGCCTTCTCAGTCACTCACCACAGTACTTAGACCTTATGGATATATGCTCTTTGGACCCCTCATCTTTCTCTCTTACTGCTCCCTGTCTGTGCTTTCATTTCTCTCCAGTCCAACCCCGTAGTCCACTGCATCCATGACACCGTTCCAGTAGTCAGAATCTCCCTATGTTCATGTCCTTCCAATACATATGAAACAAAAATATCCAGTGCTGAGTCATTAAAACAATCCTCTTAGGGTGGAAGGCAAGGTACTGACCTCTGTGGGAGTTAATCACATAAGCACAAAGATTAGTGCCACAGTAGATTTGTGGTCTCCAATCTCAAATTAAAACTCATATATGCCTGGGAATTCCCCAATGCTTTCTGGTTGGTCACTATTCTATTTTCCAAAGTTTCCATAAAAGCATTCTCCATTCTTCTCAACTTCACACTATCTCTTCACTCTCAAACATGACTTTGCCTCTTACTTAACTAAAGAGAAAATAAAAGTTCTTGAGTGGAAATTCCCTCAGCTTCTCGTCTCTCTCCATGTACAAACTTGCTGTGCCTGTTCTCATTTTTCTTCTTCTCGTCTTAGGTGTGTCCCTCCCCCTAACTAAGACTAATCTTCCAATCTGTGCTCTGGATCCCAGCACTCCCTCTCAGGGACCTTGTTCCATTAATTGCATTCTAATGAAATGTAGCATAGGAGCTACGCATGGGGACTCTAGCAGGAGACTGCCTTTTTTCAAATCCCAACTCTGCCCCATATATTTATGTGATCTTGGACATATGATAAAATATATCTGTTCCTCAATTTCTCACCAATAAAAAAGGAAAGACGATAACTCTCTTTCAAAATCTAGTACATCTTCCTCACCCCCATTCCTCCTCCTTCACCTGGTTAATTCCTAAATTGGCCTCAGAACTTAGCTAGACTATTCTCTTCCAGAAGCTTTCCTTATCCCCCTGACAAATGGATTTCCTGCCCATCCTGTGTGTATACTGAACCCTTTGCTTATCCTTAGCAAACAAATCATTCTGTATTATAATTTCCAGTTTATAGCTTTTATGTGAATGACTGTATAAATTCAGGTAGAACCAGAGCACCCTTTTCCTACCACCCTTATACCCCAACTGCTTTTAGCTTCCTTGCAGCTATCGGGAAAGTGTGGTAAAGATTCCCACTAGAGCCATGGGACAAAATAACAAAATCTCATATATCTGACAGGAATAAGCTTTCAGATAAGTTTGTATAAGTCAAATTCTTCTTCATATTGCAATATCATAACCCCATCACTAAAACAACATCTTTTTCAGTGTAAGCAATAGGAGACCATTATTAGAAGGAATAATCTGAAGATATTTGCATTCATAATACACATCTGGTGATCTCATCTTCCTCCTATAAGTCTTTTCTGTGCATTAGCATGCACCACCAACCAATCAACACCTAAAAGCTCCCTTCAGGTTCAAAGCCCTCCAGATGACATCCCCAGGACTATCCTCAGTCATGTTCTTCAGTAATATTAATTTTCAATACACATTAAACGATACAAGTTGTGTATATCAAATATAAGAAAAACAATACCAAATCTATCAAATGATACTCCAGTCATAGTAAAAGCCTTGAAAATATTCAAGACACAAATCAATAGAGGTCAAGGGGTGGCAGAGGAACCATCATGAAAACCATTATCCAAGGACTTCTCAGAGGAACAAAAAGGATAAAAGAAAAATACAGCATAAACAGTGAGGTCTGCGTTCAAGATGACCACTAAAACCCACTGGCTCTGAAATTGAGTGCCCACCATTGATTTACATAAATCTCCCTAGAAGAAGAAAGGAAGGAGGGATGGGAAGAAAGGACAATGTTAAGTAAGGAGAAGAAGAAAAGAAAGAGGAAGGGAAAGAAATAAAATGTTGGTTCTTGCTCTCTATGAGTTCGTAGTCTAGTGGGTGAATGTATATTATGACAGCTAGTAGCCAAAAATACGAGCAATACGAGCAAGATGTTAGAGAGACACAAGGTAAGGGGCAGGGAAGAAATCATCATCTTCCTCCTCATCTTTACCACCCAGGGGACTATCTTCATTAATAAATTATTCTAAGGAAGCAATCAGACTAGAAAACTATATTTTGGGTCACAGGAGCCAGCACCCACTTTGGAACACCTGGCAAAAATACTATCCCCTTCCACCAGTACACACTTACTCAACACACAGGAAGAAGCTAAGGAAATGGACTTTGGAGTCAGCCACACCTGGGCTGAAATTCCATTGTCCACTGTCTACCTATGTGATCTGGGGCAAGTTGCATACCTACCCCACACCTCCACTTCCTTGTCTGTAAAACTGGGTATAGGTATGACATCTATGGCACAGGCTCATTATGAGAATTCTATGAAATAGTCATAAATAAGTGCTAAACACTGTGTCTCCTGTTGTTATTGTTCAGATTATTCTTCCTTTTTTCCCAAGGTTTCCTTTGATGCATAGTTTGACCAAAGGTTAAAATCAGAAGGCAGAAGGCTTCTCATAGACTGTGACTACCTACATTGCCCCATGCAGGAAGGTACTTTATATTGATGGTGTCTAGCTCATCATTTTTGAAGAGACTAATGTGTGCAATCTTCCTTCAGGATCTGGCTCCACACCTACTAAAAGGTGTGGAAGAAGATATGAATTGGCTGAGCATGAACAAAATTTGAAGATGTTTCATGGCGTTTAATTACTTCAGTACATGTCCAAACTTGCATGGTCATGAGCTAGGAAAGAAAGCGAATGCTATGAGGAAATCTAGCAGACATGCATTTTGCTTCATTCATCATTGAAAGACAAGGTAGTTAAGCTTTTTTGATGGTTCAGAGTCCTGTTTTCAACTGATCAGAAGCAGGTGACCTCAGTAATAAGCAGATTATAAAACTGGTTACCACAAATTTGCGAAGGTTCCTACTATTCTCCCCTTATTATATCTAAAATGCTACTGTCTACATTTTCTTTTTGACCCTTAGTAAAACATAAATGTCCACTGGGGAATAAATACTTTAAGCTATTATCAGACACTTGTGCCTTCAGGTTAATGAATGTCAGAGTCTGTCCTGAGAATGTGTTTTGAGAAGTCAGGCAGAAGAGAGGAAGTACCTGGTCACTAAATTCCCAAAAGTATGAGGACAAGAAGCTACTCAGGAGAAAGGAGATTTTGACCCAGGAGACTGAGTGCAGTAAACACTGACCTGGAGCACTTCATCACCGTGCCAGTAGCAGGCCTACTTAGAGGAAACAGATGGAACATTCTTTAACAAATGTGCCATGCTTAATCTCAGCCTAATGGTGCATCATGTTGAGAATGTCTGGGGAAACATTCCTGAAGCATTTTGAGTCTCTGGAGAAAGAAAATTTTTAGATGGATAGATAGAAATAGAAATAGGTGATTGATAGACAGATCATAGATATATAGATAGATGATATATTTTCCCACTTTAAAAATAGATTGTCTTTTTAATGTTCTGGCCATTCAGTAACTAATATTTTGAACAGTATTAGTATTCGGGCAGATTGCTTATTCATTAAAACTGCAAGCTTTCTGATGAAAATCGCACCAATATTCGCCTGTTAAAGTTTGTCAAATGAAGACATTATCTCTCTGAGCTTGCGACATTACATTGCAAAGTTATTAAATCAGAATGATTTATCATTTTTAACATTCAGACATTTTTGTTACCTTAATATTACATGTCTAAATAATATAACTCTTTATATATGAGCCCAAATTTGTTCAATACAGAGTTCCTTTCCTAGAATACTCAAGGGCTATGCACACAAAGTGCCTTGTTCGGTGAGAAGGTAGCCAAGAAATGTGTCTGTGCTCACTTTCCTCACTAAGAAGTGACAATAATGATGCCTACCCCCCAGGTACTACAAGTATCACATTAGAAGAACTCACGGAGATATGCACGTGCTTGTGCTTTGTAAACAGAGAACCCTGCATTTTTAGTTTTCTGAATGTTTTTGGTTTTTTTTTTTTGTAGATAATTATTTTTTATTGAAGGGTAGTTGACACACAGTATTACATTACATTAGTTTCAGGTGTACAACACAGTGATTCGACATTTATATACATGATAATTCTACGTACCAGCTATCACCATACCAAGTTGTTACAATATTTTGACTATATTCCTTATGCTATACATTACATACCGGTTACTTATTTATTTTACAATTGGAAGTGTGTACTTTTTTTTTTTTTTTCCTGAGGGCATCTCTCATATTTATTGATCAAATGGTAGTTAACAACAATAAAATTCTGTATAGGGGGGTCAATGCTCAATGCACAATCATTAATCCACCCCAAGCCTAATTTTCATCAGTCTCCAATCTTCTGAAGCATAATGAACAAGTTCTTACATGGAGAACAAATTCTTGCATAGTGAGTAAGTTACATGGTGAACATTTCAAGGGCAGTCATCACAGAAGCTATCGGTTTTGCTCATGCATTATGAACTATAAACAGTCAGTTCAAATATGAATACTCATTTGATTTTTATACTTGATTTATATGTGGATACCACATTTCTCTCTTTATTATTATTATTTTTAATAAAATGCTGAAGTGGTAGGTAGATACAAGATAAAGATAGAAAACATAGTTTAGTGTTGTAAGAGAGCAAATGTAGATGATCAGGTGTGTGCCTGTAGACTATGTGTTAATCCAAGCTAGACAAGGGCAATAAAACATCCACGTATGCAGAAGATTTCTCTCAGAACAGGGGGGATGAGGTACTAAGCCTCACCTCTGTTGATCCCCAATTTCTCACCTGATGGCCTCCCTGTGACTGTGCCTGTCTTAGGTTGTTCCTCCCTTGAGGAATCTTACCCGTCTCTGGCTAACCAGTCATCTTCCGGGGCCATACAGGGAAATGTAAAGTTGGTAAGTGAGAGAGAAGCCTTATTGTTTGAAAAGGTTAGCTTTTTATTTCTTTGGATATTAATGCCCTGTGGCTTCTATGCCCAGCATTTGTCTTGAGGTATCTTTACCACTTGGAAGAATTATGATACTCGGTAAATTTGTTATGAGGCACGAATTCTATTTAAGGGTTGTAATTAGGAAGGAAGAAGAAAAGCTATAGAAGTAGCAGGCGGAAGAAAACATGGGAAGATTGATTATTTCTTTGACATATCTTCTTGTAGAGTAACTTCAGCATGGATAGGTTTAAAACGACTAATTAAATTGCGCACACACATTAACATAATAGGAGTACAGTTACATAACCAAAGCAGACCTGTAATTACCAGCCATCTCCAGTGAAACCAAGAAAACCAGTTAGGCACCTTAGGCATTTGTGAAAACTTATCTATGATATGGTGGCTATTGTACAACTGAACTTGAACAGTCTGAGAGAAATCAAACAAATTAAAACAACCCATTCCTGGGGACTGTTCACATCCCATATGTTCTTTTAACAGTAGATAGTCTGTAGTTGTAAGATTTTGGAGCGCTACAATTTGCACTTCTCCTAATTCTTGGTTGAGTTCCAACAGTATAGATCCAGTCAAATTTGTTGTTTTACTGTATGCACAGGCCAGCTTAGATATCTCCTTCTTCATTCCCATGGCAAGTCCAGGAACTGGTGGGATGAGTGCATCTACACCTGTAGCAGTGTGTGGATCTTTGTTGGGGTGTTTTGATGATCATCTTCTGGCATGAGTCTTCCAGAGAGTGCTGATGTTGGAAGCTCTTTTTCATATTGTATCTTAGTTCATTTTCGGGTAGCCAAATTAGGCTTTGATCCTCTGTATAAACACAAACAGACCCTTTGCCTACACTTTTATATGCCCTTTATACCCTTGTGTAGAACTCATTGGATGTCACCACACTGGAACTGCCTTTTTTTTTTTTTTTTTTTTGGTATCATTAATCTACACTTACATGACGGATATTATGTTTACTAGGCTCATCCCTATACCAGGTCCCCCCTATAAACTCCTTTACAGTCACTGTCCATCAGCATAGTAAAATGCTGTAGAATCACTACTTGCCTTCTCTGTGTTGTACAGCCCTCCCCTTTCTCCCCCGCATGCATGCAAATCTTAATACCCGTCTTCTTCTCCCCTCCTTATCTCTCCCTACCGACCCATCCTCCCCAGTCCCTTTACCTTTAGTAACTGTTAGTCCATTCTTGAGTTCTGTGATTCTGCTGCTGTTTCGTTCCTTCAGTTTTTCCTCTGTACTTATATTCCACAGATGAGTGAAATCATTTGGTATTTCTCTTTCTCCGCTTGGCTTGTTTCACTGAGCATAATACCCTCCAGCTCCATCCATGTTGCTGCAAATGGTAGGATTTGCCCTATTCTTATGGCTGAGTAGTATTCTATTGTGTATATGTACCATATCTTCTTTATCCATTCATCTATTGATGGACATTTAGGTTGCATCCAATTTTTGGCTATTGTAAATAGTGCTGCGATAAACATAGGGGTGCATTGGTCTTTCTCAAACTTGATTGTTGCATTCTTAGGGTAAATTCCTAGGTGTGCAATTGCTGGGTCAAATGGTAAGTCTGTTTTGAGCATTTTGATGTACCTCCAGACTGCTTTCCACAATGGTTGAACTAATTTACATTCCCACCAGCAGTATAGGAGGGTTCCCCTTTCTCCACAGCCTTGCCAACATTTGTTGTTGTTTGTCTTTTGGATGGCAGCCATCCTTACTGGTGTGAGGTGATACCTCATTGTAGTTTTAAGTTGCATTTCTCTGATAATTAGCGATGTGGAGCATCTTTCCATGTGTCTGTTGGCCATCTGTATTTCTTCTTTGGAGAACTGTCTGTTCAGTTCCTCTGCCCATTTTTTAATTGGGTTATTTGTTTTTTGTTTGTTGAGGTGTGTGAGCTCTTTATATATTCTGGACGTCAAGCCTTTATCAGATGTGTCATTTTCAAATATATTCTCCCATACTGTAGGGTTCCTTTTTGTTCTATTGATGGTGTCTTTTGCTGTACAGAAGCTTTTCAGCTTAATATAGTCCCACTTGTTCATTTTTGCTGTTGTTTTCCTTGCCCAGGGAGATATGTTCAAGAGGTCACTCATGTTTATGTCTAAGAGGTTTTTGCCTATGTTTTCTTCCAAGAGTTTAATGGTTTCATGACTTACATTCAGGTCTTTGATCCATTTTGAGTTTACTTTTGTATATGGGGTTAGACAGTGGTCCATTTTCATTCTCCTACATGTAGCTGTCCAGTTTTGCCAGCTTCATCTGTTGAAGAGACTGTCATTTCACCATTTATGTCCATGGCTCCTTTATCAAATATTAATTGACCATATATGTCTGGGTTAATGTCTGGATTCTCTAGTCTGTTCCATTGGTCTGTGGCTCTGTTCTTGTGCCAGTACCAAATTGTCTTGATTACTATGGCTTTATAGTAGAGCTTGAAGTTGGGGAGTGAGATCCCCCCTACTTTATTCTTCTTTCTCAGGATTGCTTTGGCTATTCGGGGTCTTTGGTGTTTCCATATGAATTTTTGAATTATTCATTCCAGTTCGTTGAAGAATGTTGCTGGTAGTTTCATAGGGATTGTGTCAAATCTGTATATTGCTTTGGGCAGGATGGCCATTTTGACGATGTTAATTCTTCCTAGCCATGAGCATGGGATGAGTTTCCATCTGTTAGTGTCCCCTTTAATTTCTCTTAAGAGTGACTTGTAGTTTTCAGAGTATAAGTCTTTCACTTCTTTGGTTAGGTTTATTCCTAGGTATTTTATTTTTTTTGTTGCAATTGTGAATGGAGTTGTTTTCCTGATTTCTCTTTCTGTTGGTTCATTGTTAGTGTATAGGAAAGCCACAGATTTCTGTGTGTTGATTTTGTATCCTGCAACTTTGCTGTATTCCGATATCAGTTCTAGTAGTTTTGGGGTGGAGTCTTTAGGGTTTTTTATGTACAGTATTATGTCATCTGCAAATAGTGACAGTTTAACTTCTTCTTTACCAATCTGGATTCCTTGTATTTCTTTGTTTTGTCTGATTGCCGTGGCTAGGACCTCCAGTACTATGTTAAATAACAGTGGAGAGAGTGGGCATCCCTGTCTAGTTCCCGATCTCAGAGGAAATGCTTTCAGCTTCTCGCTGTTCAATATAATGTTGGCTGTGGGTTTATCATAGATGACCTTTATTATGTTGAGGTACTTGCCCTCTATTCCCATTTTGCTGAGAGTTTTTATCATGAATGGATGTTGAACTTTGTCAAATGCTTTTTCAGCATCTATGGAGATGATCATGTGGTTTTTGTCTTTCTTTTTGTTGACGTGGTGGATGATGTTGATGGACTTTCGAATGTTGTACCATCCTTGCATCCCTGGAATGAATCCCACTTGGTCATGGTGTCTGATATTTTTGATGTATTTTTGAATTTGGTTTGCTAATATTTTGTTGAGTACTTTTGCATCTACGTTCATCAGGGATATTGGTCTGTAGTTTTCTTTTCTGGTGGGGTCTTTGCCTGGTTTTGGTATTACGGTGATGTTAGCTTCATAGAATGAGTTTGGGAGTATCCCGTCCTCCTCTATTTTTTGGAAAACTTTAAGGAGAATGGGTATTATGTCTTCCCTGTATGTCTGATAAAATTCCGAGGTAAATCCATCTGGTCCGGAAGTTTTGTTCTTTGGTAGTTTTTTGATTACCACTTCAATTTCGTTGCTGGTAATTGGTCTGTTTAGATTTTCTGTTTCTTTCTGGTCAGTCTTGGAAGGTTGTATTTTTCTAGGAAGTTGTCCATTTCTCCTAGGTTTCTCAGCTTGTTAGCATATAGGTTTTCATAGTATTCTCAAATAATTCTTTGTATTTCTGTGGGGTCAGTCGTGATTTTTCCTTTCTCGTTTCTGGTACTGTTGATTTCTGTTGACTCTCTTTTCCTCTTAATAAGTCTGGCTAGAGGCTTATCTATATTGTTTATTTTCTCAAAGAACCAGCTCTTGGTTTCATTGATTTTTGCTATTGTTTTATTCTTCTCAATTTTATTTATTTCTTCTCTGATCTTTATTATGTCCCTCCTTCTGCTGACCTTAGGCCTCATCTGTTCTTCGTTTTCCAATTTCGATAATTGTGACATTAGACCATTCATTTGGGATTGTTCTTCCTTTTTTAAATATGCTTGGATTGCTATATACTTTCCTCTTAAGACTGCTTTTGCTGTGTCCCACAGAAGTTGGGGCTTAGTGTTGTTGTTGTCATTTGTTTCCTTATATTGCTGGATCTCCATTTTGACTTGGTCATTGATCCATTGATTATTTAGGAGCGTGTTTTTAAGCCTCCATGTCTTTGTGAGCCTTTTTGTTTTCTTTGTACAATTTATTTCTAGTTTTATGCCTTTGTGGTCTGAAAAGTTGGTTGGTAGGATTTCAATCTTTTGGAATGTACTGAGGCTCTTTTTGTGGCCTAGTATGTAGTCTATTCTGGAGAATGTTCCATGTGCAGTTGAGAAGAATGTGTATCCTGTTGCTTTTGGATGTAGAGTTCTGTAGATGTCTATTAGGTCCATCTGCTCTACTGTGTTGTTCAGTGCTTCCGTGTCCTTACTTATTTTCTGCTCGGTGTATCTATCCTTTGGGGTGAGTGGTGTGTTGAAGTCTTCTAAAATGAATGCATTGCAGTCTATTTCCCCTTTTAGTTCTGTTAGTATTTGTTTCACATATGCTGGTGCTCCTGTGTTGGGTGCATATATATATTTAGAATGGTTATATCCTCTTGTTGGACTGAGCCCTTTATCATTATGTAGTGTCCTTCTTTATCTCTTGTTACTTTCTTTGTTTTGAAGTCTATTTTGTCTGATATTAGGACTGCAACCCCTGCTTTCTTCTCGCTGTTGTTTGCCTGAAATATGTTTTTCCATCCCTTGACTTTTAGTCTGTACATGTCTTTGGGTTTGAGGTGAGTTTCTTGTAAGCAGCATATAGATGGGTCTTGCTTTTTTATCCATTCTATTACTCTGTGTCTTTTGATTGGTGCATTCAGTCCATTAACATTTAGGGTGACTATTGAAAGTTATGTACTTATTGCCATTACAGGCTTTAAATTCGTGGTTACCAAAGGTTCAAGGTTAGCCTCTCTAGTATCTTACTCTCTAACTTAGCTCGCTTATTGAGCTGTTACATACACTGTCTGGAGATTCTTTTCTTCTCTCCCTTCTTATTCCTCCTCCTCCTTTCTTCATATGTTGGGTGTTTTGTGGTGTGCTCTTTCTAGGAGTGCTCTCATCTAGAGCAGTTCCTGTAAGATGCCCTTTAGGGGTGGTTTGTGGGAAGCAAATTCCCTCAGCTTTTTTTGTCTGGGAATTGTTTAATCCCACCATCATATTTAAATGATAGTCATGCTGGATATAGTGTCCTTGGTTCAAGGCCCTTCTGTTTCATTGCATTAAATATATCATGCCATTCTCTTCTGGCCTGTAGGGTTTCTGTCAAGAAGTCTGATGTTAGCCTGATGGGTTTTCCTTTATAGGTGACCTTTTTCTCTCTAGCTGCCTTTAAGGCTCTTTCCTTGTCCTTGATCTTTGCCATTTTAATTATTATGTGTCTTGGTGTTGTCCTCCTTGGATCCTTTCTGTTGGGGGTTCTGTGTATTTCCGTGGTCTGTTCGATTATTTCCTCCCCCAGTTTGGGGAAGTTTTCAGCAATTATTTCTTCCAAGATACTTTCCATCCCTTTTCCTCTCTCTTCTTCTTCTGGTACCCCTATAATATGGATATTGTTCATTTTTGATTGGTCACACATTTCTCAATATTGTTTCATTCCTGGAGGTCCTTTTGTCTCTCTCTATGTCAGCTTCTATGCGTTCCTGTTCTCTGGTTTCAATTCCATCAATGGCCTCTTGCATCCTATCCATTCTGCTTATAAACCCTTCCAGAGTTTGTTTCATTTCTGCAATCTCCTTTCTGGCATCTGTGATCTCCCTCCGGACTTCATCCCATTTCTCTTGCATATTTCTCTGCATCTCTGTCAGCATGTTTATGATTCTTATTTTGAATTCTTTGTCAGGAAGACTGGTTAGGTCTGTCTCCTTCTCTGGTGTTGTCTCTGTGATCTTTGTCTGCCTGTAGCTTTGCCTTTTCATGGTGATAGGAATAGTTTGCAGAGCTGGGATGAGTGACGGCTGGAAGAACTTCCCTTCTTATTGGTTTGTGGCCTTCCTCTCCTGGGAGAACAGCGACCTCTAGTGGCTTGTGCTGGGCAGCTGCGTGCAGACAGGGCTTCTGCTTCCTGCCCGGCTGCTATGGAGTTTATCTCTGCTGTTGCTGTGGGCGTGGCCTGGCTCGGCCAGCTACTCTAAAGCGGTGGAGTCGCGTTGGAGGGGGAGCCGTGGGAGGCTATTTATCTCCATAAGGGGCCTCCATGCTCCCTGCAGCCCAGAGGATTAGGATACCCAGAGATTCCTGGATTCCCTACCTCTGGATTAAGTGTTCCGCCCTGCCCTTTTAAGACTTCCAAGAAGCACCTGCCAAAACAAAACAACGACCACAAAAAAAAAAAAAAATGTTTTTTATTTTAAATAAATAAATAAATAAATAAGAAATGGTCGCTCTTTTTTCTTTATTCTCTGGCACCAGCCTCAGGCATCTGCTCACTGGTCTTGCTGCCCTGTTTCCCTAGTATTGGGGTCCCTATCCCTTTAAGACTTCCAAAAAGCACTCGCCAAAACAAAAGAGCAAAAAAAAAAAAAAATGGCTGCTCGCTTTTCTTATGTCCTCCGGCGCCAGGCCTCCGGTACCCTCTCACTGTTCTTGCTGCCTCATTTCCCTAGTATCCAGGGCCTCGCGCATGCACTGTGTCTGCGCTCTGGCCTGGTTGGCTGGGGGTGGGTGTTCGGCAGTCCTGTGCTCCGTCTCCCTCCCGCTCTGCCTATTCTTCTCCCGCCGGGAGCTGGGAGGAGGGGCGCTCGGCTCCTGCGGGGCTAGTGCTTGTATCTTACCCCCTTTATGAGGCGCTGGGTTCTCGCAGGTGTGGATGTGGTCTGGATGTTGTCCTGTGTCCTCTGGTCTTTATTCTAGGAAGAGTTGTCTTTGTTATATTTTCACAGATAAATGTGGTTTTGGGAGGAGATTTCTGCTGCTCTACTCACGCCACCATCTTGGCTCCACCCCCCCTGAATGTTTTATATGTTATGTACAAAGATATAAAATTCATAGATTTCTATGTAGAGGTATAAAACTTGGTCACTAAATTCTCCATGTAAAAAACCTGATCTCTGTATGTGAAAAATATATGGTCACAAAATTCTCTGTGCTCATATTTAAAACATGGTCATTAATCAATCTCTATGTACATGTATAAAACATGTATGAAAGCAAAAGTGAAACCAACAAAATGACTGCTTCAGCCCTCAATTCTTCAAATAAGATATCCTGCTTCAGCTCCCTGGTCATGGAGCCTATCATTGGTTGATTCACTATGATAAGTTGGACTACAGTGTCTAAAGGCACCTATATGCTGCAGCACATACAGTTCCCTTATATAATGACACAGATCAGAGTCCAAATGCCACCTCTAGAGGGGAATTTCCTGTTATCCATTCTAAACAGCCACCATCCCACTAATCACTCTCTGTGCAAATTCTGTTTTATTGCCTTTGTAGTGCTTTCTATAATCTGAAATATCTTCTTAATTTTTTTACCTTGTGCATTGTATGTCCATATCAACTCCCCTATCCGTGCCCCTACACAGATACATAAAACATGAATACAAATTCCTAAAAAGCAGGGGATTTGATTTTTCACTGTTACATTTCACCTGGAATAATATGTGGAATCATATTTAATAGACATCAAATAAATTATCATTGATTAGTTCTCCATGTAAAAAACACTGAGTAAGTGTCCATATAAAAACATGACCTCTGCGTGTTACATGAGTTATGTGTTTATCTCCACAGTATATGCTTATATCATGCATTGTGTCTTTTTCTAGAATGTTGAAAGTACTGGATCAATGACTCTATTCTGACCCTGATTTCTCTCTGACAATCCAGGCACTGGGTTTTGAAGTATTGAGGCCATTTCCCCAGAGTGGTGGAAATACGAGCTAACAGACTGTGAACTGCCAAAAATCTCCTTCCGGCTCAGTCGGAACATTGCCAGTGACAGTAATGTTGACAGTTTTCACTTCAGAAAAATAGGTATAATGTGCTTTCAGTTATTCATCTCCTCTGGTTGATGGGTGGGATTCTGAACACTGGTTTTAGACACTCGAGGAATCTGTAGTCACTATTTCTTCCTCCTCCTGACAAAGCTGCCAGCACCCTGTCAAATCTGAAAGCTCTTCCACTACAGGAAGAACAGACAAGTTTTTGTCAGCTTGCTTCTAGACTGGCTTCAGTGTACACAAGTATCAGGAATTACACCCACTCCCATCATCCCATCAGCATTGTGATTATAAAAGCACCTTTCTTCGTTCGTGTATGTATATGGATCTTTACTCCTGTTCAAAGGTTTGACAATCTTGTCAAACACAGCATGTCCTGTCCCACTGTTTTTCTGTGGTATACCATAACTCTTAAGATATAGTTAATGGTCTGCTGACCAACATAAATTACACCAAAATAAAAGACAGCATATGATAGCTAATCTGTAAGTAATAGATTCCCTTTCCCTTGTAGGGTGAGGAGATAATGGTAAAGATAAGGAGTAGGTATTTATGTTACCTGAATAAGAATAAAGACACTATGTTGGTTTGTAAGATAGTATTGGAAGGTGGTTGTTCTAGTAAATCATTAAGAAAAATCTCTTGGGTGTCAGAGGCAGTGACACTTTACATCAACTCTGATATAAGTTCAATATCTGCTACTCCTTGATAGATAACCTAAAAGTTGCTACATGGGATGGTTCGTCTTACATTCCAACTTGATGGGGCCACATTACACCCAGATATTTGACTGAACGTTATTTCTGGGTGTTTCTGGATGAGATTATTATTTGAATCAGCAGACTGAGTCAAACAGATGGCCTTCCCCAGTGTAGGTGGGCATCATCTAATCTTTTGAGGACCTGAAAAAATAAAAAAGAAGCAAGGAGAATTTACTCTCTGACTTCTTGCTTTTGAGCTGGGACATCAGTGTTCTCCTACACTCAAACTGGAACATCCACCCTCAGCTGTCCTGGTTTAGGCCTTCAGACTTAAATAAGAACTAAGTCTCTAGCTCTCCTGGGTCTCTGGTTTGTGGCTGGAAGATCATGGGATTTCTCAGTTTTCATAATCATGTGAGCCAATTTCTTCTAATAAATCTATTATCTATACCCTATTTATCTATCTTCTATCTATCTATGAAGAGAGAGTTATTTCCTATTGACTCTACTTGTCTGAAAAACTCTAACTAATACAGGGCATACATATGATCCTTGAGGTACCCCATTGACTTAAAAAAAATTACACTCAACCATGTATCTTTAAAAGAATTATCTGTGGCCTAGAATCTTTTATTCCAATTTTAAATAGTTGAGTAAAGAAGTTTGTTTTACCTTTCTCCTCTTCAGAATCACCAAAGAGCAGCAAGAAGATTGAGAAACAAAAATTCAAATTCATCCTTGCCAAATCTGGCAGATTCTATAACACAAAATCACAAATTCAAGGAAAGGCTAACAAATGCATTGAAGTTCCAAGATGGGCCACAGGAAGAGGTTGCTTATGGTTGCAAATCCCAGATACAACCTCAAGGAACAGTTCTCCAAAATCATTGGCCCAAATCAGGGAGGTGAAACTGAAAATCCCCTGTCTGGAACGATGAGGTGAGCATAACTTTCCTGGAGCAAAAGTAGTAGTAAGTCTCAAGAAACACACTGGCCAGTCATATTTGCAGAGCAGTTTACCTGTGAGGGTAGAAGAGAAGAAAGACTCAGAATTGAGTATTTCTGCAGAGTCAAACTTAGTTAAGAAAAGTAAAGGCTAAGAAATTGCTCTCACAACACTCCCCTGCTTTAAGTGGTTTTCTTGCACACTAGAATATGATCTTTATTCCTCCTACCATATGAACCTCCAGCAACACACCTCTTTGAAATTATGAAATAACCAAAAATGAGTAGGCACAGGAATTATATGAAGATACTGTGAGAAAAAAATGAAGACAGCAAAGGGGAAAAACAATAGCAAAGGAATAAACATGCTCTAGAGACACTGCTGTGAATACATGACAATTTTGACTGAACATAACAGGAAATTTTTTGGAACTGTCTATAAGGCAAGAACATTAAGTACATGTACTAAAAATTGGAGAAGATATAACATGGGCAAAAGAATAAAACATGAGCAGACAGAGCTCAAGAAATAGGGAAAATAAAATAATCACACAAAAAAACCCAGTTAAAAGGAGTATAAATGAGCATAGATATTTATGAATACACAGTAACACATGGGGTCTAAGATTTTAAAAAAAGGAAATTAGGCAATAGAGAAATGAACAAAAAATTACAGGAAACTGCAGAGGAAATTACAGAGCTATCTTATTCCTTATAGCAGCCAAAAATTTAGAAATATTAAATATTTACAGTGAAAAAGGAAAAAAGTCTATAAACAAATATGAAAGATATTTTAAATAATATCAAAGTAAGCAGCATTTCTGAATATATGCAAAACTGAACTACAAAAAAAATGACAACTATATAAAACTCAGAAGTTTCTGTATAACAAAAATATTTTTTAGAGTAAGTTCAAGAAATGACAGATATCATTAAAATCAAAAGTTAAAAAAGGACAAATGAAAAAGTGGGAATGTTTCAACTTGTATCACAAATGCATGATGTCTTTAATATGTAAACAGTACCTACAAATCAATAGGACTAACAACCCAAAAGAGAGAGGGGAAAGGATATAAAAGGGAAGACGACAAAAAGTTAAATATAAGAGACTCTTTAAGATATGAAGCAATGCTATACCTCACTAATAATAAAGGAATGCCGAGATAGAATTTTTCTGTAAGTTCAAATATCAAACAGTTTGGTAAGACATTGTGCTGATGAAAGTGTGTAAAACAGACATTCTCATACATCAAAGATTGATACAATCTCTTCTAAAAGCAATTGATCAAAATCTATCAGAATTTAAAATACAAATATATTTAATCCCAGAAAAAAACACATCTCGGTATTTCTCCTATTAATGTAGCTAAAATAATACATGGCTAAGGTAATGTATTTGCAAGATTATTGGAGAATTATTTGCAATGTCAAGGATTATAAATAACTAAAGATGCATCTATAGAGTCATTAATAAATTATGATGTATCTTTATAATGCAATATTATACAGCTTTACAAAGAATTAAGTAGCTTTATATAGATTTATTAGAATGATCTATAAGGTAAACTCTCAAGAGAAAAAGAAATGTGAGATAGAATTTAAAGTATATTGTCATTTACAAGAGTTTATGTTTATATGTGCATAGAAAGTCTTTGGAAGATTACACTAAAAACAAGTAAAGATATTTACTTCTGGGTACCACAGTGGCCAGAGGACAGGAATAAGAGGTGTATTCACTTTCCAGTGTCTTTTGAATTGTGTTTCATGGATGTATGAACACGTGGGCCCTCTTTGGGAGTCCTACCAAAGAAAAAGGAAGAAAAATGTTTTCACCAACAAAAACAGAACAACCCGTGATCTTTCTTAGTACTTTTCTCTGCTTTCAGTGTGCTCACACGCTGAAGCAAGACAATGCTCAACACATAAGTTTTGGGAAGAAATTGTCATTTAAGTTGTTTTAAACAAAGACCAGGCTATCAAATTTTGTGGAATAGGTGAAGCATGTTTATCATCCACACTTTGCTCTTTTCTAGTACTGTATATCAGAGTTCCTTTAAATTGAATAAGACATCATCAACACTGAAAGGAATATCCCCTTTGCTATATTTATCAATGTAGGAAAACAGATCTATCCACAAAGTGAATATTGAAGCTGTTTCTTGGTAAGGAATGATCTGATTGCTATTGCAAAATGCCTGTTGATGGAATAAGTTTTCATATTAAGAACCAATATTTCTACACCTCCATCTTACAGAATTCCAGTAAAGATGACCAGAAAAATATATAATCATAAACAAATATCTCAATGGTTAAATAATCTCAAGGAATCAAGAGAGGTGATTATATGCCACCCACTTGATAACAAAGAATATCATAATTTATTCCAATAGCTAATTTTCTCCCACAATATTTTTGCTTTGCCAAACAGAATATTAATATCCTTCAAATGTTAGTCCTCTCTCATATGATTTCAAATTTAAAAATATATAACGAGACTCACATGCATTACCCACACACACATATTTGCAAGCAGACTTTCTACTTCAAACTCCAAGGAGGAGGCTGAGTGGGTCAAATCTTGGACCAGCCGATCAGAGTTCCGCTTCTGTCTCTTTCACATTTTACAGTTCTGAGAGAAAACTGAGAGTAATTTTTCTGCTGCTATGATTCATTTGAAAAATCACTATTCTTAACCTTTAAAGACTTGTCTGATTCCTTATGTGTTTATTGCACCTCTAAGTCATGTGTGTGTGAGTGAGAGACAAAGAGAAAGACAAGAAAGGAGAAAGATAAGACAGCCTGAATCTCTGCATGATGGATTCCTCCATCATTTTTGCCATCTTCAAAATTGTCCATCCCTCCAGGTCACAGTCTTTCTGTGTTGTGAACCTCATCGTATCAGGCATGCCCCATACAACATGCTCAGCCGCTCTTTCCAGCCCTTAAGGTCTCTTTAGTAAACCACTTCTTCAAGTACGCTAGTCTATCATCACAGCAATCAGGGCTCAAAGCCATTTCAATGTCAGCCACAGTTGCCCTTCTCAGTGAGCCATGTATGCAGGCACTTCAGTTGTGTCTACAAACACACACTAGTAGGGAGAAAAACAAAGTGAGAAGCACTGTTTATTTTGCAAACAGCTACTCAGAAACTTTATAGTCTCCTGAATTTAGTTAATTATTTTCAAAATAACTTGGCTGAATATAGTCATTTTTACACCTTCAAACCAGTCTTTATTTGTTGATTCATTCTTTTAGATTTGTGAGAAGCAGATGAAGACTTTGCCAAGGTCACGGGTTCCTAGTGTTATTAGCTCAAAACCTCCAATTGCTCGGGAGATATCATAGAAGTTACTCATATTAATATAAGTTCCTCTCCGAGTGACAGTTTAGTAGTCTAGAGATTACACGAGTGCTTAAGGACCACCAGAGTACATTAGTACTTCACCCCTTTAATCCTAGGCAACCAGGCTCCTAGAATTACTTGAGATTTAAAGCAACTTCAAAAGCATTGACTAAAACAAGCCATGCAGTAGGTGGAGTGGGCTCCTTTAGATTGATTCATTCCTTCATTCAGTCACTTACTTCCTCCTCTATGCAAACCACTCTTTCTTTTCTTTTAGTAAAAGGATAAAAGCCTCTGGTTCTGATGTGACATCCCATCTTTGTAAAATAAAGTGAGCTGCGTTACCTCCCTGAAAAATTGCTTGTGGAAACTGCTCATTTCATGTACACTTTTTCCCCAGGGCCCATTGGAAGATAGAGATGATTTAAGTCAAAAAGAAAAAATACAACTTTACATGGTGATAAGGAAAAATTCTGAAATGTCCTAAGTGACATAGGGCTGGAGAATGAGGGAGAGACAAGGGAAGGTCATCAGTTGATAGCTGTGGGACAGAGCTAACCAGAAACTCCACGTTCCTGGCTGAAGTCACCTCAGCACTCATCTGCAAGGTCCCCGGGGCTGCTGCGTCCCTTCGTGTGTGACCAGTGCCCGGCCATCATCAACACCCAATCTACGAGCCTTCTCTCTGGACTAACCACCCATTCCCAGCCTTTCCCCACTTGACATTAGCCCACCTTCCTCATCTAAAGCCAACGTGAATTTAAAGAACTTTCTTTCCTTGAGATTCTCATAAACGTGCCCTGTTTCTTGAGTCCAGTGGACAAGTTATTTCTGTGAACTGGCCTTGCTGCTGATGAAGCAGAAGCTTCCTGTCCCAGGACTTCGATATTTTTTCTGGCTAGCATCCATAAAGTCTCAATACACCCTTTGATTTCAGAGATCTCTCAGTCTCTAGAGTTTTTGATCTGTCGAACAACTGATTAAAGGAGCAACCTCAATCAACCTGTAAAACACTCAGAAAATATATTTTAAAAGCATTTGTAAAAATGCATGTCAGGCATACAAAAACCACCACTCCTTGTGAATTTATTTTTTAGAATGAAAACTCCAGCAAGCAGCAGTTTTATGAGTCTTGCCACAGAGTACAGGACGTCACAGGAGGGACAGCTATGCTGATGTAGCACGACAGATAGGCATATGTAGAGGAGATAATTAGCTGTCATTAGGAAAGTTTTTGAGGTAAGTGGCTTAAAAAGCATTAGTAAAATTGCCTCTGGCAGCAAACTGCATAATGGAAGGCTGAAAGAAAGTCAGGACACCAAGGTAGGGGTCAGGTAACTGCCCCAAAAGAAGAGCTCACACTAAGATCATTCCCTAACACACAAGGCTTTAGAAGGAAAAATTCCTTTTAGATTCCAGGTGAGGCTGGTTCACAATTATTTCTTGCATCTTTCTCTACCTAACTTCAATCCATCATTTCCCATTAGGTTTCCCACAAAGATCACATTCCTAAAGCAGCTCAACGCAAGTGCAATTGCCCAAACAAGCAGCTGGTAATGCTGAAATCATTTGTAAGAAATATGGGACTGTGGATTGGAGGGCCTGGCTGCTGCAGCTCTGCGTGCTTCCTCTTTCCCTGAACCCGTGGGCAGTGCGCACTGCTGGGCCAGAGTTCAAGTACTGTTATGAGTCACATTTCACACCCCTTGGCTACCGCAGAGTGTTTCAGCAGCAAACACCTCATCAGCCTTGTAGACTTGAACCAACAAGCCTCTTGAGAATCACAAGTGATGTGTTTTTTTTCCTCTTCTGAGTGGGCACCCTCTCTGGTATTGTTCCATTGTAGACTCAGAAAGGCAATCCTCAAAACAGAAAAGCAGAAACTGAAGCAGGACAGGCCTGCCCATCAATGAAACTGCAAGAGTGCGAAAGGGAGACATTCTGAGGGTGAGCTGCAGGAAATTTGGTGCCATGTTCCCATTTCTTCTCCTGTTTTCTCGCATTTGGCTGTGACAGAAAAGAACACCTGGTCTCCCGGCAGCCTAGTCTATGAACAATGCATGGAAATCCACATTGACTGCCATCTCCTACTGCAAATACGAACCCCATGAAATGAGCCAGTCAACAAGTCCAGACTTACTCCTTCAGCTCCTTTGTTCTGGTGAAACCCCCACCTTTACCTTAGGACCTAACTCAATTTCTGGTTCCAGAAATACTAGCTTCCTCAAAAATGTGTTGGGGATTTGAAATACAAGCTACTTCCAGGGGGAAGAGAGTCATAACTCCATGTTCTTGCAACAAGAACTGGTTTTCTGAAAAGATGAATCAGGTCATACACACAATAGTCATTACATGTGGTGATGGAGGAAAGCACATTTTTAACTTAAGTGAGGTCTTTTAGTATCTTCTCAGTTATGAAAATATTTTTGGTACTCTTTAGTATAATTTCTAGAGGAAAAGAGATTGCCTCACATGTCATGAACAGTGCCTACCTTATCATAAGCAGAGCTGTGAAAACATTATGTTCTTTTATTCTTTATCAATAGCCAAGCCAAGTGTTGCCTCCATCTCTAGCTGATATATGTGACCCAATCAAAAACAGTTTAAAATTACCTAATTTTAAACTTTTAGAAGCTATGCTGTCTTACCCATTGGGGCCTCAGCTTCAATACTTCTCTGCAGACTGAACAGGTTTAGTCTTTAACACCCACATGCTCATTGGAAATGACAAAGCACGACTCTACAGGGATGGACAGTGACTGATTCAGTCTGTTTTACCATCATACTTTAGAAGACATTTTTGTTGCATTA
This sequence comes from Manis pentadactyla, assembly GCF_030020395.1. Lineage (NCBI taxonomy): Eukaryota > Metazoa > Chordata > Mammalia > Pholidota > Manidae > Manis > Manis pentadactyla. The sequence goes on along the minus strand of NC_080021.1, from coordinate 144,882,217 downwards.
CCAAAATATCCATCTCTCATCTTCCTGCTCTCTGCCTGAAACAACCAGATATCCATCTTCTTCCACGTAGATGTGTGACTCTGGGAACACAGGATCAGTCTTGTTCGGTCCAAGCCAATTTTAGTCTAACATTCACCTTGCTTAGAGAAGTTCAGGAAGAGATGACCTCTGGACATTTTTAGGACTGGATCTCATGCCTGAAAGCCCTGCAGCAATCTTAGAGAAGTGAAATGAGTCGGCCTTAGGCTGCTGTGAAGCACTTGAAATGTTGCCTGTCCGCAATGAGAAGTGCTGTAGCAAACATCTCATTACTGGCTGTACTAGGTTGAAATGATAAATATTTTTAGATAGTGGGTAAAATGAAATCTATTATTAAAACTCATTTTACCAGTTTATCATTTTAATGTGGCACCGAGGAAATTTTGAATTTCATATGTGGCTTGGTTTATATTTCTATCAGATAGTGTTGAACTAGACCGAGGACAAAACCCAAATGCTGAAACTTGGAAAACCGAAATGTGAAGAAAAACTAGTCCTAGATAATGTCATTAACTAAACTATTGACTTCATATCATAGGACAATCCTGGGGTGGCCCTGTCTCAGGACTTCTCTGTGTGGAATAAGGAGTCTCCCTGATAGCCGAAGCCATTGTGAGTTGTGTTTTCTATTACGTAGAGTTAAAACTATTTTGACGGTGCTTCATCAATCATTACCTGGAGAGGCCACCAGGGCTGTGCCAGTCTCAGTTAGAAACATGAAGTTCATTGAGACAGAAGGCCCTGACCTCACTATAGACATAAGGCAGAAAGCATGAGGTTTGGAAGCTTCATTTACATTGAAATAATGAGGACACCTCCCAGTAAGATTAAGTATCATCATATGGATGTCTTATGAGTTTGCTAGGGCTGCCATGACAAAGTATACAAACTGGGTGGCTTAAACAACAGCAACCTGGTGTCTCACAGTGCTGGAGAGTTAGAAGGCTTAGATCAGATGTTGGCCAGGCTGGTTCCTTCCAAGGACACTGAGGAACCTCTATTTCATGGCTCCCTCCTTCCTGCCGGCGGTTTGCTGGCCATCTTTGGCATTTCTTGGCTTGTCGATGCATGGCCGTAATCTCTATATCACGTTCACATGGTGCTCTCCCTGTGTGTGTGTGTATCTCTGTGTCCAAATTTCCCCTTTTTATAAAAATAACTGTCATAGTGGATTACAGCCCCTTCTAATAGCCTCATCTTAACTGGATCCTATTTCCAAATAAGGTCATATTCATAGGTAGTAGGCATTAGGGCATCAACATCTTTTGGGAGACACAATTCAACCCATAACAGATGCTAAATAAATGTGTTGAACTGAAATTATTTTTCTATAACTTGTAAACCTCTATCCAATCTCCTGTAGTATGTAGTTATAGAAAAAACTGTACATGTCCCTCCTGTCCAAAGGAATGTCACAACAGTAAATGCAAACAGCAAACATTTCATTCACCGTATTCTGAGTGAGTTCAGAGAGAAAGTTGTTGCAACTAGACAGCTAATGATCAAAATTTTTGGCCACTGATGTTTTAAAACTGTAGCCAATACTGTACATTCTATTGCATAAGTAGACTCCTTTTATGTCAACCCACATTTTTCCTGATTTGTGTTTCAACCAAGACGAGTCATGTGGGTTGGCCCTCCTCCTGTGGTGGCACTTCCCACAACCTGCTGTTAAAGCAGCTGTTCATTCTCAGCAACACCCCCACCTTGCAAACCCCCAGAAGCTGGGTTTGCAAGTTAGCAAAGTAAAGAGCTAAGTGGAGCAGGATGTGTGGCAGTTGTATCATACCTAATGCAAGATTGCCTTTAATAAGTGATTTACGTTTAAAGAATTGATCATATCCCCAAAATCAATGGAATATACTTTGACCAAAATCTTACAATGCTTAACTGTTCACATATAAATTTCTGTACTTATAAAGTGCATTTTCTCATAATCAACACTGCATTCTTTTGATTTCCTTTTTTTCCAGAAATACAAGAATATAAAGTTCTTGAGTTCAAGAAATGCTCTCATAACTAACAATAGATGAGAACAAAGACTTAGTTCATAACAGAGAAGGTTGGCTGCTTTTGTTCTCCAAAGTAATCATTTTCCCGATATGGATGCAGTATTTCCCTTTAGCTAAGCTAAGCACCAGGCTTTGCCCAGTTGGAGTGGCATATGGCTCCAAGTCTTAAAAACAAGGTCATAAGGCCTCCCCATGTTGACATTCCAGGTTCAAATATCCACAGGAAATTCGGAACACCTTCCTTTTTTACAAAGATGTTTCAAACTGTGGGGATCCCAAGCCATCCACTCCTCAGTAGGAGCAGGAGAGAAATAACGAGGTTAAGTCATATTTATGAAAAGTGGATCACACTTTAGGAGTTGTGCCAGAGGCTCACATACATTCACTCTAACCCTCAATCCAATCCTGCAAGAGAAGTGTTCTTATCTCTACAGGGCAGAAGAGGAAACAGAAACTCAGGAAAGTTCAGTAGCTTGCCCCAGAACACAGTTGGCAAGAAGTAGAAGTAAGATTCTACTCCAGATGCTGAAGTCTATTCTCTTTCTCTCTTATCATAACATTAATACTTAATATTTTTCATTTCATCAACCAAACAAAAGGGAACCTCAACATCCGCTTTTGTTGTATTCACAAGAAAAGCTTGTTAGAGTTCACTAGTACTTGTTCTTATTGTTTGAAAAAATTATTATATGAATATCATTTCCATTTCTATTTGGCACAGTACTCTGCAGATATCTAAGTCACTCACAAGAAATTCTTGCTCTAATGGGATAGAGAATATTATCTTACATGCCATTTTTGAAAATAATATTTAAGAATAAATCCTTACTTAATTGAATTTGGCAGCAAACACTAATAAGAATTTATGGCCTACAACAGGGGCCAGCAGACTATCTTTTATGGGCCATAGCCAGCCTGCTGCCTGTATTTATAACATGAGCTAAAAATGGGTCTTTACATTTTTGAATGGTTAAAATAAATCAAAATAAGAGGACTATTTCATGAGAATCATATGAAATTCAAATTTCAGAGTTCACAAATAATGTTTTTGGGGAACACAGACATGCTCATCCCTTTATGTACTGTCTGTGGCTGTCAGCTGCAACAGCTGAGTTCCTTACTTGTGACAGAGATTATATGGCCTACAAAGCCAAGAATATTTACTGTCAGGCCCTTTACAGAAAAAGTTCACTGAATCCTATTAAACCAGTCACTATAGATGGATCTCTTCATGACCAGGACAGAATCCAGACCATGCTTTCCAAGAAAGTACAATCTAGAAGAGGGATAGAATGTATACAATTATCATAAGGGCAGATAAAGCAAGAGCAGTGTCATAAGGGATGGTTGAGCTCTGAATATTCAAAGGAGGGGAAGACATAAAAAGGTATGAGATGGAGACTTGTGCTCTATCATATAACCTCATCCTGGTTTATATAGTAAATTAGAAATTTATATAGAATATATAGAAAATCATGGGTAGTGCACACCAAGCCACTTTCGTCTTTTCTTTCTCCACCTCACACACACACACAAGGTCACAAAAATTATTTCTCAGGGATGACTTTATTTTCAAACTTTTATTTTTATTAAGTCCCCAAAATATTCCAGTTGAGCCAAATTCATGTATATGAAACTCTCATACATTGTCCATGAACTTTAGCGCTCAAATAAATTTAGACATTTAATCCAACACTTTCAATTTACAGATTAGAAAACTGAGCCCAAAAAAGTAAGAGAATTCGCCAAGTTCAAATGAGTCAATGACTGAGCTATCAGTAGAGGGGGGAAGGGACCTATAATTTGTGAAAAAAAAACCTTACTTCCATAGACTTTTTTAAATTGAACTCTCACAACAGACCTGCAAGGTCAGTATTATCTCTGTTTTACAAAACAAAAATCTGAAGCTCAGAGAAAGTAAAAAAACTTACCCAACATCTCACAGATGCTTTTTATTGAAGCCAGAAACTAAAACATGGACCAAACCCTCTGATTTTTCTATTTGTATTCTTGGGGAGAAGTTTAATGAGATATTTTTACCCTAGTGCACACAATCTTCCTATTTCCAGGCAATACACTAATAAGAATATGGACAATGGATATGCACAGGCAGTTCACCAAAGAGAATCTAAATGTCCAATAAACATAGAAATCTTCTCTACCTCATTAATAGTCAAGGACATGCAAATTAAAGCAACAATGAGGTATCGTTTCACACTCAAAACACTGGCAACACCTCAGAGTCTGAAAGCCTTAATGGTAGCAAGAATATGGAAAAAGCAGGAACTTTATTGCTAGTGAATTACCACCTCAGAAAGTAATTTGGTAATTCCTAGTCAGGCTGACTTCATGCATGCGTATCTTCCAATCCAGCAATTCCATTTCTAGAAACCTATCCTAAAAGAGTACTTACATGTGAGCAAAAGCAGATTGCCCAAAGTTGTTCACTGTGGCTCTCTGCAACAGAGAACAGTGGAAACAGCCCTCATCAGTACAGAACTGGATAAAAGAATTGGGGTTTATTCATATGGATAAAATTATACATGAGTTAAAATCAATTAAGCACTGCTATCTGGATACATCTCAAAACCATAATGGTGAATTAAAAAGCAATTGTGAAAGGAATACATAGTAACATACCATTTATGTAAAAATTTTAAGTGCACAGAATCAAAAATTTTTATAGATACATTTACATAGTAAGATTATAAATACCAAATTAAGGTAAAAACCAAGTAAAAGTTCTTAAAAATGCATAACTTAAGATGCTACCAGTTAACTCTAAGAGAGGAAGGAAAGAGACTGGTGGGATGTTGTAATTTAGCTGTAATCTCATGGTTATTTCTTTAAAAGAGAGTGAAAGAAGTGCGTCAAAATCAGAACAAGTTGGTTGACACCTGAATGTCTATTTATTACTGTTTTTGTATTTTTCTTTATGTTTCATGTATTTTATGTAATATATAACTTTTTTTAAAGGCTAAAAAGGAAAAAGCAATCCATCACTCCCCTATATAGCTGCACTGGCTTCTCTACTCTCTGCACGCAGCAGGGGTCATGGTAGAATGTAACGTGACATCCAAGAGACACTGAATTGCCTGTCCATTCAGGATGGGGCATACCTGCAGAAGCTAATTCCCATGAAGTGTTCTTGCCTTGGGATTTTTGGAGAAAACACTGATCTGTGGATCTCAAATAGGGTTTTCACCTCCTTGCTTTCCAGGGGATTACTGGCTCTACAAAGACACAACTTTATAGATGTGGATGTTTTGCGATTCTAACCCATGGTTAGGTATCTCCCCCTCCTGTCTTATAACACCAGTTTCCTTCCATTGCCTCTGAACATGGACAGAACCAATATAGACCATTGCCCAGTGTCTAGTGGATGCTTCCACCTCATTCTATGTCCCTTGTCAGGTCCCTGTTACAAATTCACTTTCTCATGGCACAACTCCTAAAAGTAGGTTAAACCCCACTCTACCCTGTTAGTGCCTTCTTCACTTCTTAACACTTATCACAGTCATAATTAAGTAAGCTTTTTTGTTAACATACAACTGATATCTGTATTAGTCTGTATTAGTCAAGATTCTCCAGAGAAACAAATCCCATAGAGTACAGATAGATAATAGATATAGAGAGGTGAGTGATTCATGATGGATAGATAGATGATATAGATAGAAGAGATTTATCATAGGAATTGGCCCACATGGTTATGAAGACCAAGAAGTTCCTTTGTCTGTCATATACTATCTAGAAAACCAGGAAAGCCAGTAGTAAAATTCATTATACACCCAAGGGCCTGAGAACCCAGAGATGCTGTTAAAAGTCTCAGAATCTGAAGACCCAGGACCAAGAACTCTGATGTCCAAGGGCAGGTAAAGATGGACATCCCAACTCAAGAAAAGATTCAGAATTTGCACTTCCTTCACCTTTTTGTTCCTTTCTGGTCCCAATGGATTGGGTGATACCTACCCATATTGATAAAGTTGAATCTCTTTTCTCAGTCTACTGAATCACATATTAATCTTTACCAGAAACACCCTAGCATATATACCTCAGAAATAATGTTTTACCAGCTATCTGGGCATCCCTTAGGCCAGTCAGGTTGGCACATAAAATGAACTGTCACCACGTCTCCGTGCCCTCTGAACATGCAGTAGGTTTATAGGGTGGGGGCTTCAGACTTGCCCACAGCAGTGTGCCCAGAGTCAAGCTCTGTGCCCAGAACAGGAACTCACTTGTTATTTGTAGATTTGTAGAGTCAAACTCTACTTTCTGCTGAAGTGCAGGAACAGGCCTGTCTAGAATCAAAACCTGGGCATGAAAAAAACTGATGCTCCATGTATTCTCAGTATAAATACCACAATAGGAAATGGATTAGTTGTACTCAGATCTGATTGCCAACTCAGCCTTGACCACTTACTAGCTCTAGATCCTCAGGATGTCAGAAGCACTAAGAGAAATCTGCCACCCCAAAGGAAAGGCAATCTAGCCAGTTGTTAAGAGTTCCATTTCTCTCACGTAGTCATTATATGGTCTTGAGAAATTTACTTGACCTCTAAGTCTGTCCTCTTATCAAAAACAGAAAGCAATAATTGTACCTACAGTATAGGCTGCTAATTGTACCCACAGTATGGGTTGCTATGGCTATTGTGTACATATTAAAACATTGACTAGTGATCCTGGACTGTTAACTAATCAAGAAATATAAGAACTAAGGAGGACAAGAAACTATAGGAAAGCTTATAAGCAAGAAACTATAATATAATATGATATTATTGTTCTGTGCAAAATATCATACCATAATCTACTAGAAATGCAAAGAAATATAACATGTGCTCCTTGCCCTCAAGCAACTTACAGTCTCAAAGACAGTGTAATGGGTGTACATGTTAAAAAATGAACAAATGATCCAGTAGTTGTGCCCCTTGGTGTTTATCAAATGAGCTGAAAACTTTTGTCTGCACAAAAGCCTCCATACAGATGTTCAAAGCAACTTTTATTTATAATTGCCAAACTTGAAAGCAACGAAGATGTCCTTCAGTAGGTGAATGGATAAATAAATGGGTACATCCAGACAATGGATTGTATGTAGGTATGTAGCATTAAAAAGAAAATGGGCTATCAAGCCATGAAAAGACACAGACGAAACTTAATTGCATATTACTAAGTGAAAGAAGCCAATCTGAAAAGGCTACACACTGTATGATTCCAACTATACGTCATTCTGAAAAAGGCAAAACTGCAGAGACAGTAGAAAGATCAATGTTGCCAGGGGTTAGGGGGAAGGGAAGGATGAATAGATGCAGCACAGAGGAATTTTAGAGCAGTGAAACTATTCTGTATAACACTACAATGGTGGATACATGTCATTAAATTAAATTTGTTCTCAGAACAAGAAAGCCTCCTTCTCCCCCTCTTCAGCACTGTTTGGATGGGTGAGATCCACATACATCACCAAGGGTGAACCTTAAGGCAAGCTATGGCCTTTGGGTGATAATGACGTGTTGGTTCCTAGATTATAACAAATGTACCCTCCCGGGCCAAGTGTTGATAGTCGGGGAGGCTGTGCATGTGTGGGGGAGGGGGTGTATGAGAACTCTACTTTCTGCTCAGTTTTGCTGTGAACCTAAAACTGCTTTAAAAAATAAAGTCTATTTTTTAAAAAAGGCAAATAACGTGATGCAAGGCCATAGCAACCCACACTGTGGGTACAATTAGCAACCTAAGTGCCAAGGCATGGGGTAAGCCCAAGTGCCCAAGAAGGTCAGTTAAAGATCAGGTCCATCACAAGAAAGGCAACACAGCCCAGAAGACAAACACCAGGTGGGTTCCTGAGCTCAGGAACCATCCCTGTGGCTGACAAGGAATCCCACCCATCCCAACAGGGCTGAGGACGGGAGAAGAGGCTCCCTTTTCCCTAAGAACAAATTTAAGAGGCCGTTACCCAAACTGTTTGTACTAAAAAGAGCAATAAACACTCATCTCCATAAAACTCCTTAAATACAAAAATATTTAGTATGCCCGGTCTGGCTGTTCTCGGTTATTTTTTGTTAAATACTCAATGCAGAATACAATTTACTTCTCCATTAAAAAAAAAAAAAAGCTTTTTTCCATTCTGTTTTGGTTTGTGGGTTTTTGTTGTCATTTCTTCGTAAAGCACTGTTTCTTCACATTTGCATCTCCCAGCCTTTTTAATGTGATATTCCATTGAAACTGCCTTTTAATTGTGCGTGCTGCCTTGACAGAACATGACTGATGTGCTCGCGTTAATTAGGGCTCCAGTCAGCAGCCCGTGCCAGCTGGAAACTGAGAAACAAGCGTAAATTATTCTGTCATCAATCAGCTCGAAAATGTTTGAATCACTAATTAGTTTGCAATTTGGGTGACAGTTTATCTGACGCAGGCGGTGTCAGAAACTTCAGATCTTAGATGAATAATTTGCCAGGAACAAGCACACATTCCCTGCTTTTAAATACATGAAGGTTTATCTGCATGTTGAAAGGTGGCTCAGCAGTCTTCATTAACTTCCAACTGGGACTATGTAAATCAGGAATCAGTGTGAACCTCTTCAGGCCTTGGTGGCTTTAGCAGATGATATTTAGAAAAAGAAAGCCTCTTTTCTCTTCTCTTTTTTTTTTTTTATTAATAATTCATAAACTGAAAGACAAGGATGTTTGGGCTTTAACAGCTTAAAAAAATCACAATGGTTTAAAAAAAAAGCAATCAGCCCCCCTTTTTACATGAAAATTAGTTGTGCTGTATCTTGCTGTGTAACTGATTTATTCTCCTTCACCACCATGTGACTGGAATGTTAAATGGGGAGTGATTATTAGTCCTTGTCCTTTCAAGAAGGATCATTATTGGGATTTTATTAAATGGCATTCTTATGCTTCCGTTTAAAGAGGCTAGTATGTAGACTAGAGTAAGGGCAGGAGGGAAGATTAAGCAGTAAAAAAGAGAATGAAGAAGTTTTTGCTTAAAAACCCCATAAAAATCTATTATTTATCCAGTTATAGATGCTAGAATGGCCCCTTGTCGTTTGGATCAAGGATCAGGCCTGCGTAATAACTCCCAATATAGACTGTTGGTGGGAGGGGCTGCTGTCTGTGGGATCCGTCAGGATTAGGATGTGATTTGGATCTGCCGTTCCATTATCCCTGAATTTATAGGCCACACACTGCTGCATGCACAGGAAGCAGAGAATAAAGGGAGTTGTCACCTTTGAAAATTTGTTTGCAAGAGGTCGAGTCAGCCCATCCTGTTAATTGTACAGACCTAGTGAGCTGGGCTGACCAAAACAATGCTGTCCCGTTCTTGAATGGGAGAGGGGAAGAAAGAAAGCCAGGTGAGTTTACAGTATTCCATGGCCTCTGCACAGCCAGCTGTGAGCATGAGTGTAGCTGTCTAGATGGAGCGGCAGAGATTTAGGTGTCCCTGAAATGGGAAGGTGGGGGAGAACATTGAGTTGTGGGCAGTGTGGAACCCAACCTGGTTCTGTTCTAAGGCCCCAACATCCGGGAAGGGAAAGACAAAATGAAAGAAATAACTAGGAACGTAGTGTATCCATTTTTCCTCTCAAAGCAAGGCTTTTGTCAAGAAGCTCCCTGATAATCTGACACAGCCCCAAAGCCACTCTGCAATCCGACTTCCTCACGGAACTGTAGCTCACCATTTCCCCCGCAGTGTCACTTCCTGAGCTCAAGTGGAGGTGTCTCTGTTCTGAATCAGGCACTCCCACCTCTGTCTCTTCTTCCCTTCCCCACTCACCCTGCTCCCCAGCATGAGTCCATTGAACTCATTCCCAAAGCAAAGTAAATGAATGCAGAGGAAGAAGGAAGCTGTGTTTGTCAAGGACAATGAAAATGGCAAAAGTTAAAAAGTCCAGAATTCCCCACAGTGTGTAGAAGGACAGTGAAAAAATTAATCTGACCAGTGAATACTGTAAAATACCAGGTATTTAGCTTGAGGAATGGGAAATTTATCCTGTGGATAATGGGAAGTCATTGAAATTTTCCAAGTGAGGAAGTAATATCACGAAGTTGGTTAAGTGAAATGTGCAGTGTCTGCAGTTTGAGTAATACTCTTTTGGCTGTGTGCCTTCAGATTTGTCATCAAGATCCAGCTGGATCCCTTAATAACACCTACCTGCCTTTCCACCTCTGAAATGATGCAAGAATATCCTCCACAGGTCTTGTGTTTCTATAGACCTTTCAAGAGGAGGCACCAATGGTTTTTGCTCTAGACTACATATTTTTTAATTACACTTTTTCTTTGGAGGTAATTGTAGATTCACATACAGTTGTAAGAAATAATACAGAGATCCCATGTACTGTTCACTCAGTTTCCCCCAATGGTAACACCATGTAAAACCATAGTGCATATCATAACCAGTATAAGAACATTGATGCAACTCACCAATCTTATTCAGATTTCCCCAGTTTTACTTGTATTTTTTTTGTGTGTGTAGTTTAATGAAATTTTACCACATTTGTAGGCTTCTGAGTCTTCCATCCCAGTCAAGATTCAGAAACAGGTCCATCAACACAAAGATCCCTTACATTGACTTTATACCCCAATCATGATCCTCCCCTCCCCCTGCCCACTCACAGCAACCTAGCAATATGCTCTCCATCTCTATACTTTTGTAATTTCAAGGATGTTACATAAAATGCAATCATATAGTATGTAACTTTTTTGGAATTGACTTTTCTGACACAGCATACATTTCTTGAGATTTATCTAAATTATCGCATGTATGATGAATTTGTTCCTTTTTACTGCTGAGTAGTATTCCACAGAATTTATGCATATCAGTTTGCTTAATCACTTGCCCATTGAAGGACATGTGAGTTCTTTCCAGTTTTGGCTTTTACAAAGAAAGCTGCTATGCACATTCATGCCCAGAATTATGTGTAAACAGAACTTTTCATTTCTCTGGACTCTATGCTCAAGAGTGCAATTGCTGGGTCATATGGTAGTTGCACATTTAGTTTTGTAAGAAATTGTACTTATTTCCAGAGTAGCTCTATCACTTTATATTTCTCCTAGCAGTGTATGAGTGATGTAATATCTTCTCATTGTTGCCCGAATTTGGTTGATACCACTATTTCTATGTTAGCATTGTGATAGGTATGTATGATATCTCATTGTGGTTTCACTTTGCATTTCCCTAATGGCTAATGATACTGAGCTTATTTGCCCAAAAAACGCTTTCATGTGCTTATTTGCCATCTGTATGTCCTCTTCAGTGAAATTTCACTTTATGTCTTTTATTTATTTCCTAATTGGATTGCTTGTTGTTATACTGTTGACTTTTGACAGTTCTTTATATATTTGGGATACTAGTCCTTTGTTGGTTATATAGTAGGCACATATTTTCTCCCAGGCTGTAGCTTGTCTCAACAGATTTTTATACTTACATTCTACAAAAACTTTCTTAAAATTCTCCTTGAATTGAATGAAGGACTTTGGCAGATCAGAAGGAAAGATATTTAGTACCTTTCTATTGTAAATAAGCCAATTTGAAGGCACAAAGCCAAAAAAGTATTATTCAAATTGTAGGCATTGTACACTTCACTTAACCAACTTCCTCACTTGGAAAGTAATAACTTCCTCACTTGGAAAGTTTCAATGACTTCCCATTATCCAGAGGATAAATTTCCCATCCCTCAAGCTAACTACCTGTTATTTTACATTATTCACTGGTCAGATTAATTTTTTTCACTGTCCTCTCAACGCACTATGGGGAATTCTGGACTTTTTATCTTTAGCCTTTTTTGTTGTCCTTGCTAAACACAGTTTCCTTCCTCCTCTGCATTCGTCTATTTGTGCTTTAGGAATTAATGGCAACTCTACCATTTGGCTTCTAAGATCACTCTGGAGGTGGAAAATGGGGTTATCATCCCAGACAGCTGGAAGAGGAAGAGTACTGGAGGAACATACAAGGGAGATCTTAGGAGCCAGCCTTGGAAGTGGTGCACACCAGTGGCTTAACAAACAAGTTCATCATTGCCCAGCAGGAGCCTCTAGCATTATTTCAATCCTTTCCTTCTTAATGCTTCTGAAAAGAATCAAAATACCTTCTTATCACTTGAAAACAATTGAAAATTATATCTCTGGAATCTTTGGAAAATTAAAGGGAAGATGATAGTGCTGCATACTACCACCAACAAAAGCAATATGGCTTTAAAATCTTGATCATTTCTTTCAGATCATTTATTTCAGTATCAGGCTATTCATTAAAAATTCAAAGTTAGAAAAACATTCTAATGGTCACTTAGCCTAGTAGCATGTAAATTGCCTTTTATAACCTTAGCATATTAATATAAATTGATCACCTGAAAGAGAGAGACAGGAGACAGGTTAAATTTCCTATGAATGCAGGAGGGAAGACAGTCTCAGAGCCTGTTTTTAGTGGATCATTCCTGGGTAGAGCATGATGGGAATGTGCTTTATATAGCTAAGATGTATCAGAAGAACTTTGGAAATGTTGCAGAACCTACAGATTTCTTCCTCACTTGGAAAGTTTCAATGACTTCCCATTATCCAGAGGATAAATTTCCCATCCCTTACCTATTTCATAAACAGCCATGATACATCCACTCATGTGCACATGTGAGCTAGTCCTGCACTAAGTACTAGGAATTCAGTGGGGAGCAAGATAGACCCAGTCTGTGTTCCATGGAGTATAAAGCCTCTTTGAGGATTTCAAAGCCATTTCAAATAAAGTGTGGTAGTGCTTTGAAAGGTGAAGTAGAGTTTAATATAAGAGGCAGATAGCAGGAATCCAGGCTTAATCAGTTGAAGATTAAGCTAACGTTTGATGAGTAATTGGGAATTAACTAGAAGAGGAGGGGAAAGAGGCAGAGCAGTATGAGTTGGATCAATAATTTTCTCTTGTGATGAAGGCAGTTGTAGCAAAGTGGGAAAGTTTGGGTGAGCACCTCAGGCTCCAGACAATAATAAAGAAATGGGAAGGCAGCATAGCATGGGGAAGACAAGTACTGACTCTATAGCATCTTACTGTGCCGATGGGCAGTGACTGCAATGGGGTAGGGGGACACCTGATAATATGGGTGCATATTGAAACCACAATGTTGCTCATGCGAAACCTTCATAGGATTGTACATCAATGATACCTTAATTTTAAAAAAAGTACCCAATTAAAAAAAAAGAAATGGGAAGGTTGATAATGAAGCTCAGTCTAGCTGCCCTGCACAGGCAAGAACTGGCTCTTGAACAGTGTTCAGGAAGAGAGTGGTCGTAGCAGACAAGAACTCAATAGAAGAAAACATTCCTTATCTTCCCTTTAACCTCCTTCCTCTCTCTACAACTCAGCGAGAGAGGAGACTAAATCCCCAGTTGTGTGCCTCCTTCTCTTGTAATACATCTTTTTCAAAGTTGGTTCTAACTTTTTAACTTATCTAGCAGCACAATCCAACTTTCTTGAAAGTCTCCAAAATACTGATTTACCATTTTTATCAATGAGACTATGGGTTAAACTATTCAATCTTATTTCTCCACCACCCCTCATGTTAGCCTCAGCTGCATTATCCAAGGACCACCACCTTGCCCAGAGCCCAGCAAACTCTGAGGAGAAGGGGCAAATGTGGAGAATGTTCTTCCCCTCATAGGAACGTGCATACCTCCCATATGCATACATCATTGACCAGAACTTAGCTATGTGCCCGCATCAAGCCCTAGGAAAGGCTGGGAAATGCATCCTTTGTTCTAGGTGGCCACATGCTTAGCTAAAAATTAAAAATTTGATTATGATGAGATGAAAGGGAGCATGGCTATTGGGACAAATAGCAATCTCTGCAACATCACTTTCTTTGAGCATGGTTGATCCCTTGTGTAAGAGTTTACTGCAATTTCAACTCAGATGAGCCCAGTAGTGAAGCCCCATTGATGCCAAAAAACAAAGAAAGAAGAAAGGATATGCTATAAAAAGCTCTGATCATTCATTTCATGGGACACATCAGGCCACATTATCTGGGTCTCGTAATCTACAGACCAAAGGAAAAACAAGTTTATCCACCAGCCGTCTTGAATTATACATTCGGCATTCCCAAAGCTTTAGGAAATTTGTCTGAAGTTAGGGAAACAGAGAGAGGTCTTTTTTTTTTTTAGCTTAGTTTGATTTATTATATCTATTGAAAAATGGAGATGGTCATTGGCCTTCTCCTTTATACTATGACATAACATCAGAGCATTGTGATTCCAGTGTGTAACCTACACGGGCAGAACTACTTAAACTCTGTCTGCAGCTTCCAACCCACTCATTTCTCCAAGCTCTGCTTTACCATTGATCCAGTTTGCTCCCAGGTCTGCTCTAACCTTGGTATCCCTTGGGGTTACCAAGGTCCTAACCCTTCTCAGAGACTGGGTTCCTGTCTGGTCCTTAGGACTGAGCCTTGCCTTCTTTCTCACCGGCCAAATACTTGTCTTGAACCCCATTTGTCCTGCAAATCAATTCCTTTCCCATATTTCCTACCCATTGCATTTCTTCCTTGGCCCCCTACCCTACCAATAACAAGGTTCCTTCAAGCTTGAAGTGGAATCGTTGCCCCATTCAACACCCAATTTAATGATTAAATAGCTGAATACCAGCTTCTTTGGAAGTCAAGCCATTGCTAAGCCAACCAATATTAAATTTTCCTTGGAACCACTTGCAAAAGCACTCTTTCTTTCTCTCTCACATACACCGCAGATGAATCCAGTAGTGATCTACTGATATTTTATTAAGAAAGTTTCAACTATGCCCTACATGTCATTTCTCCCTCACTGGCTTCTTTCCGAGTTTGAGACCAGCCTTCAGATTGTTGTCCCAGTGTGCTCATCCTTTGACTCACCAGTTTGAGGCCTAATTACCATTTTCAGACTGCTGGCTCTTTGATTCTTCGTCAGTTCCTGATCCTGCCTTCCACTGTCGGAGACCACAGCTACCTTGACTGGTGTGAGCATCTGAGGAGTGATGTCGTCGTCCACTTTTGCCAGGTTATGTTGCTCTAAAAAAACAAAAACAAAACTTCAACATTTTACTGCAAAAAACGCTCCTTTTTCCCTCATGTTACATGTTGGCGGTAGCTCTCTTTCGTGCCCTCCTTTTCTGAGAACAAAGTCTAAAGGAAAAGCTCCTATATGGAACATGCCGGTCTCAAGGCAGAGGCAAAAGAAAGGTGGCAGAACCCAAGGATGGCTTAGAGCCTCTGCTCAGAGGCATCACATCATTTTCCGCATACATACCATTGGCCAAGGCAAGTGGCAATGCCAAGTCACACGCCAATGGGACAGAAGTTACAATCGTTCCACAGAGAAAAACCTGATACAAAAGAGCCTGGATCTTTTAACAAAAATAAAGTCTACACAAAACTAAAAAAAAGTCCCCACGAGCTTTCCAGATTATCTGGCAATGGTTAGTTAGGACTTGGGAAGCCTTCCCTGCAGTAAGAGGTGTCAAAATTTTACACATCTCTAATGGGCTCCACAGCTAACTGGTTTTTCCATTCATTACTATAAACACCTGACCCTTAAGCTAAGTGTGTTTGGCATCCAAACGATCTTTCTGAGTCTCCGCTGATAAAGCTGCACTTAAGCTTGACCCATAGAAAGGAAAACAATGGCGTGCCAGGGAGTTAGGAAGGGTCAGACCTGGAGAGCACAGCCGTAGAGCTTCCACCAGGCCCTGGCACAAGCACGCTTCTACTCAGGGCGCCAAGAAATGGGAGGCCATGTGCCTGCTTCTGCTAAACTGGGATATGATCTGCAAGCCTCTTCTTAACCCCTGCTGGGTTGACATTTCAGAATTCATTCTAACTCCAATCTTCCATGTTGGGGCTTTGATTTACAAGGTCCCTGTCAAGAGACTGTCTTCTTTTCTCCTCAATATCATAATGAAAATGTAAACACTGTCATCAAGTATATGTTGGTGAACAAACCAGAGCCTTGTACTCCAAATAATCTGGCTCCCTGTATTCATGATTAACTACATTAAAAAGGATTTAGCAAGCTCTTCCATTCTATGTGGTTATTCCTGAGTGGTGGGGGTGGGGGGGTCTATCAAAACATAAAATGCCAACAGTTATTAATATTAGCCTATTACCTTTCATTTTTAAAAAATTTTACTTTTGATAAGAACTCAATTTTTTTCCATCTATATAGCTTCGCAACATGATTTGCCTGTCACTTCGATTTTAATTTAGCAAGTTTTCTTCCATTCAATATTTCCCCTTGGTTGACTGCCCTTTAAGCCTAAAGTCTGTATGAACCTTATTTTGCTTTGAATGTTTAAATCTACATAGAGACTTGCAGCACCACTAGTAATACAGCAAACTCACTTAAACAGTTTTCCTTTCTATACCTTTGCAAACATCAATGTTTTAAGCACAGGTATAAAAGAATTTTTATTAAATGCCTGGGGTTCTAAATACGCAATTGTATTTTCACAGTGTATTAATTTCCTAGGGGTTCCATAACAAAGTCCCACAGACCCGGTGGCTTAAAATAACAGAAATTTATTGTCTCACAGTTCTGGAGGCTAGAAGTCTGATATCAAGGGGATGGCAGGGCAATGCTCCCCCTGAATCCCACAGGGGAGAATCCGTCCAGGCCCCTTCCTAAATTCTGGTGATTTGCCAGCCATCCGCAGGGTTCCTTGGTTGTCCGCTGCAGCTCCTGTCATCATCTGGAAGTCTCTCTTCTCTGCCTGTCTCTGCATCTCTTCTCTTCTAACAAGGACACCATTCATATTGTTTTAGGGCTCTTCCTAATGACCTCATCTTCACTTGATGACATCTGCAAAGATAATAAGGTCATATTGCAAGTACCAGGGGTTAGAACTTCAACTTATCTTTTGGGGGAAACACAACTCAACTCATAACACCAGATGACATGGTTTAGGTGTTAGGTATGGTGCTCATTTTTAAGTTAGCAGATTTGAGGCATCGCCTAATCGAGGGAGACAATGCCTTTGTGTGAGAGGAATATCTTAGGGAGTGATATGCTTGTGAGGTGTGTCATTCTCAAACATTCCTGTTTCCAAATGAGACACTATGCCCCAAGTGACATATATTGGCTACTCTTTCCATATGCAATCTTGCTTTGAAGGAGCAGTTATTAACCTATCCAGTGCCCTAAACAGGTTCCAGTTCCTCTTCTTTGAACAATATCTTAATTATTGATTATGTCCTTTGCAAGACATAATGAATTGGGATGGAGATAAAAGTATTATTTCATTTACACATTTATTATATATCATGTATATATGTTGGACTGTTCCTCATATGAAAATAACACATTGTCATTTTGGAAAATGTAAAATAAATCTGAAAATCATTAAAGAAAAATAAAACATAATAGCCCACCATCCTCTCCCACCTTATTAATATTTTTATGTAACTCCTTCTAGTATTTATGCTTAGATTTGAAAAATAATTATGAACAAGCTACAAGTACAAATCTGCATGCTTCTTTAAATGAGTG
Source organism: Manis pentadactyla (assembly GCF_030020395.1). NCBI lineage: Eukaryota > Metazoa > Chordata > Mammalia > Pholidota > Manidae > Manis > Manis pentadactyla. The sequence continues at coordinate 144,864,683 of NC_080021.1, read as the reverse complement.
GCTTTAAATCTGTAGTTTAATCGTGATAAAAGGAGATAAAAGCCACTTGGTTCCTGGTAAGGGGGGGTGGGGAAGAGGAAATGCCCTATTCAATAAGCCAATGTTCTTGATATAAGAGAACAGCTTTAGCTTATAACAGATAAAAAAAATATTAGGTCTTTAGTTTATAAAAGGCAGCTAAGACATTAAATCCACTCACCAAGTTCTTTTCATAAAAGTGGTCTAAATAATGCCACCTTCTGTTTGTCTGAGGCTCACAGAACATGCTGGAAATATGTGATGGAAATTAGTTTGGCTGTGGTTATCACATAAGCCTAAATAATCAGCAATGTAGAATCTCCAAACTAAATAAGTTGCTATATGCTCCCTGCTTTTCTTGCAGAAAATGATATATATTTCTTCAAGCTAGTGAAATATGTGATGTAAATATTTGCAACATCTTTAGAGTCTGACTTGGTTTTCCTTTTGTCATAATTCTCTGCAATTTCTATATACCTACACTGACAATTTCCCTAAGACTTCTACCCCTCAGTTTGTCAGCCTCCTCAACTCATCCCTGGAATCTGTGCCACTAAAGTCACTCACTGATAAAGCCACACCAGGAATCCAGTCAATTCACTCAAAATTCTAATTCTCTGCCTACCTCCTCTTAACCTTTATCTTGTCATTCTCTCATACTGAATGAATATCCAATTCCTGGGAAATGACCAGTTTTCTTTGCTTGTAAATCTCATCTTGACCTTATACTTCCATACAAATTCCCCATCTTTAGTCACTCATCAACTCTTTTCTCCACATCCGCTATTGAGCAGAAGAATTGAAGAAAGTCAGGAAACTCTGCTTTCTAATGTAAGTAACCCTTCATTGCTTAGGGCTCATTTCAGTGTATTACAGGCTCCACAATTTTTCCATTGTCACATCTTCAAACCCTCAGCTCTTCCCTGAGATTCACTCCCCACCCCCAGGAAATGGCCACACCTGAAACTTTGAAGGGAAGGTCAAAGCCTTTGGGGTCAGGCAGATCTGAGACCTCTAGTAACAGCTGTGTAAACTCGGGGGAGTCAGTGTGAGGAAGGAAAAAAGAGATTTGTGGAATATTCACCCAGTGGCTGGAAGGGGGTCACAGCCTAGTAAATATGAGTGGAACCCAAAACTTGAATACTGTTTGCTGAAGTCCAGCCCACAAAGAGTGTCTGACATTCTGATTCTACTCACACAGAGACAGAAGGGACAGAAGGTGGTGATGACCCAAGCACAATTTGAACCCACTCAAGCAGCCTCGTTGTCTTTTTTTCCGCTTTTCCTGACCTCTTTCTGAGATGGCTAGATCTAGGATTTGGGAAATGGATTGAGGAGTCAGCAGAAAAGCACAAGGAGTGAAACCAGAATATCTAAGTTTGTCAAGATGGGTGAAGCTTTCTGTGTTCTTTTGCTGAAATGAGGATGCAAAATTTCACATTAGCCAGTCCAAGCTGAGTAGACTTTGTCTATGATTCACTAATTTATAGCTAATTCCAAATTGAGGTACAGTGAGGCTTCACCAGGTGGCTTCCCACCTGGCTTCAATGTTCTCTGGGGGCCACTGAGCCCTTCAGGCTCCCCTGGCCTCCCAGCAATTCCACATTGCTAAGCCACGTGGACATCCACTAATTCCTCCCCAGTTAATCCATGAACTGTCCTTCCTAGCAAAGTTTAACTGCCCTGTTCCATTCCCTAGAAGCCAAGTGACAGCCACCCTAAGAAAGGAATTTTGTAGACATGTTTATGAGCCCCTACTGTCTGTCTGTTCCAGCTAACATATCTTCTTGTGAACCCAATGCTGTGGCTCTGATACTGAGAATTTGGATCCTTTTGACAGAGCATGGGGAGATATTTTTAGACATTTAGTACCTAGTGGCCCCACTATGGAGGTGACCATCTTTATAGTTTATGTGAACGTTTAAAGTGTTGTCAGCAGCCCATAAATAGCAAAAACCATAGCTACTGATTCAAAGCAAAATGAGGTGCTTGAGTCATGTGAGAATGAATGAATGTTCGGATGCAGACTGGTTCAGTGAGGGCCAAGGGCCACGGACCAAGGTGGAGCTCACTCTCCTTGCTAAATCAGGTCACTTGACAGAGATACAGCATACGTTCTGCAATGTGCTAGGCACTATGTAATTTTTTTTTTTAATTTCCACCTAAAGTGGGAGTCCTTACACTGAACAGAGGAGTAGGACGATGCTGATATATGTTGGCCGCCTCTGTGTGGCAGCCCCGTGTTAGGGACTTTACAGATCCTGCCACTATCATTATTAGGATCGTATTTACAGGGGCCCATTATCTGCCAGTGGTACTCTACACACTTTACACATAACTTATCTAACTAGGTTCCCAGTAACCCTGCGAAATAGGTACTATTATTAGTTCCAGTTTACAGAAACAAGCCCAGAGCTGCCCAGCTGGCAGGATTTGAACAGCGTGTGCTGCTCACTCAGCCCCCACAGAAATCTGTGAGGTGCCTGGTATTCGCTCCCCATTTTGCATAAAAGACATCTAGTCTCCTAAAAATCAGGTAATTAGTGACAGATAAAAGGTAAATAGAGTTGGTTCCAGGTCTTCCAGGCTCTCTAGTCTCATCTCGTCCTGCCTGATGTTCTCAATTCAGGGACTCCTCCTCTGTACAGAAATGGCAACTGACAACCAAATGGACTCCTGTCAACAGACGTATGTGGAATGGACGAGCTCCCATGTCCGGGAAAGCCTCCCCTGTGTGTTACAGTCTCAGCAAGGAGGGCAATAAACCAAGGACAAAATGAAAGGGCTTATGAGTGCTAAAAGGCTATAAAATCTCCTAGAATTTGGTTTCTAACAATTCAACTGCGGAGGAAAAGCCATCCTGTCTATCTTGAGCTCTGCAGAGGTGGTGCAATTCTGAGTATTTCCTGAAGGTTCAGCACTTTGCAACACATAATTCAACTCCTCCTGTTTTCACGGTGCTCTTGTTTTGCATGGGGTAGTTTTAAAGCTGGCCCATGCTTTTGTTAAGAGCATGATTATCCCCTGGAGCTGGGTTACCTCAGAGGAATTCTCTCCCCATACACTGAAAGAGCACTTGCATCCCCTCTCCATCCCACCTCAGAGGAGAATGGTTTTTGACATCAGAAGAAATCTGTTGTGACTTGCATCAGTGCCCTGCAGTTGTGTGATAAGTAATTCAAGAAGAGGAAAAGGATGTTATAGAAGATAATGAAGGATGTGGTCACTCAGACAACAGAATATTTAGAGGCACTGGAAAGAAATATAGAAGCAGTGTAACTTGTAGCCATTTGACAATTCAGATAAGAACTTTACACATGTTGGATTCACTCCCTTTTTTTAAGGGTTTGATATTTATATAATGCTAAAGATATTCCAAACACATAGTAGGGACTCAGTACATTACTGTTGAAGGAATGGATTAATATAGCTACAAAAAGGGGACAATGCTTTCTCTAAAATAATTTTTAAAAAGAGAAACAATAAAATGTTTTAACAGTCATGATTTTGCTCTGTATGTGGCAAAAAGCTTCTTTTAAGATACTCATTTCCTCTCACCACTGCTCCTGTAGCCTTTCTTCCCTTCTGAATAATGCAAATCCATCATGTAAAAACTGCATGTTATTACATATATTTTATTAAGACTGTGACTGCTGAGTTTCTGGGGATTTTCTTTTCCCCCAAATAGAAATGTTAGTTAGCTTTAGCTGTTCTGAAATGACAACCAAAGCAGACAAGAAAGGGGGACATGACCCATTGGTCAGTCTCCTCCCTTCACCCTGGACCTCACCAAATAAATAAATAAATAATTTCAAACCAGGCGTGGTAACATTGTCTGCTGTACATTCAGTTCAGGCTGTTTATCCAAAGGAAGCTGTCAACCTTGACTGCCAAGTTGAGGTTAGATCAATCCCCCCACCAGTGGATATCAAAAGCAGAGAAGGACCTGATGAAATGGGGTGTATTTGAGAGGGTCAGCGAGGGGCTGGGGATAACTGGGGTCTTCAGTAGCATAGAGATTTCATAGAAAGTCTTAGTAGGAAGTCAGCCAGAAGACACAGTAGAATTAGGGCAGAAACTAGAGCCCGAGAGTAGGAATGAAAGAAGAGGTACATGCAGTAATCAGACATCAGGTGCAGCCATTCCAGGTAACATGGGAACTTCAGTGGGTCTGGTGGGGAAGGGGTGTCATGAGCTGTGTCATAGAGCAAGTCTGATTTCCAGTGAGTCACATAGGTGCATGTCTGAAAACAAATAAAGAAGAATAACAACAAAATGGTCAGGAGCCATTCAGCCACCCTGGATGGCACTGGGCAGGCTCACTGAGTGTCCAGAATGGGGCCAGCCCAGAGCTGGGAGAAGCACGCCATACAACCAAGCATCAAAGAAATGTGGGCACAAGGGACCCCACAGACCACCTGGACTTCCTACAAGCATGCAGTAGCTTTGTGGAGGTACTTGATATCTCTGTATTTTAGCTTGGAGAAACTAAAACTGCCCCCAGACTTCTCAGGCTCAGAGAAAGAAGACGAGCAAGGCTGTGTGCTGCCTGACAGTCCCTAGTTGGTTCCAGAAAAGGAGGTGGAGGGCACACTGAGAGGCAGATAATACAAATAATGGAAGGCTCAGCATTCATTCATTTAACACGAATTTATTGAACACCCACTGTTGCCAAGCACCGGTCTCTGTGCTAAGGCTTCAGCTGTGGAAAAAAGAGAAATGGTCATTCTGATGTGGCATTTACAAGTAAAAAAGCAGTTACAAAGACAGAGAAAAAGGTACTGCAATGGTTGTAGTCCAAAGCTTGATGGAAACACAGAAAGGGTCCCTTGTCTAATCTGGGGATTTAAAGCATGTTTCCAAGAAGCTGAGACCTGGGAGTAATGGGCGGTTCATCAGATAAAAGAGTGAGTGGAGCATTCGAGAGAACAGAAATGTCAGGGTTGGGAGTGTGGAGGCTACACTGTGGTCCCAGGAAGTAATGAGCGGTATCCAGTTTCACTGGAGTGGAATTTATTCAGAGATGTGGCTGGAGAGATACCCAAGGGCCAGATAATGAAGAGCTTTCTGAGGATGTTAAACAAAAGATGTTTATCCAGGCGTTTCAGCTCACCTAGTGCTTACAAACTAGGCTACAGAAGGTGGAACTCCCATCCTGTGTTGTATAAAGACAGCATGAGTTTTAGGGTTGAGAAGAACAATATCAGATCCTGGCTCTGCCAGGTACAAGGTGAAGGTGAGTGATTCCACCAACTCCCTGAGCCTCAATTTTCCATTCTGTGAAATGGGAATTCTTTTCCTACATTGCGTGGCTACTTTTAGAACTAGTGTTTTGCTCATGGAAAGGAAAACCATCCATCTGGGGAGAAATATCCAGTAAATGGAAATAAGGATTCGTTCAGATTTCTCATACTGTTAATGTCTTATCCTATTAGAATTCTCAATATTCTCAGTAAGAAAGGACAATGGATACAGCATTGATATAGAAGGCAGATTTAAAGCCCCCCTCTCTAATGTGCTGCTAACAGCATGAGCAATTAGGCCCAGAGTAACGTGGCTCCCTATCCGTAAAACGGGGGCAATAACACTTGATTCCTCACTTCCAGGCATGTCATAAAGTTTAATTAGATGTTATCCATAAAGTACTATGAACTTCTCTGAGGAAGGCAGCATATAAATACAAGTTACAGAGCCCTTATTATCCATCTTCCTCCTCTGATTTATCTACAAGCCAGTCCCCTGTAACTCAAAACTCTGTCATTTTCTCCTCACATATTTCTGATTTTTTTTATAGGAAGAGACAAACTCTCCATCTTTTTCTCCATCGCTGGATGTCTGGTGCTTTGAATTTCACGCAGCCTCCCTCTGGTCACTCATTTGTTACACCCTCCGGTATACTTCCTTCATTCACCTTACTTTGGTTGGAAGATGTTTCAAACCATGGAGACAGCTTGAACTTCCTTAGTATCCTCTTGCACTTTCGATTTTGAATTCTAATGGGCACCAGTGGGATTCTAATCAAGGCACGGCAGATCATTGATTATTTGGCCCTATGGCATATGCATGACTCTCTAAATCTTTTAGACCCTTTTGGTTTAAAAGTAATTGATAAGTCATTAGGACGGAGATAGTGCCCTTCTAAGCTGAAGACAAATTTCTAACTTATTCAGGTCACTGGTGGTCCTGTGCCTTAAGCCTGCCATTTCTGCCCAGTTTTATTTTTCGTATATTATTAAGCAAGACAGATGTTATCACCTGCTTTCTTTCTATGAGCGGGATTTCTATGAACAGAACTAAAAGTAACGGAGTCCTATAGGACAGTTAGAACCTGTGAATAGTTTCCAGCTTCTTTTGCTCCTGAAATGAAATTCATTGTTTTTGTGCTCACTGCAAAACAGGAACGAATGTTATTAATACTTAATGGGGAATTTTGAATTTTAATGAAAACCAACAGTGGGATTTTTCAAGGTTGGACTCAAGTGTTAATCTCACTAGTATTTTCAGTGTTCACAACATATACATGTGCCATATGTCACAAACCACAGCTATACTGGGTAAATAGACAAAACATTTTTCTACTAGGAGTGAGTAGGGATTAAACAATTTCATTGTATCCTAGAAGTTAAAAAAAAAATCACTAAGATACTATATGGATGTGATTTCTGCCAAAATGTAGTTACAGCATAAGGAATCTGATGTAATTCTGGGGAGTAGGATAGGTGAATGGGCTTAGGGAGGTACGCCCAAGAAGCTCCAGTTGTATCAATATTATTTAATTTTTTTAAGAAGATCTGGAGCAAATAAGTAAAAATGCTAAGATTTTTTTACAACTGGCAAATCGATGGCTATTCATTGTGTTATTTGTATTTTTACCTTTATGTTTCAAATAAAGTAGAGTTTTGCAATAACAGCACTACTTAGAATACTTGTAATTTTTAAAAAGAATAGACTCATGCATGCAAATTGGTTTCCACCTTAAGCAAGCATCAAGACTCCAGTCAAGGACCTTGCAAGTTTTCTTTACCGGTAGCATTTATGGATGAAAAGCTGACACTGAACTTGGAACTAGAACCCTTAACTTGGTTTTGTGACTGCCATTTGAGCTTTGTGATTATTTAAAACTAAAAGCATAAATTTATATTTTTTCTTGCTATTCTTCATCCAAGGGGCCTACAAATCTAATACTTTGAGGTATTTTTTTTTTCAATGAGGTAAAATTGTTACGAAGAGTATGTAAGTTTCAGGTATACATTAAAATTCAGTATTTGAATACACTATAGGCGATCATCTCTATAAGTCTAGTTGCCTTCCATCACCATACAAGTGGACCCTTTCGACCATTTCACCTACCCCCAAGCCCCTGCCCCTCTGGTAACCACCAATCCATTCACTAAATCTATGAGTTTGTTTTTATTTTGTTTGTTCATTTGTTTTGGTTTTAAGACTCCACATATAAGTGAAGCCATAAGTATTTGTTTTTCTCTAACTTATTTCCCAAAGCATAATACCCTCAAGCTCAGTTCATATTGTTGCAAATGATAAGATTCCCTTCTTTTTCATGGTTGAGTAGTATTCCATTGTGCATATATTCCACATCTTCTGTAGCTTTAGCTTCCTGGTTCATTTCAGAGGAAACTGTAACTTTATATTTGTTCATGGGTGGAAGTGAGTTCAGGATCCTTCTATGCTGCCATCTTGAACCTCTTTCATTGAGGTATTTCTCTTTAAAGCATTTAGTGTTTTTATAAAATTAATGATAACACACATAATTTTTAAAAAGAAGTAATGTAGAAAAAAACAAGAAATCATTAAAAATGCCACCTTTCAGAAAAAGAAATAGTATTCAAATACCTTTCCAGTCACTAATTGAAACAGAAAGATAAATGAATGTTTGAGTGAACAAGAAAAATGTCATAAGGAGTTAACATTGAACAGATTTTTATTTTTAAAAGTAAATTAAATTTAATATTATTTTATGGTAAAACTGAATTGCTGAGCTTCAGATAAATGGATCCTTTCCACAAGGGATATTAATTCTATGCTATTGCTCTAGCTTAAAAAGTGGACTGTGGACTTCTAGGTTTGGTCCATGTAAGAAGCTTAGAAGTCACCACTTCATCTTAACAAGTAAAAATCTGAAAAACTGAAAAAAATCAACGCTTCTTAGATCTGTCAGAGAAGTAAAGCCACAGAGTAAACCACAGCCCCTAAAACTGAAGAGACAGATAAGCAGGCACACTGAGGCACAGAATCACAACGTACAGAGCATCACAACTTATGGGAGCAGAAACCCAGAAACCAGAAACTTCTGTGGGAACAAGCACAGAGTTAGAAAAACTGAACTGAAATTGATGAATATGAACAAGTCTGAACTCCAGGGAGACAAAGTCATTGTAGGCCTCACACTTTTATGAGTTTTAATTCCAAGAGCTCTACCAGGTTCTTACAGTGAAGATCAGACAAAATTCCCCTCAGGGTGAAGAGAAAAATGACCATTTTGAAACATACCAGAGCATTCCATTCTTAACAAGGCCTGTCCTCAGGACAAACTATTTTAAGTAAGTGTTTTATCAGAGTCCAGGCAACCTAAGGGAAAAGAAATAACCGAACTTCAGCACCCCTCAGCCACCCTGTGCCACGTAGGGGGTGAAAACAGAGAAGCACTTGTGATGTCTGCAGCCTAAGAGTACAAGCTCACTAAAACACTGAGACCTAGACATAGGCTTACGGAACACTTCCCCTTTCTTTACACCTTACCAGCGCATTACCTCAGTTCCTTTTACCCAGTATACCATATATACAATCAACAAAAAATTAAAAAGCATACTGAAAGGTGAAAAAACACAGTTTAAAGAGAAGAGAGCATCAGAATTAGTCTAAGATGTGGGGATGATGGAATTATCAGATCATGAATTTAAAACAACAGATAGGTGATGTAAGTAGAGGGATGGATATTCTAAGAGAGACTCAAAAGAAATGCTGAAGATCAAAACACAGCCACAGAAATGAAGAATGTTTTTGATGGGCATTTTAGGAGTTTGGTCATAATGAAAGAAAGAATCTCTGAACTTGAGCATATATCTCTAGAAACTTCAAAAAGTGAATTTCAAAGAGAAAAAAGACTAGAAAAAATCAAAAATAAGAAAATCAGAACAGAATAGCCAAGAACTGTAGGAAAAATAAAAAAGACATAATAAATGTGAAAAGAAAATAGCAGCAGCAGAAGAAAGATAGAAAGGAATAGAAGAAATATTTCAAGCAACAATGATTAAGAATGTCTCCCAAATTAAAGCCAGACATGACACAACAGATCCAGGAGGATCAGAGAACACCAAACAGGATAAATGCAAAAAAAAACACCTCAAATCCTACTTCTATGTGTATCATTTTCCAACTACTGGAAAACAAAGATAAAGAGAAAAGAGAAAAAACATGAGAGAAGCCAAAGGAAAATAGCAACTTACCTATAGAAGAACAGAGATAAGAAATACACTTGATTTCTCTAGGAATCTGCACCTTCTTAAATCACTGTGTCAAAAAGACATGGAACCTGTTAGTCCATTCTTGAGTTCTGTGATTCTGCTGCTGTTTTGTTCCTTCAGTTTTTCCTTTGTTCTTATATTCCACAGATAAGTGAAATCATTTGGTATTTCTCTTTCTCCGCTTGGATTGTTTCACTGAGCATAATACCCTCCAGCTCCACCCATGTTGCTGCAAATGGTTGGATTTGCCCTTTTCTTATGGCTGAGTAGTATTCCATTGTGTATATGTACCATTTCTTCTCTATCCATTCATCTATCGATGGACATTTAGGTTGCATCCAATTCTTGGCTATTGTAAATAGTGCTGCGATAAACATAGGGGTGCACTGATCTTTCTCATACTTGATTGCTGCATTCTTAGGGTAAATTCCTAAGAGTGCAATTCCTGGGTCAAATGGTAGGTCTGTTTTGAGCATTTTGATGTACCTCCATACTGCTTTCCACAATGGTTGAACTAACTTACATTCCCACCAGCAGTGGAGGAGGGTTCCCCTTTCTCCACAGCCTTGCCAACATTTGTTGTTGTTTGTCTTTTGGATGGCAGCCATCCTTACTGCTGTGAGGTGATACCTCATTGTAGTTTTAAGTTGCATTTCTCTGATAATTAGTGATATGGAGCATCTTTTCATGTGTCTGTTGGCCATCTGTATTTCTTTTTTGGAGAACCGTCTGTTCAGTTCCTCTGCCCATTTTTTAATTGGGTTATTTGTTTTTTGTTTGTTGAGGCGTGTGAGCTCTTTATATATTCTGGACATCAAGCCTTTATCGGATGTGTCATTTTCAAATATATTCTCCCATACTGTAGGGTTCCTTTTTGTTCTATTGATGGTGTCTTTTGCTGTACAGAAGCTTTTCAGCTTAATATAGTCCCACTTGTTCATTTTTGCTGTTGTTTTCCTTGCCCGGGGAGATATGTTCAAGAAGAGGTCACTCATGTTTATGTCTAAGAGGTTTTTGCCTATGTTTTCTTCCAAGAGTTTAATGGTTTCATGACTTACATTCAGGTCTTTGATCCATTTTGAGTTTACTTTTGTATACGGGGTTAGACAATGGTCCAGTTTCATTCTCTTACATGTAGCTGTCCAGTTTTGCCAGCACCATCTGTTGAAGAGACTGTCATTTCGCCATTGTATGTCCATGGCTCCTTTATCAAATATTAATTGACCATATGTGTCTGGGTTAATGTCTGGATTCTCTAGTCTGTTCCATTGGTCTGTGGCTCTGCTCTTGTGCCAGTACCAAATTGTCTTGATTAATATGGCTTTATAGTAGAGCTTGAAGTTGGGGAGTGAGATCCCCCCTACTTTATTCTTCTTTCTCAGGATTGCTTTGGCTATTCGGGGTCTTTGGTGTTTCCATATGAATTTTTGAATTATTTGTTCCAGTTCATTGAAGAATGTTGCTGGTAGTTTCATAGGGATTGCATCAAATCTGTATATTGCTTTGGGCAGGATGGCCATTTTGACGATATTAATTCTTCCTAGCCACGAGCATGGGATGAGTTTCCATCTGTTTGTGTCCCCTTTAATTTCCCTTAAGAGTGACTTGTAGTTTTCAGAGTATAAGTCTTTCACTTCTTTGGTTAGGTTTATTCCTAGGTATTTTATTTTTTTTGATGCAATTGTGAATGGAGTTGTTTTCCTGATTTCTCTTTCTGTTGGTTCATTGTTAGTGTATAGGAAAGCCACAGATTTCTGTGTGTTGATTTTGTATCATGCAACTTTGCTGTATTCCGATATCAGTTCTAGTAGTTTTTGGGTGGAGTCTTTAGGGTTTTTTATGTACAGTATCATGTCACCTGCAAATAGTGACAGTTTAACTTCTTCTTTACCAATCTGGATTCCTTGTATTTCTTTGTTTTGTCTGATTGCCGTGGCTAGGTCCTCCAGTACTATGTTAAATAACAGTGGAGAGAGTGGGCATCCCTGTCTAGTTCCCGATCTCAGAGGAAATGCTTTCAGCTTCTTGCTGTTCAATATAATGTTGGCTGTGGGTTTATCATAGATGGCCTTTATTATGTTGAGGTACTTGCCCTCTATTCCCATTTTGCTGAGAGTTTTTATCATGAATGGATGTTGAACTTTGTCAAATGCTTTTTCAGCATCTATGGAGATGATCATGTGGTTTTTGTCTTTCTTTTTGTTGATGTGGTGGATGATGTTGATGGACTTTTGAATGTTGTACCATCCTTGCATCCCTGGGATGAATCCCACTTGGTCATGGTGTACGATCCTTTTGATGTATTTTTGAATTCGGTTTGCTAATATTTTGTTGAGTATTTTTGCATCTACATTCATCAGGGATATTGGTCTGTAGTTTTCTTTTTTGGTGGGGTCTTTGTCTGGTTTTGGTATTAGGGTAATGTTAGCTTCATAGAATGAGTTTGGGAGTATCCCGTCCTCCTCTATTTTTTGGAAAACTTTAAGGAGAATGGGTATTATGTCTTCCCTGTATGTCTGATAAAATTCCGAGATAAATCCATCTGGCCCGGGGGTTTTGTTCTTTGGTAGTTTTTTGATTACCGCTTCAATTTCTTTGCTGGTAATTGGTCTGTTTAGATTTTCTGTTTCTTTCTGGGTCAGTTTTGGAAGGTTTTATTTTTCTAGGAAGTTGTCCATTTCTCCTAGGTTTCCCAGCTTGTTAGCATATAGGTTTTCATAGTATTCTCTAATATTTCTTTGTATTTCTGTGCGGTCCGTCATGATTTTTCCTTTCTCATTTCTGATACTGTTGATTTGTGTTGACTCTCTTTTCCTCTTAATAAGTCTGGCTAGAGGCTTATCTATATTGTTTATTTTCTCGAAGAACCAGCTCTTGGTTTCATTGATTTTTGCTATTGTTTTATTCTTCTCAATTTTATTTATTTCTTCTCTGATCTTTATTATGTCCCTCCTTCTGCTGACCTTAGGCCTCATTTGTTCTTCTTTTTCCAATTTCGATAATTGTGACATTAGACCATTCATTTGGGATTGTTCTTCCTTTTTTAAATATGCTTGGATTGCTATATACTTTCCTCTTAAGACTGCTTTTGCTGTGTCCCACAGAAGTTGGGGCTTAGTGTTGTTGTTGTCATTTGTTTCCATATATTGCTGGATCTCCATTTTGATTTGGTCATTGATCCATTGATTATTTAGGAGCTTGTTGTTAAGCCTCCATGTGTTTGTGAGACTCTTTGCTTTCTTTATACAGTTTATTTCTAGTTTTATGCCTTTGTGGTCAGAAAAGTTGGTTGGTAGGATTTCAATCTTTTGGAATTTACTAAGGCTCTTTTTGTGGCCTAGTATGTGGTCTATTCTGGAGAATGTTCCATGTGCACTTGAGAAGAATGTGTATCCTGTTGCTTTTGGATGTAGAGTTCTGTAGATGTCTATTAGGTCCATCTGTTCTACTGTGTTGTTCAGTGCCTCCGTGTCCTTACTTATTTTCTGCCCGGTGGATCTATCCTTTGGGGTGAGTGGTGTGTTGAAGTCTCCTAGAATGAATGCATTTCAGTCTATTTCCCCCTTTAGTTCTGTTAGTATTTGTTTCACATATGCTGGTGGTCCTGTGTTGGGTGCATATATATTTAGAATGGCTATATCCTCTTGTTGGACTGAGCCCTTTATCATTACGTAGTGTCCTTCTTTATCTCTTGTTACTTTCTTTGCTTTGAAGTCTATTTTGTCTGATATTAGTACTGCAACCCCTGCTTTCTTCTCGCTGTTGTTTGCCTGAAATATGTTTTTCCATCCCTTGACTTTTAGTCTATACATGTCTTTGGGTTTGAGGTGAGTTTCTTGTAAGCAGCATATAGATGGGTCTTGCTTTTTTATCCATTCTATTACTCTGTGTCTTTTGATTGGTGCATTCAGTCCATTAACATTTAGGGTGACTATTGAAAGTTATGTACTTATTGCCATTAAAGGCTTTAAATTCGTGGTTACCAAAGGTTCAAGGTTAGCCTCTCTAGTATCTTACTCTCTAACTTAGATCGCTTATTGAGCTGTTACATACACTGTCTGGAGATTCTTTTCTTCTCTCCCTTCTTTTTCCTCCTCCTCCATTCTTCATATGTTGGGTGTTTTGTGCTGTGCTCTCTCTAGGAGTGCTCCCATCTAGAGCAGTCCCTCTAAGATGCCCTGTAGAGGTCGTTTGTGGGAAGCAAATTCCCTCAGCTTTTGTTTGTCTGGGAATTGTTTAATCCCACCGTCATATTTGAATGATAGTCATGCTGGATACAGTATCCTTGGTTCAAGGCCCTTCTGTTTCATTGTATTAAATATATCATGCCATTCTCTTCTGGCCTGTAGGGTTTCTGTCGAGAAGTCTGATGTTAGCCTGATGGGTTTTCCTTTATAGGTGACCTTTTTCTCTCTAGCTTCCTTTAAGGCTCTTTCCTTGTGCTTGATCTTTGCCATTTTAATTATTATGTGTCTTGGTGTTGTCCTCCTTGGATCCTTTCTGTTGGGGGTTCTGTGTATTTCCGTGGTCTGTTCGATTATTTCCTCCCCTAGTTTGGGGAAGCTTTCAGCAATTATTTCTTCTAAGATACTTTCCATCTCTTTTCCTCTCTCTTCTTCTTCTGGAACCCTTATCATGGATATTGTTCCTTTTGGATTGGTCACACAGTTCTCTTAATATTTTTTCATTCCTGGAGATCCTTTTGTCTCTCTCTATGTCGGCTTCTATGCGTTCCTGTTCTCTGGTTTCAATTCCATCAATGGCCTCTTGCATCCTATCCATTCTACTTATAAACCCTTCCAGAGTTTGTTTCATTTCTGTGATCTCCTTTCTGGCATCTGTGATCTCCCTCCGGAGTTCATCCCATTTCTCTTGCATATTTCTCTGCATCTCTGTCAGCATGTTTATGATTCTTATTTTGAATTCTTTGTCAGGAAGACTGGTTAGGTCTGTCTCCTTCTCTGGTGTTGTCTCTGTGATCTTTGTCTGCCTGTAGCTTTGCCTTTTCATGGTGATAGGAATAGTTTGCAGAGCTGGGACGAGTGATGGCTGAAAGTACTTCCCTTCTTGTTGGTTTGTTTCCCTCCTCTCCTGGGTAATAGCGACCTCTAGTGGCTTGTGCTGGGCAGCTGTGTGCAGACAGCGTTTCTGCTTCCTGCCCGGCTGCTATGGAGTTTATCTCTGCGGTTGCTGTGGGCGTGGCCTGGTTCGGGCAGCTGCTCGAAAGTGGTGGAGTGGCGTTGGAGCAGGAGCGGCTGCGAGGCTATTTATCTCCGTAAGGGGCCTCCCTGCTCCCTGCAGCCCAGGGGTTAGGGTGCCCAGAGATCCCCGGATTCCCTACCTCTGGTTTAAGTGTCCCGCCCTGCTCCTTTAAGACTTCCAAAAAGCACCCGCCAAAACAAAACAACCACAAGAAAAAAAAAATTTTTTTTAATTAAAAAAAAGATGGCCACTCGTTTTTCTTGATTCTCCAGCGCCAGCCTCAGGCATCTGCTCACCGGTCTTGCTGCCCTGTTTCCCTAGTATTGGGGTCCCTATCCCTTTAAGACTTCCAAAAAGCGCTCGCCAAAACAAAACAGCAAAAAAAAAAAAAATGGTTGCTCACTTTTCTGGTGTCCTCCAGCACCCGCTCACTGTTCTTGCTGCCCTGTTTTCCTAGTATCCAGGGCCCTGCACTCTGGCCCGGATGGCTGGGGCTGGGTGTTCGGCAGTCCTGTGCTCCGTCTCTCTCCCTCCCGCTCATCCTATTCTTCTCCTGCCGGGAGTTGGGGGGATGGGCGCTCGGCTCCCGCCGGGCTGTGGCTTATATCTTACCCCCTTCACGAGGTGCTGGGTTCTCTCAGGTGCGGATGTGGTCTGGATACCAAAGGGAAAGGGACTGGGGAGGATGGGTGAGTAGGGAGGGATAAGGGGGGGGGAAATTAGGGGGGTATTAAGATTAGCATGCATGGGGGGGTAGGAGAAAAGGGAGGCCTGTACAACACAGAGAAGGCAAGTAGTGATACTACAACATTTTGCTATGCTGATGGACAGTGACTGTAAAGGGGTTTGTAGGGGGGACCTGGTATAGGCGAGAACCTAGTAAACATAATATTCATCATGTAAGTGTAGATTAGTGATACAAAAAAAAAAAAGGGCAGTTCCTGTGTGGTAACCTCCAATGAGTTCTACAGAAGGGTATAAAGGGCATATAAAAGTGTAGGCAAAGGGTCTGTTTGTGTTTATACAGAGGATCAAAGCCTAATTTGGCTACCCCAAAAATGAACTAAGATACGATATGAAAAAGAACTTCCAACATCAGCACTCTCGGGAGGACTCATACCAGAAGATGATCATCAAAAAACCCCAACAAAGATCCACACACTGCTACAGGTGTAGATGCACTCATCCCACCGATTCCTGGACTTGCCATGGGAATGAAGAAGGAGATATCTAAGCTGGCCTGTGCATACAGTAAAACAACAAATTTGACTGGATCTATACTGTTGGAACTCAACCAAGAATTAGGAGAAGTGCAAATTGTAGCACTCCAAAATCTTACAACTACAGACTATTTACTGTTAAAAGAACATAAAGGATGTGAACATTGCCCAGGAATGGGTTGTTTCAATTTTTCTGATTTCTCTCAGACTGTTCAAGTTCAGTTGGACAATAGCCACCATATCATAGATAAGTTTTCACAAATGCCTAAGGTGCCTAACTGGTTTTCTTGGTTTCACTGGAGATGGATGGTAATTACAGGTATGCTTTGGTTATGTAACTATACTCCTATTATGTTAATGTGTGTGCACAATTTAAGTAGTAGCTTAAAACCTATACATGCTGAAGTTACTCTACAAGAAGATATGTCAAAGAAATAATCAATCTTCCCATGTTTTCTTCCGCCTGCTACTTCTATAGCTTTTCTTCTTCCTTCCTAATTACAACCCTTAAATAGAATTCGTGCCTCATATCAAATTTACCCAGTATCATAATTCTTCCAAGTACTAAAAATACCTCAAGACAAATGCTGGGTATAGAAGCTACAGGGCATAAATATGCAAAGAAATAAAAAGCTAACCATTTCAAACAATAAGGCTTCTCTCTCACTTACCAACTTTACATTTCCCTGTATGGCCCCAGAAGATGACTGGTTAGCCAGAGACGGGTAAGATTCCTCAAGGGAGGAACAACCTAAGACAGGCACAGTCGCAGGGGGGCCATCAGGTGAGAAATTGGGGATCAACAGAGGTGAGGCTTAGAACCTCACCCCCCCTGTTCTGAGAGAAATCTTCTGCATACGTGGATGTTTTTTTGCCCTTGTCTAGCTTGGATTAACACATAGTCTACAGGCACACACCTGATCATCTACATTTGCTCTCTTACAACACTAAACTATGTTTTCTACCTTAACCTTGTATCTACTTACCACTTCAGCATTTTATTAAAAATAATAATAATAGAGAAATGTGGTATCCACATATAAATCAAGTATAAAAATCAAATGAGTATTCATATTTGAACTGTCTATAGTTCATAATGCATGAGCAAAACCGCAGGTTTCTGTGATGACTGCCCTTGTACTGTTCACCATGTAAGAACTTATTCACTATGTAAGAATTTGTTCCCCATGTAAGAACTTGTTTGTTATGCCTCAGAAGATTGGAAACTGATGAAAATTAGACTTGGGGTGGATTAATGATTGTGCATTGAGCATTGGCTCCCCTATGCAGAATTTTATTGTTGTTAACAACCATTTGATCAATAAATATGAGAGATGCCCTCTCAAACAAACAAAAACAAAAACAAAAAAAAAAGTACACACTTCCAATGGTAAAATAATAAGTAACCAGGATGTAATGAATATAGTCAAGATATTGTAACAGCTTGGAATGGTGATAGCTGGTACCTAGAATTGTCATGTATATAAATGTTGAATCACTATGTTGTACTCCTGAAACTAATGTAATGTAATACTGTGTGTCAACTACCCTTCAATAAAAAATAATTATCTCCAAAAAAAAAAAAAAAAGACATGGAGATATCTTAAAAGCATATCACTAAGTGCTATAGGCTGAATATGTGGGTCATCCAAAAATTCATATGTTGAAATCCTAACTTCCCACCTGATGGTATTAGGAGGTGGATATTTGGGAGGTGATTAAGTCTGAGGGTGGAGTCCTCATAAATGGGATTAGTGCCCTTCTAAGAGACCCCAGAGACCTTCACTCACTTCTACCACTGTGAGGTTATGGGGAAAAGATAGCTGTCTAAGGATGAAGAAATGGATCTGCACCAGACACCAAATCTGTGGACACCTTGGTCATGGAGTTTTGATGTGCATATGCAGTTTTTTCCTATTTTCCTTATCTCTCCGAAAATTGTTAATGTGCTCTTTGTTATGTTCTCTATCTAAGAGGTCTTCATCCTCCCTACGTATCATTGACTTTTGAATACTACTGTTGCAGCCTTTCCTCTCTCTCTTCACCAGGATCATCTCAAATTTTCACTCCTTGATAACCTTTTGTTTTCAATTGCATCTGTCCTGTTTCTTGCTACTTCCAATTTATTCATTTTCCTCTTCCATAGATAACCAATTAGGTTTTATCTCAATTTGTTTTCTTAGCTCTACAAACTTTCTTTTCATTCCATTAGGTAGTTTTATCACTTTCTTTACTTTTGTTTTATTGAATTCACATTCTATAAATCCACCTAGAGTATAAAATATCCATGGAGAGTTTTCTTCTATTTCCTAGGTTATATTTTCTTCCCATTTATATTTTTAGTTGGATTTTGTATATTATATTCCTTCCTTTCAACTTTTTTAGCCATGCTATAACCCATATTTAACACAAGCAACTCTGTTTAAACTTCTTGTTGGCACTGATATAGGGTATGTGAATCATCCTTACTCTTCCATCTCTATCAGGCACCTGATATCTTCTCTGAGTTTGGTGTTGGTCTCTTATTAATTTTCTATATCCAGCACAGTATAGTGAACCTGGGAGGTGGTGGATGGTGAGCATGGGAGTTGGAAGAGTTGGCTGAGAATCCCATTAGAGTAGCTATATTAGTCCCTTGCTATCCACTAAGGATTTTTTCTACTCCCTATTCTCCTTGCTTTCATTCATCACAGTTGAGTGAAATATGTCATGGTACTCTTGTACTCTTACTGTTTGTGCCATGACAAGGTGATTATACTTGGTGACTTCTACTTTAGAGAAATTTTTCCTTGACTCTATCCCAAGCTTACTTCTCAGTCTTCTCTTCAAAATTTTATCAACTCCTTTCTTTCCTGGCCTCTAATTCTAAGGGTAGGAATAAGAGCTGCCCTGTGCTGGAAAAGAATGATTAGTTTTATTCCTCGGCCACAATTCAAACTCCATAATAAAGTTGGTTCTTTCCTTTGTTTGCTGCTTGTGAACTTTTACTATTTGGTTTTTTCCTTTGTTTGAGTTTCATGTATTTGTTTTGCTTTAATTTTTAAATTTATTTTTCTCAGTCCTAGAAAAGAATAATTCTATAATCCCACATCCTCAGAAACTTTTACCCACAATTTTCTAAAAATCACTTTGAATACTATTTAATCTAATATATTAGCCTTAACTTCCACTCTGCAGCATCCTTAAATGCAGTCAATATTTCTGCGACAGTTAATTTCATGTGTCAACTTAAGTAAACCATGAGATGCCTAGATATTTGGTAGAACATTATTCTGTGAAGGTGTTTCTGGATGAGGTTAACATTCAAATCAGTGGACTGAGTAAAGCAGATTGTCCTCCCTACTGTAGGTGGGTCTCATCCAATCAGTTGAAGGCCTGAATAGAATAAAAAGGCTGAGTAATATGGAACTCCTCCTTCCTGCTTTCAAGCTGAGATATTTTTGCCTTCAGACATGAACTAAAACATCAACTCTTCCTGGGTCAGAGCCTGCTGTCTTTCAGGCTGAAACCACATCACAGCTTTCCTGGGTCTTCAGCTAGCTGGCCAGCTATAGATCTTGAGACTTGTTAGCCTCCATAATTGCATGAGCTGATTCCTATTGATTCTGTTTTTCTGGAGAGCCCTAACCAATACAATTCTTTTTTAGTAAAAAGTATGGCATGGCACAGATACTAGCCACTCAAAACTTAACTCTTTTGGGAAACATTTGCTTAGCTACATCCAAATGAATCTTAATTATAATGTAACAGATAAAGGATATATACCTCTGAAATTCAGAGAAGTAGTCTAGGCCAGAAATTATAAATCACCAGTCTGTATTTCAAGAGTCTACCATTTCTCCCTTTGGAGAAAGCACTTTACCCTCTCTATTCCACAAATTCTCAAATGGTCAAATCATCTACAAGTTTGTCCCAAAATATATAATTCAACTGGGCTTAGAATTAGCATGTCCAGGTGCTTCCTTAGTCTACTCTTCTACCCTAATACTTTAATTTCCTCTTTGAAATGCTTTATCAGTCCTCCCTAGTTTAAAAATTATTCTCCCTGAGGAGAAGCAAAAATCATATTTTGGAAAACACATGGGCTTAGAAGATAGTCAAATTTCAGGCCCTGGAACTACCATTAACTCATTATGTGGTTTTTGGCAAATATTCAGCTTCTTTGACATGCAGGTTTCCTACCATAAAGAAACATTTAATAATATTCAAGAGCAGAATGTTTAACTAGAATTATATCATCATTAACAGAAAGACACCAACAGACAAGAGATACAGGTAGCTTTAACATTGCTAACAAATAAACACAACTCACTTTACACAGATGACTTCCAGATCAGAAGAGACAGCATCAGTGCTCCGTGGAGAGATAAGCTTCTCTCATCTTCAAAACCCCATAAAGACACCCTACCACCAAGATATCTCCTGATCATCATAAAGATACTTTCAAATTCTTAAAGAAGTTTCCTTTGCCACCAGCATCCAGTTTTTGTTTTCTTTTTTGCTCTTCTAGTTGTTCAGTGTCTTGCTACTCATGAGATTCAAGTAACTGGTAACACTCCCAACACATTCCCACACGAATGAGTCTAAGGGATCTTGCCTCTCAAGGTTAATTTTCAGACTGGGCATCTCCCCTCATGTTAACGCTTTAGGTCTCCTGAAATCTATTGCTATATTTTCTACTCTCAGAGATGCTTTGAGGATAAAATATTAAAGTAGTCAGAAAATAAGTTACTCAAAATAAGATAATATCCAATTTACCTACACCATATTCCCTGTTTTGTCAGTTAAGACTGTTTTGGTTGCAAGTGATAGCAAAATTCAACCCAATTCAAATAGTCTTTAATAACTAGACGTATTTATTATCTCACAAAACTTAAATTTCCAGAGGTAATTCTGGCTTTAAGAGAGAAGTGATCTAGCAATTCATGGGATCCATTTTTTTCCTTTTCTCTCTCCCTCTGTCTTTTATGGAATTGATACTCTTTCATTGGCTCGAACTAGATCAGATACCCATCCCTGATTTGGTAGTCAGAGGACGGGTAAATTGATTGGATTAGGTGAGTCAGGACACATCTCTGAAACTGAAAATGGGATCATTTCCACACAAACCTCATGTATGAGAGTGAATTTAACAAAGGAAATTGGGCTGCTATGGGCAGGTGACATGGGCAATAAATGTTAGGGAGACAACAAATAAACATCCGTTATGTGGATTCATTTGCTTTTTCCAAATAAAATGGCTACCGTACTTCTTGACTGTCTCTAGCTTCAGTCTTTATGATGCTTTCTTATAGGTTCATGTTATTCTCTTGTATTTTTCTTTTGGTTATCTGACTCTCCTTCCTTGTCTACTGTTTGTTTTAAAAGATGAATCTACTAGAGAATTTCTTATGCCCGCATACTGATTTCTTTAATTTCCCCTTCCCTTCCTCATTGACTTATGCAGGATTATGTGGTTAGAATTACACTTTCAGTCTCAGCTCTCATCATCTCGTACATGTGTTTTCCTATAATGTCCTCCAAATATCTTAACAAAGGAACCTCACAATCGTGACAATTATATTGTTGTTGGGGGAGCTATAATGAGCATATTAGCTGGCCTCCCTCTTCCCTTTGCCTTATACTTGGTAGGGATGGGGCAGAGGTGTGAATGTATTACGAGAATAAGGTTGAAGGAAAATGTCTTTGTTTGTTTCTTTTTTTGCAGGGGATTCATTTGTTTCATTTTGGTTTGTTCTGCTAAAGAAAGAAAATTTATTTACCAATCTTTAAAGGGGTCGGATTAAAAAAAAAATCTGATTCCTGACCACCAGTCTAGAAATATTTCTCCAGATTGCTTTCCAGGCCTACCTCTCCTCTGATCTAAGTTTTCTATCTGTAAAGGAAAGAAATTTTTGTAGTGGTGAGAAAAAACCTTCAGGCTGATTGGCTGATTGTATGCCATTCTGTTTTATCCACACTCCATTAGTCCAGGTAATTGAGAGTTGACTCCATTTCCCTCTCCTATTGAGGTTCTTCATTCTCTCTCTCTCTGTCTCTCTCTCTCTCTCTCTCACACACACACACACACAATCTTTCTCACAGTCTATCGATCTCTTTTCATGTAAAAATAAGAGATAATCTAAATATTCCTTTTAGCCAGCAACTATTTAGCATTCATACTATAGTGAGTTGGAGATGCAGAGAAAGGTGGTCAATGATTTGTTTTAACTAGAATTCTTGTGGGGTTTAATGAAATAAATTATGTCCATGTGTGCTCATCAAAGCTCAGATATTTTTTTTAATTGCTCTAACTTAAAATCTTTAAAAACCAGGTAGCAAGTTATTTACAATGAAGAAGCTAGAGGCAAGGTTTGAACAATCATCTTTCCTGTATATGCAATTGAGACATTAGAAATATAACTTATATCATCAGTCCCCACCCCTGCCCCACCACCCACGTAAAAATGCCTGTCAGGAGTTTCTGAGCTCAATAACTGACACTTGTTTCCATGATACATTTAATCACATATTACAATATTTCTCACAAACTTTGAAACTCAATAAAAACAACTTTAATATAAATGTGTGTACCTTCCTCATCAATTTTCGGTAGAAATTTTTTAATGAAAACTTCAACTGTGATATTATATTTGCCTCCTAATGAGAGATTATCTTTCACAATTGAATTATCATTGAATAATGCTTTTTATTAAGTCAGTATTTAACTCCATAGATATATTATGAAGATAAAAGAACAAAACAAAGCACTTTCCCTGTTCTTTTCATCATAACTTCATCCACTTGGCCATATTCACTGTGCAGGTGCCAAATTTATGTGATTGAAATGGAAGGTTTGGTCCTAAGCCAATAGTTAACTGAGACTTTTGTGAATTGACAAACATTAGCTCTTAACTTAATATTCAAATATATATATCAAATTATTTGTTCATTGATATTTTGACCTTAAAAATAAATGATTGAATGACAGCACTATGCATCTCTATTTTAAGCCCTATAAAGCTCTATTTATTTGTTGTTTCTAGATAAAATGTCCTAAGATAGAGTAAATGTTACTGGATTGCATTTCCCAAAAAAATAAGTACTGTCTTTGTTGTTTTTTACCACAAGCACTATCAAAAGGCTGCTTATAAATAGAAAGGAATTGTATGCCAAGGAACCCATGAGGCCTCCCACATAAGGATGGAAGCAATACAGAGAAACTGGCTGATAAGATGAGATGTGAGGGAGCTGGAACTCAGGGACAAGTCCCAAGGCTAAGCCTACAGAGTTAAGAGCTAATCAGAAATGCCACAATTTGGGGGAAACAGAATCACATTATCAAGTCACAAAGCCATGGGCTAACCCATTAGAGACAGGTGGGGATGGGTGAACTATCACAGAACACGGTAGAAGAGAAAGAAAAGTCAAATGGAGCCACTTTGGAAAAAAATATCTGAGCCCAAGTGTATCTATGGAGTTAAATACTAAATTAGTAAAAAGCACTATTCAATGATAACAACTCAATTGTAAAAGCTAAATCTCATTAGGAGGCAAATAATATCACAGTTGAAGTTTTCTTCAAAAAATTTCTGCCAAAATCTGATGAGAAAGGTACACACATATATTTTATAATTGTTTTTATTGAGTTCCAATTGAGTTTGCCACCCCCTTACATCTGTCTGCATGTTGTTTTCCACTGGCTACTTCTTCAGTTTCAATCTTACAGAACTAATTTGAAGAGCTTCCTATGTATTATATACCCTGTTTCTAAGGGAAACATCATAAATAGGTCTAAGATATTTTTTTTTAAATGTATATATATATATATATATATATATATATACGTTTATAAAATATATTATCCAAATAAAGCCAAGCCATCACATGACCCCTTGTGGGCATAATTTCATGTTAAGGAAGCATTAGTCTAGCATCAAAAATAATTGAAAAACAATGTAAATTTTTATTGCTGCCATTCATTAAAAAATGCCTAAGGGGGAATAAGGGGGAATGTGTCCAGAAAAACTTTAGAAATAATCTTTCCAAACTTGTCAACTCCTTACACATGGAGCAGCTACCCCAAGTCCCTGCTCCTCCCCGTAGCTCACCTCTCCCACACTCTCCTGCAGCATCTCCTCTATCCTCCCCAATCTATGTATCTGTGGCGCAATCTTGTTAATATGTGGCTCATTTTAACCTCTCTGACTTCTTCCAAGTCCCCTGTTCCTCCTTTACCAAGACTCTACAGAGCAAAGGACTGCCTAAGCTCTCAGAGAATAACCAACAATAGCCCTCTCCCTGTTTTTCAAGATAGTTTCCTCAAGAATGGGGAGAAGTTGAAAACAAGTGTAATTTGTTTCTTTTACCCTGTCTCACTAATTACATATATGGTCTTTCATTTTAAAATAAGTTAGTTAAGTAGCAAGGCTGAAAAGGAAAACTAAGGCTTTGACTTTGATTTGTAGAATGCAAGCAAAGATTTCATTTGAGAAACATGAAGCCCACAATCCTTGACCATTGTATACACACCAATAAGACTTTGAATCCAGCTCTTCAAATTGAAGTTGAAAAAAATAGTCAAGCTCAGGGACAAACCTGGGTTAGATTTCATAGTACCTCAAAGCAGATCTGAGTGTTTGTTTCTTTTAGGAATTTGCTTTTTGACATTAACAATGTTATTTTTTATATTTTTATTTGAATTAATTATCAAGTAGACAAAATTTTTCATTTATCTCAGTGTTACCTATGCCTAAAATATGGCTGTTTGGAACACAGACTCCTGACCAGATCCAACTACTGACTGACCATTTAATTTGCAGGTAAAGAAGAATTACATATAGCCAGTTAAGTTGTGAGTCATCCCAAAATCAGGTAGAATGTGTACTGAGAGTATTATGAGAATATTTGAAGATTAATGAACTTTCACAGGGACCATTTATTTTGCATTTTTACCAATGATCTGTTTCCTCTTTATTAAAAAGTATAATACTGCCAGTGCTGTGTACCAGCTTTATTAGCCTCATGTACTCTGTGCCTTGAAATTTTCATCTTTCCATATGGATAATAGCTGCCCAGCACCGCATGTAACATAGTGCGTAAACATGACTTTTGCAATAGAACAGATCATCTTTTCTCTTCCATATAGAGACTGGAAAATATAAGGCTACAAGTAATAAAGGAAAGGAGAGTGAGATGGTGGTGGTGGGATGGATAAACTAGTGAGGCCAAGGTAGACTACAGCAGACCTCACCCCAAAGGCCTACCCTCTGGGACTACTGCTACTTCCACCAGCAAACGTTGTTGAGGTATGAGTCCACCTTGGCTCCACTCATCTGTTTCTGTTTAATTCTCTGTTACAAATGACCCTAAAACATAGCAGTGTAAAGCAATGAACACTGATTATGCCACAGTTTCTGTGAATCAGGAATTTGGGAAAAGCTTACCTGGGTATTCTGTCTCAGCAACCTTCTTGAGGTTGCAGATAAGATGTCAGCTGAGATTCAGATCATCTGAGACTTACTAGGGGCTGGAAGGTCTGCTTCCAAGATGGCCATTCACATGACTATTGGCAAGAGGCTTCAGTTCTTTCTTGGCTATTGATAGGGGAGTTTAGATCCTTGTTACCTGGGCACCTTCATAAGGCTGCTTGAGCATACTCACAAAATGGCAGCTGGTTTTCTCCAGAGAGTGATGAAGAGAGAGAGAGAGAGAGAGAGAGAGAGAGAGAGCATGCAAGGTAGAGGATACAATGCCTTTTATGACCTAGTGTCACAAGTCACATACCATTAGTCTGCTATATTCTTTTTGTTAGGCACAAGTCACTAAATCCAGGCCTAACTCAGGGGAAAAAGGATCAGGCTATTCATGAAATTGGAAGAATATTCAAAAGCTTTATGGGTATATATTTTTTATTAAGGTATTATTGATACACACTCTAATGAAGTTTCACATGAAAAAACAATGTGGTTACCACATTTACCCATATTATCAAGTCCCCACCCATACCCCATTGCATTCACTGTCCATCAGTGTAGTAAGATGCCACAGATCCACTACTTGTCTTCTGTATGACTGCCCACACCATGTGTACTAAACATAATACCCCTCAATCCCTTCTGCCTCCCTCCCCACCCACCCTCCCCCACCCCTCCCCTTTGATAACTCCTAGTCCCTTCTTGGAGTCTGTGAGTCCACCGCTGTTTTTCTCCTTCAGTTTGGCTTTGTTATGATACTCCACAAATGAGGAAAATTATTTGGCACTTCTCTGTCTCTGCCTGACTTATTTCACTGAGCATAATACCCTCTAGCTCCATGAATGTTGTTGCAAATGGTAGGATTTGTTTCTTTCCTATGGCAGAATAGTATTCCATTGTGTTTATGTACCACATCTTCTTTATTTGTTCACCTACTGTTGGACAGATAGGTTTCTTCCCTATCTTGGCTATTGTAAATAGTGCTGCAATAAACATAGGGGTGCATCTGTCTTTCTCAAACTTGATTGCTGTGTTCTTAGGGTAAATGGTATTTCTATTTTTAGTTTTTTGAGGAACCTACATATTGCTTTCCACAACAGTTGAACAAGCTAACATTCCTGCCAGCAGTGTAGGAGGGTTCCCCTTTCTCCACATCCTCACCAGCATTTGTTGTTCTTAGTCTTTTCTATGCTGGTCATCCTTACTGGTGTGAGGTGATATCTCATTGTGGTTTTAATTTGCATTTCCCTGATGATTAATGATGTGGAGCATCTTTTCATGTGTCTGCTGGCCATCTGAATTTCTTTGGAGAATTCTCTCTTCATATCCTCTGCCCATTTTTTAATTGGGTTATTTGCTTTTTTGGGTGTTGAGGCATGTGAGTTGTTTATATATTTTGGATGTTAATCCCTTGTCAGATATGTCATTTACAAATATATTCTCCCATACTGTAGGATGCCTTTTTGTTATGTTGATGGTTTCCTTTGCCATGCAGAAGCATTTTAGTTTGATGTAGTCCCATGTCTTTATTTTTGCTTTTGTTTCCCTTGCTTAAGGAAATGCATCCAGGAAGAAGTTGCTCATGTTTATATTTAGGAGACTTTTGCTTATGTTGTCTTCTAATAGTTTCATGGTTTCATGACTTACATTCAGGTCTTTGATCCATTTCAAGTTTACTTTTGTGCATGGGGTTAAACAATAATCCAATTTCATTCTCTTACATATAGCTGTCCAGTTTTGCGAACACCAGTTGTTGAAGAGGCTGTCATTTCCCCATTGTATGTCCATGGCTCCTTTATTGTATATTAATTGACCATACATGGTTGGGTTTATATCTGGGCTCTCTAGTCTGTTCCATTGGTCTACGGTTCTGTTCTTCTGCCAGTACCAAATTGTCTTGATTACTGTGGCTTTGTAGTGGAGCTTGAAGTTGGGGAGCATATTCCCCCTAGCTCTATTCTTATTTCTCAGGATTGCTTTGACTCTTTGGGGTCATTTTTGGTTCCATATGAATTTTAAAACCATTTGCTCAAGTTCATTGAAGAATGTTTTTGGTATTTTGATAGGAATTGCATTGAATCTGTAAATTGCTTTAGGCATGATGGCCATTTTAATAATATTAATTCTTCCTATCCATTAGCACAGGATGTGTTTCCAATTATTGGTATCTTCTTTAATTTCTCTCATGAGTGTCTTGTAGTTTTCAGAGTATAGGTCTTTCACTTCCTTGGTTAGGTTTATTCCTAGGTATTTTATTCTTACTGAAGCAACTGTGAATGGAATTGTTTTTGTTATTTCTCTTTCTGCTAGTTCATCGTTAGTGTATAGGAATGCAACAGATTTCTGTGTATTAATTTTGTATCCTGCAGCTTTGCTGAATTCAGATTTTAGATCTAGTAGTTTTGGAGTGGATTATTTGGGGGTTTTCATGTACAATATCATGTCATCTGCAAACAGTGACAGTTTGACTTCTTCCTTGCCAATCTGGATGCCTTTTATTTCTTTGTGTTGTCTAACTGCTGTGGCGAGGACCTACAGAACCATGTTGAATAAAAGTGGAGAGAGTGGGCATCCTTGTCCTCTTCCCTATCTTAAAGGAAAGGCTTTCAGCTTCTCACTGTAAGTATGATATTGGTTGTGGGTTTGTCATATATGGCCTTTATTATGTTGAGGTGCTTGCCCTCTATACCCATTTTGATGAGAGGTTTTATCATGAATGGATGTTGAATTCTGTCAAATGCTTTTTTGATATCTACAGAGATGCTCATCTGGTTTTTGTCCTTCTTTTTGTTTATGTGGTGGACGTTGTCGATGGATTTTCTAATATTGTACCATCCTTGCATCCTTGGAAGAAATCCTACTTGATCATGGTGGATGATCTTTTTGATATATTTCTTAATTCAGTTTGCTAATATTTTGTTAAGTATTTTTTCATCTATGTTTATCAGGGATATTGGTCTGTAGTTTTCTTTTTTGTGGTGTCTTTGCCTATTTTTGATATTAGAGTGGTGCTGGCCTCATAGACTGAGTTTGGAAGTATTCCCTCTTCTTCTACTTTTTGGACAACTTTAAGGAGATGGGTATTAGGTCTTCACCAAGTGTTTGATAAAATTCAGCCATGAAGCCATCTGGTGCAGCCATCTGGGTTTTGTTCTTAGGTAGTTTTTTGATTACCAATTCAATTTCATTGCTGGTAATTGGTCTGTTCAGATTTTCTGTTTCTTTATGGGTCAGCCTTGGAAGGTTATATTTGTCTAGAAAGTTTTCCATTTCTTCTTCTAGGTTATTCATCTCATTAGCATATAATTTTTCATAGTATTCTTTCATAATTCTTTGTATTTCTGTGGTATCTGTAGTGATTTTCCTTTCTTATTTCTGATTCTGTTTATGTGTGTAGACTCTCTTTTTTTCTTGAAAAGTCTGGCTTATCTATTTTTTCTATTTTCTTGAAGAACTAGCTCTTGCTTTCATTAATTCTTTCTATTGTTTTACTCTTATGGGTATATTTTTAAACCACCAAGCCTACAAAGAAGCAAGAGTCATCCTACCATCAAGTAATTCCTAATTCTGTGCCTTACATACATGGTCTAGGAGTTCATCAAAGATAGAATTATAATGCTGAATGCCTGACAATATGATAACTGTAAGAATTATATATATGGTAAAGTTGGCATCACAAGTCAGTAGAAAAAAAGGGATTATTTCAAATTACATTATAAATGTGTTGAATGCATTATGTATTTTCTTAATACTTCTTTGGAGTGATACAGTAAGATACAGAGCATATAGTCATCTTTTTTTCTCAAATCAGTGTTATATATCTTGTATTTTCTCTGTAATAAGCATGAAGAAACTGTACACGTCCTTTTTTAAATTGCCTTTTTTTCACTTTTTAAAAGTGCCAGAAGTACCAGATAATACAGAAAGGGAAGGAATGAATACAGGTAGGTCTAGGAGGAAGGCAATCACACAAGAGGATTGACTGGTAACAGAGAACACCAACCACCAGAGACAGGAAGAATTGTCCAAAGTTGTTAAGAGCACTGACTAGAGAGATTTGTAAAGGTGGACTGGAACAACAAAAATAAACTTTGCATTTGAAGTCTATGTGAAGTAAATGAATGAAGGAAATAAACATTCAAATAGAAACACTTACTAGGACAAGGAAGTAGAAGCCATCAATTCTCTGATCATTCTGAGAAGGCTTCACAGAAGGCATGGTATTTGGGGATCTAAGATGCTGAAGTTCTTGTTAGAAAGTGTATATGGGAGTCATGCATGGATGGGCACTCAAAACTGCCCAAGTGACTAGGGCTTGTCTAAAAATTGTTGTAAGTGAAAGGAACTTGGAAGTTGAGCCCTAGATATGAGTTAGATTTGGAAGAACCACTCCAAGTTCTCAGGCTTAGTAACTGAGATAACGTTTTTCTACATGGAAGTTACAGTGCTACTAAGTCCTTCAAGAACTTTAGCTGTACTACAGTTGTTCAGACTGCAAAATCTATTCATAAAGTTCTGTAAGACAATTCAGAATCACCCTAAGTCTACACTAAATTGCTAAACAAGAAAATCAGGGCAACCACTGTTTTTCACCCAATCTGATATACTATATTTGCATCATAAGACTTGCCATAATTTTATGTAGCACCAATGCTGGCAATTACATTTTAATGTAATCTTTCTTCCTCACTTAAGAAAATTTTAAACTTAGTCAGACTTATTTAAACAGGAATTTTGTCACTTATTATCCTGGTACCTTAAGAGGACTGATGATTCAGAATTTTTTTTAAATGCTCCATTATATAAAAGCAAGAAAAATCATGACATAATTAAATCATCTCTGGATGCTGAAAGGCTCTACAAGCATATTAACAAAAGAAGATATAGATTTGGTGACATGAAAATTAACTTCTATACATAAAAGGAACTTACACACAGAGGGGCAAGCAACACAAGGAAAGCATGCCTGCTACATAAATAAAATAGAGTAGGTTACTACCCTTAGTATATAAAGAGTTCTTACAATTCAATAAGAATCAACCCATAGAAAAATGGGCCAAAGAAATAAACAGTACATTTGCAAAAGAAGCATATTAATGCTAACAATCAATGAAAAAAAGATAAATCTCATGATTTGTTAAAATGCAAATTAAAACAATAAAATATTTTTCATCCTTCAAAGATTTGTTTTTGTTTTTGTTTTTAATATCCAATAGCCACTATGAATGAGCATGAAAAATTATCATTCTAACACTCTGCTCTAGGACTATAAATCAGTACATCTTTCCTCAAGGGAAATTTAGAGACTTTCAACTGTATATATTTCCTTTGGCAGAATTAGCCTATTACCCTATAAATTCTTTCAGGAATTCATCCTGTAGGAAATTTATCTATGTACAAAGAGATTTGCATGCAAAAATATTTATTACAATATATTTATGATGTTTTAAAAATCAGAATCAATCTATATGTGCAAAATTATGCAAGTAGTTAAATCTATTATTGTAAAAGTCTCTGATAGAAACCACACAGGCATCAAAATATCTTTTGTAAAATTTACAGTATTATAGAAAAATGATATGTGTAGTGATAAAATCCAGATACAAAACCATATTCAAAAGGCAATATTTTTGGATGTTTGAAGTAATTACATTGTGTGGCAGGTAATTTTGATTTCTGCTCTTCCAAGATTTCTACTATAGGTGAGTATTATTTTTATAACAAGGAAGTGTGAAAAAAGGAGAACACTTTGGTCACCATAATAAAAAGATAAGAGCAACACATTCTTTTTTTTCTTATCAGATAATGCAAATAGTAGAAGACACAAAACACAGACACTATAACAATTGTGATTTCCAACTGTGTCCTGTGCTTGAAAGGATTAAAGTAGTATCACTCTATGTTTTGGATTGTGAAGAATAAAGACATATCATGGGTAAGAAAGAATTTATTTAATGATATAATTTGTATGATTTTACATAACTACTATGTACATTTGGACTTTAATAACACATTTCATAATGTAGTCTTGAAATGACAATTAGCTTATCACATGTTAATTGAAGACTCATTATCTAAGGCCTACATGATGCAGATAATTTGATATGTAATTGCAGATAATTTTTAAAATAAACCAAAATCACCAGAATTTTAGGAATATGCCACTGTGTACAGACCTGGATACAGGAGCAAGTTTTCTCTAAGATGGATTAGAGAATAAACTTGTCATCTTTATGAGTATGGCTTTTCCATCCTGTTCATCCAAGGTGCTCCAACTCTGATTGCCTTCCCTTGGATGAAGGCAAGATTCAGCCTGCATGCTCATTAAACTGGGAGATATTTTGAACACTCTGCTACTTCAGTCAGCTTGCTCTGAGACAAAATTTCTTTCACTTTTTACTAGATCCCTGACACACAGGGAGAATTCAAAACATCTCCCCAGAGACTGGAGGTCAAATGCAGTGGTGTTTTGCTCTATGATCTGACCTGAGAAACAATATTTTTTCTAAGGGGCTGGAAAGCTGAGTGTACAATTCACCTTATTTTGATTGATGGATTTATCGATGATGAGATAGTGGTTATGCAAGTATTCAGTTGTATTATTAAATGACAAGTACTGGGGAGAAAAAAAAATCACTTTTAGCAAATACGAAACTTTAAAACTGTTTCAAAGTAGAGGAAAATTGAATGCTGTTTCCCTTCGCCTCATGCTGCAACATTTAGCACACTTCCTTTTTTCCAAAGCCACACAATTTACAGTAATGTCTGTCTGACATTACTTTAATGTGTTTAAATAAAAAAATTCCCCTAAAAATATCTCTTTTGAAACCGATATCCGGGTGACAGTAACAATGGCATCAATTACAGAAATGTTACTGACAACAAAAACATTCAATTCACCAACAAAGGTCAGCAGTAAATCTCTTTAGAATATGTATAGCTCATAAAAGTAATGGGTTTGTGACTGTGATTGAAACAGATGTTCATAAAATCAGCATTTAAACATGAAGTCTCTGTCAAATAAATGAAGATGAGATTAATTTAACAAGTTAATTCCAAAGCTGAATGGGAGAAAAAATTAACAGTAAGGCATCGTACTCAACACAGACCAGTTTGTGGGAAAGACAAGAATAGTGTAGTGAACTAGCAACTGGAGAGCCAAAGATGGGTTTTGTGTAATGAGAGCTTTGAACATGGCACATTTACTTTATATGTTATTATTACAGCTAATTACTTTTTATTCTTTGTTATATCAACATCTATAACACAAAAAGGTAAAGACATTTGGTCAGTTTCCTTTCTCCATTAGTTGGAAATGAGAAAGTTTCATCTCAACTAACTTAATTCTAGTTTTACCAAACACCCCCCACCAAAAAAGAAAAAGATATTAGAACTATTAACAACTGTTATTTTCAAATGCCAAGTTTGGGGATCCAAAGGCAGCATGGGAGCCAAAGCTGGAGTATTCTCAAACACCTAGAGAATGTTTAAGAATTTCTTTCCCAAGCAGGTGCGAGCCATTATCCAAACCTCATAAACATGTGCCTATAGCCCAGTTCTCTCTGTTTGCATTTTGTTTCTACAAATAAAGGGATGGTGCAGAAGGGTCATTGCAGGGGCAGAAAGGCCCCATGCTGCTTTACATAACCACAAACAAAGCATGACCCTGAACCCTGCAGCTTTCCCATTATGTTCCTGAGTATGAAGTAAATCTTGAAGGACTTAAGTGTGTTCTCACCACTCATAAGCAGCAAGCAGAATTTGGGTGGCCTTGCTATGTTGGGACTGCCTGCTGTTGTCTGCAATCTTTCTTGTAGACTGATGAAGGGCAGGAGGGTAACACTGGCTTTAAATCTGCATAAAATAATGACAGCTGTGGTTGAAGTTTGGTTTGTCTTGCTCACATAATAGAAACCTGGCCAGAAGAGTTTTGCACAAACTTTCTCCACAAAGGGGACAAAGAAGTTAGCATAACACAGGGCTAGGGCAAAAGGAGTTGGCCTCAAAGGCAAATGTCCTGCCTGAGGGTTGCAGCCCTGGGCAAGTTTACTCTGGATTCAGTGAGACCAGGATATGACAATGGAATGTTCTTGGGGTAAAATGGTTTATACCCAGCTTTATTCTCCCAGCAGTAGGTCAAGCACTAGAATCACATCTGCATCCAGCAGTCTGCAGGCCTGTAATCCACCTCCGCCTCCACCCAGAGCATGGAGCAGAGCTCTTTATATAGTATCTGGGTCAATAATAGCTCATTGCCTATGGGTGTGGAACATTAGTCTAGCAGCAGGCCAGTTACATCATCAAGTAGTTTAGGTTAAGGTGAGGACACTGGCCATAGGAATGTCCATTTTCCCCACAGTAAGTTTCTGAAAATTATGCTCTCAGTGAAAGACTTGATTTATGCTGAAATAATCCTTTCAGTGCTCTCTATAGGACTGCCTTCTGTAAAGATTGTAAAGCTAACTCTTGTTGAACTAATTTTATTTGGGGTCTTGCTTTACAATTTTTGACATAATTCACCATATAGCTCAACTTGGCCAAATAAATTGGTATCAGTATAAACCCTTAAACAATTCAAATCCCCTCTTTAAAGAACAAGATCTAAGACAGCCAATAATTAACTATATTGGACTTCTTAACTAAGGTCCTTTTTTGGTTCATTGACTTATTTCTTCATGCATATTGTGACCATTTAGTTTATCTCATTAAAACTGAAAATACCAAAATGATCATTTTCATTATACAATTTAATACAATATAACTAGTTAATGTCAGTTAACAAGCATGTATTGATCTAGTATTATTAGTAAAGCACTATGATAGATCAGACATATCTCATTTTATTGCACTTTGCTTTATTGCACTTTGCAGATATTACATTCTATACAAGTTGAAGGTTTGGTTTGTGGCAACTCTGCCTTGAGCAAGTCTATGGGCACTATTTTTCCAACAGCATTTGCTCACTCTGCATCTCTGCATCATATTTTAGTAATAATATTTCAAACTTTTCATTACTATTATATATTCTTATGGTGATTTGTGAGCAGTAATTCCAACTTGATGAAATAAGCTC
This sequence comes from Manis pentadactyla, assembly GCF_030020395.1. Classification (NCBI taxonomy): domain Eukaryota; kingdom Metazoa; phylum Chordata; class Mammalia; order Pholidota; family Manidae; genus Manis; species Manis pentadactyla. The sequence continues at coordinate 144,830,233 of NC_080021.1, read as the reverse complement.
AGATGATGGTTAGCACTTTTTGAGCAGTGAAAATTTTTAAATTAAGAAACATGCACTTATTTTAGGCATTATAGACTACAGTGTAGTGTAAACATAACTTTTATATACACTGAGAAACCAAAAAATTCCTTTGATTTGTCCTATTGCAATATTTGCTTTATCAGGGTGGTCTGGAAATAAATCCTCAATATCTCCAAACTATGCTAGTACTATGCGGGTGCAATGCTGGTGGAGAAAAGGGTACAAAATAAAAGAAGAGCATTAGTTGTACCCTCAGGAAGCCTATGTGGAAAAAATGAAGTTCCTATGGCCAAGATCCTCACCTGAACCAAAACTACCTGATGATTGTACTGGTCTGCTGCTAGGCTACTGCTTCCACACCTGCTGGCAATGCACCATTATTGTTGGTGTTACTATATAAAGAGCTCTGCCCAGTGTACTGCACAGAGGCAGAGACAAAGGAGGATTACAGACCTGCAGACTGTTGGATGCAGACGTGATTCTAGTGCTCGACCTACTGCCAGGAGAACAAGCCTGGTAATAAGCCCTTTTACCCCAATAATCCATTGTCATTCCTCAGTGTCACTGAATCCATAGTGAACTTGCCCGGGGCTGGAATCCATTGGCAAGAAAGCTTATCATATGACTGGAACAAAAATATGTGTGTGTGTGTATATATATATATATATATATATGTATATATATATATATATATATATATATATGAAACAATCTGAAAAATGGTTTCTTTTTAATGTATTTTTTGTTAGAAAATATTTTTTCTGATTGCAGAAGTAATATGGATTAATTATAAACAATTCAGAATACTCAAAAATACAAAAAGAAAAAGGTTTAAGTTACCCATAATCCACCACCCAGAGAAAACCACCACTATTAATATTTTTAAATAAAGTTTTTATTTTAAAATAGTTCTAGATTTATAGAAAAATTGTGAAGATAATACTAAAAGTTCTCATATACCCTACACTGTTTCCCTTCTTATTAACATATTAGTATAGTGTATTCATTATAATTAATGAACAAATATTGGTATAGTATTATGAACTAATGTCTACACTTAGTTCAGATTTTTCTTTTGGTCATTATGTACTGCTGTGGATAAAGTGAATGTTCCTGTGGCCAGGATTCTCACCTGGCCCTGGTTGGCCAGCTCACTAAACACGTGTGGGCAATACATTGTTACTGACATATAAAGAGCTCCGTCCAGTGCTCTGGGTGACACGTGGCATGGCCACAGGGCTGCTGCACAGCTACAGGGGAGGAGAAGCTGGAGTGGTGGCAGTGCCAAGGACAGAGGCTGAGATGGTTGTTGGGGCAGAGAGACCCAGAGGCAGAGACAGGCTTGCTGCATGCAGACTCACTCTGAGTGGACAGGATTCTAGTGATTGACCTGCCACTGTGGGAATAAAGTTGGGTATAAACCCTTTCACCCCAAGAATGTTCCACTGTCATTTCTTTGGTCTCACTGAATCCATAGTGAACTTGTCCAGGTCTGAAACCCATTGGCAAGACAACTGCTTTCTCTGATAAAGCCCTTAACATATTAGTCCTACTTATTTTAAATTCCCTGTGTGATAATTATAACAGCTGTGTCATATCTGTTGGTTCTGATGGTTGCTTTGCCTCTTCAGGCCATGTTTTTTTTTTGCCTCTTGTTATGCCTTGAAATATTTTGTTCAAAGACATTTTGTAACAGGTAATAGAAACTGAGGAAATGGGCCTTTGGTAAGAGGACTGGGGCTTTTAATCTGACCAAGGGTTAGGTTGTGTTTAATATTTATAGGAGTTTGTAGATGCTGGAGTTTTTACATTCCTCTTATGCCCCTGTTTTTGTCTTCCTCTTAACTTTGAGCTCCCCTCAGTATTCCTCCTCAGAGAGAGTCTGTGTCCTAACACTCGTTAGCTGTCACCCACTGATCCTGGAGCCCTACTGGTGTCATGGTAAGGTGTGAGGGAGCGGAAATGTTCTATAATCTTATGAATGAATCTTAATTTTTCTTTGGTCCATGACCTTCAAAAACGCTTCTCCAGTGGTTTAACTTTTCTTTTTAAACCAACTTTAGGTGAGAAAAGAAGTCTAGAGGTCACTGGAATAAGAAGAAATCTCTTCTCCCACCTGCAATACAGCTCTGATTATAAGCTTTTTCCCAGGAGGGTAGGCTTTCTCATGGAGAACTCTCTGGGTGTATTTCACAGGGATTTGTCTTCCTCCCTCTTGGATGATTCTTGGATCTTTGTGAGAATCTAGTGGATTTTCTGCAAGCAAAACACATTAAAGTGCAAGAGTTCCCCAAGACCATGGTCCCGGGGGTTTCTTATTCTCAAATCAGTCCACACTTAGCCTCCAGCAATTTGTCAAAATTACCAGTGAAATGCCTTACCAGTTTATGGCTCCAGAGGCTTCTGTTCCAGGTGAGCAAATGTCAGCTGTGACTGGATTTGCCTTTCTCTTCAGATTTCAGGGCAGTGATCTGACTTGCAATTTCAATCACAACCTCATTTCTTCTTTGAGTCAGTTTGTTCAGCTTTTCCTTGGAAGAATGGATGTGATGACTTCCAAGCTCCAAGCTCTTTTTGCATATCAGACCTGAAACCAGAAGGCCCACTATTAACATTTTGATGAGTATAGTTCACATTTTTTCTATGGGCATACTTTACAATTTTTTTACCCATTGTTTCTAAAAGTCAGATCAAACTCTACATACTTCTTTATTAACCTTCCTTTTTTTTTTTTTACCAAAGTTGTGTGAACATTTTTCCATGTACATAAGTATTGATCTATGTTACAAATTTTAATGATGTTACAAATTTTAATAGTATTCATATGTGGCTTATTAAGAAAAATACACAAAACTTGGAAATACTGTAAAAATATGGCACACCCTTTCAATGTTAAATAAGGCAAAATCCTCTCAAAGATCATCTATAAGAATAAATTTTGTTAAACTTATTCTTTACCATTTAATAAAGGTTCCAGAATTACTGACATTGTATGTTCACTTAGAGAAATTTTTTTCCAATTCAGATGCAAATATTTTCTTTCCAGGAGAAAATACAATCCCAAAATTTAGGATGCATTGCCCTTTAGGATATTAGCCAGTTTTATAACTAAACTAGCATTATTATACTAATAATCATTTACTAAATTGTTAATAAATACTAACTCATCAAATGCTCTTTGAGCCATTCTTTAACTCTTACTGATTCCCTTGCTAATTAATGAGTAGAATAAAATCTTCAACATGTTCATTCTATATTTGAATGAGATCCTTGATTAGACATTCTTGAAAATTATTCTTTAGTAAGTTTTACCATAATTTATGTAACTATTCCCTAATGTGTTGACATTATGTTTTTCTCATGTTTGCTGTTAGGAATAGCATTGTAATGAGCATAACTTGTTAAAAATATAATTTTGACTCATCTCTGATGTTTCTTTGATACAGATTCCTAGAAGTCCAATTCTAGATCAAAGACTAGTCTTAAATTTTTTATTCGTGTTGCTGAATTGCTTTTCATGAGGTTTGTACCAATTAATTCTCTCAATTGCAGGGTATTACAATAGTGACCTTTCTAACTTTAAACTCATCTTCCCAACAATAAACATTTTAATTTATTTTAAATATTTGGACTTTGGTAGATATAGTGTCTAGTTGTTTATTTTGCAGTTTTGTTTACTATATTGATTACTATTGAGGTATATATTTTGATGGTATTTTGGATTTTCACACACCTATGGAATCTCTCACTTGAGAATTATGCATTTATTGTCCTTTGCCCATTTTCTTATTGAGATGTCTTTTACTTACTGATTCATTAAAAACTCTTTACATAGCCTCTGACATCTGGTTTTAATAGTTTGCCTGTTGTTTTTAATTTCATTTATGGTGTGTTTTAATACACAGAAGTTTTTATATCTTATGTAATCAAAATTATTTTCTACTTTCTTTTTGAAATGCCTGTATACTTACTAATATCAGATTATCACTACTGTTGACAATGATTGCCTAATAACTCCATTTCAACATTTAACTCTTAATATAGCTGAGATTTATTTTGGTATAACGTGATGTAGAGATATCATTTCTTTTTCCAATTTGTTAACCACATTCTTAAAAATTGGTACTGAATATCCTTCTTTTCTCCCCTAATCTGATACAATGTCATTTAAATACACTAAATTCTTATGTATACACTTTGTTTCTATAATATCTATTCATTTCAGTGGATTTATTTGTTCTTGCCTGTACCTATTGTTTTAATTAACTAGGTAGCTAGTGCTTTTTAATAACTGCAATTTTTTCTTCTATGTTCACTTTGATACTTATATTTATTTTTATGTATTAACTTTAAAATGAAGTTGACAAATTTCCAGCCAAAGTAAAAGAGTTATTTTTATGGGAATTACATTCTTACAATAAACTGGAGACAATTGGCAACTTGTGAAATATTGAATATGTCCATCCAGGAACATAAAATGTAACTTTTATTAGATTCTTCTTCAATGTCCATCAGAAAAGTTTTTGGTTGTCTTCATTGCAGATTCCACATTGTTTTTCTTGAATCTGTCACAAAATGGTTTATATTTTTATTGTTTTGCTAGCCTAGGATATGATCATATTTTTATGTTCCATAGTCATTTCAAAATTAAATGTGTGTTTTTTGGAAGATTAAATATATACCTATTAATACTTAGAGTCATATTTTTCAAATTTTCTGTATCTTCTCTATCTTGTATCTATACGATACGGCTCAAAAACAATTTCATAACAATTTCAGGCCTGATATTTATAATCATGTGTGTCTCCTAGTTGGACTAAGACAGGCATTAAATCAGAGATCTGAACTCCGGCTGCACATTAGAATCATCTGAGTAGCTTTTTAAAAATACCAATGCCTGATTGGCCCATCCCAGAATCATTTAAAAAGAACCTCTGCAAGTGAGAGCCTGGGCTTGAGCACTGTTTATAAGTTCTCCCAAATAGTTCTAATGGAAACATAGTTGCAAACCATTATCCTAAATTGTTATCATAATCATGTAAAATTTACTGAATAGTTCTACAACCAATCACATTAACAAGTGGGTGAAATACTACCTGGACACTCAAGAAATTTACATATTAAGCCATCAGCAAGGTAGACTGTGTATCTTAAAACACTGAGCATTGGAAATCTGAGTCCTAAACCTGATGCTTTAACAGGCTCTATATCTCTAACTTGAATAACTATTTTTTTATATTCCTCTATGCCTTATTTTTCTCCCTTGTAGTGCAAGTTGGGTGAACTAAGTTATCTCTGGGAGAAATTTTTAACTCAACCATTTAAAAATATTCTGTAAGAACAAGTCAAGAAATGAACAAATCAGGGATATATGCAGTAGGATGCATAAACAGACCTGTTTAGCTTGATGGTGAGATTTCATACAGAGTCTCAAACTCAGAGGGCTTTGGGGCCTGAAAGTTAGCATCTATTTGTTAAGCAGGTCTAAGAAGTATGATGTCTGTTTTCAACTTCAGGCTCATGCAATTTCTAAAAGACACTCAAATTCTATTATATAAACCATTGTCTCCAAAGTGAGGTGACCATCACCTATCAAGTACCCCAAATGCTCTATTGGGCTGAAACAAAATGATAAGCTTTATTAATTTTTAATACATAGATAGTAATGCATATGTAAGTGTGTAAATTAAAATACTTATCCTGGGAAAGAATACTCAAAATTTCTTCATTAGTTCAATACGTGATTTTGAAGAATCCTTAGATAGAAATGATATAAACCCGTCACCTGTTCTTGAACAAATTACTTAACTTGTTTGAATTCCTAACTGTAAAATGGGAATAATAACAGAACCTTTCTTGCATGGCTGTGGTGAGATTTAAATGAGACAATGCACAAATCTCAAAGAATGTTAGATACTATTACAACCAGTTAATATCCAAATTAGCTCTCGTACAGTCCACTAAAGCCATTTCTCCTCAGCCTTCCTGTTTCAAATCCCTCTGCTATATTGTTAACTCAAAAATTTTTGTAGAACACAGTCTAAACCTGTCACCATCCGACTTAAAACATACATTTGTTCATGCCCTGGCTATTTTGTCACCCTTTCTGGACACAGACCCAGTGGTCCACTGACCCTGGACTCTGTCGTTTTCTCGGTGCCAATCATTTTTCTTCTCTTTGTTTTTCTCTTTTGGGAATTCCCTTCCTCTGCTTTTTTTCTCCTAACAAAGTTCCCCACTGCCTGTGTCTGTTGATTACTTAGTGTCCATAGAGCATGTCTGGTAGAAATAGGAGTGGAAAAATGACAATGTATTTGGCATGTCTTGAAAGACATCAAAACTTACCAATTGTAAATAGACAAATGATGAGTTATTAGGAGACTTCAACCGAGAAAAATCACCAAGCTGAAAACCATCCAGATTGGTGTAATCACTATCCAGTAGGCGTGGCATTTTCTACAACAACCAAAGACAGCTAGGGCTAGAATTCAGAGAAAGGTGGGTGATGGGAAGAACAAGTCAGGGAAGAGGAAGCACCACCGCTGTCAAGGTGAGAGGATTGCAGGCTTGGTATCAAATAGGTGTGTGACTGTCAGTGAGTCAGTAATTCCGGACTTTCTTCATCTGGTAAAATTGAAGAGGCTGAAAGAGAAAACATATAAAATCCAGGTTTCATCATTCTGTCGTTCTCTCTACAAAGAGCAAAAATTTCAATATGTTAAGTTAACATTTATGTTGTTCAACTTTAACCTACTGTGTGTGTGGAGTGCATGTGTGTTTAATCGTGAAATCAGAGGGAAAATATGCACCTCCCTGACACCTTAGGCATAGGAAAATCTCTACACTGATCTAAATAAAATAAGTGCCATTTAAATACCTGAGCATAGCTATTCCAGATGTTATGTTATCCTGACTTCCTTCTCACCTCTTTATTACCCAGGAGGACGGACATTTGAATCTAATTAGATTCCTTTACTGTAAGGATGTACAAGTGTTTCTTGGTCCACATAGTTTGTATTGCTCTTTAAAAGGTGTTTCAAAATTACCATTCTATCAATTAAATCATTTGAAATAAACCAGAAGCTCTCACTCATCAAAGGAAGCCCGTGACGAATTGGTGTATGGAGCAACTATTTGTTTTGTAAGGAAACTATAGGAGTAGGATAGATACTCATCAGTGTCTCAACAGGAGGCTTTTTTAAGGTTTAGGACATTTAGAAATGTGTATATAAATATAAATATAAATGATTTAAAAAATTGCATAAATATAAATGTATATAAATTGTTATGAAAGGCAGAACCATTCAAATGAAAATAGTCATGTAATCCTGGATGTGCTGTCTAGTCACTGCGTGTACAAGGTAAGCCACATGTTGAGCCTTGAAATATGGATAGTCCAAGTTGATATGTATTGTGAGTGTAATACACTCAAGTGTTTGGAGATTTAATGCCAAAAAGTGAAATACCTCATTAACAATTTTTATATTGTTACACCTCAAAATGATATTTTTGATATATTGGGTTAATAAAATTTATTATTAAAGTTAATTTTACCTATTGCTTTTTCTTTAATGTGGCTACTACCAAAATGAAAATCACATATATGGCTCACATTATATTTCTATGGACAATACTGATGTAAAGGCCTGAAATAATGGAGTTTTACTTGGAATAATGCATGTGTGGGCCTTCTACACCTTTATCATAGGTACAGGAAAATGGAAATTATGATTGAGTGATTTATTTTGTTATTCTAGAAGAACTTGATTTCCTATTTCAAAGTGCACATCTAATTTGATATGGAGATCCCCAATGACATTTCTCCAAAAATTTTATATGTGAATACAATAAAAAAATACTGTTGGTGATGTTGAAAGCCTTTCTTCATTAAAAGATTTTCTAGATGCACTCAACATGAGCTTTATACAGTGTACTTAGAAAAGAAAATGCTTGAGATAGCAGAATGTGCGAAAACAAACAAACAAAATGCAAATATAGGAAGTACAGAAGTAGTTTCAGCTATCAGGCAATGCTGTGCTGCTTCTAAGTCAAAATATACACTCTACATATTCAATTAGTGATTGAATGCCTAAAACCAGAAGTCTTAATCTGACTTAGAGTGGACTTCCTTCATCAAACAAACAAAAATCCTTGAAAAGTTCTGAGCCTCTTGCTTAAAAAAGGTCAGGCTTGACTCACACATATAAATTATTCACAGAAATTAATATCCTTTTGTGTAACGTTTTTGAAGTGGAACAGTTGTAATAATATGTGAGGCTAAAATTGTTGAACCCCTGACAGACTTCTTTATCATAAAGGTTTGGATCTGTAACTAATTAAAAGTGAGTCTTCCGTATGGAGATTCAAATTCACATAAAAACTGTCCCAATGGGAAAGACCTTTCACATTTTGGAAGACATAACTTTGTTTTTCTCTTTCCCTGTTGTTTCCTTTAATGACTGGTAATAAAACAGAAGGAAATACATTTTAGCCCTAAGACACATCTGGAAATGATATTTCAAGTAATCCCCCATGGGTCCCCCAGAATGGCATTTAATCACCCTGTTGACCTACTTCCCTTACGTCTGGGAACTCTCTAGATGAAATCAGAAGAGTATTGACAGTACTGCAATTTCCTTGGGGCTTTGGAAAAATAAATATGCATTCCTCTCCTTTAAAACTCAGCAATGGTTACGCCCATATTCATAACAGCACTGGTCACAATAGCCAAATGGTGGGAGCAACCCAGGTGCCCATGGAAGGAAGAATGGATAAATAAAATGTGGCCTATACATACAATGAAATATTATTCAGCCTTTAAAAAGAAGGAAATCCTGCAATAGGTGACAGTATGGATGAATCTTGAAGAAATTATGTTAAGTGATATTAGCCAGTCACAAAAAATCAACTACTATATGATTTCTCTTATATAAGGTATCAAGTTCATAAAGGCAGAAAGTAAAGGGTTGTTTTCAGGGCCTGGTGGGAGGGGTGAGTTATTGTTTCATGTGTATATGGTTCAGTTTTACAAGATGAAAAAGTTTTGGAGCTTGGTTACACAACAATGTGAGCATACTTAACACTACTGAACTTATATGAACACTTAGAAATATACTGAATTATATGAACACATAAATTTTTATGTTATGTTTTTCACCACAATTTAAAAAAATTTTTTTAACTCAGCAGTAACGTCCTCTTCCTTTAATTCAATGATTTGACTGGTTGAGTCAATGATATTTATACTCCTCGAAGACATCAGAAATCCACTTTGGAAGGGGAGTTCATCAAGTATTCAGTGTTGGAACTCCAAGGCCCTGAAGACAGCTAACCCACACCTACTGTTGTACATGCAGTTAAGAGGCGTGAGGTTCAGGGAAGCAATATGGCTTTGACCTAAGACCATGAAGTTAATTGTTTGTACAGCCAATTACAAAACTTAAATTACAAATTACAAAAATTAAATAACTTCACAACTTAATACTCTTTTTTCTTACACATATCTGTGCCCTTGCAAACCTTCCTGTAAAACGTGTTATTACAAAAAAAATTTAATGAAAAATCGCCTAAGGTGTTAATCATCACCAAGTTCTTGTTTTCTCTGATGGCATGTTTTCACTAACTCAGTTGATTACCTGCCCCCAAACTCTTGAACAAATACAAACAGATAGAAGTATAGAAATGGTGAGGTCTCATTAGTCTGTGACTTCCCTGGTGGTCTAGACTTCAGCAATTTATTTTTAGGGTCTTGATCTTCTTCAACACTAATGCAAACTGCTGCTGAATCACTTGTTCTGAGAACATCAAAGCTGTGGTCTGGGCTCTAGTGAGGTTCATATGCCTAGGATGTTTAGAAGACTGAGTATTTAAAGAGACATGATTAACTTTAATTATTTGTACATAATATCTATCTACCTAAAGAGATTGAGACAAAAACACAAAGGAAAAGATGAAGAGGAGAGTATGATAGAGCCTCCCAATTAGCTACTTAGAAACTTCAGATGATGAATTTACCCTCTGAAGTGTCTAATCCACCTCTACTGCATTTCCCCCTCCAATCCTCCAGAAAGCCAGGCCACCCACAAACTCAAGTTTTTTATAGTTCTTTTCCCTTGTTGAGAACAAAAACAATTCCTAAGGTTCACAACCATTGCTGTCCACAACACCCATGACCTCTCTGTCTAATCCAGAGAAGTTGACTTCTGAGAACATGCTCAACATGGCTTTTGCTTTTAATTTGGTCAGTCTCTCAAGCACAATATCTCAATGATATTATTTTTGCCCACAGGTAGTCACTACAACTCTTTAGACCTGCAGCTCCCTGTCTCTCCACCAGGGCTACCTGTGTGGACTGCATTGAACTCAGAGGGTGCCATGGAATACTTAAATACTTATTTATTTTAATCTTCCAGGTAAATTTTATTATTTTTTTTTACTCTTTTTAATTGGAATATAGTTGATAGCCACAAAATACTTTAAATTGTTGAAGGAGCATAGCAACACTCAGTCACAAATTTGGACATTGTATGAACTATTATCTCTGGAGAGTTGACAGTTTCAACATTAGATCACACTTTCTTTGTTGATGTCATATTTTTGTGTAGATGGGTATTTAGCAGTTGCTGTGATATAAAGCAAGTACCTTGGAAAAATCAATGTGGACATCGGTTGTGGACTAAGGAATGAGGATGACAATATTCAATCTGATTCTAAGTTTGAGAAGTTGTTCCATGCGCAACATGTGCACCCACCCTATTAGTAAGTAACTGTTGTAACCTAAGAAAAAAGTAAAAATAGTATTTTGTCTTTCAGTAATGTGTATTTTTTTTCAAATGGTTACTAAGATGTTAGGGCACATATACATACTGAATTGTTTGAATCTAAATACTTAAAAAACAACTATGAAGGATTTAAGGATTTCTCTTGGCTTAGGGACAACATGAAAAATTACTGAGACACTAAGGTCTCCCTGAATTGAAAAAATTGGGGAACTTTTGCTATAGGAGGTCCTAGAGTGGATATCATGGTTGATTATTGACACCCCAACATATCTTCTGACAATGATGGCAAGGAGGAATTCTTTTACAAAAAATGTGAATTTGAAGTGATGGAATATGGCTTCCAACTTCAAATTTAAATAGATTTTTTGTCTAAATGATGGTTCTAGAGCACACTAAAGAGTCAGTTATCATTGACTTTACTTCTTAGAATCATGTACTAAGAAATTCTCATTCTGTTTTAAAGTAAAAAAAATACAAGAAATCTCCCATGAGCCTTGACCTTCCTGAACCTGCCAAAATGCATCAAGGAATGAACATCAATGGAGCACCTGCAACGATTTTCTCTCATTGAGACACGTTTCCAGGTAGGTATTCTGGGTAAGAATTTCCGTTACCTTGCATATTTTCCTGGAAATCTGATTTCCAGTTTTTAGGTGTCATTACAATGTCATGATGAAACTCACAGGAAGAAGTCATGTATGGATTTCGTATGTTCACTATCAAAATAAAAACAAGTGATTTTAAACTGCCTAGTATATTATTAGGCACTTCTCCATTATAAGAAAACTCAGATTCTTGAAATGCTTTTAATTTGATTTAAGAGTTCCTTATCACAATTACAATTCTGTAGCAGTTGGTTGCAATACACAAGCAGTTGATTGCCAATACACCCATCAGGTTTTGCCTTTCTAGTCCAATTTTTCTGACCTATGTCTTTTGCTAGAAGCCACTTCAAATATATTCAGAAAAAAAAGTGGAGTAATACATTCCAGTAAAAAATTATGATGTTGATGCTTACTTGGACTTCCTTGAAGCAAATTTGTCAACAAAATTGATTCCTCATCCTTCAGCATGTTTGTGTTCAGCAATAGTAGCTAATCCTGCCAAATGGGGCAACTTTGGGGTATTCGTCTTAATTATTTTCATCTATTATTAGCTAATGACCAGCAGACACACAAGAATGTATCCTAGATGCTCCTTTGCCTGTATCTAGTCTTCATTCATTTTACCCTAAGAGATTTTCCTTGTTAAAAGCCATGTGGCTGGGACAGATGGTCTGCATGTGTTGTCTCCATCTTTATCAACATTGTGGACATTTCTGTTGGGGTGACTTGACAGTAGTAGAATTTTCAGGAGTATCTGTCCCAGAGCCATCTGGCACTTTTCAGCTTCAACCCCTGAGGTTTCATGAGTGTCTTAACATGAAAGAAGTAATAAGTCTCTACCCACTGCAATTGCTGAAGTGAAGGACCAGGACTTCCTGTATCGACTAATGTAAGGCAGAGATAATCTTGGAAAGAGTGCTGACTCCTTAATAGTCAAAGATCTATAAGATTAAACTGAGAGTTTATTTCATGTGAATAGGATAATAATAACCTCTAAAGCCAAAGGACCTGAGTGCTATCTTATCCCCTGTAGCAGTGAAAGTTTGAGGAAGCCACAAGTATCCTCAACTTCAGCTTCCTTATGTGTAAAATGGGAATAATCTTAACATCTAAATCACAGACTGGTTGGGAGACTAAATTTGAAAGTGATATTCAAATATGAGTTATTACAATGACCTAAGGGGAAAGCCAGTATTTTGAACTTAGCAGGGTTGGGTCATCTGTTTGATTTTACTATGTTTACTGTGTATAAGTTCTTGTTCGTGTTTTATTTCTTGTGAATTACTACTGTAATGGCTCAAGTTAATTCTTACAGTAGGAAAGTGCTGTTGGAAGACAGTCTTGCTTTACCCCTTCCTAATACAAGCACTTTAAAAAGACACCTGTTTAGCACCTTGGTAATAGCTAATATAAAACTAATGCTCAAACTATTTAAAAGCCTCAACGGTTTTTTTTTTAATTAAAGTATCATTGATATACAATCCTATGAAGGTTTCACATGAACAACGTTGTGGTTTCAACATTCACCCATATCGTCAAGTCCTCACCACCCCAAACCCATCACAGTCACTGTCCATCAGCATGGTGAGATGCTATAGAGTCATTACTTGTCTCTCCATGCTGTACTGCCTTCCCTGTATATGCTGCCATGCTGTATATGCCTTCCCTGACCTACCTATATATTGTGAGTGCTAATTATAGTGCCCCTTAATCCCTTTCTCCCTCCCTCCCCACCCACACTCCCCAACCCCTTCCCTTTGGTAACCACTGGTCCCTTCTTGGAGTCTGTGAGTTTGCTGCAGTTTTGTTCCTTCAGTTTTGCTTTGCTGTTATACTCCACAAATGAGGGAAATAATTTCTTACTTGTCTTTCTCTCCCTGGCTTATTTCACTGAGCCTATTACCCTCTATCTCCATCCATGTTGTTGCAAATAAAAGCCTCAACCTTTTTATAAAACTTTCAGTAAATATAGTGTTATAACTCCATAACATTCTTTTCTCTGCAAAGTTGAAATTTTAACTTTTGGAAAATCTCTTCTCAGTTTAAATTCCAATTTTTAATTCTATCATTTTCTCTCAAAAGCCAGAGGAATTTCTTCCTAGTTTTGTTCTGTTGTTTTTGTTGTTTTGTTGTTCATAATTTGTTTCCATGGGTAGAATATCCTGAAAAGTTACTCTCTTGATGGAAATTAGTAAACAAATGCAAAGAGGGAGGTATTCTGAGTGCTCAGAAATTTCCCTTTCCACTTGCCTTCCTATTTACTCATCTCCCAGGGACAGCAGTTGCTTTCACAATTTCAGTAGCAAATGTACAATCCTTTTTCTTTTTCTTTTTTTTTTTTTTGTAGATAATTATTTTTTATTGAAGGGTAGTTGACACACAGTATTACATTAGTTTCAGGTGTACAACACAGTGATTCAACATTTATATACATGATAATTCTAGCTACCAGCTATCACCATACAAAGTTGTTACAATATTTTGACTAAAATGCTTATGCTATGCATTACATCCCGGTTACTTATTCATTTTACAATTGGAAGTGTGTACTTTTTTTTTTTTTTTGAGAGGGCATCTCTCATATTTATTGATCAAATGGTTGTTAACAACAATAAAATTCTGTATAGGGGAGTCAATGCTCAATGCACAATCATTAATCCACCCCAAGCCTAATTTTCGTCAGTCTCCAATCTTCTGAAGCATAACGAACAAGTTCTTACATGGAGAACAAATTCTTACATAGTGAATAAGTTACATGGTGAACAGTACAAGGGCAGTCATCACAGAAACTTTCGGTTTTGCTCATGCATTATGAACTATAAACAATCAGTTCAAATGTGAATATTCCTTTGATTTTTATACTTGATTTATTTGTGGATACCACATTTCTCTCTTTATTACTATTATTTTTAATAAAATGCTGAAGTGGTAGGTAGATACAAGATAAAGGTAGAAAACATAGTTTAGTGTTGTAAGAGAGCAAATGTAGATGATCAGGTATGTGCCTGTAGATTATGTGTTAATTCAAGCTAGACAAGGGCAATAAAACATCCAAGGATGCAGAAGATTTCTCTCAGAACAGGGGGGGTGAGGTTCTAAGCCTCACCTCTGTTGATCCCCAATTTCTCACCTGATGACCCCCCTGCAACTGTGCCTGTCTTAGGTTGTTCCTCCCTTGAGGAATCTTACCCGTCTCTGGCTAACCAGTCATCTTCCGGGGCCATACAGGGAAATGTAAAGTTGGTAAGTGAGAGAGAAGCCTTATTGTTTGAAAAGGTTAGCTTTTTACTTCTTTGCAGATTTATGCCCTGTGGCTTCTATGCCCAGCATTTGTCTTGAGGTATCTTTACCACTTGGAGGAATTATGATACTCGGTAAATTCAATATGAGGCAAAAATTCTATTTAAGGGTTGTAATTAGGAAGGAAGAAGAAAAGCTATAGAAGTAGTAGGCGGAAGAAAACATGGGAAGATTGATTATTTCTTTGACATATCTGCTTGTAGAGTAACTTCAGCATGGATAGGTTTTAAACTACTAATTAAATTGTGCACACACATTAACATAATAGGAGTACAGTTACATAACCAAAGCAGACCTATAATTACCGGCCATCTCCAATGAAACCAAGAAAACCAGTTAGGCACCTTAGGCATTTGTGAAAACTTATCTATGATATGGTGGCTATTGTCCAGCTGAACTTGAACAGTCTGAGAGAAATCAGACAAATTAAAACAACCCATTCTTGGTGACTGTTCACATCCCATATGTTCTTTTAACAGTAGATAGTCTGTAGTTATAAGATTTTGGAGCGCTACAATTTGCACTTCTCCTAATTCTTGGTTGAGTTCCAACAGTATAGATCCAGTCAAATTTGTTGTTTTACTGTATGCACAGGCCAGCTTAGATATCTCCTTCTTCATTCCCATGGCAAGTCCAGGAATCGGTGGGATGAGTGCATCTGCACCTGTAGCAGTGTGTGGATCTTTGTTGGGGTTTTTTGATGATCATCTTTTGGTATGAGTCTTCCAGAGAGTGCTGATGTTGGAAGTTCTTTTTCATATCGTATCTTAGTTCCTTTTCGGGGTAGCCCAATTAGGCTTTGATCCTCTGTATAAACACAAACAGACCCTTTGCCTACACTTTTATATGCCCTTTATACCATTGTGTAGAACTCATTGGAGGTCACCACACAGGAACTGCTTTTTTTGTTGTTATAATTAATCTACACTTACATGACAAATATTATGTTTACTAGGCTCTCCCCTATACCAGGTCCCCCTTATAAACCCCTTTATAATCACTGTCCATCAGCATAGCTAAATGTTATAGAATCACTACTTGTCTTCTCTGTGTTGTACAGCCCTCCCCTTTCTCCCACTCCCCCCATGCTTGCTAATCTTAATAACCCCCTTCTTCTTCCCCCACTTATCCTTCCCTACCCACCCATCCTCCCCAGTCCCTTTCCCTTTGGTACCTGTTAGTCCATTCTTGAGTTCTGTGATTCTGCTGCTGTTTTGTTCCTTCAGTTTTTCCTTTGTTCTTATACTCCACAGATGAGTGAAATCATTTGGTATTTCTCTTTCTCCTCTTGGCTTATTTCACTGAGCATAATACCCTCCAGCTCTATCCATGTTGCTGCAAATGGTAGGTTTTGCCCTTTTCTTATGGCTGAGTAGTATTCCATTGTGTATATGTACAACATCTTCTTTATCCATTCATCTATCGATGGAAATTTAGGTTGCTTCCAATTCTTGGCTATTGTAAATAGTGCTGCGATAAACATAGGGGTGCATCTGTCTTTCTTTTTCTTTTTTTAACTGACTTAAGATTCTTAGTCTGAGGTCTGCTTGGGATGCCACAGTTGACTGTTCTGTTCCTGGTGGCTTCTTGAGAAAAGGGGACTTTTCCTGCTTATCAGTTAATCCAAATCATTTGAATTACATCCTTCCCTTATTGCTGACTGCCTAGCAGATGCAAAGACTTTGGTAAGCACTGATTTCCTACAGTTGGGTGAGAGGAGGTGCTTCTGTATCCTGGACATCAATTTGGACCCACCTCACTTTTTGACTTGGTTTTAATGGATGATCCCTCTTTTATTCTTATTCCATGGTGGTTGATTTTTATTCATTTTATTTTATATTTTATTTAATTTTAATTTTAAATTTAAATCATAAAGAATTTCCTTGTAACACCTCCACTGGCCAAATACTAAATGATTACTTAAGGCAAGACTTAACATATAAACATGTTAGATGATGCAGGGCAAAAGGAAATTCCATGGCCAGGATTCTCACCTGATTCTAATTTTGCCCACTGTGTACATGTGATGAGGTAATATTTAACCTGCTGCACAGGCCCCAACTTGCACACCCGCTGGCAGTAAGCTATTTAAGGCCAGTATTGCTTTAAGAAGAGCTCCTCCCAGTGGTAGAGCGGGTCCATAAGCAGGAGCAGAGAGCCTGGAGAGAAGGGCAGAGGGAAGCAGAAGGGAAGCAGCAGAGCTCAGTGCTAGGAAGAGAGAAGGGAGAAGGGAGTCTGGAGCAGAGGGAGACAGGAGAGAACCAAGAGGGAGCCACGAGTGCAGGCAGTGCCTGGGGCAGAGATGGGAGCTGGGTCCAGAGGCAGAGACGGGCTTGCTGCTTATAGACAGCTGAGTGGCTGCAGTGGGAATAAAGCTTAGTATGAGTCCTTTTCCACTAGCAATGTTCCTTTGTCATTATTTGGTCTTACCAAATTGATAGGGAACTTGCCCAGAGCGGGGAACCCCCTCCATCTGGAGCTACAGATGATTTTCCAATTCCTACTCAATTTGACCTACTCCTTAGGTGACCAATTTGTCCTGGTTTACTTGGAACTGTCTCAGTTTTAACTGTGAGAAACCAGCATCCCAAGAAACTCCTCAGTCCCAGGGAAACCAGAGTACAGTTGCCTCCCCCCATCCCCACCCTTACCCAAGGTTTCAATTTCTGAGGTTTCAGTTACCCATGGTCAACTGGAAGCAGATGAGCCTCCTTATGACGTATCATCAGAGGGTCAACAGTAACCTAACAGTCACAGTGCCCACATCATCACCTTATGTCACCTCATCCTGTAGGCATTTTAGCATCTCACATCATCACA
This sequence comes from Manis pentadactyla, assembly GCF_030020395.1. NCBI lineage: Eukaryota > Metazoa > Chordata > Mammalia > Pholidota > Manidae > Manis > Manis pentadactyla. Next base: position 144,812,706 of record NC_080021.1, on the reverse strand, counting down.
GGAAGTGTGAGTCCAGCACAATAAGCTACTTTGAAAGAGAGAGACCACAGTCACGTAACTTTTATTGCAGCATATTTTTAGAATTGTTCTATTTTATTACTAGTTATTGTTAATCTCTTACTGTGCCCAGTTTACAAATTAAATTTTATCATAGGTATGTATATATCAGAAAAAGCATAGTATATATAAGGTTTCATACTTTCAGGCATCTACAGATGGTCTTGGAACATCTCTTCTGCGGATAAGGGGGGACAACTGTAGTTGGTCATCCCAGCACTACCCAACAGTGTGATTAATTTGGCCTAAAATTAGATTCTTCTGACTTTCTCTTAACTCGTTTCCACACACATCTCTTTTTGCACATTTGAGCTCTGTATATGAACAAGTTCAACTTATTTTACAGTGATTTGAGGTCAGAGTCAACTTGGTTTATAGTGATTTGCAAGCCTGCCTTTCATTTATGAAACACTCTTTTTTCTAATTCCCAGCATCCTATCCTCCTCCCTTTTCTTGTTGTGTCCACTTGTAAGTTGTAAAGGATTTTATAAAATGTGATCATTGAACTCTCTTTTTATGAATTATTTGGTTAGTTTTAACTTAAGTAGTCAGTTCAGTTGTAAGAAAAATAAATACTGCACCTTAAAATATTAACTGGATTTATCTCATAGTAGAATTATGGGTGACTTTATTTTCTTGTTTTCTAAATCATATTGTGTGTGCATTATTTTTGCAAAACAAAATATTTTCCTTAAATAACTTTGAAATTACATTTTAAATTATTTCAGTGAAACAAAATTAATGTTTACCAAAATTTATCCGTAAGATTTCACCATTTCTGGTCAGCATTGCCCATGGAAATAGACATAGAAAATTAACTAAATCTTCTGTCCAGAAAGATATCATGCTATGAAAGAAAGACATTGATCAGGGTCCAAGAAACTGAGAATTATGAAGCAGGTCAGTCATGTGATAAGGTGACAACATCAGTTGAAGAATGAGTGAAATTCCAGAACAAGATAGCCAGAGGCAAAATGGAATTTGGGAGGGGAATTTTGGTGGGTGTGAGGAAAAGAAGTCTTTGGATAATTTTTACTGGGCCAAGGAAACTTTCATTCATCTGAAAATATTTACTGATTACCTTCTATGCACCAGTGTTTACATCAATGAACCAAAGGTATAAAAAAAATCAATATCCTTATAGAACTTATATTCTAGTATGGTAGTGACAATTGATAGTAAATGTAATAAGTAGATTATATTTTAAAAAGTGAAAAGTGTTGTGGGAAAAAATAGGTTTAGGAGTATCAGGAATGCAAGGTAGGGTGGATAGAAGAAGGATTATAATACTAAATTGCAGGGAAGTGAAAGATTCAATCAGTAAAAGTTCTTAAAAAGGACCAAGTTTTACCAAGAGAAGAAAGTAAATGAAAACAATGACTTTGCAAAAATGCATTGGGATTCAGAATGCTATTTGACATCTGACCTGTAGACTTGGAAGGACAAAAGGGGGACAATGAATTAGCGTCAAGTGGACCCTGCCCAATTTGGGCCTCTTTACCTTCAAATTTGTCTGTTCCTATTTGTCTTTCCTGCAAATGAGATGAGCAAGGCAGTGGTGCTAACAGTTTGCAGGATATTATGGCAGGGAATTAGAGAAAGGCTATTTTGTGTGTACAAGCATCAGTGTAGACAAACTTTTTCTGCTGTGATCTGGGCTAAGATCTAATTCATTAGAATTTCCCTAGTGAAGCAAACAGATAGGAAAGATTTATATTTTTATCCTTTTTTTTCTGATATAAGATGCTACTGAAAAATAGTGTTAGTGTTTTAATTAATGATTGACTTATGGTATGTATGAATACATTTGTGTATTGTATAAGTGAATGACAGGATTAAAAAGATTTTAAACTACATAGATAAATGAAGCCACTAAGCCAATAACAACAAGAAAAGCCTTAGGGAGAAAAAGTTTGCTGCCAGTGACTCAGTATTCAATAAAGTATTTAAAGTCTGCTTCTTTAAAACTCAATCTTGGACTAAGTAAAACTTAGTCTGCAAGCAAGTGCAGAAAAGATATGCATCAATGCGATGAATGAGTGAACGAAAGCAGAGATACATGTAGTAGTGACTACAAACCCTCATGCATTATGAAAACTTAGTCATATATCCACTGTTGCCTTTTATTAAGAAAACTAAGCCTCCCAAATGAGATACATTACATAAATTGTACTGTTTAAAAATTGCTGTGTTCATTCTGAGGAGCTTAATTATGGTCATCATTTACCCCAAAAAATCAAAGTCTTGTCAGAGAATTCATAATAATGAATGTTTCCCATTAAAAATTAATGAACAAGTGGCTTCTTCTGAAGGTATAAAGTCTGTGGAATATCATCATTTTCTTTTCTTGTTTAAAAGAATTAATATTCATGCAAATTAGATCCAAATTACTACAGTTTAGATGGTTACTTAGTACTACAGATTATGGATTTGTTTATTACCATAGAAGCCAATTATATTTGTCAGCATAGGCCAGTCTATGCTGTAATAAACAAACCTTGAAATCTCAGTGGTTTCATAAAACAAAGGTTTCTGTCTTCCTCATGCAAAATGGGATTAAGTCAGAATACCCCTCAAAGTTGTTCTCCTCTCTACAGTGACTCAGCAAACTGCTACATCCATTTTATATCACTACCATTTCCCCTTTAGGATTATCCTGGAACAAAAAGAGACAGAAGGTTGTGCCTCAGACCTTAAATGCTTCAGCCTGAAGTAACACACACCACTTACATTCACAGCCCAGTGCCACATTGTATTGACTTTACTAACACATCCAAGAGATGTGGGAGAAAAGATGAGTATTCAGTAAATAATAACGTGCCTATAAGTGCACTAGCAAAACCTAAAGAAGAGACAGATAAAGAACATATTACCTAGCAGGTAAGTACTGCTAAGATTTTTTTGCATAACATTGGGAGAAGGGCTGTGGAGAAAGTGAGGGTTCCTACGGGCCGGGATTCTCACCTGGCCCTGATTGGCTTGCTCACTACACACATGTGGGCAATACATTGTTCTGACTCTATATGAAGAGCTCCGCCCTACACTCTGGGCTGCTGAACCACTGCAGGGCAGTAAGGATGCAGAAGAGCAGAGACTGAGACAGCTGGGAGGGTAGAGAGGCCCAGAGGCAGAGAACTGGCTTGCTGTAGGCCGACTCGCTCTGAGTGGACAGGATTCTAGTGCTTAACATGCCACTGTGGGAATAAAGGTGGGCATAATCTCTTTCACCCCAAGAGCGTTCCACTGTCATTTTTTTGGTCTCACTGAATCTACAGTGAACTTGTGCGGGGCTGAAAACCATTGGCAAGACAAGGGCAAGGGCAGAATATTCCAAAACACAGTAAAAAACGTCTGTATCTTGGAAACTCTAAAGTAATGCATGAATCTGTGAGTCAGTGATCTAATACCAGAAAGCTACTATAATAAATGCTCACCCTAGAGGGATCAAACCATCAGTGCAAAACACATTTGGTAAATCCATCACTTGGAGGAAAATAGGAGTTACTTGCTTGATCATGGGGTTATAAATAGCATGGGTAAAGTCCTATTCCTTTCTTGACCAAACTAAGAAGAAAGACAAGGCTTTGAGTGAGAAGGAAAAACTCTCTGTTCCTAAGTCTTATTTAAGAACACACAATTTAACTTCACTTGTTTCTTTATCCCTAGGCTAAAATAGCAAATAAATGAAGGACTCAGTTAATTAAATGCATATTTTAAGCATTTATCTGGCATTGATTGGCTGAGGCCACTTACAGTAAAGTGTGGAATACTTAATACAAGTGCTGGCCATCTCCTAAAGGAAGTGACCTCAAGGTTATATAATTGTAGCCATCATTTATTTAGCTTAAAATGAATGTGTTCTCAATTAGGTTGGGTATGCATTATAATAACACAAGTGGGATTTATATTTGCTTATGCCTTGGCTATGAGGGTTTAGTTATTGGATATGTTTGCCTATATTTAGTCAGTCGATTCATGATCCTTCCCAGTAAAGATTGGGAGCCTTATGCATGCTGATTAATAGGGGCACAGTCCTTATATTGCAAATATTGGCCTGACCTTCCCAGAGGCAGTGGAGGAGTAGAGACACAAGCACAGCTGCCAGAAGACATATCAGGGAAATTCTGCTTGTAGGAACCCAGTACAGTTGCAGCACATCTTAAATTTGCCCCATAAATTGGTGCCTAATACAAAAATATACCACTGCTGCAGTACTTGAGGATTTATTAAAAGATTTGGTTTGCTGAAATTCACCTTTTACACACACATATTTCTCTCCCTCTAATCTGCAGGTCCTCTGAAATGGAAAAACAATTATCCATGATGCTCTACTCTCAGATTCGAACTTGATTGTATTTGTTTAGAAAGGGGAACTGAAGCATCTTTACCATTCCTTGGTCAGAGAGGGTAAAGAAATTCAAAAGTCAACATGCAAATGGCTGATTCTTTACCAACCCTGCCCACCCAGACCCAGTGTAAATTTTTCAATCTCTGCATGCATGCCAAGCATGCAACTAGTAACTGTGTATGAACACACAGAGTAATTTTAATTATCATTTCATTTATTTACAAGCCGTCAGAGATTAGGGGTTGTGCCACCACAGGGTCCAGCCGAGACTGGTCTGGAAGCACAGAAGTCAGCCAGTAGATGTCTCTATTAGACTCACAATAGTGAAGTGTTCGCGCCCCTTGGGAGGACGCCAGACCTCTCAGGATGAGTGCAGCCTGCTTGTAACATGCGTATTTCTATCCAAAACTTTTCAAAAGCTAAAAAGGAAATCTGGCACCGGTTGTGCTTGAGCTCCAGTTTAGACTGTCAACTTCACAACATCGCTTCTGTTTAGATGACCCAGGGAAGGTGAAATCACCCTTTCTCCTGATTCCTAATCATCAGGAAGGTTATTCTACCCCATTCCTGTGCCCTGCCTAAAACACAACCCACATGCGACCTTTCTTCTCCAGGGGGACTGAAGCTAACACTCACCCCGCTGTCTGCTCAGAGAACATCTGCTTTGCCATGAGAACTTTCACCAGCACAAATCTATGGTCCTTGGGAATAATAGAGAGACTTTTCTTTTAGTCTCTTATGTATCAGATTCAAGTAAGAGATCAAACCTGTGAAACTGCTGGAGATGAGAACTGTTACCACTGCATGAAGGAAAATGTGTGGATGTGTTCTTCAAAACAAAGAGTGCTTGCTACCAGCTCATTTTTGTCTAAGGTACTTCAGTGGCTTTGCAGCCCAGAGAAGTAGTTTCTTCAAGTATCTACCAGCACATCAGTGAGAACTTCATATCTAAAGGTTGCATAACTGAATCTTAATTACTACAATGCTTCTAGTCTCAGAAAACACTGTCCAGTGGAAAGAAAATTGCACTGGGCATTAGGAGAGCTGTGCTCACTTCCAATCCCTCTTGGCATTTTGCATGAATCGAGTTATTTAACTTTTCTGATCCTGTTTACTTCTCTGTGGCAGTGGGGTAATAACAAGAATGAAAGAAGACAAAACATTTTGGAAGGAGTTGAGACATTCTTACTTCTCAGGATCGTCCCAAGCCATAAATAAGATAATGTACATAATCCTCCTGAGTCATACTCAATTACTGTTTATGTCTTTTCTCCTCCTTTTCTCATTGAACTGGACAACAGGAAATCTAAGAATGCCTTTTAAAAAATTGATAAGGAGATTAAACAGCTAAAATGAATCTTAGAGATTATTAGAGACTATCAGAGATTTCTATTTCCTGTGCGCTCTATTCTGTAACACTCTCTCTATTCCTTTGAACACAGAATAGGTGTTCAAAGTCAGAAGAACAGCACAGATGACATGTCAGATTGTTCACATACTCTGGTTTGAAAGCTGTTGATCAAGCTATTTTCCATAGCACTCAGACTATGCTAGAAGAGAGTGTCATTTGCACCAACAAATAAAAGATACTAGAAAGCCTGGAAAACTTCTTGACCATCCACAAATCTGTTGCTTGTCTTTTTGCATGTTTACTGGGAACCTCCTTTATGCCTGGCCCTCTGCTCATGGGAAGATGACTTTCTGATCCGGGTTTCTCCTGTCAGGGGCAATCACTCTACAATCCGGGAGGAACATGTCCAAATGAATGTCTCCAATGCTAACTGATAAATTTGATGCCAGATAGAATTGAAAACATTAAGAAAACCCAAATGCTCGAATTAGTGATGGGAGTATGAGTCAGAGGAAGTCTCTATAATAAACTATAATAAAGGACTCAATTGATCAAAGGAAAAGTAGGTGGACAATAGATGGGGCAGAGGAGCATACCATCTTAGGTACTGGGAATAACAAGAACAAAGGAAGACAAATGTTTAGGAGAAGTTGAAAAATTCTCCCATAATTCACTATAAGAACGTGTCCTAAAGTTACAAGTTACATCCATACTAAATACAGATGTGCAGAGAAGAGACAGGTTCGTTGTTCCCTAAAGCTGCTATGATCTTCACAGGAAGTGATGGGAGGGAAGATTAAGTATTTAAACCTGATCCAGTCCAATATTGCTGCAGCCTCCTTAGGTATGTATGTAATTGTCAAGGCACTGTATTGTACATCTGAAACCAATATAATATTGTCTATCAACTTTATTCCAATAAAAAAGAATTAAAATTAAAAAACATGCAAATTAAAAAAGAGAGTACTTATATGTGTGACTTCAAAGCACTTCTAAAAATTCCTCTTTCAGCACAAAAAAGGGGCTCCGGTCAAGTTTACATCTTTCACATTTCAGAGAATCAGCCTATAGACAAGGTACTGTTTTCTCATTGTCTTAGATTTTTGGCTCCCAAACAATAGAGAGGAAGAGACTCATATTGTATTGAAACATATCTTTCTCTTCAGAAATGATGGGAATGCTATATAAATATGACACCTCATGCAACTAAGAGAGCCCCACACATGTGAATCCATTTCCTGCTAAAGATATTTGCCAATACACAATTTGTAATTCTTACAAGCCAGGTCAAATGGAAACATTGCACAAAGATTATCATTGCAGCCTCTCAGAATAGTAACACCTTTTTGAAAGAGAAGTGTCTAGAAAAGAGAAACAGCAGGGCAGCTACACCTCTGAAATGCATGTGCTGTTAGTCAGTCATCCCTCTGGGCAGTGGAGTTTGTGAAGAGTCCATTCGTGCAAGTGATGGCTTTCCCCCGAAGATGATGGAGGCTGGCCTCGCCCTGCAGCAGTTCTATAAGCACCTGGAACAAATTTCAATTTCAGTTTTAATAACTCCATTGGCATGACAGGAAAGACATGTTTTGTGCAAGGCAATATAACTGAACCCATCTAGGGACTGGTTTCAGAGCATCTTTCCTTTTGTTATTCTGCCTGTCCGTGTCTGCCTGGGTAACAGACAGGTCAAGGTTGACACCTTTTTCCCTACTACCTTACCTCCCTCTTCTAACTTTCTACAGTAAGTGGAGTTTGGGGGAAAGTGAGGGGTAAGAAAATACGCTACTTTTAAATGCCTCCAAAATCCCTGGATTTTGCCAAATATATTTCTATATTGTGATCACTGAGCCTGAAATGGATGAATCTGCAGAGTTTCTGTAAACTGACCTTTTACAAAAACAACCTAGGATATCTATGAAATGTTCCCTTTCAAGCATGGTAGATATGAATATTTCTACATTTATGAATATTGTTCATTTGAGGACTTTTAATAATCATGCCAGGATTGGAAGTTGGGATAATGCAGAAAAAAACTGTTAAGAAATATACACCATTCATATACAGGGTGTTCATTAAAGAATAGTAACATAGATGAATACCTATAATCCCAACAGTGAGTGACATCTCTGAACTGTAAGGAAAATAAAATAATATGGAATAATATTAACATATTTTTGCTAATGTCAGCAAATCTAATAATAGCAATACCAATATTAATATAGATACTACCTTTTTTTTCACCTCTGTTTCCAGACTATGGACACCCTGCACAATATGATTCCAAATTTGTTTTTAGTGTGAGCACATATGTGTGCATATTTAAAACAACAGAAAAATATACAATAAAATTTTAGCAATGAGGTGAGATTATGTATCATTCTTATTTTCTTCTTTGTGATTTTTTTCCAATGTTCTAACATTAGCATGTGCTACCTTTGTGTTGAGAAAAAATTTTAATAGTCAAAGCAGAATAAGCTGTGTGTCTACATGTCTACCATACAATGTAAGTAGTAGTAGATAAATTCTACTGTGGATATGTTCAGCTACTCAAAGTAATGGTTTTCAGGCTCACGTTTGGAAGATAGATGAAATGTCTTAAGAATGTCTTAAGAATCTAGGGAGGAAACAAAGGGAAAAGAGGAGTAACAAGAAGTAGCAGAGGGTCCAAACGTCTAGCTCCTAATGCATTTATGATAATATTCTTGATGTAATCATTTTCTCCTCTAGACAAAGTTCCTAGTAAAAGAAAAGAACAGAATGTAATAGAGTTGCTCTGTCATCTTCAGCTTCTTCTGTTTTCTCTTACTAAGCCACCAAAAGCATCCTGAAAACACAACTAAACCTCCATAAGTGTCTGTTCACTAACAAATCACATACTTTGCCCTTAAGAGGTCACTGGAAAGAGTGACATATATGTATATATGCTTATGCTGGGTATTTTTAAATATGAAAGTGGGCTTAATTATATGGTAACTGAAACAAATTGTCAGTTCGATTTATGAAGATAAACAGAAGGGAATATCCTAGCGCTAGCCTCCAGCGAGGTGTGGGAGAACTTTGTTTGGTGCGGCCCAGGTGTGTGTATGTAGAATCATTGCCATAATGTATAGCAATGGTTAGTCGCTACTTCCCCAGTGATAACATAGATTGAATTATACAATCTAGTAACTTTGGGAAAAGCTTTATCATGAAATTGAATGTATCCAGTGGCTTTTTATAGTTCCGACTTCTTATAGATGGTTTTCTCATACACAATTTCTATAACCTTAAAAATCTTCCTGTGTTCAACTTGTACATGTGAAACTCTCAAAAGGAAAGCCCAGCACTGCCGAGGTGGCGATCGCGTTCCTTAGAGGAAGAGCACATGTCCCCATAAACCTTAAAAACAGATCACAATTTCACGTTCTCCCATGGAGTATTTCTAATGTTTAAGTGTACAGCTTGACCCAAGCAATTTAAGGTACATCTGAAAGCTGTTCAAGGACAAAACTGAAAATACACAGGTTCTGTGTGTTCGAAAAGGCCTGGCTCTTCCATCAAAGAACAAACATAAAACTCTATCTCATAGACATCTGTTACTCTTGCCTTTAAGAAATGACTCGTAGGCTATTGTAAGGAAAGAGTTTTCCTTCTGTAGACACTGGCAGTAGCAGATGAAGAGAAAAATAACTACAACTCCATAGAAGACACCACATCACCTTCCCTGAGCCACTTCGGAGCAGCAGGGATGCCGCACCGCCCTGGGTTTGGAACGACAGTGTCACCAGCTATTTCTGTACATTTTTAATAAAAATTCTTCTATTTTGATGAATCCATGCTCTTCAATTTACAGCTGAGATTAATTCTCCAAGACACATTATGGTACAGTACTAACACCTGAAATCATCTCATAACTGCTTGCTTTCATATTTGGCGTGACTATTGTACTATCTTAGAAGCTGCTTCTATTGACCTTTAGATTAAAAATATGTTGGATCATCATGATTGACACTTTTTAAATGACTCATTCTTGCCAAACACAGCATAACAACTTTTAACATTCCCTTTTCTTTACAGCCGCCTCTACGTTCATTATATGAAACATGGCTGCATTCTACACCAACTCTCATTGCCTAAGAGGCATTTTTTTTTTCCAAGTTCAAGAAGATTTACATTTGGAGATAAATGTTTCAGTGATTGCTCTGTTGGGTTTCATTATACCAGTGTAGTTAATCAAAGCATGTCTGTCCTTGCTACCATGATTCATTGTATGGTTTTTTGAACTTAATCATTTACACAGAATGAATATACACATTATCACCAGGGCTGGATTTCTTTAACAGCCCGCATGACACGGTACTGTAATACCTTTGTCAACTGCTGGCTCCTGAGAGCTCCACCGTTGCTAGGGTTTTTGTTAAGATGTTTCATTGATAGGCTTTTGAATAGAAAAAGGTAATAGGAAGCCCCTAGATGGAGCCCCAGAGAGCAGAGGAAATGCTGGTTGACTTCACTCACCTCCAGATTGGGCAAACTGGGAATCTGTCGTTTGTGCATAATGTTTCTTTTCATAGTGTGTGTGGTCTTCACAGTCCTAATTTACAAGTAACCTTGCTTCACTTTCATTCTTAATCCCATCATAAATTATTGGCTGCTGGCATCTGGGTAGGGTTTGGCAGATCTCGGACAGCCTAAGGCCATTACTAAAGATTGCTGCTTTTTAAAGTGAAGAAGCTAATTGTCTAAGTATTAACATATGTGAACTAGGTTCTAACAAGTCTAGTTTCTGCGTCTAACAAGTCAAATCCAGTGATGATCCCACTGACAGCCTCTTCTTCAACAAAAAAGCAGAGTCCCATTAAACCAGAACTAGCCGAGGGCAAGAGCCTGCTCCAGGTTGAAGTCAATTGTCAAGCTTTTGAGAATTTTATAAACAGCCACTATAAAAAATTGAACTATGCAAACTTTTAATTAAATAAATTATTTTTAAGGTAATAAGTATCACAACTCAGCACTTCTTAAAAATTTTAATACACTGTTCTATTATCTGTACCCTTGAGCCTATTTGTGTCTCAAGTACCGGTATGGTGGGGATGCCATGCATGTAATGGCACACTGCTGCACATCTCTCTGAACTCTCCATCCAGTGACGTCCCGTTGGTAGCCTGAAATCAGCCCTTCATGAAGAGAGCATTTACAGCACAGAAATCACAAATACTACAAACCAGGACTTGATTTCTTGTTTTGCTACCTCCTTGTGTATGAAGGAAACACTATTTTATTTTTATTTTACCTACCACAAAATTTCAGTAAGTTCCAGAAAAGTTCAGTAGATGATTTGGCCATAGGATTCCACTGCAGGTGTCTTCTGACACAAAATCCATTTTCTTAAGTCATGTGTTCTGTACTACCCATCTAGTGGACCTTCTACCTGCCACTGTCCCTATACACTCATAAAAACTACCAGTGGTATTAACTAGTGTGTGGTTGGTGTAAGTATTATGTTCCTTGAGTAAGGTACAACTTCAGTACATTTGAATAAATCCTGCACTTTATTTTTCAGAGAGCTGGTTGTTACACATTTACCAACACAGAATTGGAGGTTCAGTTTAAATCAATTATCCCCAGGAATTAACACACTCAGGTGCAACAATCCTATCATCTGACTTTCACATCCCCCTTGTCTATCTTCCACTCCAATTCCTAACCCTAGAAAACACTGAAAAAATACTTCCTAGAAATAACTCTTTTTTTCTGTTCATAAAAAAGAATCCCAATTAGAATTTATAAATTCTCCAATTGTTCAGGGCTCCCCATCCTGACCACTGATTTGGATTTCTGGCATCAGCCCAAATGCTCCTATTTGATTTCAATATGTGAGCAACATGAAGCCAACAGAATTAGAAATGAGAGAAGAAGGCGGCTACACAGACAGGCAGAGGAGTGCCAGGCTTGCTAGGCTTTGAAAGAATCAGGTGTCGGACCTTAGCCTGTGCTCTGCCTATGCCATTCGGACTTGCCTTCCGTGAATAAAAACAATGCTTCAGTGGGAAATTTGGGCTCATTTTCCACCACACACTATCCTGCTGATGTAGGAAGAAGGAATTCATTGGATGGTAACTGAGAGACAGAGACTGCAAGTCTAATAATATATGGGGCCCACCCTCTTCTGTTTTTGATACCGTTAGCACTGTGAGTACACTCACAAAAGAAGTACTAAGTCGCTCTGTGTGTATGTTCAGACATCTCACCAGCTTTGTCTGCCATTCATAGTTTGTGTGGGAGAGAGGGTGAAACATGCCCTGTTCTATGAGTGGAGATTCTCAGATGGGATATTTTATCCCCACCCCCACCCCAATGCCCTCAACTGGTGATTGAAGAACCTCACCTCCGGACACCTTTCCATCTTTCACTTCATTACCGGTACCATATGCAGCAAGAATTACCTTCAGCTTTACCACTGACCCTGGATATCATGGCTTTCTCACAGCTTTATCTGCTGTGGCATGAAGATTGTTTCTTCAAAACAATTAGTCACAGTGAATACTTTCCTCATGTGCATTGTCATCAACATCCTTGCCTGTTTGATGACTTCTGATGGAAAAAAACTGACAAGTTTCTGCCTCACTCCTGATTCAAGAGGCCCCTGGATAGCTCACAATGGAAACTGGTGTGTTGCAATTAGGACAAATCACACTCAGACTTATCAAGAAGCTTTGTTCCTAAATGCAAAAAAAAGAAGCAAAACTCTTTAAGTAGTTACTAAACTTTTCTGCAAGAGTTGTATCAGGGGAAGAAGGAAACAGAATTCATTTAATAGTAAAACCTAAAAATTTTAAAAGCTGAAGATAGCTTATCACAAAATTGTCAGTTTGGGGGATTCATTTTATTCCCTCTTATTAAAATGTACTATACTGTTTGCTTCCCCCATATACACATATACCTTTTCCTCCTCAGCTGGACTAAAAAAATATATTTTGCAAACAGTAGTTGCTCAAAAAGGCTAGTCCACTGGCTCACTTCAAAAGCTGTGGGATTCTACAAATTGATCCATTAAACAGCTGCTCTCAGATGAAAGTTAGTCCTATTAACACTAAAATGCAAGCTTAGAACTCACATAGGCTTGGAAATGACAATCTCTCCTAGTGTTTAAATCCTCTATATCAAAATTCCAGTCAGCTAACAGGATGCATAGGTGGTGAGGTGCCAGAACATTCGACCTTCCTTGTTATTCCATGCTATTTTATTGGGGAAAGCTTCTAGTTAGCTTACTTTGAGGTTGAAGTAGAAGAAAAAAATCAACAGTGATAATATACAGTAAAACTTTCAGAAAAAAGTTTAGCAATGTACTTGGTGTGATTCTGTTTGGTCAAATAAACAACTTCTATTTTGGGGTTTGACTTGAAACTGCTAGTATGATCTGCAACTTTGGCCATCACTTTAACTCACCCACTGTCATCCCTCTTGTGAAAAGGGGGAAATAATACTGTCTTAGTTGGTCAGAGCTTCTGCAACAGAATATCACATAAGACTGTGCACTGACATACATGCTATGATAAAATACCAAGGTGACTTATAAACAACAGATTTTCTGCTCACAGTTCTGGAGGCTAGAAGTCCAAGATCAGCTTCTGGTGAGAACCTCCTTCTGAGTTCATAACCGGCTGTCTTTTTGCTATGCCCTCACATGGTAGAAGGGACGAGGTTTCTGGGGTCTTTTCTATAAGGGCAAGAATCCCATTCTTCAGGGTTATACCCTCATGACCCACTCACCTCCCAAAGGCTCCACCTCCTGATACCATCACATTGGGCATTAGGTCTGAATGTATGAATTTGGTGGGGGCACAAGTGCTTTAGTGGACATTTCCCTAGAGTTTCAGAAGATGAAAATTCTGGCCTTGATACCTGCAAGTGCTCAGAGGGCTTGGCCTGGAGACACCATTACTTTCCTGGAACAGTGTTGGTTGGGATCAAGAAGTCAGTCTGAAGGAGAGAGGCAGGCAGCAATGAGTAGTTTTCTCAGCACATAGCAGGATTCCGGCCTCTTGAGTCTCTGAAACACTCAAATTCACTGAATGCAGAAAGGAGGAGGACTATATATATTTATATATCGATCTGCGTGCTGGGGTTTCAAATGTGATTCATTATGTACAGTTTCCTTTACCCTAATCCATCTGCTAAGGTTTTCTTCTGCTGTGCAGAAGGAATTTGAAAAAGAAATGCGACTTTCACTGAGAGTAACAGCATGACATAGTTAGAACCACCTGCCCTAAGAAAGATTCAAGATGGTATTTGTCAAATATTGGAAGATGTGTGTCTGCTAGCTGAGGGATAACGGGATGTTTTCAGAGACTGTTTTAAAGTTCTATGGCCAAGAAAAAAAAAAGCTGCATTTGCTTCTCATAATAGTGGTTATCATTTTTCTTGTGAAATGTTTATCTACTGGTGATCTCACTATGGCTTCCTTTGGATTGTCTTATTTTATTTCCTCTCACTAGAAAAAGCAAACATCTTGGTTCCTGTCTCTTTCTATTATAAGTACCAAGCATGTGCAAAATTAAAACAAAGCCTGCACATTTCCAAGGAGCTAGATAAGTACGGTCAAGTGGATCCTAATGGGAAGGCTATGGTGTGGACATTTAGTAACAAAAGCTTATTGACTCTGTAAGAAGGGGAGGAGAGATGGGTAAAAAAGAGGGGGGGAGCAATGGGAAGAGGAGAGAATAAAATAAATACTTGAGGATGCAGCTACTTAGGTGGGAGTGAATAAAACACCATTCAGCTCAACTTACAGCTGGTCAACTATGCTTTATGTATATATCATACCAAATTTCAGCTGTTGAAATCAGCAGATCTGCAATGAGGGATAAGTAAAATTATGTATCATACTTACATGGGCATGCAAGTTTTAGTCAACTGCTTTGCTTATTACCCACACATCTTGGAAGATATTAACTTCATTAAGCTTTTGAGCTTGACAAAGGTATTTATAGTAGCTGCATATTCTCCTATATTCCTGAGTCTGAAAGAAATTGTTATCATAAAAGTAATATAATCATGTTACAAAAAATTTGTAAAGTAGTGGAAATGAGAACCAAAAAGTATCCTAAATAAAACAAGTGGAAAAGTTTGTATATTTTTAAAGTCTTTGATACACATTTCGGCTACAAGCTATTTACTGGCTCTGTGATCTCTTTGCAAATCTTAGACCTCTTTGAGTTTCAATTACTTCACATAAAAATTAAAATTAGTAATACCCCTTCCTGGTTGCTGAAATCTCAAATAGATAGAAAAGCACTTTGGAAAGTTAATGCTACATTGAGGTATGATTAGTATTTTTACCAATTCTTTAGGACCCATCCCAAAGAGTGAGGAAGTCTGGGAAATGGAGTGTTAGGAGTTTGTAGATTAAAGAGAGAAAGCAATGGAAACCCTAGGCATTCATTTCCCTATAGTTAACAGGCCTAAAGACAACACCAATGTTTTCCCTAAAAGAACAAAAGTCTTCTCTCTTGCTGGGGTTTCCAGATCCTTCAGAAATTGCTAGGAGTAACAAACCTCAGAGTAATTTGTTGATTTGAAAACATACAGTGTTGACAACTGGGATTATATGGTATCTTTTAGCCTAGAGTATTTCCTGATACTAACTTTATTAGGTTTTAAGTAGACATAATTTCATCAAATACTTTGAAACCATTAAAAAGCAATGCAAATAAAGGTGAAGGAGGAATAACAGCAGTGTGGTAGACCTAAACAATAAATTAACAAAAACACAGTGGTAATTATGTGTAATTAAAGTAAACACTCCATTGTTCATGAGGGATACAGACCAAGTTGATCTTTGGAATCCCCAAATTTGTGAATCCAGAAACATTAGTACATGCATTCCTGTTGAGAGTTATACAAATGTATAACTTAGACATATCTTCATATAAGAGTAAGCATTGTTTTAAACTTGGAAGTTTAGATCTCGCTTAGTTAGTAATTATGGCAGTGGCTGGCACATTTTTCTGAACAAGTTCATGAATCTAATTCCCTGGTTTCCACATAGAATTTATGACTGTCTTGTTTATCTTGTTTACTTAAGTCATGGCCAAATACATATGACACTTTTTTCCTCTAAATCTCCTAATTGTTGTCTAAGAACCATTATTTTTTCTCTTTCTTTCTTTCTTTTTCTCTTGTTCTCTTTTTTTAAATTATGATGTTGACATCTCTTAAAAGTACCAGGCATGTAGCAAGTGTGCTCAGTAAATATTTGCTGAATGCTTTCTTACACTCCTTCACTTTTGCACCAGTACTAACTGTTGGTGTTTGGGGAAGGTAATTTTCCATAAAGCAACAGAGTAGGTTTGTGGTCTGTTTGTCTTGTTTTGTTGTACTCATTTCTTGGGAGCTACTGCACACATTCCCAGCCCTGATGTTTCCTTCATGTGGAAGCCCTCATGGCATAACAGGCTTTTGGCCTCTCCTTTTTACTCTCAGGTAGTGGTTCCCAACCAGGGGTGATTTTGCCTTGGCAATGTCGGGAGACGTTTGTCACCCCTCAGGGCAGTTAAACAGTCCTGTAGGTAAAATTAGCAATATTTCCAGAATCTCTCACCTGGTCTTAGTTATCTCCATATCAACAGGTGTTTCCAAGGGGTAGAGAGAAGTGGTCCATCTCCATATCAGTAGGTAATTACAAGGGCTCACGAGGGCATATCTGAACCAGAGAGGTTGGGCAGGGTCCCTTCTTCTGCAGCCAGTCGCAAGAGACACAGGAGAGCAGAAGAGGGCAACTACTTGTAAGAAATAAACAGATTTCCCCCACTTTTATTTCTCCCTTTGACTGATTTCAGTTTCAAAGCTATTTTGCTCTGGGAATTTCCCCCTGGGCTTACAAGTCCTTGCCCTTTCTTTTGTCTTTGTGATTTGCCTGTTTACAGAGAACACACATTTTCCTCTGTTGGCACTTTTCCATGGGCTACGTTTCGTGGGGTGGAATCTGCCCCCCTGACAGGGAAGCCCTGTAGTTTGCGGGTACACGTTCAGTTCAGGAGAGCAATAGCAAGCTCACATGTCTGCACTCCCTTAACCTTATTACTTAAAAAACGGACATTTTAATCTCCCTCTGCTTGAGTCTTGAATTTCTCTCAGTTCACTCTAAGCTTGAGCAGGAAAAGTTACTATTTGGAGGGCTCCTTCAAGCTCCAACATTATATCTAATGAAGACAACATATAATATGGATGCTTAATGGCCAGCTGGGTTTGCTGACTATGGTTCTTCTCTCCTCACACCAGCTCTGTTAACAAGCAGTTGATACAGTGATGGTGACAGCAGTGGGGGTTCAAGGCCTGACACTTGGGAAGCTTAAGGTCCTCAAGAGGCAGGGAAATTGAGCTCATTTATTTAAAGATGAAAGAATGACTATGAATGAAAACAAAATATATAGATATGGTACCCATGTGGAATATGCCAACTAATGTATTTGTCCCCATTTTTGGATGATACCCTAGACATACATTATTTTTGTTCAGACTACATCCTTTCAGAACAGAACCCACTTTTTCCTTGGTGAATTATTGGTTCATGTGGGCCAACACCATACCTGGCTCCAGGTGTAGGCCTAAAACACAGTCCTGGCCCATGACAACCTCAGTTCCCCTGGGCCTCAGTGAATAGATCAGCAATGGGCACATGCTCCAGTCAGAGTAAAACCACTGCCAGGGTTTTGCTGAACAAACAGGAGAGAGACACTTATTTCTGCTGGACTTGGGGCTATGAGTACGTTAGCCTGAGCTGCCATAAACAGGATGCATGAAATAGAAACCAACATACAGAGTAAAGTAAACCAAGACATAGAGAGAAAGAATCCAGAAACTAATGGTATCGTTTGATCACTGAGTTCCAGTTGTACCTAAATCTTGGGTGAGCCAATAAATCCCACCACACTGCCCTTAAAAAATGAAAAGACACTTCACAACAGAGAGAGTCTTGAGTGATAAAGACATCAACTTTGGACTCACAGCCTCAATCTGTCATTAAATAAAATAGTTCCACCTAATTCTGGATACTCACACACTGCCCATCATCTACAGTTTTGAGTCCCCTCTTGATTTCATTTCTTCATGTGCTTTGGCAGCATTTGAAGATAATTCCTACTGGTCACTGGATACTCAGAGAGTCATGGGTAAATTCATGCCATGAGCCAGGTTGTAGGTGAAACACACCAAACTTGCCTGACCGAATCCTCAGAAAACTCAGTTAACCAAATATTATTCTATAATAATGACTAAAGCAACAACAAAAGTAATATTGGCACCTGTCATTGATTAGCACTTTCCTGCTTCTCACATACGATGTTAAGTGTGGTCTGTATTTTCTCATTTAATGTTCTCATCAACCGTGTAATGTAATCTTCATTTTCCTATTTACAAGGAAGAATCAGAGACAGAGAGAAAGAACTTCAACAGCTTCCCAGGGGTTACAAAGCTAGCGGCACTGAGAATCAGCTCTGACTCCAGGCCCTGTGACCCCAACCCCTTCTCTCCTACTTCTCAGGAGTGCTCACTGGGAGGGTAGCTATGCAGCAAGGTTTCACAATAACCAAGGATGGGTATCAATGATAGGCCCTCTCACTCATTTTTCCCAGGAATTTCATTCATAAAGTGATTCCATCATGGCGTCTATAGAGAACAATTTCAAAATAAAAGATTTACAGGTAAAAAAATATATAGTCAGAAATGTGTTGCCCACAGAATAGGCACAGACCCCAGTGGCCCTTGGCATCAGCAGTCTCTAACCTCAGTCAGTCACTTACCTCTCAGTCTCCCTTTCCTCCACTGCAGATAGGAGGGGCTGCTGGAGAGTGTAATGATAACGGCGACCACGGATGGAGGGCCTCCGTGTGCCAGGCATATACCAGCCTTTCACATTCATTGGCTCTAAGCAATCACTCCTGCCTTGTTAGGCCTGAACCTTCTGTGATTACAGGCTCCCTGTGAATTAAAATGATTTTGAAAGGGCCATGTGAGAATACAAATATGCAACTGCTTGAGAGAGTTAGATTAAAAATTCCAAATAATGCAGTCCCCTAAAAGTTATTTTTTATTTTTGTTCTTCGCAGGGCAGCAGTGTGTATGTATTCTTGGCAAGCATACACACTGCAGCCATGATCCTTCTTCCAGGGCAGCAACCAGTGGATCTGGTGTGACTGAGAAATAAAACGCTTACAGCTGAGCCCTTAGTGGCCTCCTTACCCTTTTGGCTGAGGCCTCTTGCCCTGCCGACACCCAAAAAGACACGTGAGAAGTCAGAGCATTTTGTTAATATTGCAGGAATTTCTTCCAAGGGCCACTAAGGGCCTCTATGATTCAAAGAAAATTAGGTTCCTCGGCCGGTAAACTGCCCTTTGGGGGAAAAGGGAGAGCCATTCCGGAGGAGGGAGGGGAAAAAGAAAGAATAAATTTCAACTACTCCTCTCAATGATAATTAAAAAGGGCAGTAAATGACAATTGTTCATTTCAGATGTTCACCCACTTTGGAGTCATCTCCGAACTGGATTCCTCGGTATGTATTTATT
Organism: Manis pentadactyla; assembly: GCF_030020395.1. NCBI lineage: Eukaryota > Metazoa > Chordata > Mammalia > Pholidota > Manidae > Manis > Manis pentadactyla. Next base: position 144,793,406 of record NC_080021.1, on the reverse strand, counting down.
TTTCTTTAAATATCCTGGGACGTGCACATGATTATCTTCTGCGGACATCTTTAGTAAACAGGGAGCTTAGGCATGTTTGCATTGTTCTGGCTTGTTGCAGCTCTTGAGCTGATTGGATCATGCACTACTTTGATCACATAAAAAGGAAAGCAGTTTTTACTGCAAACTGCAATGGAATCATTTGAAAGCTAAACAAACCAAAAGGACATGTTCTCTTTATTCTTTATTACTTACACGTTTAAAAGAACACACAGACCTCTCTTCTCTCACTCTCCAAAATAGGGATGTGTTCAGAACATACTTTTTAGCCACCTTCTGTTGGAACATTCTAGGCAAAACCCACCCGAGGGTGCTTCTGGAAAAGGGTCTATGGGCTGGCAATTTCGATTTGGAAAAACCACACTTTTTTTCCCACCAGATCCTCCCCTCAGTTTTGTTTTACAGGCTCAGGAGTCTTTGTCCTGACTCAGCCCTTACTGACCATGTAAACTTGGACACAACAGTTAAACTCTCTGAGCTCCGGTTTCCTCACCTGAGAAATGGAGATAACAGCTCAGAGTCTTATTGAAAGCATTTAATTATTTAAAGTACATGGTAAGTATAGTCAAGGAAAGATGGATACTACCTTTATTTTGGGTGTAATTTTTTATTTACAAATGAGGAAATTGGATCTCAAAGAAATTAAGTGACCTGTGTAAGTACTCACAGCTGACAAGTGGTAGTATTTAGAAACAAGACCTATTCTTTTGCCTTAAAATTCACCTTTTCTTATTTTGCTCATATAATAGAAACAATTTGAGTAAAAAATTCTGGGCAATCCATTCCTTGCCACCCCCTCTATAAAATGGTCAGCTCAAAGTCCCTTCTAGACAGACATTCTAAAGCTATTTTCTCTATCTTATTTTTTTAATTAAAATGCCCCCTAATTAAAAGACACTGTTAGGAAGAATAATTGAGAGGTAGTGGTTTTAAAACCACTATTTGCATAATGATGTGTCTGTTGTTGTGGTCGCCTTTTCTTGTCTTTTTCATCAACAGGCCTGATAGCTTTATCTTTTCAATGCCACAGTCATGAGGTTATTAAAAGGGACCAAATACCCTAACAGCCTCCTACCTTTGATTTTCTGCCATACTCTCCAAGTTAATGAGTAAGAGGGTCAAGGGAATTTATTCCTGTGCTTTAGGAAATCTACAAACAATATTAAAAGAGAAATTGGTGGCAGATTAAGAAACTTTTAATAACCTTGTGCAAACCTTCCAGACACTCATTACTCAGCTTCAGTTAGCACATATAGGTGACTGAAATATGCAATTTCAAAATAGGCTGTGGGAGTTCAGAGAGAGCCAGCGGCTGACAGCAAGATAGTTTGGGCAAGAAAAAAGAGCTTTCAGGACCAAGGAGCTCAGTGGAAGAGTTAGTTGTTTTATTTTGCTGACTTTTTAACTGGAATAACCACCACAAAAGGAAATGTTGGAAGCCTTTCAGGGGCTTGCATGCACATCATTTGGGAACCCAGGAAGGACTACTGATCAGTTTATGTGAGGCATGAGTATTTCATTGGAAGAGAATACTGTACTCTCTCTCTCTCTGCCTTTCCTTCTTTTTTTAAGATGTTATTTCCCAGACAAGCAAGTAACCTCCTAACTGCCTTATCAGTTCCAGTCTAAGAAATGGAAATCCCGAGCTATTTTCCTATTCATCTTTGAAGCAGTTATTTATCTTCCTAATGCTGTTTCTCAAGAGCCAACTGTGAATTTACACATAGTTTGTGTTTATCAACTGGATTCCAACTTCTAGCTTTAGCTCTTCCTAATTCTGGGAACTTGTGCCAACCACCTAATGGCTTAACATAGTAAGCTGAGTATTTTATCCACATTTGACAGATGGAAATATGAAGCTCAAAGAAATTAAGTGACTTACGCAAAGTCACAGAGCTACTGAGTTTTGAACATCTGACATAGATCAATCTAGCTCCAAAGTCCTCAATACCAGAGTGCACCCTGGTTTGAGTTTCTTCTCCACAAAGTAACAATAATAATAATCTCTGCCTTATCATCTCAAAGAAACTTTTCTAAGAATCATATAAAGTAATATTTGTAAAAGTGCTTTATGAACTCTATATAGCAATGAACAACTGTGAAGGTTTCAGAGAGAATAGAGTAAGGACAATTCTAATGGAGGAAACCACATGTTCAAGGGAAAAGAGTAAAATACCAAAAGTACAGGCAAGATCACCCTGACCTGAGTGGGATTTGTGCTACAGGGAGGGGTCTGCAAATCTTCCCTGGAGAAAGCCAGAGAGTAAATAGTTTAGGCCCATTTGTTCTGACTCAAATACTCACCTTTGCATGAGAACAGCCACGGGCACTAATAAACCAGTCAGCATAGCTGAATTCCCATAAAACTTTCCTTATGGACACTGACATTTGAATTTCATTTCGTTTCCACATATCACAAAATAGTATTCTTGTTTTGAATTTTATTTCAATAATTTAAAAATGGGGACATGATTTTTAACTCACCAGCCTTCCAAAAACAGGCAGTGGGCCCACAGGGCATAGTTTTGCAGATTCTTGCTACAGAGCAATGAAAAATGATGAAGTGGCTGACTCATTTGGTTATGTTTGATAGGCAACACTATGTCATTAAAGTTCATTAGCAAGAGGATTACAAGAAATGGAAATAAAGCAGAGGTATGTTAGAGAATGGAAACTTGTGTAACCTTGACTCTATTTTTCCCTGTGGGAGAGACTGCAGTCCTCCTGGCAGCTGTGCCCACTCATCTCCCACAGCTCACAGTCCCCTTGCATCCTCAGCAGAATGGAAAAGAGTGGAACCAGTTTTTTGCATCACAGTCGGTAGCCAAAAAATGTGAACAGAGTCCCACTGGGAAAGAGCCAAGAAAAACTTGAACAAATGATATAGAGAGCCAGGTATCTGCCTTTTCTAGGCTCAGGGGTTCTTACAAGGTATTGTTTGGTTCGCTCCATAGCTAAGGAGGACCTGCTGCAGTGTTACAGGGGTTGAGGTCCGCAAGAACTAAGGGGCACAAGACTGTGGTGGCCCAGGCTGGCAAAACATTCTTTCAGTCTAAAAGAGAGAGGTGATGGCCAAAACACAGGCTGAAAGCAAGCATGGGCAGCAGGAATGGACACAGAAAGGAATGCGCCTGAGAAAGAAGAAGAGGAAAGAGTGAGAGAACCATTTGGGGGAGAGGAACTTTTACAGGCACAACATCTCATGCCTGCAAAGTGTGTTCTCTGTACCCATAATATAAACAAGGCCTAAGGAAAAAAATATCCAGTGACAGCACCATTCTTTCAATGTGTGTGAGAACAGTCCTACACACACACACACTCATCCACAGAAACAAACACAGACACACACAGTCTTGTCTTTTTTTCACTATTCAAGCTGTTTCCTCCTGGATCTTCACACTTCTTAAAAACATGCTCCTTCTCTTGGATTCTCCTGTAACCATGGAGGAATTGGTAGTGCAGCCCCAGAGCAGAAAACTTGGCTGCTTTCTTATCAGTATGCTGTACTGGCCTAGAGGCTTATTTTCATTTTAGGTATGTGCACTGGCAGGGGAGCTGAGTGGGTGGCAGATGACAAACGGAGGCCTTAGGCAGTGGTAACTGAGGGCCAGTGCAACCACAGGGGCACACAGTTAAGAAGGAATGTTACTCCTGACTAGGTAGGAAGAGGCTTGTGAAAATAGGAAGTGCAGACAATGTGGTCAATGACTCCAACCAGCGAGTGTTAAAGAGGCTGGGGAATCTATTTGCAAGGTTGTGTTAAAGTGTTACTGCTGAAATTAATCCTACATGTTGCCAATATTGACTGTGTTGCCTTCACCCAGCATATTAGCTGAGGTCATTTTAAGGCCCCACCCCATCCATTGATTCCTGGGATTCTCAAATAGAAGCTGGACGGAAACTTTTATTCCACAATTCAGTTCACATCAATAGACTGCCTGTCATGTGGTAGGTACTAGGTGCTTTGGGAGATGAATTGTGCTTGCCCCAACAAGTTTACAACCTGGAAAATAAGAGGAAAAAAAACAAAAAATTAGAAAAGTAACACACTGGCTAAACTTGGCCCTCAGGTGCTGATCTCTGTCATCATCAACAGCACTTGACGAGCGCTCAAAATTGTTCACAGAAGAACCTCAGTGATGAGAATGCATATGATTGACACTCAGGCGACAAAGCCCCAAATGGTCCCTCACAACCACAAAAATTTTTTGGAAGTGTCATGCCACATAACAGTGATTTTCAACCAAATGTAACTTTTCCCCGAGTCCCGAAAGAACATTTGCCTATGTCTGGATACATTTTTGGTTGTTACAACTGGGAAGAGCATGCATCTACTAGGTAGAGGCCACTAAACCCTGCTGAACACCATATAATGTACAGGACAGCCCCCCTAAAACAAATAATTATTCAGCCCCAAATGTCAGTAGTGCTAAGAAGCCCTATTGAACAATAATTGAGAACCCTGCTTTAAGATATTAAAACCCAAACACAGATTTTGCATTCTACTAGATGTTCGGAATAATATTATTTTACATGGCTTCTTTTTCTTTGAGTAAAATTGCTACTGAAAGGACATGGGGTCATGTTTTTCTGATACCCTGGCCTGTGCTCAGGCCCATGGTAGCACACCATCATTTAAAAACATGGCCCCATCCCTGTCTCTCCATTGATTCTGCTCATCCTTCAGTTTAATTCCCATGTCTTTTGGGAAGCCATCAAGACGCTTGCAGCTAAGGTTTGCCAGATTAGGCAAATAAAAATACAGGGTGCCTGGTAAAATCTGAATTTCAGAAAAAATAATATTTTAGTAGTGACTCATACAATATTTTAGACAATTGAAATTTAGAATTAGAATTTGAATTTTGGATTTGCATTTCAAATAAACAAGAAATTTTTTATAAGTGTGTCCTATGTGATATTTGGGATATGTTTATTATAAAATCATTCATTTTTTTAATTAAAATTAAATTTAACTGGTTATCCTATATTTTATCCAGCAGCTCTGCCTGCCCCAGTTTAAATGTTTGCCATCTCCTCTCAACAACTATGATGTTATGGGTTGTATTACTCCTTTGATACTTGTGTTTAATAATTATGCTTGAGTAATTATCTATTAGCAAGCATGTTTTAACACCCCAAGTAGAATAGAAGTTTCATGAGGCTGGGATCAGTCCCCATTGTTTCTGGCTTTTTGTCTAGGCAAGTGCCCTGACATTTCAGGAATTCATTTAATTTGTGGCTGATGCACATGTCATTTTTAATGATAAGGTATCATTACATGATACGTGCTTATAAGAATGAGATTTTAGCAATGGGTATAGACTATATTGGTTGTGATTAGCTTGGCTGTTAGGATGAACAGAGACAAAAAAGAAAAATCATCCCTATAACAAAACAGAAGTTTACTTCTCTCCTGTGTAAAAGCAGGCTGGAGATGAGCAGGAAGAGCTGGTGTGGGGACTCCATGCTCTGACCCAGGCTGCTTCTACCTTCTCATTCTACCACCTGGGGTCTTCATCCTTATGTTTCAAATGGCTGCCAGAGATCCAGCCTTCATATCCACATTTGAAGAACCACAGGGCAGAAGAGAAGAAAAAGGGCTCACTCTCTGCCTTTAAACACATTTTTCTCCACTTGCATCTCGTTGACCACACTCAGATGCAAGAGAGAAAGAACTGTGGTCTGTATTCAGGGAAGAAGTCCTAGAACATGTGAATTTAATTTGAGAACAAAGTGGAGAATGGATATTTGATGGGCAAAGAGCAGTCTTTGATTCAGATCTCTTCTGGCCTCAGTCACTAATTCCGTGACCACTTTTGACTTATATCCCTGATTCTGAAAGTAACTGGGAAACAGACATGGGAAGAATTCCCAAGCCCCCTGCAACCTTTCAAACCTTTCTTGTTTTGAAATGCCACGTCCTTCCCCCAGCCTTCTTGGATCCCTCCTCTCTCTTAACTGCCCCATATAATCTATCCACATACTTTTTGTGCCTTTCTTGGGTATATGGGGTTTCACCTTACATCATAGCCTTTTCTGCAAGTTCACACTACCCCCGTTAGATTGTACACATCTTGAGGGAAGAGTCAGTTTTGAAATCATGTCTGTGGCCACTTTATGTCTTGAATATACTAGGGGTGCAAATATTTGTTTCATGGCTGAATGACTGTCTCCTACCTGGAGGAAAGAAATGACTACCTGGCACAGGTGCGCGGACACACGGGTGGGGTTTGGCTGGGGGTAGGGGAGCTGTCCACATGATCTTTAATGGTTGCAAAGATAATGTACTGTGGAGATTAATTTCATTTAGTTAAGCAGATTTGGGAAAGGAGAAAAATGAGTTTGTGTGGGGGACTCCAGGGAGCTTTTTAATATAACTGATGTGAAAGTCTCTAGATTTGGGATAAAATCCTGCCCCAAACTGCTCATGAAAGGAACATATCTGCAAAACTTGCCATTACTGAATGACATGGTGTAGAAAGGCTGTTAGTGAAGGCTAATGCCTACACAGATGGTGTAATGAAGAAATGGGAGCTTTAGGCACGGGAAACCACAGCTCCAACAGAAGGAGCTGAAAAGATATAGATAAGATTAGTGACATATGTAAAGGCCCAGATACTGTGTGACAAAGTCTACCCGGCTGAATAGGCTGGAGCCAGAAGTAATAGGAAGGCCATGTTCTCCCTAATCCTCTAAGATAAGCTGTTCCATCCAGAATTATCAGCCAACAATCTTCAGGGTATCAGGCTGAAAATGAAGTTTCAGACTGCTTTGATTCCTCATCCATAAATGAGAAAGTGCCTGAAGGATCTTTATTTATTCTCGCTCCCACCGAAACACTCTTCAAAAAGTGCCAATATACTAGCAACAGATGCATAAAGCCTCCCATCCTTTGATTGACAGAACATGATATAAAGCAACCCTCACTTGACATTTCAGTTTCATAAGTCTCCTAGCAGGAGGAGGAAAAAAAAAAATCTTGAAAAAAATCCACTAGAAAATAAAGAGGGTTTATGCAAACTCACATGAATGTTTTCAGAATCAAATTGAACAGTTTTATTTCTCTCCAGCCCTTATTTGATATTTCAGGTTGTGGATGAATAATTTCAGCTGGAGTAACATCAGCCATGTGCTTATTAATGTTTATGGCTTATTAAAAACAAAGTATTTACATGGTAATGTTTGTTGATTACTGGATGCTTTAAGTTGCTTAGTTATAAATGATTGGGATATTCACTCTGGGGAGGAGATATTTAATTTGGTGCTGTGTGTGTGCTTTAATTTAGATTTCAAAATAAGTAACTGAAATGAGAAAATGTCATCCACACCTATGCATTTCAGTTTGAAAGATCAGCCTGTAGTTAGTTTGTACATTTAAAAATTCTTGCCACATTGTTCAATAAGATATTAAAGTCAACTGCACCCTTCTACATATTTCTTGCAAGTGACAAACAAATGTTCTGTTTGAAATAAGAACTGAATTTAATGCCTACATATTTCTGAAGGAGGAAGGATGGAAAGATCTTCCAAATGAGCCTCTAAGAAAGATACTAATTCTTTGTGTTTTGTCAAAGGTATTTCTTTGTATATTTAATGTCTCTCTGTGTTGTTGTGAAGATTATTGGACTTAGAGTTGTTCATGCTCTGTGGCAACTATAGTGTAGTAGAAGCCCAGCTTGCCAGCATTTTCCTGACAAACATCAAAATGGCTTTGGACCCCAGGGTTGGCTTTACGTCACTCAAAGAGCATTTCAAATGGTAATCTTCAGACTGCAAAGAGAACTGGGTAAGAGCAAGAGAAAAAATATAGCAAATTTGACAAATCTTGGCTAGATGGAAGTCAGTTTTATTTCAAATGTGATTTGCTTATTTGTGTCCCCTACTCTCCCTATTCTCCAAGAAGCTGAACAGGAGAGAGCAAGCAGGTATTGCTAATAACTGTATCATCATTTTCTGCCCTGCTATGGGTGGTAATAGCTGTGGGGTGGCTTAAAATCTTGGTTGTTTTACCAGAAGGAAGTGGAAATTAAGACCTTAGTGTGATGCATTTGGAGATGGGACCTTGGAGAGACAATTAGTTCATAAGACTGGAGCCTTCCTGATGACATGAATGCCCTTATAATTAAAGGTACCCTCTTCCTCTCCCACGTGAGGACACAGCAGGAAGGAGGGAACCTCCAAGCCAGTGTCTTGCCAATGGGTTTCAACCCCAGCAAGTTCCCTATGGATTCAATGCGACCAAAGAAATTGACAGCAAAATGTTCTTTGGGGTGAAAGGGTTTATTACCCGACTTGTTCTCCCCGCAGTAGGTTGAGCACTAGTCTCTGCCTCCGCCCAGAGCACTGGGCTGAGCTCTCTATATAGTGCAGTAATAGCTTCCTGCCTAAAGGTGTGGAAGTGGTGGCCTAGCAACAGGCCAGTTACATCATGAGGTGGTTTAAGTTCAGTGAGGATCCTGGCTGTAGGAACCCCAACTTCCCCACACCGGGAAGTGATCCTCACCAGACTTCAGATCTAACTCACCTTGAGCTTGGGCTTCCCAGCCTCCAGAACTGTGAGACATTAATGTTTGTCATGTAAGCCACCCAGTCTATGGGATTTTTGTTACAGCAGCACAAACTGACTTAAGACAGTTCCTAATGATAGTACCTTTGTTGACATAGAGATACTCTTGAAGAAGCCAGAAATCAATTATTGAATTGCACCCCACATCTCTTTTGCTTGTTTGTTTGGATGAGAGATTTTGTAATATTTCCAGATTTCAACCAATGACTAAGGAGCTCTAAGGACCCTTTAATGAAGAACAATCTTCCCTTTGGCAGAGAAAGCTTTGTCTGAGTGTCTGCAGTAAGAAGAGAGAGGAATTAGATCCAAAAATTGAATAGAAACTATACAGACAGAAGTATTTACATAAACCTAGGAGAATTCATCTTAAAAATAGATCTCTACTTGCCCTTTCAATTAGGATCCAAATATTCATCTTAGGCACAATAATTCAAATGATAAATGCAAAATGGATGAAGAACATGGGATCAGGTAGAGAATCCTGGCTACATAATTCAGCCCCAAAGAAAAGGATCTGATTAAGTTTTACATACATGCTCAACTGTGAACCAACCCTGGATCAGAAATAAATTGTTAAATTTTTAAAATATAAAATTGACTCCTCAGAAGTTCCAGGTTTGACTACCTAAGGCATCGATGGGGTGCATATTTTGATTAGCTAAAGTTGAAAATGCCTCTACCCACTTCAATCTGTTTTATCAGTTCACTTGGTGATTTAAATAGATTCTATCATGGCACAAAATATCTTCTCTTTTCATTTAAATCCCACAGAAACCACATCATACAGGCTAGGAGTGTTGGTGTGACTGTGGGAACTTGCATCCTCTGGGGGAAATGTGAAAATGCCCTGCAGTGTTTTAGATGTATTTTTTCATAACTGGACCTCAAATAAGGAGAGACTTAAAAGCAGCAGATGGTGGCATTACAATATCTGGTTGGCACAGAAGTTTCTCTTAAGAATTAATAATCCTTTTTTTAAATGCATATTGTAAGACAGGCATTCTGTGTACTCTATTGAATTAAGTTTCACACTTCTCTTGTGAGGTAAGTGCTATTATAACCCCCATTTTACACGGAAGGAAAATGATATTTCTTTTTGAGCCTAAATGAGCAAGGTCCAGTATTAGGACCACACAGCTGATCAGCAGCCGGGTCCAGCTCCATGCTCAGCTCTGCCTGGCTGCCAAGCCCAGCCTATGGTCACCACTTTATCTTGCTAGTTTCTGATTTCTTTGATTGGGAGTCACTTCTAGATATCTTTTGCACGCATACTTATTTTATATTGTAATGAAAAACCCAACCATAGACTAAGTTTTACTTGTAAATTCTCCAGATCCTTGGACATGATGAAAATATTTCAGAATACACAGGGTGCATAAGATTGTATTAATATACTTAATATGGTAACAATTAAGTATGATGTGTGTGTATGTGTATGTGTGCATGTTTAAGACACATTCTGTATTCTAAAATAAAAATGTTTTCCTTATATAAGAATACATCCTTTGCTAAAGGCAGCATGTCAGAGTGACACTTATAATTTCAGGATAAGCACAAATTAAGTCTACCACTTAAAATACAAAAGCGTCAAATATACAGATGAGATTCCAAAAATGGCCACTTAACTCAAAATCACTGAGTAATTCATTTTGTGCTATATAGGCAAATCCTGCATTCAGCTGGCATTGGTACAGGTCACATATCAGCTGAAGCATTTTACTATAACTCATGGCCCCTATTTATGGTCCAAATTTCTTACAAATGCAGAAATGTTGCCTGTAGAGGGAACACACAAAAATGCAGTCAATCAATCAAGATTCCCTTACTCCCTTACCATGCCTCTGTACAAGTTAGCAATAGTTGTTTATCAAGACCATGGTTTGTCTGTTTTTTTAAGGTGACTATAGGCATACCCTCAGCAGCACAGAGACTGCATCCCTGAAAATGGGATACTAAGTGAATCAGTACCCTCTATGTTCATTAGGGCATCATCTCTGTGAGAATGTGGCTCCTACATGGCATTTGTTCAATCAGTAACAGTGCCTGAAATAGTCCTTGTGCAAGAGCAGACACTAAATAAATATTTGTTAAATGAATGAATGGACTGTTCATCCACCTCAGCTTCCCTGAAGTCATCACATGCCTTCAAACATTGTTTCTTCTGGGCACTAGCCACACCATGTAGTTGTCTCTCTGTCTGCAGGGATGTTTATCTGTCTGAGGGCTTCCACCCGTCCCAGTTGCAGGCTTATCTCTATCCTCTGTGTCCTCACCTGCAAGGTTGTCCCGCAAAGACACCTCAAGTCATTGACAACCTTGCATTTTAAAAACCCACTTGTTAGTCTTACTTGCAAGTCTTACTGTTGCCCACCTCCAGCATGTTTACAAATACACTTACTCTTACCTCTTCTGAGTCAAAGTTATTCAGCTGGACATTTAAAAAGTCAACAAATTTGAAAGACTCAAAAGAGTCAACAAACAGCCTGACAAACACCATTCAAACTGGGCCAAGTATCTCATGGTTTGCTACCAGTCTCTGACAGAGCTTGGCACTCCAATGCTCTCTTCTGCACCTGTTGCCCTTTCATAAGGAAATTAGCATTAATTATGTTATTCGGTATATACATATTTAATACAACTATTTCTAAGCCCAAGGTAATAAGAGAGTCCTAAATATATGACTCCATTCTAGTTAGAAAACAACAGATCTGTTATGTTTTATTTTACTTTTGTTGTGGTATAACATATATACCATAAAGTGTACAAGTCTAAAATATTCATTTTAATGAATTTTACAAAAGAAACATAACCACACATAACCCAGGTAAAGATAATTACCAGCAAACCAGAAACTTCCCCATACCCCTTTCTCATAATACTTACCTCCTTCCCACCCATAGCAAAGAACTCTGGAATCTATTACCAAAGATCAGTTTACCTATGTTTTACTCCTTGAAAATGGTCATGTAGTATAGACTCATCTATGTTTCATTCAATCTTTTATCTGTGACATTCATCCATATTGTTGTAGGCAGCAGTAATTCATTCATTCTCATTGCTGTATAGTATTCCATTGTATTATTCTCACAACTTATTTATCCATTGAGTTTCAATGGACATTTGGATTTTTTTTTCCCAATTTGGAGCTGTTAGGAACATTCTTGTGCATGTTTGGTGCATATATGTAACATTTCTGTTGAGTATATATCTAGGAAGAAAATTATCAGGCTACAGGATGAGCAAATTTTTAATTTTTACAGGGTATTGGCATATAGTTTCCCAAAGTGTATGGAAGTTCCAATTACTCTATACACATAAAATACTTGATACATTCTGGGGCTTTTCAGTTTGGGTTTATTTTAGTCACTCCTGTGGCTGTGTAGTGTAATATCTCAATGTAGCTATATTTGCATTTCCCAGATACTAATGACGTTGAACATCTTTTTATAGGTTTATTGATTATTTAGATATCCACCTTCATAAATGCTTGCTCAAATTATTGCCCATTTATATTATGTTTTCTGTTTTTCTTATTGATATACAGAAGTGACATAGAGAGAGGGGGACACAGAGAGATAAAAAGAGAGAGAGAGAGTGATATGTATATAGCAAATATCTTCTTTCCCATTCTTCCTAGTCTTTTCACTCTCTAGATGATGTCATCTGATGAACTAAGGTTCTAAATTTATTGAAATCCAATTAATCAATCCTTCCTTTTATGGCTAGTGTTCTTTGCATTGTTTTTTAAGAAAACTGCCTAACTCAAGGTTTAAAAAAAAACAAATTCTTCTTTATCTTCTAAACAGCTATATAATTTTAACACATCCATTTCATTCTATGACACTTCTGGAATTTTGTATATGGTGTAAGTTAGGGGTCAAGATTCATTTAATTTTTTAATAGGGAGAGCAAATTGATTTAGACTGTTTTTTGGAAAAACCTTGTTTTACATTGCAGGAAAGTGGAACATTTGTTGTAAATCTGTATCTATGAGAATTTTTTTCTGGACTCTATTCTTTCCATGATCTATTTGTTCATCTTTGCATCAATACTACTTTAATTAATTCAGTCTTAGTAAATGGCTGTGTAAGACCTCTTTCTTCTTTGTCTTCAGGAATATCTTTGCTAATTTTGACCATTTGCCCTTCCTTATAAATTTAGGAATCAAGTTGTCAATTTCCACAAAAAATACCTTGGATTTTTATTGGGGTTTCATTGCATCTCTAGATAATTTTAGGAAGAATTCACATTTTAACAATAGTGAGTCTTCCAATCCTTAAAAGTGGTATCTCCATTTATTTAGGTATTTAAAATTTTGTCTCAGTAAATTTTTTTAGTTTTCTGTGCAGAAATTTTATACAGCTATTGTTAAATGTATCCCTAGGTATTTGATTTCTTATACTACTGTATGTGTACATTTTTCCATTTTAATATCTAATAATTCATTGCTGATATATAGATACACAGTAATTTCTTAATGACAGTGTTTTTAGATATTCGATATACCAAATCTCATCATCTAAAAATAAGATGGTTTTCTCCCTCTCCTTTCAATCCTTGTACCCTATAATTTTCTTCCAGACTAGGACCACCAGTACAATGTTGAATAAAAGTGATGATAGCTGACATCTTTATGCTTTTCCCAAATTTAGGGTTATAACTTCCAAACTTTTAACCTTAAGTTGATTATTTTTTGCATATTTTTGAAGATAACTATTATCACACTGAAGGAGTTCTTTTCTATTCCTAATTTACTGAGTTTTATTATGAAGAAATATTGGTTTTTTATCAAATGTTAATATAATCAATGAGATGATCATATGCTTTCTTCCTTTATTTGATAAATTAAGTGAATTTCATTGGTTGTTTCTTCAAATGTTAAACCAAACTTTTATCACTGGAAAAGTCTAACTTGCTGTCTAGTATTCTTTCCATACATTTCTGGATTTAATTTGCAAAAGTTCTGTTTAGAATTTTTGCCTCTATGTTAATAAGAGATACACTTCGGCAAAATAATCAGTACCTCCTTCTGAATTAGTAGTAGCATGAACTAACTTCCTGCAGATATTTTGTTAAGCAGAATAACTTCATTTAGACTACTGGCATTCAGCGCTGTGTGTCTTATAAATTGCAATGGTTTAGATATTCCCAAGCAGATATAGTGAAGAGTTTTATGAGTCCTCCTTGACTATTGATCTGCATAGCAGAAGGGGGAATGGAGACGCTTGCTCCATACTTTGTGGCTGTGTGTCTGTGAGCTCACAACTTTCTCTTGTCAATGAGTATGGTGAGTCCATGTGATGTTCTGCCTTTAAGATGGAGTCCTATCTCCTAAATCCAGAACCCAAGGCTTGTGGCTCCCAAAGTCACACACTTCTCTAACCTCACATCTGTTCTCTTCCCCGTGCCCCGCGGCTGAAAGCCTTTGGCAATCTAAATGACTCAGCCTCATTGACCCCCTGCAGTTCCTTCAATATGCCAGGCTCTCGCTCATCTTAGAACTTTCCTCCTGATAGCAATTACATTTTCTACTTAGTATCCAACTAAAGTTTCCTCTTCTGGTGTGCCTCATTATTTAGGGATAACACTGAGGATAGGTTCTATGTCTTACTCACCTTTTGTCCTATACTCTTAACCAGCACGTAAGAGGAACTTCAGAAACATTGAATGAAGAATGAATGAATGGAAAAGCATTTAGGACAATTCCACTGAGTTCACTGATCATCTCTGTGTAAGAAGTAAGGACCAAAAGGGAAGTGAGAAAAGCAAAACTACCACTAATTTATTCAATAATTAAATCAGTAAATAATTATTGAATATCGACTCTGTTAGACACAATACTAGGCATGCAGAATACAGCAGTGAATAAGACAGAAAGCTCAAGAGGTTTATAGTCTAGTGAGGGAGAGCCAAGTTAACATAAAGGAATAAAGTGGTAAAGTTTAAATTGGAATGAGAAAAACAAATGAATAAACAAAAAAACAAAAACAGGGTACTTGGCTCCAGAGCATTGAAAGTGGGGAATGCTTACTTCAGACAGAATGGTCAGGCAGAGCTTCTCTCAGGGTAACAAGTAATATACATTCTGAAGAGTGAGCAGACCCCATCAGGACTCTTGCCTGTACACAGTTCTGAACCAGCGTACTTAACCACATCATAATTGTACCCATGTTTGTTTATCTCAGCAGTCATCTTCCCTTGTCAGAGGAGTCAGGAGGTCCGAACTACAATACTAAGATCATAACACTCAAATATCTTACCACTTTCACTCTCACTATTTCATGAGGATATGTGGAGATCCCCAGAGGCTACCTGACATAGGATCTGACAGTAGGTTGAATGAAGAAGCTGTCTTTTATTATCCCAGACATTAAAGGGATTTGCCAAAAATATATAACAATGCCACTTTCTCACTAAATATTTTTGCTTCAGCTACTATGGGTGTGTTTGACAATAATATGTGTTATTTATGTGACCATGTAATGGGTTTATCATTGCTGTTTTGTAATAATTTAATAGATATTTTAAATAATTGCCAGTTTAATTTCTAATATGGTAAATATTGACAGATAAAACCCATACAGGCAAGAGCTCTTCCAAGTTATAGAACATTTAGAAGAATAAAGGTGTACTGAGACAAAAATATCTAGGAGCTGCTGGTTTGGCAGGTAGAATTAACATCAGTCAAAGAAATAGGATCAATAAACAATGTAAAGATACCCAAGATGGTATATATAAAATGATCCCTACTAACCATCCAACTTTAGACAAAAATGGAAGCATTCGGTCAAACATCTCCAATGTTCCTAAAAGCCCAAATGTTGAGCAGGTTATGGACAAATATTCTGGGTATTTGAGTGAATATGGGCAGAGCTCCATGGTGAGAAGGGTTCTCATTCAATTTTTCGGTGCCTCATAAACCCAGCCTGAGTATTTTCTATTTTAATTGGGAAATGTTGCATCCCCTTGTTTAGAGCATAAGGGATTGGAGACCAGACATCCTTAAGCAAAACAGAAATAAAACCAACTCCTCAACTTAAACTTCCTGAATCTTTTCCTTGAAATATTGCCTTACAGGTCTCTCCTACCCAGTTACTCTGCACCAGGTCTGCTCATCCACTGTCCAAGATAATCAAACCTGACTCTGTGAAGTATTCAATCACTCCATGCCTCCACGCACTCCCTGGACACCAGGGCATAGTATCTCCATCGTATTTTAGTCTGATTTTCACTTTCAGTGGCAAAAATAGAAGTAGTAAAATTGCCAGCCATAAAGATCAGTTATGGAGGAAATGTTTCTTCAACATTCGTTAAAAATAAAAACAAAAACAAAAACAAAACAAAAAGCTAACTTCAGCTTTCCGTCATTCCAAAGATAAATTATTTCTCTTTGTAAAAGTCATATATGTTTGGAAACTGTGTCTGAAACTAAACTAGAAGTCAACAAGAAAAGAAAGCACCCCACCAAAAAAAAAAGAAAAAAGCAATATATATTAAATTGGCAGATTTTGGGGGACAATTTTTATAGCCTTTAATGTGCTATACCCTAAGAAACATTTGTATTTGCACCAGATTTGCAAGCAGAAATTGTATTACTTTGGGGATCCTTCTGTTTGAATTTAACCTTTTGTAAGGTTCTGACTTTTCCTATTATAGATTTGCCCATGCAGATTTGTAAAAGGTAATGCATATGAAAAGTGCATTGTGCTATAAATACAGGAATACTCATATATTGAATTATCATTGCAAGTAAAGAAAGCAAAATAAAATGTAATCTCTTTAAATTAAAGCTATTGACAATATTCCTATCTAATCCTCTTCCATTGATCCCTTAGAGTGCCTTTCTGAATCCAAAGTCTCTTGTTTCTTGAGTAATGGAACGTTTCTAGACTGACCTTTTCGAGTATATATGCCATCAAGTAATCAATCTACAATCTGGAGCCCTCTTTGCTTAAAGATCTCCAAGTCTTGCTTGGATACTAGTTAATCTATTCCAGAGAGAGTCTCTATCAGGACTGTTTTGCAACATACATTCTCTTATGTTCCAGAATGTTGAAATAAAATAATGGCTTGTGGATGTTTCATACACAATACCCAAACTATACCATACAGTTATGTTTTTCACCATTTACATAAATTCCTTTGAGTCACTGATACATCCTCCAGAGATATTTTCCAATTCAGAGAACCAAGAGTTCTCAGAATTTTAGGGAAAAACAAAACATGAAAAGTCAAGTACTGGAATAACAGACTCATAATAAGTGTCATTCCTGTTCTGAGGACTCAATTTATTTGAACAGATTTGACTAGAAAACTAATAATATTCAATGAATGTGAGGATGTGGGATCATTATTGTGTTTCCTTGACATAGATTGTTAATGGTTAAAAAGACATCATGACATTGTAAAATGAAAGTACTTCAGTGTAATTGTTCTGTGGTTAAGGAACACCAATACATGAATATAAATTTTTGTCAGCAAAATTTTATAAAATCTTCCATACAGTGATCATTTACTTAGAGGTCCATGGTCATCATATGACTTTAATGTTCTTAAGCTTTTCTGCCTATAATGACTGTGATTTGGAAAGAATGGATCTGCAGAAAATACTTACTTCATTGATTTGCTTGTGTAATATGATTCATTATTCACTGAAGTTTCCAAATCCTATCTTCATTTCCTTGATAGTGTTGCTCTAAAATGAAGAAAGGGAAAAAGAAAAATGTGAGAATGTATGTTCTTCTTTAGACTTCTACCATTTTCAGCAAACACTGTTAATAAGTGAGAGCCTCACTCCCAGTTACAAAAAAAAAAGAGACTCACAGAACATGTTTGGAATCCATATGTCGTAAGGAGATGCCTCCTGTTCTTAAGTGCGTGGTGTGCTCAGAAAGAAAGACACCTGTCTGAGTTTAAAAAAAGAGAGAGAGAGAGAAATGAGAAGAATTTCAAGTTTCAGCTTTATGGTACAAGTCCCTTTCTTCAGAAAGAAGCAGCAGGACACTTTGACTTTCTGGGAGGCAGTGGCATGCCCTGTATTACTGAGCTTTCATAGTCACTTACAACAATGAAATCACAGATTTTTGCCCCAAGTAAATCCATCTGTCAATCATACATGAGAAATTGGATTGTGAATTATTAGAATGAATTTAAATGCATTTCAATTGCCATTTGTACTGCTAGTAGAGATTTACATAAATGTAGACTAGCACCAAAGCCTATATAACAAGAAAAATATCATGCTTAGCATAAATCAGGCAAAATATTTGGTTGAATACCTGATGCATCTGAACATTTTCAATAGCATTTCAGATTTTTCTTTCCTCACCCTTTCTCTAGGTAATGTTAATGAATAATGCAGAGTATAAAGTATCTGAACTCCCTCCTGTTTCCCTTGGTTGGAGCTGAGCAATCAGTTGGCACATTCAGTGGGGCAGGGGTTGTTGGCAGGATCAGGGCTGAGGGAAAGCCTGTGAGATCAGAATATTAGCTATTTAGGGGTATTGACAAATATATAAGTAAATAAATAAACCAAAGATAATGGGAACTAGATTTCTCACTATTGAAGAAGGGGGTTACAAACATAGAAACAGGGAATTGAAATGTAACATAGATAGACATAAATATAGAAAGGGGGAATTAACCCTGTCATACTGAACTGAAATTGGAAGTATTGGTATGGAATCAAGGTTTTTAAAAATATACAAATAGAGCTACATTTAAGAGAATGAAACTGGATTACTGTCTAACTCCATACACAAAAGTGAACTCGAAATGTATCAAAGATCTGAATGTAAGTCGCGAAACCATAAAACTCTTAGAAGAAAACATACGCAAAACTTTCTTGAATATAAACATGAACAACTTCTTCATGAACACATCTCCACAGGCAAGGGAAACAAAAGCAAAAATGAACAAGTGGGACTATATCAAACTAAAAACTTCTGTACAGCAAAAAACACCATCAGTAGAACAAAAAGGCACTCTACAGTATGGGAGAATATATTCATAAGTGACATATCTGACAAGGGGTTAAAATCCAAAATATATAAAGAACTCACATGCCTCAACACCCAAAAAGCAAATAACCCTATTAAAAAAATGGGTGGAGAATATGAACAGACACTTCTCCAAGGAAGAAATTCAGATAGTCAACAGGCACATGAAAAGATGCTCCTCATTGCTAACTATCAGGGAAATGCAAATTAAAACCACAATGAGATATCATCTCACACCAGTTAGGATGGCCAATGTAGAAAAGACCAGGAACAACAAATGCTGGTGAGGATGTGGAGAAAGGGGAACCCTCCTACACTGCTGGTGGGAATGTAAACTAATTCAACCATTGTGGAAAGCAGTATGGAGGTTCCTCAAAAAACTCAAAATAGAAATACCATTTGACCCAGGAATTCCACTTCTAGGAATTTACCCTAAGATGCAGGTGCCCAGTTTCAAAAAGACATATGCACTCCTATGTTTATTGCAGCACTATTTACAATAGCCAAGAAATGGAAGCAATGTAAGTGTCCATCAGTAGATGAATGGATAAAGAAGATGTGGTACATATACACAATGGAATATTATTCAGCCATAAGAAGAAAACCAATCCTACCATTTGCAACAACATGGATGGAGCTAGAGGGTATTATGCTCAGTGAAATAAACTGGGTGGAGAAAGACAATAGTCAAATGATTTCACTCATCTGTGGAGTATAAGAACAAAGAAAAAACTGAAGGAACAAAACAGTAGCAGACTCACAGAACCCAAGAATGGACTAACAGTTATTAAAGGGAAAGGGACTGGGGAGGATGGGTGAGAAGGGAGGGATAAGGTGGAAAAATGGGCATTACGATTAGCACACATAATGTGGGGTGGGTGGCACAGGGAAGGCAGTATAGCACATAGAAGACAAGTAGTGATTCTATAGCATCTTACTATGCTGATGGACAGTGACTGTAATGGGGTATGTGGTGGGGACTTGATAATGGGGGGAATCCACTAACCACAGTGTTGCTCATGTAATTGTATATTAATGACACCAAAATTTCAAAAATACACAAATAGAAATAGACATGGGTGGATGTATACGTGTGTGGGTGAGTGCAGGCACACATGCCTTAGTTCTGTCTGCAAAGAGGGCCTAGATACAATGACACTCTGGTACCAACTATCCAAGGCACTCAGATATTGATTTCTAAGTAGCATTCTTTACTAAAAATCGAGGATGAATCTAGGGATGGGAAAGGAAAACAACAAGATGAGCCAGGAATATCTTGTGCCAGAAAGTAAAAAAAAAAAAAAAAATCTGAAGAATTATGTCAAAAGGATGTAGGTACCAACTTGAAGGGGCTTTCATTGGCTAAGCCTGGAACAAAGTGATCATCAAGACATTAAACAATAATGGATTGTAAACACTGAGTAAAAAAAGGAAGCTTATTTAAAACTGGTATATTTGGTAGGTATGTACATAGACAAATGATGATAGATAGATGACAGAGCTTCTATAGTGAAAGGAAAACTGTCTTACAGTAACATGCCATACATGTAAAAGAAATTATAGAATTTGCAAAATCACCATTTGTAAGCCATTATAGAAATATTGGTTTAGGCAAGAGTCAGCGAAGGATGCTAAAATTGGTGGGTAAATGATGAGGAACAGGATATTTACATAGTCTCAAACTTTTCTCCACAAATCACCTAAAAAAAAATACCCATCAATTAATAGATACAAAACACATACTAAATAACCTTACAATGGAGAAACCTGGGAAATCCCTCCACGGCAAGTGATAAGAATTGATAGCCCCAAAAATGAGATATATGGATATTATGTGCTTCCAGAAATTACACATTGATAAGTACACACATCATTTCTCTGATACTTCTGCCAAAAATGCGTAAATCACAAGAAAACATCAGACAAACCACAACTGTGGGGCAGTCTACAAAATAATTGGCTTGGACTCTTCAAACATTTCACAGTCATAAAAGACAAGGCAAGACTGAGGAACTGTTCCAGATTGAAGACTGAAAAAATATGATAACTAAATGCAGCATGTGATCTTTGGACTCTATAAAGTAAATTATTAGGGCAATTGGCAAAATCTGAATGGGTCTGTAGATTAGATGGTAATATCTGATCAGTGTCAATTCCCTGATATTAAAGGTTTGACTGTGATTAGGTAGGACAGCATCCTCATTTTTAGGAAATAGATTTTGAAGTTTGAAAGTGTATTAGGGTATCATGTTGGAAACTTAATATCAAATGCTTTAGAAAAATATATTGTAATATCCATATGTATATATAGTGTACATGTATGAAAAAAGAATGGTAAAATCAATGTACTAAAATGTCGATATTTGGGAACCTGACTGAAGGGTATACAAGAGATCTTTGTATTGTTTTACACCTTTTCTGTAACTTTCAAGTCATTTAAAAACAAAAAGTTAAGAAAAAAGATTAATCCTTCCACCCCTCAATAAAAGAGCATGAAATCATGATATAAAAAAGCAAAGACACACATACACACACATACAGGAAGCAATGATCCAGTCTACAAAAAATAATTCAGAATTGTATTGAAGTACCAAAATATAACAAGGAAAAATAGTTACCTATTTCACCCAGCTGTCTCCAAGGAGATGGATATCAGAATTTGGGTTCCAAATTATGTCCACTTTTCTTTGTTTCAATTTGTTGATGTCTAGTTTCTCAGAGTCATTTTGGCAGATTGCATGCTGTTCCAATATTTCTCAGTGAGGCCACCTTCTAAATATCCTAAGGCTTTATAAATGTTCTCAACATGACCACATATCATATCTCTCCCCTGTAAGAAAGCCAGAGAGATTTTTTAAAATTCCTAGACAATAACTTGTATTTTAATTTGAGGTACTGTGTCTAAAAAATATCTCTTTTCTCCCCTAGAGTTTGAACTTAAAGAAGAAGGCCTTAGGTAGAGGCAGGAAGTAGGAATACTATCAAAGGCATTTTTTTCAGCATAGGAAGTTTTGTAATATAGTCAATTTATCTGTTCTCTATGATTTTCTTTAATTCTAGATATTGAGTTTCATGATCAAAGTTTAAGATTGTCTCTACATATGATATTTTTTAAGAGACTCTTAGTACATCTCAAAATGTATTTGTGCTATAAATTGCAATAAGCAATACTCTGTCTGGGTCACAGTCTTCTAAGTTTTCGAATTCTCCCAGAAAAGAAACTAAATAGTGTGTTTGCTGTGTTGGGAAGATAAGGTAATTTAATATGGTTGGAAATCTAGGGTTACAGGGGTTTCAGATAAATCTGAAATGAGAATGATAATGATGATGATGGTGAAGATGATGGTGAGATGGTGATAGCGATACTGATGATGGTGATGGTGGTGATGATGGTGATTATGGTAATGGTGATGAGGATGATGGATGTGGTGATGATGATGATGAGAATGAGGGTGATGGTGATGAGGATGATGGTGATGGTGGTGATGATGAGGATGATGGTGATGGTGGTGATGATGAGGATGATGGCGATGGTGATGGTGATGACGAGGATGATGAGGATAGTGATGATGGTGATGGTGGTGATGATGGTGATGGTTATGAGGGTGATGGTGATGATGAGGATGGTGGTGATGGTGATGGTGGTGATGGTGGTGATGATGGTGGTGGTGAGATGATGATGATGGTGATGGTGAGAGTGTTGATGGTGATGAGGAGGAGGAGGATGGTGATGGTGATGGTGGTGATGATGGTGATGATGAGGATGATGGCGATGGTGATGATGATGATGAGGGTGATGGTGATGACGGTGATGGTGATGGTGAGGAAGATGGTGATGGTAGTCATGGTGAGATGATGATGATGGTGATGGTGAGAGTGTTGATGATGGTGATGAGGATGATGAGGATGATGGTGATGGTGATGGTGGTGATGATGAGAATGATGGTAATGGTGATGATGATGGTGGTGGTGATGGTGATGGTGGTGGTGAGATGATGGTGGTGATGGTGAGAGTGTTGATGATGGTGATGGTGGTGATGATGGTGATGATTCTGGTGATGGTGATGATTGTGGTAATGGTGATGGTGAAGATGATGGTGATGGTGGTGATGATGATGGTGGTGAGGATGATGGTGAGGATGATGAGGGTGATGGTGATGGTGATGATGGTGGTGATGGTGGTGGTGAGATGGTGGTGATGGTGATGGTGATGATGAGGAGGAGGAGGATGGTGGTGATGATGGTGATGAGAGTGGTGATGGTACTGATGAGGGTGATGTTGATGATGAGGATGATGGTGATGATGCAGATGATGGTGATGGTGGTGATGATGGTGATGGTGAGGATGATGGTGATGGTGATGAGGAAGAGGAGGATGGTGGTGGTGGTGGTGAAGGAGAAAGAAAGAGATAAGATGATGATGATGATTATCAGTGCTAACATTTGGGAACTTATTTAGGCCTCCTTTAAAGGCCTCACACGCCTGTGACACATTTAATCTTTAACCCTATAGGGTAGGTATTATCACTATGCCTGGATGAGGAAACTGAATTCCAGAGAGACAGGTGAGTTGTCAGAGGTAACAGAACCAATAGAAGGTGGAGCCACACTCAAAACTTAGGTCAGTTTGTCTCTTTCACCCTAATATGTTGAATTGGGAGTTGCCCCTCTCCTTCCTGGCCTCCACTACCAACACACTTACTATTGTCCATCAGTTTTTGTAGAACCTAGAAATTGAATGGCAAAGAACTTCTAATCCTGTCCACTGTTGTAGTTCAGATATATATCAGCACATCTGATATACTTGTGGGCCAGAGGGATGATGGAAGCAAGTGTAAATAACAATCAAGAAGCCTGTGTGTGTGTGTGTGTGTGTGTGTGTGTGTGTGTGTGTGTGTGAAAGACATTAATTGAGATTTATAAGTGAGGACAGCCTTGGTAACTCTTTGAAATAAAGGGAGCAGCAATTCAAGATATAAGGGAGACAGTGTAATGGAGTTCACCCTAACCTTGACAGTCTTTTTGGGGGAAGATGAGGGCTGAATTGTCAAACTAAAATAGATGCAACTGAAGATTCAAATAACTTGTCTGGGTGGACCTCTCCCATAACCATTGCAACTGAATAGGGAGACATTAGAGGGGCAGGCACCACCCAGAGGACAGTGGGGAAAGCAATGACCCTAATCATGCTTGAGGCAGAGGAGGATCAGCATCACTACCTGGATAGCCTAAGGTGACAACAGCAACCGGGTGGTATCAAAGCAGCCCAGCACTCAGCCACAAAGAGGGACAGGCTAAGCAAGAACTACAACCCAGGGCACAGAGGAACAAATAGGCTACAGTTTGCATTTCACATGAGGCAACCTTTTTTGAAAACATCAACTGGGACCCAAGAAAGCAGAAGGACTGAGTTTCTTCTCTCCTTGAAGGGCAGAGGCCAGTGAGTTCTATAACTTAGGATAAATTCTCAAAGTGATTCATTCTCAGATCCACATGCTCTTGACACCCAAGGACATTTTGGTTAAGACTAATATTGAAGAGTCTACTCTGTTAGATTTGCTTCCTATTATTGAGCTTTTAAAATCCCTACTTACACTTTATAAGCCAGGACTAAACAAGCAAATTAATATTCTGTGTGTTTTCCTGACAAACCATCCAACCATCCGAATATGAAAACCAATGATTTGGTATCTTTTTTGCTACTCTCCCCAAATATAGGTAAAACTTGTTTAGACATTTAAATGGATCTGGTGCAACACCATGATTCACTCATCTAGAAAACATTTGTTGAGTGCTGACTCTGTCCCAGGTAGGTGAAATACACAGTGAACAAAGTTTATACTGTAGGGAAATTGATCATTAACAGTGCCCAACTAATAAGTTAATCATTTGAGATAATAGAAGACACAAGTGCTAGTGAGAAGAGAAAAAGCAAAGCAGAGTAAGGGCTCAGGAATGGCAGAGAAGTGGAAGGGAAGGTAGTTTGCACTACTAAGTAGTATGAATAGTTTTGATGTTTAGTAATGGGAAAAAGTCAGAATTGTTTAACCTAATCCATTCCCAGGCTGTCTCCAGATGTACTGTCAATAGTTGTGCAGATGAGAATTTCCAGTTGGAATAATTTAAATAGGACAATTTAAATTATTAAGTTTAATAATTTAACTTGGTATATGATGATGTAATTGAAAGATGCTTCATAAAGTTGTATAGTTTTAGAAATGAAAAAGGTCTAATTAGAAAACTGTGAATTTCTCATCCCACAGGTGGGAAAACTCAACTGAGAGTTTGAGTGATTTGCCCATAATCACTCAGCCAGTAAATGCTATAAAGAGAACCAAAATACAGTTTCATCAAAAAGAGTCTTTTTTGTAATGCAATTTTCAAATTTCCATAACAAGTTTATTCTTCTATTTCCTGTTTAGGTTTTATTCCTAATTCTCAACCCACCTGTCCCTCCCTGCCTACCCTCTTAATTATGGGGTTTTGTGTGTGTGTGTACTCCTTAGGCGTTTATGTTAAGTACAAGAAAATATGAATACATGATTGAATCCCTCTTAGACACAAAGTAACATATAGACCCTTCTCTGTTCTCTCACTTGCTTCACTGTCTTTGTAGAAAGATCCTTACCTAGTCTCCTAGGTTCTCCAGTTTCTGTCTTGAAGTGAAGGGTATAATACTAGCAGTGATCTTTTCTTAGCAGAGATCGGGCCTGCGGAACAGAGTTCTTTAATCAGGGTTTTGGATAGAAAGGCAAAGTTTGACTGCAGATAACAGAAATCTGATTTACAGAGACTGGAACAAATAGGCATTTTATTTTTCTCTTATAACAAGAACCCCTGAAGTAGGTGGTTGCTGGCATCAAGTCAGCAGCTCCGCAATGAATCAGGGCCCTGGATCTTGTTTTTTCATGCTTCTGTTCTTGAAGACTGGCTTTTATCCCCTTGTTGCTGCTTTGCCATTGTAAAAGGCTCCTATACTTGGGGGACAGGGATTAAAAAGCCTCTTTCTGCAGCTTTGCATTATTATCCCAGAAGGAAAGACCTACTACTACACCCCATTAGCCAGAACTGAATCACATGCCCCTCCTAAACCAATCAGAGGCCAATAGGAGTAAGGTTACCCGGCCCTTATAAACCAATCAGCTCTAGGGTTGAGGTAGGATCCCACCCTCCCAGAAAACCAGGGATTCTTGCCCCCTGTACCTGAACAAAACGGAGTTCTTTTAGTAAAAAAGAAGAGAGTCAGGAATGATTATCAAGTGAGCAACAGGCAACATCTTCTGGAAGCCATGAGGAGTAGTGACTACTGTGTGCAATATTATGAAATTGTGTAATTTGAGAAACTTGAAGTTCTGTTAGCTGTAGAGAGTATATTACACATTCTCATATCACACCCATTGTTTCCTTGTGTGCCCTTGCATTTATTATTTCAAGGACTGCAGATTTTAAAAAGTTAAAAGGGAAAATTACATGAGAACAAGAAAATGAAAGAATGGGGAGGGAGTCATTTATCTACCACATGTGAGGAGAGGAAAGGGAGTGTCTACACCTGCTGGACAGAGGCTATGTCAGAATGAAAAACCTGTACTCTATTAAGACTATTCCAAACTACGTGATAAATATAGACGTAAATAAATATAGACATATCCGAGCTCTGTCCTTATTAATGTTTATTAATCACAAAGGTGAAAAGAATAACTTTATTGTAGAGAAGCTTAGCACATATTAATCACTTTAACCAAGGGATCAAAGTCAACATCAACCTGCAATTAGATTGACTGAAGCCATGTGCCACCTGATAGGATGCAATGAGAGGAATAAATTGCCAACTATGTATAATCTATATCTAAGCATGAGGAAACATCAGACAAGCCCAAGTAAGAGATATTCTGCCAACTAACTGGACTGCAATCATCAAAAATGTCAAGGTCATAAAAGTTAAGAAAAGATAGAGGTGAATTGTTCTAGAATGAGTAAGGAGACTAAAACTCTGAGATAGCTAAATGGTCACATGATTATAGACTAGTTCCTTTTGCCATAAGGGACATTATCAGGACAATTAACAAAACTGGAAGGAGTTTGAGGATTAGATGGTGGGGACATATTGATGCTCACTTCCTGATTTTGATGTTTGTATTAGTGATATGCAGAAGAATGTCCTTTTTTGTAGGAAGTACATGCTAAAAGTATTTAGTAGAAGTGAAGAAGTATTATGTCAGCTGAAGGTTACTCTCAGAAGTTTCCGTTAAAAAAAAAATTTTTTTCATATTATCCACGCAAGCTTTCTGTATATTTGAGAATTTCAAAATAAAAACATTCTTCTGCTCTTTTTGCTTAACGGTATAATGAGATGCCAGTTCTTTGTGTCGACTGCATTGTATTTCTTTGTATGGAAGTAACTGGATTTCTTCCATACACTTAGATTAATTTGATCTTGGATTAATTTGGATAAATTTAACCAAGGTTAGATTTGATCTTGGCTATCACACCCTATGCTGCAATGAATATCATACTATTTTGCACATTTGCAACGTTATCTGTAAAATACCTTGAACTGGAAATTATATTAGCTGATTTTAAATGGAAGCCATGTTCCAAGCTACATAATGTTCGATGCAAAATGATGAAATATTTACTGAAAGTATTTTTAAGCTGATTGATCTGGTTTAATAATATTTTCACTCATCAATTCAACAAATATTTTTTGATTCACTACTGTGGAGTAAGCTCTGTATTAGTCCTCAAATACAGTCATAATCTTTGCCTTTAAAGGACATAAAAGTTTGAGAGATTTGGCAGGCTGAAGTTAATTAATTTAACTGTTTCTTCTAATGTAAGATATGTCTTATTACAAATTTTGAATGAATTAAAACATTTTTAAAGAATTAAAAACTCCTTTCTCCTAAGGTGCATATAAGTTTTGAGGGGAAGGAAAAAAAACCTTTACTAGATGTTTTACTAAAACCACTTATCAGACTTTGTATTGCTATTAATGTTAGATTTATTAATATTACCTCTATTATGGTCATTTCAAGTAAGTCCAGCTGGAAGTCTGACACACTGATTGTTCAGTTTTTTTTCCTACATTTTAAGGTTTCATTGTGCTTCCTTGAATGCACAGTAACTTGGATGTCACCAGCTCCTGAAAGGTGGAGAACAATAGCCCATCTCTTCAAGGATGAAATCTCACTTTCAAGGTTATTTCTCCCACCTATTTTCAGAAAAGAATTCAGAAGTAAATACATTTATAAAAATTTTTCAAACATAAGTGGAGGTCACTAAAGACTCCCACTCTAGGAAATTGACACTTACAGAGCTGACAAATTGCATAAATGGCCTTTTATGGATATTGATACCAGCTGTGCAGACAGAGGAGGCCCTCCATCAGAATTCATCAAGGAGATGCACAACACAAATATTAGTGCAATCTCAAAATACTCCTGGCCAGCAATGTTGAGGAATAAATAATAACAAACAATTAAGACTGCAATTACAAGAAAATACATTGCTTAAGGTCAAAAGAGTAAGTCTTCTAAATGGAGGACCTCAGTGAAAAGGTTTTTACTAGAATTAGGATCTGTCTGGTCTTCAAAGGGTTAAGCAGAGCCTGGATGCAGAACAGTGTGATGGTTGGGAGCATGGCATGACTCCCAGAAGCACCTTCAGTATTTCACAGTGTGAGCATACAGTGGGTTAATGAGTTACCTTCTCTGAGTCTCAGTTTCTTCAGCTATTTAATGGAGATAGTAATGCCTACTTTTTTCCAAGTGCTGAATAAAACCATCTCATCTAACTAGTAATGAGTTGAAATTGGCATATGTGGTTGCAGGTTGATTCAGCATGTTACCATGTCATCGAAGAACCGCCCTGAGCCTGCTTTTCCAGCTTCCCCCGTCTCCACACCTCCCCTAGTAACTTACACTTTAGAAATGATCTCCCTAATGCCACACTGTAGTTTCTGCACTGTTTCATTTGTCTGTTCCTCTCGCCTGGGTTACCTTCTCTTTCATGATCAGCTCAAGAGTAATATCCACCAGGAAGCCTCATCTCACCAACTGGCTCTCCCGCCTGGCCAAGTTCAGCCTGTGCACGCGGGCCTGTTCGTGTTGGAGGTGAGGAGAGGGGCATGGAGGGATTGGGAGGGGAGGGCTGTACAGGAAGTAAGAGATGTACAAGGCTGAAGAGGTCCCTTGGGGCCAGGTGGGGAAGGGCCTTACGTGTTACGCTAAGTTTGGCCTCATCTTAAGGGCAAAATCTTATAGAGGCTGTGGAGGGTTTTGGTAGAGAAGCGACAGCATCAGGTGTTTTTTTTTAGGAAGACGGTCTGGCTGCAGTGAGAAGATCAATTGGAGGTGAAGGAGACGTCACAAATGCAGATGGGGAAGACAGGAACGTGCTCCCTGAAAGCTTCCTTCTCTTCTCCCTCAGGTTTCAAGGGAGAAGTGGTTGGGGAGTGTATGGGCCCAGCGGGCGTGGCATTATGGGAATCCTGGAGACTCACAGAACATCAGGGTCTCCAGGGCATGAACCTGATGATGGCAGCCCTGCCTCTCCCAAGTTCTGCTCTCGGCCCTCCTTTCCCTATAACAGAGAAGGCAGAAGGCAACGCAAACATATTCTAATCATGAAACAAAAGAGGGAGAGCTGGAGAAACAGGAGGACAGCAAATGAGGAAGGAGCCTGTTTACAAAGGTAGTTGCCACTTTTGAATATGACACCTTGTCAGGGGCTTTTTCTGTTTCAGTGGGTCTTAAATCACTGTCGTCACCGAGGGGTCATTAAACCACAGAATTAGTGATGCTGAGTCTGTAGGTCTGGGGTGGGACCAACAACGTGCAGTTTGAACAAGGTCCTAGTGAGGCTGCTGCTGTTCCTGGGGCTGCGCTTGGAGAACTTCTCGTCCTATTTCATCTCTTTCAATCCTCTCACCAATGTGGCCAAATGGTATTATTTCAACAGAAGAAGAAACCGTAATTGGAGAACTAAGCAACCTGTCTCCTGCCCTGGGTCAACTAGCATGTAGGAAACAAAACTTTGGAACCAGTTTATGTTTGGCTCAAAATCCCATGATTTCCTGCTTCATGCTCCTTTTTCCTCCACAGCTATCTTGAGACCTTAAGAAGGACAGACGAGCTCCTAGCTACTTCCTTTCCATCAGTATCCTAATTGCCCACAGCTCTGAAGTGTGAGCGTGGAGAGTAACGGAATATACTGTACTTTGAAGCATTTCTTTTTCTCCACAAACCATTTTAAATCCTTGAGCTCTAATTCCTCACTCTGGCCTAAAATATCCAGATACTGAAGCTGTTTATAGACACAGTGGTACAAAATGGACATCTAACAGTTCCACATGCAACTTAATGCCTAGAAGTCTGCAATCTGCCCATATGTATCTTACCTTTGAAGCCTTTTCCAGTAAGTTCACACCTCCATTATGCTTCCACTATTTTCCCTTAGCATGACCACGATTAGGTGGTTTTATATGGAATCACCAGCTCTGCTCTCTGTGGGTCTTGCTCATCTTTGCTTTTTAAATATTTCCACATGCTGTGATTGTCCTCCCAAACCCTGTTTCCAACTTCAGATCATTTGTTTGAGTGTCTTCACTTGCTGATTGTCCACTTTGAGCTAGGGGAAAAAAAAAACAGCCAGGAAAAGCATTCACTTTAAATATACTTTTGCTTGGAATTAATTATTTTTTCTACAGTTAATAAGTATGTAAAAAGCCAGGATGCCTACTTTAGGCCAAAACAAATATTTTAATCGTTTCATTGTTACTGTTGTTTTGAAGGTAATATTTCACCTGTAAAGTAGGCAAGGTGTGCTTGAGGAATTGTATAAGTTCTTTCTTTGTTACATGCAATGTGATAATAATTCCCTTACTGCAATAATCAGATGAAGTCTAGTTGCCCTGAGGTGTTCTTTTCTGAATAAGATTGTATTTTTCTTGAATGGGGAGGTAATAAGCACCAACAGTAAATTCTGCCCACCTAATTTTGCCCAAAGCAGATCTTGACAACCCTTGTGAACTTCCAGACTTACTGCATTTCTTGTTAACTTAGTTAATTTAGTATTAGTTGATTTAGGCTTAACATTGTTTAGTCTATTCCTTGACTCTAGGTGGCATTTTTGTTCATGTGGTTTTTTGTTTAAATTACCAGACTGTATATAGTTTAGGACAGTGAAGAATTTATTTTCATAAATGTAAGTTTTTAAAAGTCTAATGTATTCTTCTTCTTCTTCTCTCTTTCTCCCCTTTTCCCCTCTTGCCCCTTTTACTTTCCCTTACTTTCCTAACAGTCCATCCCAAAAGTTATTAAGTAGTGGGAGAGGAAGACATCTCAGTCCAGGACACTAAACTTCAAGTAGGTGACGAGGTTGCACCCTGGGGAATGGTTGTGCTGAAGGGCCCAGCATGTGAGGTTACCAAATTTATAGCAAAAAAAATCACAGGAAGCCCAGTTAAATTTGAATTTCAGTTAAACAATATTTTTGTAAGCGTAAGCATATATCATGGGATATTTGAGACATACTTATACTAAAAAAATTATTGTTTATCTGAAATTCACATTTTATTGGATGTCTTTTATATTACTTGCCAACCATATCAGTGTGGGATGTCACAGCCCAGGCTAGATGGGAAGGGCAGCTACATGAGGGCAGGGACAATAGAGAAGCCGCTTAGCACAGGGTGTCAGAGCCAGGCAGGATGACAAGGACATCCTTAATGTAGAGGGATGGTGGCCCAAGAGATTGTTTATATACAGAGGAACTGATCAAATAGGAAATACATGGAGGATAATGTAGGAAATGGGAGTTACAATTTGGACAGGAGGAAAACTTGAATGAGCCCTATGCTGTGGGATTAGAATTAGAGGTAGTGTGGATTCTTGGTTGATAATTTGAAAATGTTTTATGTATTCAATTAATATGCATAGCATTGTCTCTGGAATATGTACACAAAAAAGTGTGACACTGTTTACCTCCACAGAATAGAACTGACTGGGGCATGGATGGAAAAACTACTTTACCTTGTATTTTCTTTGCTACTTCAAAAATTTTGTGCCACATGCTCAATTACCTGCACTAGATAATGTTTTACAAATATGTAAACATTTAAAAAATAGAACTGGCTCTATTTCAAATCAGAATATTAGAGGTAGCAGGGACCTTAGAGGGCTTTCTAGGCCAAATTGTTGACTTCAAGATGTTATAACAGAGAACTAAACAAGTAAAGTGACTTTTAAGGTCAGAGGACCAATTAGTGTATTCCAGTGGAAACAGAAAGGGCTCTGGATTCAAATCATGATTTTGTCACATGACAGCATTGCCCTTGAGAAAGTCACTCACTCCCTCAGAGTACAAACCAAAGGTTTGAGCAATCAGCTTGCTCAGATTCACCTGTCATAGTGCATGATCTTGGGCAAGTCGACTGCCTAAAACTCCAGACTCTTCATTAGCTGTGATTGTATTAACTTTATTTCATCAAATCTAAGACGTCCTAGATTGTTTTAAATACACCACTATTTTACGCTCCACTAAGAAATTTTCAAAGTTAACTGTTAGTTAATTGTTAAGATAGTAACCACTGTGAGCTGCATGCTAATTTCAAAGAGGTTAAAATGTATTTTAGAATTAATGTAATTTACCAAGGGGAGAAAATATATAATATAAAAGGTGGTGCAGTGGGAACTGAGAAATAAGCAGAAATAAGTGAAGAAAATCAGGCTGACATTAAAAACATTACTAGGATATAGGAGAAAAAGAAACAAAGTAAAGCTATAATGGGAAGTAAATACCTCAATATTTATACAATTTTGATCAGAAAACATAGTCTGCACATACTTGAAATTAGACAAACAAACAAAAAAGCATAAACAAAACAGAACCGAAGTTACTTTCCAGAAAGACATGCACTGGTGTCAGTTTGGCCAAGAACTGAAATCCATTCCCTGTCTTATGGTGACAGGAGCAGCAGATGTGCAGATCTAAGTTGGGCATGGAAGTCGGTAGCACTGGGGACCACCAGGCTGGATGGGGGTACAGATTGCCTCTGGGCCAGCATCTGGCTGAAGTTGCACAAAAAGGGTTTTGTGAGGTCTGTAAGATATGAATGCCTGAGAACTTCAGGGAAACTGTGGGCCTGTTTAATTCTCCTGTTGACCCTGGTGAGATATAGAAATTGAAAAAAAAATGCGGTTGTGTATCCAGGTTGTCTCCTTGATGCCCCCAACTAATCAGTACCACATGCCGGATCCGAGTCCCGGAAGGAGGGACCCGTGTACGGGAAGGAGGCAGAGACTCTCACTAGGGCCCCAGTCTGGGGTGAGAGGCATTCTGGCAGTCAGTTGAACAGGTCCATGTGATCTTACAGTCACCTAGGAGAGCGAGGGTGGAGAGTAGAGTACTGGAGTAAACACTGAACCTCATAGAGGTGTTATAAGAATTAAATGACATCACCACATCTGGCACGTGGTAAGTGCTCAATAAGTGTTACCTATTGTTAAATGAAATTAAAAAAACTTTGTCAACCATAAAATACTATACAAATATTTATATTATATAGTTTTTTTAAGCACCATCACAATTAGATCCTGATTCTTGAGGCTAGCAATCTAGACCTCTTTGCAACATGCCACATTATGCTTATTTCATGCACTATTACTTTAAATTGAACCCTTTTTCAATAAACTGCATTACACACACTTGTTCATAAACAGTAGTTGTGTGCATGGGTTGCTGTGTATCTTTCATATATTTTCATAATACATACACACAATGTAACATAGATATAGATTTTTCTTTTAAAGAGCAAAGTTTCATCAGTTTCTCTTGAATTGTATTCTGTCATTTGACTACATTATATTTCTGATGTTCAATTTGTGCTGAGTACATTATGGACTTCTCTGGGGAACAGAAAAAAAAATTTTTTTAAGTAAACATTAAATGCTTTGATAAATCAAAACATATGAATGAGATTTCAGTTAAAAATGTTCCTTGAAATAAAGCCCTTCCTTTAATATAATAAAAACAGTTAACCCAAAGGCAACAGCAAAATAATAATAATTTATTTGTAATAGAAGTAATGCATAGGGCTTATTCTAAAAGGTCAAAAACACAGTGGGAATTTTGCTATTAACTAATTGTAAAGAAACTTAAAAGCTGTGAAGTCTGTGCTATCTGACTTAAGCTGACAATAAGCACTGTAAATTTTCTGGAATCCATACATACAGCTTATATCATAAACTAGCTAAAATGTCCCTCATGTAGAAAAGTCAACCATATGCTAAATATCATGGGATATCACCTCAACCTTAGCTCTATAAGAGCAGGGACTTGCCTGGCCCTATCATACCTGTATTCCCAGTAACTAGTACAATGCCTACCCATAGTAGGGCTCAATAAATAACTTCTTAAATGAATGAACAGTAGACACTCAGTGATTTTAGAAATCCCAATACTCAAAATTCCAAATATAAAAAACAAGTAATTGGGGAATGATAATTTAAAATACAAAGTGGTCCTCTGTGCTTGCAAGTTTGGTACAGCTCAAAGCACAGTGGGAACAGAAATTGGAAAATCTCAACTCAAAAAAAAATCAACAAAGGTGATTATATGTTTAATAAGTCACCATTTAACTTGTCTGAGTTTCCCCCAAAAATGAAGGTGATAAGGATGGTTGGAACTAATGATTGTAAATGCCCTCCCAATCCTAAAATTCTATGATGCTATGATATATAAAGCACTGCCTCCAAACATTTATGTGCATGTTTACTCATTTTTACTTGAGATGGAAAGAGAGAAACTTGAAGCTAAATCACTATCAAAATTGGCTATGTGGTAGAGACTTCAGGATGTCTGCTAAAATCTGTTCTGCCCTTCTTCCTGGGCACTAAGTTAGCCTACATATCCCATTTTCTCAGTGAGGTGTGGCCATGTGTCCAAGTTCTAGGGATAGAATATTAGGAAGTGGTGTGCACCACTTTCAAGCTTGGCTCAGAAAACCTCCCATGTATGCTCCTCTAAACGCTTCTCCTTCTAGCTGTCTGGGACAGTGGCACCCCCTCCCTCTAGAGTAACCTTGGAAGTCATGTATTGAACATAATAGAGTGACCATCAGTCTGGATCTCTGAATAACTTTGTGTGGTGCAACCCCTACTTTCCTTCTCACCCCAGAGGTGTTAGGAGGCCCCTCTTCGTGGGTATCTCATGGAGAGACTCTGCATATCCTGTGAGTAGAGGCACTGGCTGTCTTTTTTCAGACTATCTTTTCAAGGTTGTTGATGTAATGAACAGCCACTGAAGATAAAGACTGCCTTAGAAGCAAAGGAAGGTTTACTGGCTGTCCAGTATAATGAAAATAATCTCTCCCTCTGGGGCAAAGGAAGGTTTTGCTTGTAGCTCACTAAAAAAGATTCTGATTCCCTATGCTCAAGGATCCTTAGCATTGACTTGAGCCCACTCTATGTGCAGTGTTCACCTGGGACACTCCACATTGACACTGTGGGACTGGGGGACATGGAGAAATGACACAAATATGAAGCTCACACTGCTTTCTATGGCATGAGTAATCAAGTCATATGTCTCTGACCCAGGAAATTTTGTGTCTTCTGCCAGCTTCTGGCAGAATAAATGAAACTGTGGTAGATTAATTTGTGAGCTTGCAAGTAGGATAAGATCTTAAATAATCACAGTTCTTGATACCCACCCACCCTCCCGTTCCCCAAATCCTGGACTCTTATGTGAGCAAGCCATTATATTTGGGATCTGTTTTTATAGCCTTAGCCAATATAGCAGAAGCCACATTCCTATTGAAAAATCAATAAGAAATTAGACTCAGTTACTTTATCTCTGTCAAATCAGTTGATGAAAATAAAGGATATGAGTCTGTTAAATGAGGGGATTGAATTAGATAAATATTTTCAAAATGTATCAGAGCATACACTAGTCCCATAAGACACCTGATGAAAGTAATGTCCTGTATTCAAATATGTTTGCAATACACTCACTGTTTAAATCTTATTCCCCCTCCCTCCCTGGAGAGTCCCAATGCACATAGTTTATTGAAGACTCAGAGAAATCCCCTAGTAAAGAACGTTATGTGCATGATTTAACCAGCAGTACTTCCTAAAATTTTTCAGCATAGCCTCTGTTGACATCCTATGAAATGAGTGTTTCATGAAATACACAGGGGGAAATGCAGGGGTAGATCATTTCTAAAATCCTTTCATGCATCTGTAATGCAAATGTCTGAAAATAAGTAAGAAACACATTTATTCATTTATTAGGTAAATGTGAGTGTACCCAGTGCTTCTTAAACTTTAATGTACACCCAGGAATCTTGTTAAAAATGCAGATTCTTATTCAAAACTGTGTGTAGGACCTGATATTCTACATTTCTAACAATGGCAGGTGATATCAATGTCAATGGTCCACAGACCATTCTTTGAGTAGCAGGAATCTAGACAATACAGGATCTAAGAATATAATAGCCATGCTTATGATAATTGTTTTAAGAGATGCAGTAAATTGGAAGATAATGGTATGTTACTACAAATAAGCTTTTATTATATATTTAGAAAAAAACGGTCTAAACTTGTGGCTTCATATTAGATAATGTGGTGGTGATTTCAGACTTTCTCAGTATTACTTGGTGAATTTAAGGATTTATTAGAAAAAATGTATGTGTATCAATCTGGGATTCTGCACCATCATGCAGTCTATTCCCAATTTAGAAGTTTGAGCACAGAATCAATATCTTCAATAAACACACTGAAAAATTGTTTTTGATTGAGCCTGACAGAATGGAATAATCTGGCCAGATTTTTACCTCTATGCCCTGGATTAAAGATCACTCAGCTTTTTTTTCTCACACACACACACAAAAAAAATATTTTTCTTTCTTCTGTTTTCACCTAGCTCAGCTGTGAACTTGCTTGTCTTGTTTTAGGAATCCTTTCCCCCTCCTCTGCTCTAACAGTTCTAAGAAGAACTTTTTCAATAAAATAAAAAGGCATCTGAGATCAGGTAGAAAGGTTATAGGAAGATGAGCTTACAGGAACATCAAAACAATATAACTGAAGTTGAACAATATCAACTGATATTGTAGTTACTTCCAACAATGAAAATAAGAGAAAGTTTGGCATGTGCTAATTAAGGAATTTGATATGTGTGAATTTGTTTCCAATTATGAGATCTGAGTCCAATAATGAATTCTTTGAACGTTTTTCCAAAGTAATATATTTGATTCTATAATAAAATTTTTCATACCAATCTCTAAATAAAAATAATTTGCAACCTTCATGATAGTGAGAGAAAAAATGTCAAAGATGATGCATTATATGCTCTCAATGGAAAAATATTTTTTCAGAAGTCATTTAACATTGTAAGTATGTGGGGGAAATTCATGACATACCAGTATGTGAAATAAGAACAGAAGAAAGTGTATCTCTCCTCAGAGTAGAAAATAAGAAAATAAAAGCAATTTAGTCTGTGGGGTGATAAAATCATGAGTGAATTTTTCTTACATTTTGATTTTTGTTAATTCTGCATTTCCACTATTAGTAGACCGTTTAAAATAAATCTATTAAAACAGCTCGCTAATGGGTCTGTGGAAAGAGTACTACTTATGTCAATGGTAGTAAGAAAAAGGCAAAATTAGTTTTGTTAATTTTTTTACATGTTGAAGTAGAGAAATGCTGATTGATAAGAATTTTCTGTCAATGTAGCTTATAAAACTATAGGGAGCAGGTAAGAAACTAGGCCAAAAAGAATGGCACACACTATGTGAACAGTTGAAAAGAAGAGTTTAATAGACTATTTATGAAACTGTGGGCAGGGTTTAGGGAACCCAACAAAGTTTGGGGGAGTCCCTGAGGGGATAGCCACAGGGAGCTGTTGCCACCATTGGGACTATAGGAGCAAGGAGAGAGTGACACTAGGACCCAGGTTGGGCAGCTGAAATGGAAAGGGCTACCAAAGGAGGGGGGCAGTTAATGAGCACACAGAATGCATGTTGGCAGGGGAGCCTGAAGTAGATACCCAGCCGCACATCATCTCCTGCTGATGCATCCTAATCACAGATTCCAGCCAAAGCCGATGGACAGGGAGATGGTTGGCGCGGGTCAGTTCCCAGACCCAGAGCAAGGATAGAAAAAGAAGAAGGTGGGTCTGGAAGGATAAGTGGAAGAGAAGTAGAACAAGGGGCTGCACAGTAGTGTGGTAACAGGATCTGTGCATTTACACATGGGTTCACATGAGGGCTCATGCTAAGTGCTTCAGCTAATGTTAATGAAGAAAAATATGGCTACTGGCATTTCCGAAAACTTGGAGCATTGCATAAACTTGTTTATTTCTCCTTATGTGCAAGAGTGCCCATGCTGTGTTTGCTAGGTGATATAAAATGTTCCAGGACATCCTGCATGCGCCTCTGCATTCATAGCAAGAGCTCATGGCTCTTAAAATAAGAAGAATCTGTCAAACCTTTGTTTAAAAATCCCCCTGATCAGCTTTCTGTGGCAGATATATATATAATGTATGTAATCATTATATATTATATTATATATTATATGATGTAAATTATATGTATATAATTATATATTATGTAATGTATAAATTATTTATATAGAATTATATATAAAATATAAATCATGATTATATATTTTAGTTATATATGATTAATTTTTATATATAATAAGTCAACCTTCTTACCTCTTTGAGGCTCTCTTGACTTTCAGATTTTTCCCCAAAAAAAGATTTTTTTTTTGCTAGAAGTGTAAATTATTGATAACGGTGATGATAATAGCTAGCACTTACTACATGCTTGCTATGTGCCAAAGTACCTGTGAGGTAGGTCTGGTCTGGTCTCTCTTTTAAATTGTATGGATGAGAATTGAAGCTAAAAGAAGGTTATTAACTTCTTCAAGTCACGTCACTAGAAATAAATGACTGGGTTTTTGGAGGCAGCCAGACTCCAGAGCCCGAGATTGTAAACACTCTCTTCCCTCTCTATATAGAAATAATGCATTAACACTTTTTTAAATAGTGGACAAGATGATTGGCATTCTTTAAAAGCTTTGCTTGAAACCTCATCAAATAAAATGCAAGACTGTCAAAGATGGGGGAAGAGCAAGATAAAAGATCAAGGGCAGGGGGACCTGGGCGTAAGTGTCAGAAGTTTCCAAACTGAGCTCAGCCTACTTGCCGGCCCCTGCCACTCACGAATGTTCTCTACCCTGTGCCATCTAAACTGGAATGTTTGTCCTTCCCTTTCTTAAATGATTGCTGTGAACAGTTGGGAGCTAAGTTTGACGGTTTTGTTGAATCTGTATTAAAGTCCTACATACAAAACCGTGACAGAATGGTTCTGCCGTAGGCCTTAAACTTATTTCATGTCAGCTTTGTTTAATGAAATTCTGAGAAATGTGATAGAACTGTGAAATGTGCATATGGCCACATTGCATCTGCCAGTGTAAACCAGCTTTACTCACATGTTAAGCTGCTTTTGTAAACATACTGATCAAGCAAACCAACCCTTGGTCATCCATATTGCTTCACAGACTTCAATGCTCTCAGAACATTAAAACATTATAAAGAAATAAATAACAATTCTCATTCTACTTTGGAATGTCAAGGAATAAGCAGACAATTATAGATTATTGAGGCTTGATACTTCTCTATCTCTGGACTACTTGGTCCATTTTTCTGTTTATCAGATGATAGCCCAGAAAAATATGTAAAAATGGAACCCTTCAATAAGTTAATTTAATGACTTGTTAACAGCTTTGATGAAAAGGTTGGTGATGAAATTAAGATATTTATGTAAGATGACATATTGAGGTTAATGGTGGGACTCAATTATCCATGATATCCATTAGCATGGAAGGCTGAGAAGTTGCTATAAATTTCCTGAAGCTTGGACTGCCCCATAGCTTAAACCATACTTAGCAGAAGAGATGAGAAAGAGTTCATTGGCTCCAAACTGATCTGATTTGCCCTGTGGCTGTGTGCCAGTCTGCACTAGTGCAGATGTATGAATTGTAGGCCACTAGAATATCCCTTCTTTGCGTCACATGCGAGCTAGAAGAGACTTTATCTGGGCTAGACCTGGACCTCTGAAATAGTTTCTGTAGTGATCATTTGTTTTTTTGCCTCTCTAGTATCCTTTCTCTTTGTTCATTCAGGGTTCAATATTTCAAATTTCCTTTGGGAAGCTACTCTATCCCCACTCTCAGATCATGTGGTTGAGATGGATCATGTGACCCATGTTTAGGCAACCAAAGCACTAAATTTTCTTAGCCATATTGATTCTTTCAGAGGTGGGTTCATGAACAAGGCCTGCTCTAGCATCGAAATTCCATCCCTTTGGGCACATTGGAGATGGTCATAAACCCAGGTTAATCCAATCATAGTTAATTCTGAGACTTGAGAAGATGCACCAAAAAATAGTCTTTTCTGCTAGAATGACTAATACTAATAGTGATACAGTCTTAGAGCTGTAGGGTACCAATGTGGAACCTAAGAATTTGAATGCAAAAATAGCCAAGAAACTTATACCTGTTTGAGTGCCTGGATCAAACCATGCCTGAAGATACGAGTACTTGATTGTCAGTGATATTAGCTCATTTATCTTTTTTTTGCTTACATGCTTAAATTGGGTTTTCTGTTACATGTGACAAAAGAGTTCTAAATAATATTATCTCCTCACTACATTTAGTCT
This sequence comes from Manis pentadactyla, assembly GCF_030020395.1. NCBI lineage: Eukaryota > Metazoa > Chordata > Mammalia > Pholidota > Manidae > Manis > Manis pentadactyla. Next base: position 144,753,085 of record NC_080021.1, on the reverse strand, counting down.
CACCTTCTGGCTCTTCTAGAAAAGTCCTTCTATTGCTCTCCCTTTTGATCTAGTACTCTCCTGTTAAAGAACATTGAACAATGACTCTTCAGTGCTTAGCTTACAGCACAATCTGGTCTCTGCCTTACCTTGGCTGGCACAGGCATGTGGCTTAGCAGTTTGAGGCCAATGGGAAGGAAGAATAAATAGGATTTGATGGGAAATAGTCAAGGGGCAGTGGTCTGCTTGGGAGAGGACAGTTGTGGTGTCCGGGAACAGTGCCCTATGGTAATTTCTAAAGTCAGGAGTAAAACAAATATAGACCATTGGAGACATAAAACAAATCCCATCATGCGGGGAAATCTGGGTCATGAATAGGAGTGACAGTGGCACCACAGCTTGAGGGTGAGGTGACTTTCCCTCAGTCCACTGGTTCTGCCTGTGGCAGGCAGCCCATCAGCCATACGGCTGGACCACCAGGGCTTACTCTGGAGAACAACCATGTTAAGCATGACCTGGCAGAGGAACACAGCCTACTATCAAATGCACGACCTCTGTTGACATTTACTCAAGAAGTCAGATGGCCCTGAGCCTGCCACATGAGACCTTCTTTGCATCAGCTGAAGAAAACAGAGGTAAGGAAACAGGGTGGCTGCCAACAGGTGCAGCCCACCTGCCATCCCAGGATGGGGCTGTACACATTGGCTTGGAGACCAACCTAGACCTGAGCTTAAAACCCAGGTCTACCATTAGCTAAGTAGTATGATCTTAAGCAAGTGTCTGAATTGTTGATGTGTCAGTCTTCTCACCCACAAAATAGTTCTTTCCTCAGAAGGTGACCATGAGGATTAATTGATAAAGTGTGTAAAATACTCAGCACAGGGTAAATACTTGATAAATACTTTTTCTTTTTCTGCTACACTTCAGCTAAGTTGGATGTACCATTTCCTATGCATATTTGGTGCTTTCCATCTTTACAGATGCCATTTTCTTTCTTCCCTTATGTTTCCATACTGGAATTCTCCCCATCCATTAAGATTTAATTCAAAAGTCATCATTTTATGAAGGCTACCTTCCAACTAGATGGAATGTTTCCTTCATCTATAGCTCTTTGTAACAGTTAGAAACCATATACAGGACAGTAGTTCTTAATCCTGGCTGCATATTAGAACCACCTGGAAACCTATTAAAAATATTGATGCCTGGGCCCCTATCCCAGAAATTCTGATTTAATTGTTCTGAGGTGAGACTCAAGCATCAATATGCTTAAAAAGCTCCCTAGATGATTCTAATGTGCAGCCAATATTTAGAAGTGATGGTTGAATGATTGTGTTTTTAAATAATGTTTATCAACAAATCCAAGCTAAGATATTAATGCCTTCAAGTTTTAATAGACTAACCTTTAGAAGACTTGCATTTTTATTAAAAATAATATAATATTATTTCCAAAGAATACAAAAGTAAATAAGATTTTAAAAAATGTTTAGCCTGTGGAAGAGATCATACTTCAACAAGGGAAAATCATATAGAGCTGTGAGCGTGGAATATGACACATGGGTGGTATACTAGAAATACATCTGAAGTATTTTGGGAGCACAAAGGCGAAAAGCCCACTAATTAGGAGGTGGCAGAAAAAGAAGAGGAAGAACCTTCAAAATGTGGCTGACATTGAGCTGAGTGCTGAAAGGTGTAAACTGGTTTGCAAGATCAGGGGTGGGAAGGTTTTCCAGGCCATTCATGGAGGTCTCAAGTGCCTGGCTCGTTCCCATTCATGCATCTTCCTATCACCAAAGAATGAATTGTTACTGGAGAAAACAGCAATTCCATCTGCTAGGTTCTAGCTGTGAGAAGATGAGAGAATGTTTTGAGGCAGGTGAACTTTTTCTCAAAATTATACCTGTAGTAGACTTTGGTTATAATGAACCAGCTCTAAACTTGGGTTTTTATTATTTTTTTTAAAGACAGAAGGGTTGCCTTCCAAAACCAATTCATAGGAAGGATGAGTGTGACAAGGTTCAGAGATGACTGTACCAGGACCTAGGATGTTTCCAGGACTCTCTTCATCTCCTTTCCTCTGGGCTTCTCTCTGAATGTTAGTTTCATTGCCACAAGCTTGCCATCTCTTAGCCACCTAGTTCTCTCACTAGCTTCTTCTTCCTATTTAAATAATTTCCCCCCAAAGACTCTGTGGTTAACTGATTGTAAAAATGGTTCCAGTTCCCCACTTTGCCTGCTATCCACACCATTTGCAATGTACCTTTGCAGCAACTTCCACCAAGCTGGGTGTTTTTCGCCATCCTTTGGATCCAGGTTGGCCTATAACCTATATATATGGCCAATAGAATAGGACAGAAGTGAGAGTGGGCTAGTTTTGAACCTAAACTTGAAAAGATCCTGTGTTCTTCTTTCTATTAGAAGCCTACCACCAATGTTATAACAGGACCAGGCTAATCTAAAGACCCTGGCCGTAGAGCCAGGTCATTCTAGGTAGACCAGGCAGCCCTCAGCCAACCCACCAACTGAGTTGCAGACACATGAGTAAGCTCAGCCAAAATCAGTAGAGCCTAACCAGGACTGAAGAATTGCCCAACCAACCCACAAACTCATGAGCTAAGTAAATGGTTGTTTTTTTAAACCACTGGATTTTGTGGTTGCATGTTAACAGAATTTTTGTGGAAATAGATAACCAATAGAGCCACCAGTTTACCAATGTAATAATCCCACATGTAAACACAGATGTATTCAGCCCACCTCACTGCAAATAGCTGAATATCCAGTATCACAGAGTGATGTCTGTTCCTGTCTATTAGGTGAAAAATGTGACTTTTCTGAGATTAATATTTAGTGGTGGCAGAAAATTAGGATAATGCCAATCAAAACCTCCCAGTCAGAAATAGGAGATGAAGAAACCACACACAAGGGCAAATACTACTAGCATTGAGCCCTGCTATTTATCCCTGGCCAGAGCGCTCTGGTTTCCTCTGGGAGTTGCCCTCAGGCTTTAAGTGTATGTGGCCTTGGCAAGAGGGTGATTCCAGCATCCTGCATCCACAAATATGAAAATCCTGCTGGTTAGGGATAATAAGATAAATGATGACTTCAGTAGGTCTCATTGGCATCTATGTGTTGAATCATTTCCCTGGCTGTATATTGAGTTCTTTAATTGGCCAATCTGGTAGCTCAAGTTCTGCCAGCTGGGTGATTATCCTCCTCTATTTTTGTCAACAGCAACTGTAAGAGAAGGGAGAGAGCCTTTGTGAAGTTTCAACACCTCAACCATCCAGCTCACCTACAATTGGTGCAGACCTAGAGGCCTAAAGGTTTCCTTAGGGCTTAATCACTGGCTCCATTGTCCAGATTTAAGATTTCTCCAGCAACATCGTAACCGCCTCATCACCAGCACCAGAAATGTACTCCAGCCTGATATTTGAACTAAATATCACTGTCATGTTTTACTTCCAGCTTCTATCTGCCTAGTTCTTAATTTAAAGAATTAGATCTCTGCCTCTGTCTAGTTGGGACAGAGTGGGTAGAGAAGGGAGGCAAACTAGTATCTCCCCTAATGCCAGCTAATGCTTGGGAGGGCCTGGGAGATTGGGAGATCAGACTTCCTAATTTACCTGAATTTTCCCTCATATTCCACTTTAGCTTGGGCTGAGAAATAGACTTTTACAATTTGCCAGTGCGTGAATACCAGTAGTACAAGACCACTGTGGAAGGGCAGAAAGGGATTCCCTTAACGAAGCCATTTCACTCTCCTGCTGGTCTGCCTTCAGCTTGGGCAAAGAACATCTTTTTCTTGCAGCATCATGCTGCATGCCCTACAAAACAGCTTCCACAGTCTACTGTCATGACATTTCCTACCACATCCTCCAAAATTATAGCTTTAATGGAAATGGGGTTTGAATGCCAAGAGACTCCAGGCTACAGTTTAGCCAATAGTTTCAAATTTGCATAACAGCCCAGGATTTGAACCACATGCTTGGAAGACTTTTCCAGAGGAAGAAGAGTACCCTTCCCAGAACATCAACATTCCAGATAAACAAAAGAAACACCTGACTACTACAACCCCATATTGAACACTGCTTATCAAGGGTTGCCTACACTGATTGATGGGTAGGGGCTGCTCTCTGCACTGCTTTGAGAGAGATTGTGAGGCCATGTCTTGACTCTATGAGAAAGAATGCTATGATTAATTAGTCATGTCTACACTGGTTAAGCAGAGACAGGAGAGTAATAAGACACATGTCATGTTTTGCCATCTTTGTTCTTCGCCAATTAAGCATAAAATCAGGTCTGCACTGTGGCCTTGTCTTTATAAGATAAAAATTTGAGAATTTGGTAAGCATCTGAGATAACAATTGGGATGAGTCTAATATGAAAAGTAATCATCTTGGCTTCCAGATAAAATACCTTAACCTTTTCAGAAAACTAGTTCATTTGTACATTCAAACCAACATTGTTAACAGAAGTTGTTTGTACTCCAAATATGCTAAATTCATCTCCAACTGACAACATCATATACTTAAGGTTACATACCTCTTTCCTTCTAAATAAAAAGTCAGATAACAATGGAACACCTTATATTCTATAAGAATAATCTCATCTTTTGGCAGCTCAGATATAATACCTGCTCTGCCTGCATCTCCATTTTGTGAAGATCAGATGTACTTTGAAAACCTTAAAATACTGTATGAAATTTCTTTTTACTACTTCTACTTTGAAAACTGTAATACTCTATGTACCTTATTTTTCTTCTTCCCAGAGTGGTCCAGTCTCCTTCAGGGGCTGCCCTCAGGCACTATGAGTATAGTCTTAGCAGGAGGGTGATTCCTATACTCCCCATCCACAAAAAATAGGGCAAGTGGAGGCATCGGATCCTACTTCCACTCATTTCTGAAGCTGCCTAGTGTGCAGGCACGTGAGAAAGCTCAGCAGAATGTGATGCTTGCTCCCAAGATGCTGGCTCCAGAATATGGGTGGAAGTCAGCAGCTACAACAGATGTGGTTGCCCCTGAGCAGAGGCTGTGATGGCAGCTCTGGCCTGATTCTTCTAGTACTTTCTGTGAATTACACACACACACACACCCCGTTTCATTTTATATCTTAATGTACTCTTGCAATAATCTTTATGGCAAACAGGGATAGTGTTGATTGAAAGAAGCAATCAACATGGACTGCAGACATATGTCAGTGTCTGGTGCATTGAGCCCGAAATGCAGCAAGATCTCAATAAATAGTTGTTGAATAAATGGAGGCTTGAAATACAACTGACCTTGGACCTCTGTGCTCTAATCAGCCACAGGTTTATCCCTATGCAGCTCTAGACATGTCTGAGTTCAAAGCAGGAATAGCCAGGCCCATGGCATTTTGTACTCTTTGATGAGGGAAGTAAATCTTTCCCAGAAGCCATCATCCTGAAATCTCTTGCTTACTCGTCTTTCACCACACCCAACTCCCATGGATGTTGGCAAATCACGTATCCCACCTGGGGCTGTATCCTTTGTTGCCACAAACAGATAGGGGGTTCTGTTAGTGAGGAAGAAATGGGTGAATAGATATTGGGTAGGCAACTAATAATGTCTGCCAGAAAAAAATTCTAATACAGAAAAGATAATGATCCTGGCTTTCTGAGAGTAGAAACCGTGGGAATCTGGACCACTAAGGAAATGGGAAACCTTCCTCACGAACATGAACCCTGGTCCCATGGTCCACCTACTCGGCCCCAGGCCAAGCAAGATGTCCCTGCAGAGGCTGTCCTAAGTCTGAAGATGGGACCCTACTTTCAGATACAAACATGTAAGCTCTGGCTAGTGAGGAGGATGTATGTCTTCAGAGGAACCAGCATTCCTATAGCTGACCAAGGTCTTATAAACCTAAAGGTTTCTACCTGGGGGCAGAGATGGCTATAAACTACCCAGGATGAGGGGCTCCAGTCTGCTATGTGTTTTCTATGATGCAGCTGTTCTAAGTGTTTCGTTTGTGTACCAGCAGTCCTGCTGAATCCTTCCTGACAGCCTTACAAGGGCTGCCACAGGCTCCTGACCCTAGCCTGGCCTGCGCCTTCAGGCTAGATGGTCCCAGGAGACCCCACTAACCCAGCAATGACCCTTGTCACTCTGACCTCTCCCCAGGCTCCATGCCTCTGACCGGAGAACTAAACAGTCCCAAGCTGTGCCCTGCGGAGGCCCCAAACACCAGGCCTAGGGAGTAGCTAATTGGTTTTTTACAAGCCTAAGATAATTCAGACATTTAAATATTGATGTTCATTTCTAGGCAGCTATAAACACAAAAGGGGGGAAGAGGATGTTTAACTGCTTCCTCTCATTCAGTCGCAGGGTGATAATGGCCTTTAGTCAATAAGCCCAGCTTTCTAAAGAGGGGATTCATTTGCATTAAAAGGGATATTCAGTGTGAGCTCTCTCATCGTGACAGAATGGTCCCTGCACTGGGTGGGTGCTCCGCTCACCCATCACCCGCCCAGTTTGGATAGCAAAAGGGCCACAGGAATCCTGTGTCCGGGACTGAAGAAAGAATAATGCAGACTATAGTCAGCACCCAAGGAAGCATTTCCCATAGCCTATGAGACCCTGCTGAGAATGGGCAGACCCCAATAGTTGACTGCAGATCAAGAGTGGGAGGCCAGGGTGCTCCTGCTGTCCTCCCCTTGAAGCATGGCTGTGAGGGGGACACAGGTGGGGACTTAAGGTGCCAGGGCAGATGGCTGAGCTAACGTGGTCCAAGAAAGCACCTCGCTGCCATCTCCATCCCTCTCCCAATCCTGCTCACCTCCCCCATGCAGTCATTCTGTGCTTGTCCTCTCAGGCCCACAGAAAACACTAGTCCAAAAGTCCCTGACACCTGATCATTTTTTTCCTGTACCATTGTGTATATTTCTTGAACATGCCCATCAGCAAGCTGGTGATTTGTTCCAATCCTGATACTTCTGTGTTCACGGGTATGTAGTTGTTACTATTAAAGAGGTTTGTAAGCCATCCACAGGATCTGCTGCTTTCATAACCAGGATCAAGGCTTACAATTAAGATGTAGAAACAATGATAATAAAAATGGTACCCTTTGGTTCAATTAAAACACCATTAATATTATAGTACATGTCATAGAGTCACAATATGCTAATTTATTTATAATTGAAAGATGGTCTGTTCTCTCATAGACTCTGATGTTGATGGGTACCTTATGTTATATTTATGTAGTTTTTCATGTTACCATTCTTAAGATTCTAGACCTCTTGAGGGTACTGTTGTCATTATTCTGGAGTCCTAGAGTCACACATTCACTTATAGTACAAGTCAGATGTTGACAGAAAGTGCAGCTTCTTTCATTGTTCTATTAACTGATCCCCTTTACAAATGCCTCACTGGGAAGCAAGGAAAAAAGAAAAAACCAAATTTATGTTAACAACCCAGAAACTTTCATCCTCTTCATGCAATTTCACACTTTCTCTGCCTAACTGCTCTGCCTATTTTGGAAGAAATGCTCCATTTTTCAAACCTCTGCTTCTCTCCCTGTTTTTGGAGATGGCTCTGGGCACAGGGGCAGGGGTGGGGTTTCTGCAGCTCTGTGGTGGTAGTGGGCGAGAGGGTCCTCAGACCAGCAGTGTACCCTGAGTCCTCAGGAGGTCTGCGGCAGAGGGACTGGCTTGAGCTTCCTGGGAACTATGACCACAGAGGGTAAGTGGATCTCCTTCCAGGAGATTCTGCTGGAAACTGGTCCTAGAGCTTGGGGCTAGTGCAACTGATGGTCAGTTTTCTCTTCAGCTTGATCTGGAGCTGGTCTCTTAGTTCTGGTGACTCATGTTCTTGTGTGCCCTTGCTGGTGCTGAGGACTCTCAGTAGATGCTGGCCCAGCCAGTCTGCCTGGCAGGCCTCATTGCTGTCCCCAACACAATGACTGGCCCCTTCCAGAAAGTCCTGTCAGACTCTCCCTCAATTTTCAGACTCTCCTCTAGGTCTCATTTGGGCCATAGAGAAGCAAATAGCAGTCCAGGAGGTGAACAGACTGCCTCCCTTTGGAGTATCTGTGAGTTTACTTTGCTGTGGCCATTCTTGGTTGCTGAGGATGGGCTATAAGGCTCTGTCCTCTCAGAGCCTCAAGTGGAAAGGAGAGCAGAGACCCTCTCTTCACCTTTGCCCTCAACTTAGCACATTTCATCGAATCTGAGATGCTGCTGATTATAAGACATACATCATTGTTCTGTATACCAATACATAAAAAAAAGAAAATAGCAGTGCCTAGGAAGACATGACACTCCGTGATGGATCCTGTCAAAGTGTGCAAATCCATGTGTATTAAATCAGAGAATGATTTATGTACGTGGCATATGTTCCTGTTGACTGACTGTTGGCCCAAAGATGGAGACACAGGCCTGGCCACTACTAATTTCCCTCTCTCACTTCTCTCTCTCCACAATCCCTCACACCAAGAGGAATAAGCCTGGGGCTTTTGGTTTCTTGTCATCACATCCTTCTGTGACCTCAGGGCAGCAAGCTTCACTGCCTGGATTCTCCTCAGAAGATACTCATCCCTGTAGCCCTGCCTAGCTCCTGATACAGTATTAACTTGGAAAGTCTGTTTTGTTTCAGCAAAGCCTGGCTTCCAAGACTACATTGACTTGTGAGAAAGTTCTTTTTTGAATATCCAAAATTGAATGTTGGTGTTTTTTTTTCTTTTAGAACCAATTCTTAAACAATCTTAAACTTCTAGGAAGCATGCTTTTTGAATGGCTCTGGCAGAATGCAGAGAAATTCAGTTTAAGAAAATATAAAACAAGCAAAAAAAAGAGGCACATTAAAACGTTAACGAAAAATTATGCTATTTCATTTTTATCTCCCCACAAGTCCAGGCTAGCATGGAGTAATGGGCAAAACTGACATGTAGTCTATTCAGCAGGAAAACAAAAAATGAAAATATTTCTACTCACTCCAGCAGTACCTCTGAAGACAGAATTTGTATCACTGACTTTCTTGGCCATTTCCCACAAAAAACTAAATTAGATTTCATTTTCAGGGGACCCACAGTGGATGTTGACTTAGTAGTTGACCTCTTTGCCATTTCCAAATTGATAGTATCTCTCCCACCAAAAATAACCCTGAGGCCCTAGACACTTTTGTATTTCTTTGTGTTGCAATCTTTGGACGAGGAGTGAATATTTGCTTCCTTCTGCTATTCGAGCGTTAGTAATCTCATAGGTGGAATAGAGGTTGTACATGAAAATTGTTATTATCTTGTATGAATGTGACTTTTTTTTTCACTATTATTTTGGAGCAGCCAAATTGACATTCCAGGGACAGGACTTGTTATAATATAGGGGTTTTGTGCAGCTACTGAAGCTCTTTCTCCCTAACATTCTTCAAAAAGAACCTTTACTCAGATGCTTGGTGAGGAAACAGGAGTGGTTTCTCAGGCCAGGACTTCTTGCTGTCCGCCTGAGGTACAGCTGTCTCCATGGACTTTTCTGCTGGCTAGCCTGTCCCAAGACACTGCCGACAAAAATCTAAATATAAACTTAAAGTAACCAGCAGAGGAATGGTAGATAGTACTAGAAGTATACAAAAGAGGTCATAAAATGATTGCACTGATTTGTAAATAGGTAGGTGAAAGAAGTTGAAAAGTTACAGAATCACCCTGCTTTTTTCCCTGTTTTTCTTCACCAAATCTTCATTAATTCTCATATTTTTTGTTTCAGTGTTGTAATCACATAACTGTCATTTAAAATATGATTTAAGCCAGACTATTATTTTTAAATATACATTTTCAAGTGTGATCTTTCCCATATTCGGGGCAAAATTGTGTGCGAGTGCTTATGTAGCACTAAGTCTCTCATAAACTTGACTTTAATACGAAGTCATTGACGGTAGAAGGGAATGTCACTGAACTTCATCTTACTAGACATTTCTTGGGGACACTGATGGTGAGCTAAGCTATGGTTTGACAACTGATTTTCAAGATCCTAAAATAAATGAAATGTTTTAGTTAAAAGATGTTTGCATATATTGGAGGGTGGGAGGTGGAATTTTTTTTTATAGCAACTAACTGTTAATGACTTTCTCTAGCTATAAGTATGATCCAATATTTTTTCCTCATCAATTCTTTCTTTTGTTTGCAATATAGCTCCTGTGCCTTACTCTGAATAGCGTTTCCCACCAGCAGGTTAATAAGATGCAACACACAAAAAGGGCCAGTGAATCTGTTTGTTACAGTCTACTTACTAAAGCTATGGCTACAATACTCCAGTGCTGAAGTCAGTGAAAAGGCATCATCCAAATACAATCCAAGGAAAATGCAAGCTGATACAGCACAAAGATGCTTTGTTTAAGAATGGCAGAAATTTCCAGCAGCTATCTGGAAAAGAAAAAAATGCAGGATGGGAGGGAATGTAATCAAATAACAAAACAAACCCAAACTAAAAGAGAATCTTTATAAACCAGCACAAGGACACTTTGTTTTTAAGTGCACACAATGAAATTTAAAGATCTTTGTTCAGAAGGGAAATAAAGTATTATGAAGGACTGACACATTTGATGGATGGATGCGTTCTGAAAAACCACATTATCAATTACTTTTTCCTTGTTTGGCTCCAGTCCAGTAATTTTTATTTGAACAAGCCACATGCTAGCATGGTTTTGATTGCAGGAAGTGACTGGTTGTTGTTAAAGGCTACTATTTCACTGATGGGCTTATCTCTTCCTCCCCCCTCCCCTTTCTGATGGCTCTCCCATATGAAAGGCACAGCTTTAGTTGTTATAAACAGAGCCAGGGATTGTTTGATAGACCCACCCGTGTTTTTCTTTCAGTCTTCCGTGGTACAATCTGGACAATGTATTCAGCAGCGCTTCAGAAAACAAACACTTGAATTTGGCTCTTTCTGTCCTAGACCTTGAAATGAAATTTTTATTTTTCTGACATTTGTATCTCTCATAATCTAAGTTTGTTAGCAATATGGTATTCTTATGAATATGATCTTCCTCTCTTCTTCTTTTTTTTTATTTTGGCATTGGACTACTATCTCAAGTGAACCTTGCTGAGAAAAAGAATCTTTCTGAAACAGGCATCCTGAAATGTGTCAAGGATCTTCCCAAACAATATGCTGCCTTGTTCTTGCTTTGCTTATTTTTCCTTTAATCAAAACAAGCATATTAGAGCAATGTTTATTGGTCTTAATATAAGAAACATAGCTAATTAAATTATATTAGTAAGTATTATCAGTTTACCTCTGTAATTAAAGAAAGATTTGGGTGCAGTCATCAATAGGCAGGAAATCATCTATGAAATCAGTTGTTGATACTCAGGGGTGTGTGTGTATGTGTGTGTGTACATCAATATCCTCTAAACTTCCTTTATGATGGGATTTTTTGCATGTTAGCAGTCCTGAGCCTTAAACTATTTCTAAATTCCCAGGGTAGCATGTTGATAATAGCCTTTGGATAGATAAATATAGTTTCTAGTTCTATGTATGCATTTTTTAATTTTTTAATTTTTAGTTTTTTTAATTTTTTGCTTAGTCCTTACATCTTTTATTTTTATTTATTTATCTATTATTGGGGTATGTAAAATGCATAAATCTTAGCATACAGCTCAAAGAATTTTGACATGCTTATATACTCACATAACACCCAGCTCAAGATCAAACATCCTCATTAATTTTTTCCCCCTTCACCTATTTTACCCTATTCCACATAGTTCTATACTTTTTTTTTGAGAGGATATCTCCCATATTTATTGATCAAATGGTTGTTAACAACAATAAAATTCTGTATAGGGGACTCAATGCACAATCATTAATCAACCCCAAGCCTAACTCTCAACAGTCTCCAATCTGAAGCATAACGAACAAGTTCTTACATGGTGAACAAATTCTTACATAGTGAATAAATTCTTACATGGTGAACAGTGCAAGGGCAGTCATCACAGAAACTTTTTGTTTTGATCACGCATTATGAACTATAAACAATCAGGTCAAATAAGAATATTCGTTTGATTTTTATACTTGACTTATATGTGAATCCCACAATTCTCCCTTATTATTATTATTATTTTTAATAAATTGCTAAAGTGGTAGGTAGATGCAAGATAAAGGTAGAAAACATAGTTTAGTGCTGTAAGAGGGCAAATGTAGATGATCAGGTGTGTGCCTATAGACTAAGTATTAATCCAAGCTAGACAAGGGCAACAAAACATCCACGGATGCAGAAGATTTCTCTCAAAACAGGGGGGGTGAGGTTCTAAGCCTCACCTCTGTTGATCCCCAATTTCTCACCTGATGGCCCCCCTGCGACTCTGCCTGTCTTAGGTTGTTCCTCCCTTGAGGAATCTTACCCGTCTCTGGCTAACCAGTCATCTTCCAGGGCCATACAGGGAAATGTAAAGTTGGTAAGTGAGAGAGAAGCAATATTGTTTGAAAAGGTTAGCATTTTACTTCTTTGCATATTTATGCCCTGTGGCTTCTATGCCCAGCATTTGTCTTGAGGTATCTTTACCACTTGGAAGAATTATGATACTCGGTAATTTCGTTATGAGGCACGAATTCTACTTAAGGGTTGTAATTAGGAAGGAAGAAGAAAAGCTATAGAAGTAGCAGACAGAAGAAAACATGGGGAGATTGATTATTTCTTCGACATATCTTCTTGTAGAGTAACATAAGCATGTATAGGATTTAAACTACTAATTAAATTGCGCACACACATTAACATACTAGGAATACAGCTACAAAACCAAAGCAGACCTACAATTACCAGCCATCTCCAGTGAAACCAAGAAAACCAGTTAGGCACCCTAGGCATTTGTGAAAACTTATCAATGATATGATGGATATTGTCTAACTGAATTTGAATAGTTTGAGAAAAATCAGACAAATTAAAACAACACATTCCTGGGAAATGTTCACATCTGATATGTTCTTTTAACAGTAGACAGTCTATAGTTGTAAGATTTTGGAGCGCTGCAACTTGCACTTCTCCTAATTCTTGGTTGAGTTCCAACAGTGTAGATCCAGTCAAATTTGTTGTTTTACTGTATGCACAGGCCAGCTTAGATATCTCCTTCTTCATTCCAATGGCAAGTCCAGGAACCGGTGGGATGAATGCAGTTACAACTGCAACAGCGCCAGGATCTTTGTTGAAGTTTTTTGATGATCATCTTCTGGAATTACTCTTCCAGAGAATGTTGATGTTCGAAGTTCTTCTTCATATTGTATCTTAATTCATTTTCTGGGTAGCCAAATTAGGCTTTGATCCTCTGTATAAACACAAACAGAACCTTTGACCCCACTTTGATATGCCCTTTATATCATTGTGAAGAATTTATTGGAGGTCACCACTCAGGAACTGCTTTTTTTTTTTTTTAAGAGAAAGGAATATTATCAGAAAAATGTACTTCCATAGCTGATCATCTGACACCCTTTAAATGATCAAAATTAAGGATATTTAAAGCATGCTTTAATTGTTGATTTACAGTTAGTTTTATCCTATCAGGGAGTAATCCCCCTTTTCTTTCCTTTTTTTTTCTGTTATCATTAATCTACAATTACATGAAGAATATTATGTTTACCAGGCTCTCCCCTATACCAGGTCCCCCCCACAAATCCCTTTACAGTCACTGTCCATCAGCATAGCAAAATGTTGTAGAATCAATACTTGTCTTCTCTGTGTTGTACAGCCCTCCCCTTTCTCCCCCCACCCCATTATGCATGCTAATCACAACACCCCCTTTCTTCTTCCCCCACTTATCCCTCCCTACCCACCCATCCTCCCCAGTCCCTTTCCCTTTGGTACCTGATAGTCCATTCTTGAATTCTGTGATTCTGCTGCTGTTTTGTTCCTTCAGTTTTTCCTTTGTTCTTATACTCCACAGATGAGTGAAATCATTTGGTATTTCTCTTTCTCCGCTTGGCTTATTTGACTGAGCATAATCCCCTCTAGCTCCGTCCATGTTGTTGCAAATGGTAGGATTTGTTTTCTTCTTATGGCTGAGTAATATTCCATTGTGTATATGTACCACATCTTCTTTATCCATTCATCTACTGATGGACACTTAGGTTGCTTCCAATTCTTGGCTATTGTAAATAGTGCTGTGATAAACATAGGGGTGCATCTGTCTTTTTCAAACTTGAGTGCTGCATTCTTAGGGTAAATTCCTAGGAGTAGAATTCCTGGGTCAAATGGTAAGTCTATTTTGAGCACTTTGAGGAACCTCCATACTGCTTTCCACAATGGTTGAACTAATTTACATTCCCACCAGCAGTGTAGGAGGGTTCCCCTTTCTCCACAACCTCGCCAACATTTCTTGTTGTTTGTCTTTTGGATGGTAGCCATCCTTACTGGTGTGAGCTGATACCTCATTGTGGTTTTAATTTGCATTTCTCTGATAATTAGCGTTGTGGAGCATCATGTCTGTTGGCCATCTGTATTTCTTTTTTGGAGAACTGTCTGTTCAGTTCCTCTGCCCATTTTTTAATTGGATTATTTGTTTTTTGTTTGTTGAGGTGGGTGAGCTCTTTATATATTTTGGATGTCAAGCCTTTATCGGATCTGTCATTTACAAATATATTCTCCCATACTGTAGGGTTCCTTTTTGTTCTATTGATGGTGTCTTTTGCTGTACAGAAGCTTTTCAGCTTAATATAGTCCCACTTGTTCATTTTTGCTGTTGTTTTCCTTGCCCGGGGAGATATGTTCAAGAAGAGGTCACTCATGTTTATGTCTAAGAGGTTTTTGCCTATGTTTTTTTCTAAGAGTTTTATGGTTTCATGACTTAAATTCAGTTCTTTGATCCATTTTGAACTTACGTTTGTATATGGGGTTAGACAATGGTCCAGTTTTGCCAGCACCATCTGTTGAAGAGACTGTCATTTCACCATTGTATGTCCATGGCTCCTTTATCGAATATTAAATGACCATATATGTTTGGGTTAATGTCTGGAGTCTCTAATCTGTTCCACTGGTCTGTGACTCTGTTCTTGTGCCAGTACCAAATTGTCTTGATTACTATGGCTTTGTAGTAGAGCTTGAAGTTGGGGAGTGAGATCTCCCCTACTTTATTTTTCTTTCTCAGGATTGCTTTGGCTATTCGGGGTCTTTGATGTTTCCATATGAATTTTTGAATTATTTGTTCCAGTTCGTTGAAGAATGTTGCTGGTAATTTGATAGGGATTGCATCAAATCTGTATATTGCTTTGGGCAGGATGGCCATTTTGACGATATTAATTCTTCCTAGCCACGAGCATGGGATGAGTTTCCATTTGTTAGTGACCCCTTTAATTTCTCTTAAGAGTGACTTGTAGTTTTCAGGGTATAGGTCTTTCACTTCTTTGGTTAGGTTTTATTCCTAGGTATTTTATTCTTTTTGATGCAATTGTGAATGGAATTGTTTTCCTGATTTCTCTTTCTATTGGTTCATTGTTAGTATATAGGAAAGCCACAGATTTCAGTGTGTTAATTTTGTATCCTGCAACTTTGCTGTATTCCGATATCAGTTCTGATAGTTTTGGAGTGGAGTCTTTAGGGCTTTTTATGTACAGTATCATCTCATCTGCAAATATTGACAGTCTAACTTCTTCTTTACTAATCTGGATTCCTTGAATTTCTTTGTTTTGTCTGATTGCCGTGGCTAGGACCTCCAGTACTATGTTAAATAACAGTGGGGAGAGTGGGCATCCCTGTCTTGTTCCCTATCTCAGAGGAGAAGCTTTCAGCTTCTCGCTGTTCAGTATGATGTTGGCTGTGGGTTTATCATATATGGCCTTTATTATGTTGAGGTACTAGCCCTCTATACACATTTTGCTGAGAGTTTTTATCATGAATGGATGTTGAACTTTGTCAAATGCTTTTTCAGCATCTATGGAGATGATCATGTGGTTTTTGTCTTTCTTTTTGTTGATGTGGTGGGTGATGTTGATGGATTTTCGAATGTTGTAGCATCCTTGCAACCCTGGGATGAATCCCACTTGGTCATGGTGTATGATCCTTTTGATATATTTTTGAATTCTGTTTGCTAATATTTTATTGAGAATTTTTGCGTCTACATTCATCAGGGATATTGGTCTGTAATTTTCTTTTTTTGTGGGGTCTTTGCATGGTTTTGGTATTAGGGTGATGTTAGCTTCATAGAATGAGTTTGGGAGTATTCTCTCCTCTTCTATTTTTTGGAAAACTTTAAGGAGAATGGGTATTATGCCTTCTCTGTGTGTCTGATAAAATTCCGAGGTAAATCTATCTGGCCCGGGGGTTTTGTTCTTGGGTAGTTTTTAATTTTCTTTGCTTGTAATTGGTTTGTTTAACTTTTGTGTTTCTTCCTTGGTCAGTCTTGGAAGGTTGTATTTTTCTAGGAAGTTGTCCATTTCTTCTAGGTTTTCCAACTTGTTGGCATATAGGTTTTCATTGTAGTCTTTAATAATTTTTTGTATTTCTGTGGAGTCTGTCATGATTTTTCCATTCTCATTTCTGATTCTTTTGATTTGTGTTGATTCTCTTTTTCTCTTAATAAGTTTGGCTAGAGGCTTATCTATTTTGTTTATTTTCTCTAAGAACCAGCTCTTGGTTTCATTGATTTTTGCTATTGTTTTATTCTTCTCAATTTTGTTTATTTCTTCTCTGATCTTTATTATGTCCCTCCTTCTGCTGACTTTAGGCCTCATTTGTTCTTCTTTTTTCCATTTTGAAAATTGTCATGTTGGACTATTCATTTGGGATTGTTCTTCCTTCTTCAAGTGTGCCTGGATTGCTATATATTTTCCTCTTAAGATTGCTTTCGCTGCATCCCACAGAAGTTGGGGCTTTGTGTTGTTGTTGTGATTTGTTTCCATATATTCCTTGATCTCTATTTTAATTTGTTCGTTGATCCATTGATTATTTAGGAGCATGTTGTTATGCCTCCATGTGTTTGTGAGCCTTTTTGTTTTCTTTGTAGAATTTATTTCTAGTTTTATACCTTTGTGGTCTGAAAAGTTGGTTGGTAGAATTTCAATATTTTGGAATTTACTGAGGCTCTTTTTGTGGGCTAGTATGTGGTCTATTCTGGAGAATGTTCCATGTGCACTTGAGAAGAATGTATATCCTGTTGCTTTTGGATGTAGAGTTCTATAGATATCTATTAGGTCCATCTGTTCTACTGTGTTGTTCAGTGCCTCCGTGTCCTTACTTATTTTCTGCCCGGTGGATCTATCCTTTGGGGTGAGTGGTGTGTTGAAGTCTTCTAAAATGAATGCATTGCAGTCTATTTCCCTCTTTAGTTCTGTTAGTATTTGTTTCATATATGCTGGTGCTCCTGTGTTGAGTGCATATATATTTAGAATGGTTATATCCTCTTGTTGGACTGAGCCCTTTATCATTATGTAGTGTCCTTCTTTATCTCTTGCTACTTTCTTTGTTTTGAAGTCTATTTTGTCTGATATTAGTACTACAACCCCTGCTTTCTTCTCACTGTTGTTTGCCTGAAGTATGTTTTTCCATCCCTTGACTTTTAGTCTGTGCATGTCTTTGGATTTGAGGTGAGTTTCTTGTAAGCAGCATATAGATGGGTCTTGCTTATTTATCCATTCTATTACTCTGTGTCTTTTGATTGGTGCATTAAGTCCATTTACATTTAGGGTGACTATTAAAAGATATGTACTTATTGCCATTGCAGGCTTTAAATTCATGGTTACCAAAGGTTCAGGGCTAGCCTCTTTAGTATCTTACTCTCTAACTTAGCTCGCTTATTGAGCTGTTATATACACTGTCTGGATATTCTTTTCTTCTCTCCCTTCTTATTCCTCCTCCTCATTCTTCATATGTTGGGTGTTTTGTTCTGTGCTCTTTATAGGAGTGCTCCCATCTAGAGCAGTCCCTGTAAGATGCCCTGTAGAGGTGGTTTGTGGGAGGCAAATTCCCTCAGCTTTTGCTTGTCTGGGAATTCTTTAATCCTTCCATCATATTTTAATGATATTCGTGCTGGATACAGTATTCTTGGTTCAAGGCCCTTCTGTTTCATTGTATTAAATATATCATGCCATTCTCTTCTGGCCTCTAAGGTTTCTGTCGAGAAGTCTGATGATAGCCTGATGGATTTTCCTTTATAGGTGACCTTTTTCTCTCTAGCTGCCTTTAAAACTCTTTCCTTGTCCTTGATCTTTGCCATTTTAATTATTATGTGTCTTGGTGTTGTCCTCCTTGGGTCTTTTCTGTCTTGGGAGTTCTGTGTATTTCCGTGGTCTGTTTGATTATTTCCTCCCCCAGTTTGGGGAAGTTTTCAGCAATTATTTCTTCAATGACACTTTCTATCCCTTTTTCTCTCTCTTCTTCTTCTGGTACCCCTATAATACAGATATTGTTTCTTTTGGATTGGTCTCACAGTTCTCTTAATATTGTTTCATTCCTGGAGATCCTTTTATCTCTCTCTATGTCAGCTTCTATGTGTTCCTGTTCTCTGGTTTCTATTCCATCAATGGCCTCTTGCATCTTATCCATTTGCTTATAAATCCTTCTAGAGCTTGTTTCACTTCTGTAATCTCCTTCCTGGCATCTGTGATCTCCCTCTGGACTTCATCCCTTAGCTCTTGCATATTTCTCTGCATCTCCATCAGCATGTTTATGATTTTTATTTTGAATTCTTTTTCAGTTAGGTCTGTCTCCTTCTCTGGTGTTGTCTCTTTGATCTTGGTTTGCCTGTAATTTTGCCTTTTCATGGTGATAGAAATATTTTGCAGAGCTGGGATGAGTGACAGCTGGAAGAACTTCCCTTCTTGTTGGTTTGTGGCCTTCCTCTCCTGGGAGAACAGTGACCTCTAGTGGCTTGTGCTGGGCAGCTGCACGCAGACAGGGCTTCTGCTTCCTGCCCGGCTGCTATGGAGTTTATCTCCGCTGTTCCTGTGGGCGTGGCCTGTCTTCGGCCCCTGCTCCAAAATGGTGGAGCCCTGTTAGAGGGGGAGTGGCCGGGAGGCTATTTATCTCCATGAGGGGCCTCCATGCTCTCTGCTGCCCAGGGGGTTAGAGTGCCCAGAGATCCCCAGATTCCTTGCCTCTGGACTAAGTGTCCTGCCCTGTCCCTTTAAGACTTTCAGAAAGCACTTGCGAAAACAAAACAAAACAAAACAAAAATTAAATAAATAATTTTAAAAAAAAGCCACTCCCTTTTCTTTGTCCCCGGGCACCGGCCTCAGGGACCTGCTCACAGGTCTTGCTGCCCTGTTTCCCATTATCCAGGACCCCGCGCATGCACTGTGTCTGCGCTTTGGTCCGGATGGCTGGGGCTGGGTGTTCAGCAGTCCTGGGCTCCGTTCTCCCTCCCGCTCTGACTCCACTCCTCCTGCTGGGAGCTGGGGGGATGGGCGCTCAGGTCCCGTGGGTCCGGGGCTTGTATCTTACCCCCTTCGGGAGGCCCTGGGTTCTCTCAGGTGTGGATGTGGTCTAGGTGTTGTCCTGTGGCCTCTGGTCTCTATTCTAGGAAGAGTTGTCTTTGTTATATTTTCATAAATATATGTGGTTTTGGGAGGAGATTTCCGCTGCTCTACTCACGCTGCCATCTTGGCTCTGCCCACTTAGTTCTATATTTTAAAACACTTTTCCTCTGCTGAAAATCAAAAAATAAAAAATAAAAATATGGGCTTAGACAATGATTTATTTGATTATTTATTGGAACCTGTAAACAATTTAAATGAATTAGGATTTAATCTTGTTCAACGGAGGAAGTATAAATTTAGCAACCATTTGTGGATTCACTGATTCATATCCAAATTCTTCTAAAGAAGATCCCACAGCGTAGGGAGATACACAAAATGCATTATTAACCATAACTTCTCTAAAAATCAAAATGAAGAAAACAAAAGATACTTCATATCAAAGCTATGTATCTAAATGTTTTATTTCTTTCTGACCTAGAAAAGGGTGGTGTGTTTTTCAGCAAAAACAAAACAAAGCACTTTGTAGAGAAACAGAACTGGGTTTGAATCTTATTCTGTTATTTACAGGTTGGGTGAAAGTACTGAAAGTTAGGGAACATGTTCAATAGTCCGTGGACTCACCTTTTAAATGAAGAAGAGCTGTAGACTAAGGTATTGTGGTAGGTCATTTATATGACAGTGTCTGGTGTGTTCAGTAAATGTTTGCTACCAGTGGGGTTGATTACATATAACCTACTGTGAAATAAATACTGGGCCTTCCTAGGATACAGCAGAAGGCCATGAGGCAAGGTCCATAATAAAAATCACAGGGTTTGTTGCACCCTAAGTCTTGATATTCAAAATGTTATAAACAAAATTACACATCCCTTTTTAATCACTATTTAAATTTCTAGCTGAATTGACTAGTTAGTACTTTATTTGGCAATTCTTCCTCCCCAAGTGATGACTTTGTATATATTTGGTTTTAATATTAGTCAAGTTCTAGTTGTGACGCAGTAGTTTTGTAGGTAATAAAAATTTAATTAAACATACTTTGATGCAACTTTGATTATAAAGTTTCCTAAGCAGAGCATAAATAATTCAAAAATCTATGTGACTAACATACTTCATTCAACAAAAAGTGAGTTTTCAAAAGCAAAGTGTCAAATATGGTCATTCGTGTAAGGCTATTGTGAACATTCTGCTCTAGAACTGATGAAAAATGTACAATCAGTGTACCTTTTGCCAGTACGGTTAGTGCTGTCTAGTGTTCTTAGAGCTCAGAGTAGATTTCTGAATCTGGCTAATTTTTACAACATGACTCACATGTTTACTGTTTTTGGAGCAAGTTGTTAAGAGGACGCTGATTGCAGCATAGCAATCTAAATGTTATAAAAATGTTTCTAAATGCAGCTTGCAATATTTATGTGTTAATTCTTTATTTTCTATTTTCAATGTCCTATTAAAATATGACAATTACTGTCATAATAAATCATTTTCTACATGATTAATTATATGTCTTAAAATTTTCAAAGAACATAAAATCCTCCAAGGACTTAAAAAACAAAGTTTCCTTCCAAGAAAGCCTAAGTACCAAATTTCTTATAGCTGTAAAGGAAAAATTGTCTATGCTGCTCTTTAAATCCTTGATGAACATCATTCCTAAAGATTGTATTATTATTTCCAGCATAGCTTCCCTTTTAAAAGCCTTAATTTCTCTTTAAATTCTCACTTGATAGATTTTAAGTGCCTCAGTTGTCTTACAAATTGAGAAGGGAGGATGAGTGAGTTATTCTGCATTTCTGTCTTTCATATAGAGATGTTGCTATATGTAGAGAGATTCAGAATTCACCCTAAGCTGTAAAAACTCTGCACAGTAGTAACTGTTCTGGAAAAGGTATGCCAATCATGCTATTGATGCCTTCCCTATGAAAGGAAGGGAGATGAGAGAAGGCAAACTGCTAGACTGAGCAGAGTGTTCCATGGTCTGGGTGAGGGGTGTCTGCAATTGAGCAGGTCAACAGAGTAGAGATAACCAAGGGAGAGGGGTGGTTAATATTCTTTCATTTGTTGGTCCTTTTGAGTTTAACTTCCTCCATCACCCACACCTTCAGTAGGAGTGTTGATCATAAACAGCTTGTGTCAAGGGTACTTCAGAAGAGTAAAAGGTGTCCTAGAGATTAGCCTAGTGTGGAAAAGGGATGGATGAGCAAGAAGCATAGAGTGGAGATCAAGTTTTCATCGGCAACAAGACACCACAGACAGTGATGAGTCAGAGAAAAAGAGCCCTTTCAGAATCTCAGGAGCTACTGAGAAGGATGTTGGATATCTGACTGTGTGGGTTGACAGTGGATTATTCCTGTTGAAATCTCTCAGAGCAAGGAATCCGGCAGGCTGGAAGATGAGACTTCCAGTTAGCTGGCATGGATTATACCGATAACATCTTTCTATTTTCTAACTGTATATATTTTATTATTATATCATTTATATGATATAAATTACATATTATATATAACAATTATTACATTATTAATTATGTTACTATATCTGGCTATACATATACATTTTGATTGTAGAATTGATGTGTAGTCATACTATAAACACATGAGGTAGGCCAGTCACTTTTCTCTGAGTAAGTTTTCACACTTGTAAGGTGGTCACTGTACCTGCTTTCCCTACCTAACAGGTTTTATAGGAAAGGAAGAGGTCCATGGGAGCACTTTGAAAAGCACAGAGCGTTGTAATTAATGTAAGAGATTAAAGGGAGCTCAAGTGGAGGGGAGCGAAGTGGGATCTGAAAGCTCATGTTTGATTCCCAACTTGTTTGCTTACTACTTGTATAATTGTCAGGAGGCCATTGCTTTCTCTGAATGTCAGTTTCCTAGTCTGTAAAATGGGGATTTGAATACCCATTCTTCCTACCTATTAGTGTTTTTACATATTACCAGATGTAATAATATGTGACAGCACTATGTAGACATTTGTGGTCCATCCAGAAGTAAGGTATCTAATGATCTCACTTGTGGACATATTAAGAAAAATCTATAATAAAAACATCTAAATCTTATTCTATAAAAAGCCAAGCAGGAGAGGTGGGGGTATCTCCATGAATGAAAATTTCCCCAAATATCATAGTTTTTTCTAAAAGTGGTAGTGCACTGGACCAGATATTATACTGTGAATGATGGCTCATTCACACCATTTTACTAGGATTTCTATTCAAGGAAGTCATGTGATTTATCAGAATTGTTCCAGGCTATGTCATACTGAGAACAAATCCTGAACTGAATTACAGCAGTGGGAGCCTACATACTAGCATTAAGATTATAGACCCTTACAGTTTAGATTGCTTTAAGTGACAACTAATCAATCTTCAACAAAATGTGTCTGCTTCTACTTCCCCCAAATACTATTCATTCCAGAAGTTCATTTCTTTGGAAGTATTAGTGAGAGGGAAAGAAAAAGCAATTAAGCTTAGCAAATGATCCTGAATCAAAATTCATTCTATATGACCAATCCAACTCCCAAATAATAAAATAAAAACATTTGAGGAGCTGCAAATGTTTGCATTGAGTGAGGAGAGGTTTAGAGATGATACTTCATGGATGAGACACCATATGGACAAAATCAGAAAGGTTAAAGGGACCAACTGAGGTTAACCCGATCATGGTAGGCTGTGAGTTGAGTCCCAGTTTCAGTGAAAATAATACTGGACTTTGATGAGATATTTTCTTGTACAAAGCACATAGTATCTAGTTATACTTTCCTACACCTACTCCATTCCCATGCCACCCATTTCAGAAAGTAGGCACACAGCTTTTCTCCTGTAATATCTGCCCTGCAGGCTATTGTGATAGCCAATGTGAAAGCGTGGCAGGCACCCCTGAATAGGTGTGAACCCTGCTGTTGTGGAAAGTGAAAGGACTAGTGCTTATGCACAGTTCATGTTTAAGTTCATTGCTCTTGAATTGTGCTTACCAAGATTTTCAGAGACTCTGAGGTTGGGGGCTGGAGGAAAGCAGGGCGCCAAGTTTGCTTACTGCAGCCATGGGAATCCTCAGGTTTAAGTTTTGCCCAGTGGCAACGGTAACACAGTCATCTTCACCCCCATTTCAGCAATAAAACATCTGCTTGAAAAGGCATAAACCACACAGGTGAGTTGGGTCCTGTTTAAATCACATACTTTAATTAATACCCACTTGTGGAAAAAGGATTTTATATAGTTTTAAAATAAGGAGGTAGAAGATAGAAGTTTTCTGCTTCAGTACTTACAAGCTGTATATCCTCAGGCAAGCGACTTTTTCTGAGCCTCAGGTGATTAGTCTTTAAAGTGTGGATAATAATACTTTGTTTGCTTAAAGGCAGGGGAATAGAACAGAAAAATCTCTTAAAGGTCCCTTTTAGATGCAAGGAATTAAACATAATATAACTTTTTCTTGAGTGAGAGAGTCTTTTTTAACAGTGTATTTTAAAAGTATGATTTAAAAAATCACAGAATAAATTCCTTTAAAATATTCAGATAATTAATTGTGCAGACTAGTTAGAAGTCCAGGATCTCTCTCGGACATTCAGGATTATTGCTGATGTAAGGTGTGACTATTGAAGACAGGAGTCCGATAAGACCTTTGTCATTCTCACACACTCAGCCAAAGCACCCCATTTGGTACCAGGGTGAGTCAGCCGAAAAGAAAACGGGATTCTTATCTTCAACCAAGGGTTCTTGCAGAATGAGAATTGCCACCTCTGTAGCTACTGATGTTGAGTCAGGGTTATGGGTCCATTCTGTTGACTTCATGGCGAGGTCCAGACAGCCCTCCACATCCCACTATGTTTGTGACCCAATCTATGGAAGGGAAGAGAAAGGCCTCAGTGTTCCTTCTTGCCAGCAGACTTAATTATGGACCATCTCAAGGGTTTCAAACAATGCAGCATTTCAATTAGGAGAGTTGTTTTCTTCCAGAAACCTCTTTAGTCTCTATGCAACTTTTTCCACCCTACTCCCTAGCCAAGCACCCCTGCCCCCCAAAAAAGCAATAGGTGCCCACTTGCCTTTTACCCACCAGCAAGGGACATCTCAACACAAAGACAGGTTGACAATCTCCACCAGTAAACAGAGGCAGCTAACAAAAATAAGGCCTTGCTTCACCGGACAAGTCCAGAAATTTGACAGTGTCTCTTTGATATGGATGTACTAAACCTTTTTAAAAAAGAGTATTCTATACAGTTATATCCATCTTATCATAGATGGGGGGGTGACGACAAGTCAGTTATGGGACAAGTCAGCTGATGGTCTATAAATGCGTCCACATGTCCTTGATACTTTGTGATCGTTGCTGTCCTAGTTGTATATTCAAAGCAGAGCTTGACATTTCTGAATTATACAGGTGGCCTCTATTCAAATTAAAATGTACTCATTTTATTCATTACCGGGGGTAGGCCATGGCAGTGCCAAGGAGATGTGTGCCTTAGTAATCTTACCAACTGCCCAAAATAAAAGTAACAGATATTCTTCAATATGGAAAAGGATATTTTCTCAATCTTAGGCAAAGTGTGAATAAGGGCATTTACTGACCATTTTCATATTTGTAATGATCCTGGCACTTTCTGCTTACAATCCTTCCTTCCCCCACAATGGTTTGCCATTAACCTCAGAAAAGAAAATAAATGCCTTATTCAGGTTAAGAAGTTTCATGTGATCTGGACCCATAGATGTGGATGACCTGATCTTCACACTATTTTTACCCTGGCACACACCAGTCTTCTAAAAATCTTCACATGTACCAGTATTCCCCCAGATGGGGCCTTTGTATCCACCCAAAACTTGCTTTTCACTGATTTCTGCCATGGTTGGCTCTTAGCATTCAAGCCTCTGCTTAATTGTCACTTTCTCCCAGAAGCCTTCCATGACCTTCCATATGAACTAGTTCTGCCTCCCCAGTGACTCTTGTCTCTGTTACCCTGCTGTATTCTCTTCATAGCACAGACCACCACAGTCATATTATGCTGGTACTTGTTCAGCTGTCTATCTCCCTCCCTCAGAATGTAAACCTCAACAGGGAAGAGACTTTGCTTCTGTTGTTTATTGTATCACTCTGAGTCCCATTAGGAGACAAAGCACACAGTAATTTGAACAAGGAAAGTTCAATATAAAGAATTAACTATAACAAGAAATGGGAGTAAAGAGGGATTATAAGTAAGAGGTAGAGAGCCCTAAAGAATATAGAACAGCAGATAGAAAAAACAGCCACTAACCCTGTGGCTGAGAGAGAGGACTCAAGAAAGAGCCTGCCCAAGACTCACATGCCCTCTATGGCTGAAATCCAGACTTTGCTGGAGAGTGTATAGGTGGAGTGCATGGACTTGTTAGAAATCTGCATTCTAGAACTGGCCAGAAATCCACATTCCAGAATTTACTGGAAATCCATCCTCCTGGGTGCCAGGGAAACCTGTGCAGGGAGATGTCTCATCAGAGGCATTCAGCTCCAAAGGCACTTGAGGGGGGCTCCTGAAGAAAGCTGCTGGCTGCTGATTGCCACCTATGCTGTAGGAACCTGCAACCTCCCCTCCCCTGCACCAACACACACACACACACACACACACACACACACACACACACACACTCTAGAACCAGGAAGCAAAGCAAAATCCTTCCTCTTGTAATGTCTCTCCAGGGTCCCCTGTTGACAAAGATTTGGTACTAGCTGGCAAAGAAAACTATTTAAAGGGCCCAGATCTATTTTCACAGAGCAGGCAAAGAGGTTGCATTTGGAGGTGAGAGACAATGTATAGAAAATAGCCACAATTACTACTAAATTCCATTATCCTGGCACATATCAGGTAGTCAAGAAATATTTGATGGAGAAATAAAGGATTTATAGTATATAACCTAAGTGAAAACAATGTGCTTGCTTTGCATATATCACTTTAAGATTGGCTTGGCTTCCAACAGGAATGCTGCTGCTGGGTCCTTCCCACATGAACATTCTGGAGCTTCCCACTGTGTGGTAGGGATATGACAAGTCCCCAAGTGACTTCACAGCGTGGCTCAACAGTTTGTGAGAAGTGCAATGAGAGAAGCACAGCAGAGAGGAGGAGAGACAAAAGCAGCTGTGAGCCCCACTCTGTTCAGCTGGGCCACTGGTTGCTTCACTTGGCATCTTTCTGAGACATCACTGTGAATTATGTAGATCTGTCATGTGGGCAAAATGTGAAACATATCCAAGTGTTGTATTCTAAAATTGTACTTAATAAAAAATAAAGAAACATTCTTGATTTCTCTAGCCACTCTTCTGTGGACACAAACTGTGGAGAGCGTTCAGGAGAAAGGTCCCTGCTACAAGCTATTTGATATTTGATATTTCCTAACAGTGCTAAGCTTCTCACTGTCCACAGACACTTTCAATAGTACCTTAGGTTCTATTATTAGGACTCTCATTCCCTGTCCTAGGAAATAACCACACAGAATTCCAATAAATATGGCCAGATGATGTGGAAGCTTTCTATATTGACACAACTTGGTGTTCACTCATTAGGGCCATCAACAAATATTTATTGAGCACCTATTTTGTGCCAGACATCACTCTAGGCATTTGGTGTGCAGCCTGCTCTCATGGAACTTGCTAACATTCTGGCTAGCACAGGTAACATAGAACTTCCTACAGATGTACTATGGGTGATTCAACAAACTATTGAAAAGCTCCAGTGGGAGCAAATAACCAACCCCAGAGTAAAATGTGATTGTTGCTAGTGTTTTTAGAAAATTCACTGTCCTAGTGTAGAAATTTTATCACTCAAGTCTTCTAACTTTGGGTTTTAGGAATGTTTCAAAACATTGCTGTCCAATGGAAACATGTCAGTCACACGAAATAATTTAAAATTTTCTAGCATCTGGGTTATTAAAAGATTAATTTTAAAACACAATTTTAATAATAAATTTTGTTTAACTGATTATATTCAAAATATTTGAATTTCTATGTGTAATTATTATAAATTATTGAGTTATTTTCTTTGTCCTTTTTTTGTACTAACTCTTCAAAATCGGTGTGTATGTGTGCTTACAGCATACCTCATCTTGGACTGGCCACATTTCAACTGCCCAACAGCCATCTGCCCAGAAGAATCCTCCATCTTATTCTGGGGATGGAGGAGAAGATACTTGATGAAATGAAATATTCTGTGAACTCTGGTTCCAGGATTTTAGTAAAAAGTTAGAAGAAGGCAAAGACCACCATAGCTTTCCTTTGCACCAGCCCTCCACAGTGCCCAGAATAGAGGAATGCCCAAAGAATGCTGTAGGTTGGACATTAAGTCACTGTTTGATTCGTTCCCTGAGGTAAAGTATATCATTAGGAAGAATGGTTTTCCACGAATGATGAACTATCTCAATTAGCGTCTCAAGTTAGGGTAGTCAAAGGACATTCAAGTACTGAACGTTCAAAACCCAGACCGTTAAATTAGTCAAACCCCACTTGATTTTTCCGAATTCCTCCCAGCCCCAGAGGTTTGAGGTTTCCTAGGAAAGGCTGAGCCGCGCGGTCTCCTCTAGAACCAGGGAGCTGCTGTCAGCTGGATGGGGGCTGGGAGATCTATAGCGATGAGCCGCTCCCCGTGCCCCTGCTTCCGCTCCCTCAGCCTCTGCCCCGGACCCACCTTCCCAGCCCCTGTCTGGGCGGCGGCCGACCCACCACTTCTCTTGACAAGCGTGGCCCCCTGCCCGTTTTAATCGCGACAAACTTGACATTCCTCCAAAGGACGGGAAAAAGAGAAGCAGTTTCCTCTGATCCGGAGGAGAAAGCAGCTCGGGACGCGTAGGGGCGTTTTCCTCCCCGTGCCGGGGGCCGGCACCGGTTGCCGTTGCTTCAGTCCGGACAGACTGACAGTCTGCGAGGTACGGGTGGGCCCTGGGCAGTTTCTTTGGGAATCGGACGACCCTTGATCCTGGGCCTCCACGGTTACACCCTCCCGACCCCCGGCAGGACCCCAGTCTTGGGGAGCTTTCTGGGATAACAGCTGAGGGAAGTCAGTCCAGCTTTGGGGTTAAACGGCAATGCCAGCTCCCTGGGGCTCGGAGGGGGGCCCCCTCAATCCCCCACGCCTTCTTGCCCCGGCCCCTGCTCCGGTAAGCGTCTGGCAGCTCTGTCTTCAGCTCTAAACAGGAACAGGGCCCTAGCCCGCGTTCAGACGGAAAATTATGCCGGCTCCAGCGGCGCGTAAAATTGATGTGAACCGAACGGAGTGGATTCGGCGTGATCCTCCCTCTCCTCTCAACAGGGGTTTCGGCGTTACACAAGGCCGAGCTTGTCTCTTTAAGAAGACAGTGGACCCCTAATTAGGCTGCGTTCTTGGCGCGGTCGCGGAGCAAGGGGCCGTGGGTGTTCGTGTTGGAAGGGGGCGCGTGGGAGGACGCGACTCGGAAGGAGATCTCTGACCAGCCTCCAGCCTCACCGCCCCCTCCATCCTCTTTACTTTGCCGCCACCACAGCCACCGACACCCAGTTCCGAACGCAGCCAGTGCAGCAGCAGCCGCCGCCGCCGGTGCTCCCGGGCCCACGTTACTTTGATTGACAGCTGAACAAATGTTTCCCGGGTTCGAACGCTCGCGCTAAGGAACGTCAGCCAAGGCGAAGCTCCGCCTTGGGCGGGCTGTCTTCTCCCCGCCTTCGCTAACACCATCCCGTTCTGTTTATTGGTCTGAGCTACAGAAGACGCCCGGCCCCCACGTGGGCCCCAGCCCGGCCAGCTCCTCCCCACTGGCTCGCCATTTGTCAGCAGTGAAATGATGGGCAGTAATACAGAACGGCGATTAATGTTCAGCCACCTCTGATTGGTTGCTGGAGACACCTCCCGCGCCGGGGGTGGGCGGGGCGCTTGGAGAGCGCTCCAGAGCGGTCGCGTGGCCGGCCGGTGATTGTAGTCAATCTGGTCGAACGCTCATCCTCGGTCGCCGGGGGTGGACTACATCTCCCGGGATTCTCTGCGGCCCCTCCGCGGACGGTTGTGAATATGTATCAGAATGTTAATGATTAGCTGCTGCTAAATTTGGTCAAAGAAGTCACCTACACAGAGCGTGTTGTTAGAGCTGTTCGGAGCGGGTGTTTGGGCTGTTGGCTGCTCTCTTTTCCCCCTCTCACACACTTGTACATTATTTTGAGGTGGTGTTCGCAGAGTTTGAAAGGAGAGAGAATTAAAAAAAAGCCGCAAGCGTTTCACTCTTTTATTTTTAAAATCCCCTTCAATTTGGGGTTTTTTAAAAAAAGGACAAGAAAACAGGAAGGAAGAAAAATAAGGAAATGAGATGTGGTAAAAGAAGCTAAAAGGTGCCTTTTAAAAGATCGTTGCTGTGAAGTGAAAAAATCTCCAGAGAAACCAAAAAAGCACCGCCAAGACCTCTTCCGAACCAAAGGAGTTTGTGTTGGCTTTTAGGAAAGAAGAGAGAGATCATTCATTCGGAGGAATAACAACCAATTAAAAGACAAATAAAAAAAAGTTTGGAGTGGGACGCCGAACGAGCGAGCGAGCGAGCCGGCCGTACTGCCGGCGGGCGCTGGGGCGCGGAGCTCGCACTTTCCCGGCCCGGGTGCGGCGCCGGTCTCGGCGGGCGTGCCTCGGCTGAGCGAACGTCGGAGCTTTGCCGCGGGAGACGCGCGCCGGACAATGCCCGCGGCGGGCCAGTGACGCCCGCGGGGAATGCGGAGCTGCCCGGCCACCCGCACCCAGCCGCCGCCGCGCGTTCCTGCCGCCCGCGTCACGCGAGACCCGGCGGGGGCCAGGACCTTCCGAGCCGCCCCTCGGACCCGGCTGGCCGCCGTCGCCGCCTCCTCAGGGCCATTAAAGCCAATGAGCCGCGCGCCTCTGCCCAGCGCAGCCAACTAAATCGGCTTGGATGATCCGCGACCTGAGCAAGATGTACCCGCAGACCAGACACCCGGTGAGTGCGGGCGGCGGGGGCGCCGGCGCGCTCTGGGAGGGGGGGGTTCCCTGTGTCGCCCCATGCGCGCCGAGTTGTGTGTTCGGCCGGAGGTGCGGGGAAGGCGCCCGAGCCCCGCGCCCCGCTCGGGGAACCACCCGGCCTCCGTCCCCTGCGCAGTGGCACTCTCGAGGAGGGGGTGCGGAGAGGCAATTGAGTTGTAGCCATTTTCTTATTGTTGTCTTTGAAGCCCCTGGAAGCCGCGCGGAGCCGTTCGTCGTCCCCGCGCCGCGACTGCTAGAGGGGGGGTGGCGAGCGATGGAGGCGGCGCGACTCCGCGCTGGGGCGGGGAGGAGCCCTCGGCGGCGGCGCGGCTGGTCCGGCGGCGGCTCGGGAGAGCGGGCCGCCGGCCCCTTGCGCCGCGGGCTCCGGACACCAGCGAGCGGGCCAGGCGGCCGCGTCCCCGCCTCCCCTACCTGACTGCGGCCCGACGCCATGGCGCGAGTCCCCCCGACGGGCCAGTTTCGATTCCGGGTGGGGAGGGAGTGGGTGCGGCGCGCCGGCCCCTCGGCGCCCGCCTTGGGCGGGGGAGGGCAGCGTGGTCTTGAACCCGCGGGGTCCGGCGTGGGAGGAGATGCGGGGGCTCGGCGCTACACCGAAACCAGCCCCTGCGGGCCGTGCGGCGGCGGGGCCGGGGGGCCGGGAGGAGAGTTTTCCTCGCGCTCTGCCTGCCTGCGCGATGACCGCCCCTCCGCCGCCGCCAGCGCCGCGCGGTTGGTTTTCTCCATCCCCCTGCCTCGCTTGTGATGTGGGCTAATTAAATATTTTATTGTTGTTCTTTAGGCACCGCATCAGCCTGCTCAACCCTTTAAATTTACAATTTCCGAGTCCTGTGATCGGATTAAGGAAGAGTTTCAGTTTTTACAGGCTCAATACCACAGGTAACAATGTTGACTTTAGCTGATCCTCCTATTTGTTTAGCTCTTGTCTTCCCCCACAGACACATACAAACACCTCCCCTTTTTTTGGCCACCGCAAAGGTATTGTCGCTTTTCTTAGTGGGCTGAAAGGGCAAGTCAAGGCCTTTTTTCCTTAGGCAGGTGCAAAGAAATCAAGCATTCCTCCCTTCTCCCTTAAATAAAAGGAAAAAAAAAAAGGAAGGCAGAACAATCGAAAGTGGGGAGACTTGGAAAACGCTGAGGCCGAACTTTCGATATTGATTTATTGGGGCCAGGAGGATGGAAGGCTGGGAAGGGTCTGGGGCCTTTTGACTTCCTTGGTTCTCTATGACTGCGGTCTTGATTCCTTGTCACTTTTTCCTGCCGTTCACTGGAACACCAAGAACTGAGCGAGGGTCCTGGGAAGTCGCAAGTGAGCAATTTCATGACTTTTATGCTGAAAAAATGTTTTTCTGTTAGAGACGACCATTGGAGTGCCTTTGAAATATTTTTCTTTCACTGGCTCTTTAGCAACGTGTGATTCTTTCAGAAAAGCAAGGACCAAAACAAGCCACTGAACCCGATCTACACTGTGCCCCTGGGTGGTGGTGTTCAACTTGTGTCTGTGCTGTGGAGGGAAAAAATAAGACATCATTCATAAGACTGGCTTGATTCATATTTTCATTGATCTCTTTGTGGACCATTAAAGAAAAAGAATTCCCTTGTGACATTTTGGGGGACTTATTTGTGCTTGGATATGTAGACATTATTGATGTTTATTTTCCTGTTTTTGTTTAATTAAATGAATTCAGTGAATATTCATTTCTGGATGAGGTTTGGTAATTGAATTGGCTAGAAGTTTTTTTTTTCTTAGAACAAAACCCCCACACTTGATGGGAATTGAAAGGGCAAGTCCAGACGGCCAATCACCACCCCCTTCTCTTCTCTCTCTAATATAATGAGGGTGGTAATTTAAGATAGTTGATTAGGCGTTTTGTAGGTGATGGCTTTAAGGGAGGTAATGTATATTTACATTTGAAGGATGTAAGTCAAGATCTTAATTACTTCTATTTTGAACAGCCTGAAGCTGGAATGTGAGAAACTCGCCAGTGAGAAGACAGAGATGCAGCGGCATTATGTCATGGTAAGAAAACTGTGTCACAGATCAAAGTGCCTATTAGTTTGGGATTCCAAGAGCAAGAATACGTTCAGATTGCTGGGGGCTGCAAGATAGATCACAGTTGCCGTGCTAGTGTACTGAGGTGGTGAGAATGTGACCATACGCAATTAGCAACCTGGATTCCAGAATGTTATAACTTGGCCTCTGACAACCAGCTTTGATTTGAATTTTCAAAAAGTTAAGCCGCCTGGGGTATAATTAATTTTCTATGCTTTGTTTTTACATATTGGAATAAGAAAAACGTTGTTTATGTTTTGTGTCACAAGCAAAATGTTTTATTAGTGGTTTTCTTTGTTGTTTTATTGCTTTTGCTCCAGTTTTTCTGTATACTGTAAAGATTGTAATGTGTTTTCTTTCTTTTAAAAAATGCGGCTAACAAGAAACCAGGCACCTTTTCAAATTTTCCCCCATTCTTTATGCTACTAGTGAGTGTGTGTTTGTGTGTTTTCAATCTCTGTAGTGTTACATTGGTGTGAGGAGTGTTGTAGTCTCCTGTGTAACTGATCCGTTCTGCCAGAATTTCTATGACAGTTAATAATCCATGTTTAAAGAACTCAGATCTGCTTTCTCAGAAGTATTAACAAGCATATTTTTATGCTTGTTCCTAAAGGCTCCAGAGTAACTCATTTGTTTCCTCTCAAGTCTTTTTCTTTTGTATGTATGAACATAAGTAGTAAACGAAAAATGAGAAACTGAACTCTGAAGTAGCATCACCTTTTTGTGCAGTTCTTTCAAAGCATTGGCATGTGTATGAGGCACATTTTTGCCATTAACTTGCCCTCTGTGCCTAGAAATTAAGAGTCCATATGGTATCAAATTTTCATCAGATCTTTTTGATTCATTCCTCTGCTTGTGATGTATAAAGACAACTGGAGATGTGAAAAATACTGTGTTGAAACTTGATTTTTGTAGTCTTGTGAGTTTCTCCCTTAAAGTCTCACCTTAAGGTGGCTTCCAGCTTTATTAGACTACAGACTGCAATAGGGTGCCCCTTCTCATGTAGCAGCATAGGTATTTTGGATACTTTGGTTTAGGTGAGGCTTTTATGTTTGTTTTAAACATGCTTGGGGGCATTTTGAACAAACTGTAGATTGATGAAAGGCACAACATTAATTGCTTTTCTTTCTTTGACAGTATTATGAGATGTCCTATGGGTTGAATATAGAAATGCACAAGCAGGTAAGTTATTTCCTTATAACCATTTTAAATGGCATTTGGAATACTGTGCACTTTAGAAAGAAAATAGTTATGTTTTGCAATTCTGCACATCTTTGTGCCTACTTGTATTTTAATAGTCTGTCCTAGAGAGAGGACTGTTTTTTCAGGTGTGGTTCCTCATCTTTGTTTTGCATGTTAGTCTAATTGTAACCATTTGAAATGTGATTTAAAGTGAGTGCGTATTAAACTTTGTACAGTTTAAAAACAGGATGTTAAAATATTGTTTTCTTTTGAAAGAGTTAATTTATGTATTTTGGGCATTGCACACATGTCTTATGAAAGAGATTTTCTTGAAAAAATATTAAGAAAGGAAAGCTGTAAAATGTGTGGAGCCTAAGCTCCATGTGAAAGTGAATAGAGGGTGAGCTGGGAGGGTCAAAATGAAATCTGTGGTGCTGCAAAAAAAACTGATGTAAAATAAAATCTTTGTACTGGTCCCCTGAGACTCCTTAGTTGGGTCTTACCAAGAACCATAACTGTTATTTCCAAAATTTGTACAGAGTAGCCTGATAGGGGGATGTGATAAGGTTCAATCATGGATCTTGAAATCTAGCAATTAGTTCAGCCAAAAAAAAAAAAGATTACTCAGAAAGTGCTGAGAGGTATTAGTCAAGCTTTTTTTTGGTAGTAGATTGAATAAATGAATAAAACGGTTTGGTTTAAGTTTCCTAGATAGAAGAAAAGCAGCATATGTGTGTGTGCATATGTGAGATGTGTGTGTGTATACACATCTAGTATATAGTTTGCAGTAATAATTTTCTAGGAGGCATTTATTTGAAGTGATCTAGTGAAAGTGTTTCAGGTCTGTCTTATCAGCTATTTCAGAATAGGTACCTATGCGTTTACCTGCTGGAAAAAGACGATGGAAATCTTAATGCTTTTTATCTCTTATTTATCCTTAGGGTGTGTGTCATTTCCTTCTAAGTTTAAAAACTAGGAAATTATCACATATTATTAGGCTTTTATTACTTCTGGATCCTTTTTTGGATATAGTAGATTACATTCACAGAACATACTCAGATGGTAGATCTTCAAAATATATCTGATAATAAAAGCAATCAGATAGTGCCTGAAAACAAAAAAGTGGGGGAAAAAATGAGTTGTTAACTTACACTAAGGACTCTTTTGATTCAGATTCTTTTCTTTTTTAACTTCATAAGGTATTCGGTAATGTCAATAGTAATGTTGTAGTCTCGTTTGCTTCATGTTAACATTACCTTCCTATTTTGGCATCTTTACCATTTCTGTTTAGATTAGTAATGTAAATATCTTTTGCTTAAATAAAATCCATCAAGCTTATGGATGGGCTGACTTTGCTTAGTTGTACCTTACAGGAATAAATTACATGAGAGATATTGTTTGTTAATTATGCTTATTACGTGTCACTTTAGGTCTGGATCCTGTACATGTTCTTTTTTTTTTTTGGTCCTTACTCCATCACCCAAGATTAATTAGTGTCTTTTTAAAGGTTGGACCAGATGATTAATGTCCCTTTATTTTTTCTCTTCTGTCTTATTTACCACACCACTCAGTTTCCAGATCTCTTAATGCCATTTACAGTTTCTGCGAGGCACAGAGCTCGTATTTGGCTCTCTGTATCTCTTTGGCGAGTGTGAGGGTGGGGGGGAGTGAGAGTTGTGTGAGATCCCTTAATTTTGAACATTTTATACCTCTGTAATTCTGTCATCTTGTCCAGCTGCCCTCAAATGCCATCCATTTAAAATTGAGAATGAAGTACATTTTCCCTTTTTTTCTCTTGCTTTTAAATTCAATCATATCAAGAATCCTGGGGGCAGTTTATCACATTATGAAATATACAGACAGCCCTGCAAAACCACCTACTTATTATATTTTCTTTCCTTTCCCCCTTAAGCACAGAGCCCTATCTGTCTTTGTTTTCCTAGGCAGACAGCCTTGGTTCCTCCTGGCCTCTCTTCCAGATGCACTCGTTGGATACCCTCCTAATGGAAAGCAGCAATAATGCAGGGAAGTTGCCCTGTGGCATAATTGGGCCTAGTTCTCAAGATCGGGTTAGGCTTATTCACTTATTAGATTTGTGTCTCTGAAGGGTTCAAGAGTAGAAGTCCCCAGAGTCCTTGGAAGTACCCTAGTAATTGGTGGCCCTGATATTTGAAACCTTTGTGTATTTTTTGGTTAACCCTCCTGTTCTTGGTTGTTGCCAGCCACAGGGTATTTGTTTTCAGTGAAATTTTTCATTGGAACAGAAAATCATGGCTCTCATGGAGTCATGACTCTGTGACTTAGCAAATTGATGGAAGGATAAAAGCACAGAGCAGTGACAAACAAGGTGAGGGTCTGGCATTTGGGCCCCTTCCCTTTTTGTATGATGCTCATCATCAGTCACCTCGTGTTGATTCTGATAGAGGACTATAGAGTGAAACCTATGGGGAATTTGTCATTCTGAAATGAAAGCTAATGTAATTAGTACCAATTAAAGTACATTTAGTAAATTGGATTTAATCTTAATTAAGCCTGCATAATGTTGCCAATTTTTAACAATTATGTTTGAGAACATAATTAATTTAAATTTTGGTAACTGAGTAAATAGCATTAGGCTGGTAGAATTAGTTGATTTTCTTTTTTTCTAAGGGGAACTCAGTGATGTGACATGGAATTAGAGCATAAGATATGAATCTAATTTCTGGTAGTCTTTAGTAGGATCGATAGAGCTGAGCAAATGAAGCTGGAAAAAAACCCCAGAAAAGTTAGAATGGAGTGTTCTAGTCCCAAATGTGAATTAATGCTTCAACACTGTCTGAAGTCCTAGCATGAAAGTGAAGATGACCAACGGGACATGGTTAGCAGTGGCACATATTTTTATTGTGATGTCTTCATAATGTAACTTTTTAAAATGAAAAAACATTGACCTTTATTTCCTAAGGATTTTCCTAAGTTTGGGGTTTTGTTTTTTGTTTTGGATGGGACAGTTGGCCTACAGTTTAGTTGTTACTATTTTTGCTGATTGTTCTTCTTTATAAATACAGTGTGGCTTCTAAATGGGTCAGTGACCATGGGCAGAACCGGGCAATGTGTGCAGTTGATAGCATTGCTAAATGCTGCCTGTTCTCATCCTTCACTTGTAATGCTGCAATTACAGAAGACTGCCCTGATTTAATCTGACAGCAACAGTTACCACTTTAAAAAGTTAGTATTGGATGTAGATTAGGAACAATAGATATATGAATTCAACCTATAGGGACTGTAAATGAAGGAGAACACATCACATTCTGAGACCGTCTTGTGACTCCCTCATACTTAATATTCTATAATCTAAAGAATAATATTAGTATAATCTCGTTGCTTCCAAAAATATTTAGTTCAGCATTTTAATTTTAGAAATTGGAAAATTTTAGAATTCTGTAATACTGAGAACCTTAAGGCAAGTACTTCACATTATATGTTTGTGTTTATGAATATATGTGTTTGTGTGTGTGTGTGTGTGTGTGTGTGTGTATATAAATAATAACTATTTTTTAATCAGAGCAAGAAAACTCCTGTTTCCCTGCAAGCCATGTAAATTTTATTATGAAATTTGGGCCACAACCATTTGAGTGCTGCTAAAATATTAATTGAATAGAAATGAAAGGGCCTTGCCCACTGATAAGATATCATAATCATAGCCTCTTCGGTCGATGGTAAATGATGATAAATGACATTAGGAACCTTTTAGCAAACTGTAATAACTACAAGGAGGGAAGCAGTATGGATTTGCATTATATCTGATACCCTCTAGTACCAAGTGGATTGCCAATACTGCTTGTTTAGCATTTTCTAAGGGCAATAGGATATTGATTTCTGACTTACAAGGAACAGCTCTATTTTCACCATTGAAAAGTATTGCAGGTTGTTAAGAAGAAATTGACTTGAAGAGGCCGACTGCTGCCCATCATGGAACAAATAAAGCAAAACTGCCGAAGCATGGTGGAGCAGCGAGACGGGCCCTCAGCAATTTGTTGCTATTAATTTACCATGCTCGACAGCAAATCAATCGGCATCTACTTCATCTGCTGGAGAAAATGCTGTCCAGGGCAGATAAAAGGCTCGGCATGGCACAGAAAATAGACTAGATTGGCCAAAAGGAGGTTGCAGTTAATGTGTAAATAAGTGAAATCAAGGCTGCTGTGGCAGAGGGAGCTGTTGTTAATTAGGTTGGTGCTTTTTAGTGAACTGTTTTAGAAATCAGCCTAGGATTTGGTGAGTAAGAAGAGATTTATAGAGGTTGCAGTAATGTATGACTGTCATGACATTCTAGCCTTGAGTGTTCTTGATTCTACGGTGTGGTACATTGATTTGGAGATGTGCTTGCAATAGAAGTCAGTTAGCTTAAAGTTGTGTTTACACCAGATTTCCTGTTAGAAAAGTTGTTTTTTTGGACATTTCTAATTTCTTGTACATCTCCTGCATACACTTAGATTTGGAGGAGTAGATGCATATGCTTAGATTGCATACACTTAGATTTGGGGGAG
The DNA here is from genome assembly GCF_030020395.1 of Manis pentadactyla. Classification (NCBI taxonomy): domain Eukaryota; kingdom Metazoa; phylum Chordata; class Mammalia; order Pholidota; family Manidae; genus Manis; species Manis pentadactyla. The sequence goes on along the minus strand of NC_080021.1, from coordinate 144,715,005 downwards.
TAGATGCAGGAGTAGGTGTTCGAGAATGTAGGCAAAAAATGTGTCTGTTGTATTCTTACACAGTAACTAATTATTTTTTTCAGAAATGGATGACTGAGCTCTTGTATAATAATGAAAGTGAACTATTACCAAAGGTGGGCTGTTCTAGCTGAAAGTAATAAGCCAATGAAAATTTTGCTGATGCAACTTTATTTTGCTGTATAAACATTAGGCAATAGTAATTAAGAGGGGCTGAACAGTGGGTGGATACTACTGGACTGGAAAATCTCAGAGAGATTACAAGTGAAATTTTGATGATTGTGCAGAGCACCTCTAGGTATGACTAGAGCATGTGCTTGCATTGGGGGGTATTCTTGTTTTATTTCTGTTTTTCATTAAGGTTTGAAGCCACCTTTCCTGCTTTAAGATTACTTATCCTTTGATAAATTCCACAATTACTATTAATCAAATGGAGGTTATTGGTAGTGTTTTTTCCCACTGCCTCTCTGATTTGGACATTCGGGATAGAGAGGCATGGCAGCTTCAGTGCTATGTAGTAAATCTAGGTGATATGTAGATTTTAAGTTATATTTTTATATTTTTTACAAAACTCTGAGAGGATTTAACGTTAGGGCAGTTGATACCAAGTGGCCATGCTTGGGCAGGACCACGTGTGCTCTCATTTTACTGTCACAGGATCTTTAAGAGAAGCAGATCTGGAGGAAACTTAACCTGGCAGGGTACGTGCGTGATTAGAAGTGTTTGTGGATGGCGTGGATTTCCCTTTTTCCTCTTCTCACATCTTGGGCTCTCAATTTTCTCTTTCATGAGGTCTCCTAGAATATCTAAAGATTTTTCATAAGCAGTGCTTTTTGAGTGGAGTTGGAATTTTCTTTCAGCTGAAGTAGATGCTATTATATATCTGGCATGTGCTTACCACTGATCTAGGCACATTGCCAAAATTCTTTAATTTTCACAATGATCCTAAGAAGGGGATTACGTCCAATCAGAGGATGATTAAACAGGATCAGATCTGCACAAGGTGATACAGTTATTAGGTAGTGCAGTCAGGACTTCAGATGTATTTACCTGGGAGGCTGTGTCCTAGGAGATGGCTCTGTTCTAGGTTGGAGATTCAGAGCCCAGCTCATTCCTGGAATGGAGAATCCCTGGGAGGCTGAGATAGTCCTTTGTTTTCCCCTGAGTCCTGAACTTCTAAAGGCTCACACACCCAGAGTCTTGGAGGGTCAGGATATTCTCTGTAGCTCTTCCTAGAGCCAGGGCCTGAAAGCTTGGCCTGGCCTCTCCATGCAGATTGTGTTCAGTGGGTGAGAGGGTGAGGGTCACTTAGGCTGGAGTCTCCGACAAATGGGGGAGGAGAGCTGCTTGCTTATTAAAATGTAGTTTGCTTCATCCCCTGGCAACCTGTTTTTCATTTGTTTACAAATTTGTTCTTCCATTTAACTTTTATCTTTCCTCGTGGCTTCTAAAACTGTGCCTGAAGACAAGGGGTTGTTTGTTAATCACCATCCTGTGGGTTTTTGAAAGGGGAAGTTGGGAGGGGAAAATGTGATGTTTTGTGGCCTCTTTGTAGTTCAGAAAGAGTTTTTTAGATGCAGGAAATCACACACCACTTAAACTTTTAAATGAAGGCAAGTGTTTTGCTTTTACTGTTAAAAGATTCTTTGCAGCATTCAAACAAAAGGATATTTCCTTCTCTCTGCTGCTTAATCCCTACTGAGTATTGTTTATTTTTATTTATTTTTGTTTTGCTGGGAAAAGTTCTTTGTTTCCTAAGTAATATCCCTTTGAGCTGGGGTGGACTAATGGATGGAGACAGTTGCAGCCTTAGTGCAGTTGAGATAGAGGAGGCACTGGGCTGGCTCATTGTTTTCATACTCTTTGCTTTCCTTTCCTAGATACTTCACTTTTTTTTTCTTTTCTTTTTTTGCACTTTAGGTGAAGTCAATTGGGAATTAAATGTTTAAAATGTGCACCTACAAGTTATTTGCGTTTGTTTTTAATGAGAACATTTTTCTTGCCTTTGCTATGACTGGATAGTCTGGTTTTCACATCAGTGCAGCAGTAGTATCTTTGATGGCTACTGAGTGAGTGAAAGAGATGTGATTTTTAGAAGGCACTTTCCTGTGATCCCTCTTCATACCTCCTCTACAACTCTAGTGATGGTGGCACATTGTGGCCACGTTATCATCAGTTTTTCAAGCTGGGCTATTGGAGAGAAGCAGTGGGCATTACGTTTAGGTGTGGGCAACTTGAGTATTTACACTGCTAATGACAGTTTGCGAGGTTTAGGACTACTTGACTTGTTCGGAGTAAGTGCGCTGCAATCAGAATTCATGCAATTATTGCTCTAGTTGAAGGGGTAAGAGCCCCAGAAGTTTTAGTCAGAAGTGAAAATTAGATTTGCTTTGACTTTGCCTCTGTAACAGCTGTCAGTGGTAGATGCTTTGTGTTTATAAATTGGGATTTAGCTGGCATTCATCAGCACAGATCTGTATACCCTCTCTTTACATTGGAATTGACCCAGCATGTATCACCCTCTTGCTGTGTCAAAATTTTCCTTGGTATGTGTTCCATCGGGGTTGTGGGGTGGCGAAGGGCAACATATGGATTTTGTTAGCTGGGTCGTCAAAACAGAAGAGAAAAATTATTGGACACCCCTGAGGTACTCTGTCCTCTGGTGAGTGTCACTTTGTCATCGTTTTGTAGGGTTTTGCCCACCAGTACTTCAAGATCTGTATTGTGAAGGGAACTTCTGTGATTGATAGACAGAAAGGATGGTTGCCCTCCCGGTTCCCGGCTCCATCTGCAGCCTGGCTACATCTCCCTTCTCTCAGGAGCAGGGGTGTTGGACACTGTTCTCTGCTGTGTGCCCAGTGCTCAGAGCTGTCACTCAGTAGTGTGCCCGGGGCCCTGCAGGGCCCTGGGGTTGGCGGTGCTTATGCAGGGAGGGGTGGAGGCAAGGAAGAAGGATGTTGACTTTTGGGTTTTTCAGCAATTTTATTTCAATTATTATTATTATTCTAGTTAAGATTCTGTTCTAATTATGTAGTTTGCTTTTCTAGGTCTGGATCATTTGGTTAAAGAGTTTGAAAATAGAAGGAAATACAACTGAATGGAATAGTAATCATAGAAATTATGAGCACTAGTACTGTGTGACATCCTTTCTTTACAGAGAGCTTAAGGCATTTTATATGTTCTCCTTAATCTTCCTTGATGTTCCCAGAAAGCAAGTAGCAAGCTGGAATCTATGTATTTGTTTAAATAGCTTCTGTCAGTAGAGTACCCGACAGTTTGCCAAGCAGTGTCATGCCACTGGCCTCCTTGAACAGATGACACTGAGGCTTAAGGGCTTAAGAGACTAGCCCAGTGTCACAGTATGGGATCAGCAGGCATGCAGGGAGACCAGGGTTCCTGCAGGTTGGTGAACACGCCTGGGGTTGCATAGCAGGAGTCACTGGCAGAAAAGGAAATAGGTTTCCTGACTTTTCTTCCAAAGCTCCCTTTCCTGATCACTCTGTTTCCAAACAGCAAACGGTGGGTTTCTTGCTGTGATGTTTTTGGCTGTATGCAATGTGAGGAGCATGGGGATGCTATTGGCAGTCCAAGGGCAGTTAGACAGTGTTATCTCTAACTAGAGATCTGATCTGTGTGTTTGTGTGTGAGGAAATGGCTTCCCTCTCCTCACCTCTACCCTTCCAGTGCCTGGGCCCTGCTCCAAGGGAGGCTAGGATCCACAGATTAAAATAAGAAGCTTAGATCCACTTGCAGTAAAGTGCTTAATAAAACTGGCTGTTTCCACATTCCTAAAGGATAATATGCAAACACACTATGCTAGATGTAAACTTGTTTCTTCCCAGTCTCCCTTCTCTCAGGAGCAGGGGTGTTAGACGCTATTCTCTGCTGTGTGCCCAGTGCTCAGAGCTGTCACTCAGTAGGTGCTCATGAAATATTTGTTAAGCGAGGGAATATTTACATTCAGATCAAGCTAGCCAAGAATATGTGTGATTTAATATATTTAAGATTTTAATATTTAGGTTGCAGGAGAACAAATGCTGAGCTTTCCAGCCTAGTTAGGCCTGTTTTGTTAAGTTTGTGGAAAAACGACAGGAGGAAAGGGAAGTAAAAGTAACTGAGCTCAGTTGCTTTCAGGGGTGAATTAGGATAAAGTAGAATATATGTACTTAGCATATGGACTCTGTGTTTTTAAAGATGAAAACATGAATCCTTTCTAACCAAATTTAACATTCAGTTTGAACATCACTCTATCACTAGTCAGTGTGTATCTGAAGAATTCTTTTACTGTTAATAGATCTGAGTACATGTGGTTTTGAGTGAGTATGGGGAGATATTGACCTTTACTATAGTATGGTGTGTTTAGCTTCCCTCCAGTGCAGTGTCAAAATCAGTAAAAATGCAAGTGCCTATTCTTTTCAAGGGACAGGGGAACTTTGAAGATATCTTAGTTTTTGATTACTGGGGATGATATAGTATTGAAAGCATGATAATAGTAAGTGACTTAGCTCATCATGCAGGTAATATTTTACTTATTTACACAACAATGTTATGAGATTATAGAATTACTATTTTTTCAGTTTCGTGTGTGAGGAGGCTGAAACACAGAGAAATTAAATAACTTCTTGAGATCAGCCACGCAGTGAAATAGATCCTGGTTTGACTCAATTTCACATCGCTGATGTGATGGATATTTCTGCTGAATTCCAAATGCTTTGTTCGGAATACTCTACCACCTCCCCGCAAATTCTTGACTGAGTCAGGAGATTTAGATTCTAGGTCTGGCCTTGCATGTACCCAGCTGTGTGATACTGCTCAGTGCCTTAACTTCTCAGGACCACACTTTTCCCAGCTTCAAATAAGAGTGCAAGTGAACGAATGCTGAGATCTCTGTTAGTGCCTTTGGTCTAAAATGACCATTTGATTTTGTTTGGTTTGTAATTTTCTATGACCTAGTGAACAGAAACTGAGATTTGCTGTCATTTCTTTTTAGTCATAGAAAGTCCCTTTAAACACCAGTTTTTGGAATTTTTTTAAAGTCCCAGATTAACCTAATGAAGCTTGGAATAGAAATGAATATTTATATAGTACTTTATATTTTACAAGGTTCTTTCTGGTCTCCATTATTTTACTTAAGCCCCAATAGTGTTGCTAAAGCATTTTCTCTATCCTTTGGATGAATGAAAATGAGACTCAGGTGTTAAGTGACGAAGTCCCACAGTTAAATTAGTGGATGATTCAGAATTCACTGATTCTCTTAGGGCCAGTGTTCAGACTACAGCCATATTGATGCACAGTTATAGCAGCTATTGTAAAGCATATAATATAATAAAAATATATAATATCAGTGCTTGTTTAAAGTGATCCATTTTTATGCTTTATATAAAGCATATGTGTAGCAGAAAGTTTAATTGTACAACTTCTGAAACTGTATGGCCTATGATGTGATCCAGTAATTTTCTCCCAAAGTATTAAACCAATATTAAGGGGCTATGTAGTAGTTTATTACCTATTATGTAATTAACTCCTGGGATTAGTTGTCCTTATGGAAACCAATGTAGATGTTTCTCTAGCTATCTAAGGTTTACCTCATGATGTTCAGGGTAAAGCGTGCTTGTAAAATGGCTTACAGTGAGTTTGAGACCTCAGGTCCTCTGGTTTCTTGCATTGTCCCATCAGGGATCCTTTATTTGGGGAAAGTTTGGACTTTTCAAGTTGGTTTATAGTAAGTTAATCATATGTAGAAGAGAGGAGAAATGTTCCATCTTGGCCTTCTTGAGCTGATGAAGCAAGGACATGATAGGGATCCGGTTCCTTTGCTTCAGTATAAGCTTCAAAAGGGAAGTATGTTTTTGTTACTACTATATCCCTAGCACCTAAAACAGTATCTGGAATATAATAGAGGAAATGAAGGAATGAATGCTTTAACAATTAAATAAGTGGTTTAATTTTCCATTTCATTGCATTTCCTATAGCACTCTGCATTTGAGAGTCAACCACCTCTGTGTAAGCATTTTTGAACTCTGAGTTTCTGAGTTCATAGGGAGGACTTGTCTACAATGAGCAGAGGCCTAGATAGGCAGTCAGAGGTTAGGAGTCCCCATCACAGTTCTGCTGCAAAGCTGATGGATGATTGGGCATTTAAAAAATTTAGGATTGGGTTAATTTCCAGATACTGATTTATTCCTAAGGTTGCTTTTAGCTCTCACATCTAAAAATGGCCAGCGTTACCAAAAGGTACATCCCTAATTTCATTGCTTGACATTAGAGACTTAACCGTTTTTAGTAGGTTAAGTTATTATAGGAAATACTAACTTTTTTTGAAGAACCTTATTTTGAGCAGTGTTAGGCTTTTGTAGACAGCTAGAAAAGAAATCTTGATCTTGCTAATGTTTTACAACCTAGAGCCACGTGTTATGTTGCTTTCTTTATAGGTATGGCCACATCTTACAAGTCCCTCTTTAAGCTGAGTTTATCAGTGACTATATGTAGTTACAGATTTTCCATGTATGTCTCTTTGGCGAATATTAATGATAATAAGAATAGTTACCATTCATGAAGCACCTACCACCTATCAGATAATGCACTGTAAGTACTTCAGATGTGGTTTAATTGGTGACCATTCGAGGAAGGGATCTAGTTGTCCTCCCTGTGTATGAGGAAACTAAGGTAAAGAAAAATGAAGAAACTTGCTCAGGGTTTTTACAGCCTGTAAGTTGCAGCACGGGAATGCAAGCCCAGGCAGTCTGGCTTCAGAGCCAGGTTGTAAACCACTGGCAATACCAGCCTCCTAAGTGACCATTTTGTTTTTTAAATTTACCTAAATAGTTTGGGATTGTGTTCTGTACAAAGTGTGCCTAAGTGTTACAAATAATAGTAGGTCTCCTTTTGGGTATATATTTGTATCAGAAAAGTGCTTTTTGAATGGTCAGATCAGCAAGTTCTTTGCCCTTTAGCCCTTGTTGAGAAGAGTGGTGTGGACAGGAGCAGACCTCTCATTATCTGAGGCCACTTGCCTCCACCCAGATATCTGCACCCCCCTCGCCCCATCACATCAATCTGACTCTGGCTCTACTTCACCAGCCATACGCAGTGAAGGAACACTGGTTTTTTTCCTTTTAAATAAATGGAAATAGTGTTGGTCTTCAGATTCAGTTTTAAATTTGCAAAATAATTCCTGTATTTTTTGCTTCAGGACTTTTTACTATTGCGTGAGAATATTGCCTGCCAGAGCTGCAGGTCCATGCACAAGGCCATGCATAAATTGCTTAGTTCCATGTTGGGGAGAAATAGTATCATTTTTTTGTGCACAAGTACACTTGGTGAGTGAACCAGTTGGTTCCATCTTTGTTGCAGGTTGCAGATTCCAGTGCCAGCTCATGGCCTAATGACCACAGACAGGCCTTTGGATATTTTCGTACTTCTGACTATGAAATTTCTAAAACAGGCACAGTACCTTTTATAACAACATGGGAATGTCCAGAGGACTGAAAAACGTCTGAGTGCTTGCCAGGGGTGAGAACTGGATGGAGGTCCTTGGCTGGGTTTTAAAGGATCAGTAGTCCTTGACCACATATACAAAATCGAGTGCCTTTTTCTGTGGAGGGAGAGTCCATAGCATTCACTGATCTGGTGTGGAAACTGGGCCCCAATGAAAGACTTGGAGAGCTGCTTCTCTAGGGTAGGGGACTCAAACTGGGGCAGTTCCTTCCTCCCAAGGCCATTTGGCAAATTCTGTGGATGTGACTAGAGGCCAAGAATCAGCCTTGTCTGGCTCCTCTAATTAATTAACTCAACTTGAGAGAACCTGTCAGACCAGACTTGCCTTTTCAGGTTTTTTTTCCTCCCTTTCTCATGATGATAAGCAGAGTAGGGTTGGTATTAGTAGGTTCTTATTTCAGGTTCTGAATGGGGATGTTATATGGTCTTCTGTAATCACTTCTTTCTTAAAGAAGCAGGGGGATGAGATAGACTCTTTCATTGGAACCATTCCAACTTTGTTGAAACAATCATATGGACCAGTGGAAATTTCATGCTTTAAGGGGGGCCTGTTTGTCTTGGCTGCTCAGTGAGGACCCCAGAATTAATTAGTCTTAATCCTTTCCTAGGTAACAGTTTTTCAGGAGTGTTGTCCTTCATTAGCCTTTTGTCCATGCTGAGCATTCTGTCACCTCAGTCATTCTCCTGGATATCCGTCTGGTTAGTACCAAAATGAATACGTGGCCAACTGGGCCACCTGGGAATTCAGCATGACCCCTTGGCCCCTCTGCCCCAGCTGAGGAATTAGGGCAGGTCTTGCTGTAAAAGTATCTTCTGCTCTTGCACTTAGCTTCTTGGTGAGGTCAGAAGTGCATTGTGCTTGTCCTTCTCCAGTCGCAATCACATTGTAATAAATAAAATAGAAGCTGGTATTTTCTAAGTAGCCTACGAATCCAGAACATGAGTTTATTTTATTTTTGATGGTGTGAGCACTGATCAGTGAACCAAAGTTTTACTCCCCTCCCCCGACATATCATTAATGCTGTGCTATGAATGTGAGTGACTGTTTTAAAGGCTTTTGATGTTTTAGGACAAGGGAACTGTTGGGAGTGTGGCTTGGTTAACCTAAATACTACAGTTAACTTAAAGTGGCCAATAAAAAACATGGGGGCAATTCCACAGTTACTTGCTTGAACATATTTTGGCTGACTTGAGGAAGGCAAAATGCTTGTTTAGGCTTCTTAATGGAGAAATTGTATGTTGCAAGATTCCAGAGTGACCTTCTTAAGCGTTCACCTTTGTGTGGGTTCCAGGAATGTAGAGATGATGGATTGGGAGCTCTACTTCTTTGTAAGCCTTTCCTTACATTTATGAGGTGGCAGATTTAGGGGAGGCTGAATCAGGCATAGTACACTTATGTGCAAAAATCTTGGTTTTTAATATGGCCACTCATTTCCAAATGCTCATATGGCAGATGTTCCATAGTTAGGATCTGCTTTAGCCAGGTCTAAGCAGAACTGATAGGATTGTCTTAGAATGTAAGCCAAGAATTCTTAGGACATTTTACATCAGTTTAGGATGAATATAGAAAAAAATTTTGTAAGATCTTTGTTAGTTTTGGGTTATGAGATGGTATGGTATTCATGTCAGCTTCCTAGGTTAGATATATATATATACATCCCATCTTTCTTCGATATTTGATTTTACAGTTTGAGGGCATGCTTTTGTCATGTTGGTTGTTTTGTTTAAGGCTCATCCCCAAAATTAACTTTCTAAATGGAAAAATTTAGCTTCTCAAATTGAAATATCTAGAACTGGACCTACAAAGGCTAAGAAGATTATAACTGAAAGACTTATATCGGAGAAATAACTTAATCCTCGTGAGGTAGTTTTATTCTTCCTTCACGGAGAGTTGGCAAAGAGGTGGTAGTGCTGGACTCCTCACGTGGAAGGCAAGAGCTGTGATGCTGCTCATCACTGAACAAATGCTAATTGACCATTTACTATTAGCAGGGTGCTTTGAGGGCTAGGGAGTTAGGAGAGGTGGGAAGGTTTATCTCCATGGAGAGTCTAATCTTCATGGCATTTGGACTAGTGTGAACAATCTGAGAAAGTATGTGTGACATAGGTAAAGAGAAGGCCATTTTTCTGGCGTTGGAGTAATTGATGCTGTACCGAGGAGGTAGGAACATACCAATGTGAGCTCAGAGGATAGGGTCACTTAAGAGGAACAGAGAAGGTGAGGATGCCAAGTGGAAGCCACAGAGATAGGAAAGGGTTGTTACCTGTTCGTTCTGTTGTCAACATTTCCAGCTTGGTTGGGGCAGAGGATAGAATGGCTGAGAAGGTACTTTTGGGATGCATTATAGAAGGCCTCGAATGCTGGTCACACGTTGTGGACTAATGAAGGAAAGTAAAGGGAAGATTAATTGGACAAGAGGGCAAGGACTGTGTCTGTTCTGCTACTTCGCTTTGTTCTCAGCAGCTAGCATGAGGCCTGACAGCACATATTCAATAAATGTTGGTTGAAATGGTGAGTGGAGAGGGGACAGGGTTGAGAAGGTGATGTAGGACTGGACAGAAGGAACCCAGTGACTCAGCAGTTCATTGGATGAGAAGCGTGTAAATGCCCTGGAGAAAAGTCCTAAGGCATTGACCTCTGCAGACTGGCAGAATCATGGTGCCATTAATAGGGAAAGAAATCGGGGAGAGAGGAAGGTAGGTGGTCTTGATTATGGTAGGGGGTGAGGGGCCTAGCAGAAGGGACTGATAGAGGGAAGGGAAGGGAAGAAAAGTGAGCTTTTGTTTCTCTTGCCTTCGTATAAGCATCTTCTCCTTATCTCCTGCCTAATTTGTACTCATTCCAAGAGCTTCAAGGACTTTTTTCAGCAAGACCTGTATTTGTGCCTTAATTCTATACCCAGACCACAATAGACTTTGCCAGGCAGCCCTTTGTGGGTAGTGGTTTTAGGAACTTACTGTTTTAAGGAAGGTGTTTGACGTTTGTGTCAGTGTTTGAGAGTGTTTCTCTTCATCATTTTGCTTGATTATTACCTTTATATAGATGTAGTAGTGGGAGTTTGCAAATTATCTGATTTTGACTTTTTTCCTTTTAAAGTTTTTTTAACATTAAAAATAGGTACAGAATCCTCTAAATCATTCAACAGCTATGGGAACTCTTTGCTCCAGTCATTCTTTTCTTTTTCTTTTTAATTTTTATATCATTTGGCTAACAACTACGGAGAGTTCTGTGATTCCATGTCCTTTTTATGTTGAGAAATTTCAGGTAAACCATAGGCTGAGTCTGCAGTTGTCTTCAGAAGCTACTATGTTTTTCAAAGGAAACAATCATTCCCACTGTTCATTATACATGAGCTAAATTACAAATTATAATAGATGGTTTTGTTAATGTGAATTATGTGTGTGTGGTTAATTTTATTTCATTTTCTTCTTCTTAATGTACGGCATGTTCTGTATTTTAAACTTTTCCCCCCTTTTTAGATACTTGTTTTGATCTGCAGTGGTTGAGTGAGAACAGCAGTGATAGTAAGGAAAGTTAAGTAAACATGAAATTAAAAGACTGTAGAATACATTTTGGTAAACCAAAATATTGCTTGGTGGCATAAAGCCACAGATCCATTCCAAAAAAAAACCCAAACCCTGCAGAAATGTGGTTTTGCTGTCTGTCATGCAGTCTGTTTCAACTGTCAGAAGCATACGTTGCTTTATTTTTTTCAAGGCTGACCGCAGCTTTGAATTTCCTTCATTCCACCCACACCTCCCACCACACCCCCTGGGTACCTAGTGCTGACTTACAGGCGGTTCAAATGTAGTACCGTCATCACCACCACCAAAAGGGGGAGCAGTTGTGGCAAAAGCTTCTTCTCTTAGGTCGCCTGTGAATCAGTTCTGTGCTTGCGGAAACTTGTCTCCAGAACACAGTGATGGTCCTTGTTTTTGGACTTGTCAATCTAAGTTAAATAGAGATCTTTAAAGGGTGTTCTGTTTCTGCTTTTGTTTTCTAAGAAAGAAGTATGCTCGCGTTAAAGAAACTTTAGAAAGGAAAAGAGTCACGCCTCTGCCGTGCGATGTAACTGCGGGCCTAGGCAGAGCCCAAAGGCTGAGGCTGTGCTGTGTCTCTACCAGTCGTGCCGTGGTGGGGGGAGAATTAGGCCTTCCTGTCTGCCCTGGAAACATACTGGTCAGGATTCAAAGGGTAGCGCATAAAATAAATATGACTGTTTTTATTTCTTTTAGATGTGCAAAAGTACAAAAAAGTATATAGAAAATGAAGTCTTAGATCTTTAAAATGAATTTTGAGTTATTGGTCACTTTATGGTTCCTTCAGCCTTTTTTTAATGGTTGGTGTGATCCTAAGTATCTTTTAGAATCTACTTTTAATTCAGCCAGTAATTTCTTATGATCTTAGTAAGTCATTTAATTTTCTGAGTCTCAAGTTCCTAATCCATATCCGTAAGGTGAGGGGATAGGACTGGATCAGTAAAATGCTGGTTCCTGGGCCCTCTAACCTGGGCCTTGGGCATTAGACTTTTTCTAAAAGCTTCAGGAGTGATTCTAATGTGCAGCAGTGTTGAGGACCAGTGAACTAAGGCCTCTTAATATGTTTAGAAATCACTGGGGATCATGTTAAAATCAGGTTCTGTGTCTGCAGGTCTGGAGAAGTGCCTGATCTCCATTTCTGGTGGCCAGATATGCCCATTCTGCTGGGCCATGGACCACATCAGGAGTAGTAAGGAGCCAAGAATCTCTAAAATTCCATCCATTTTTATGTTATTCCTTATTTCCAGGGGGTAGTTGATATAGTACATGGGGGTGTCTGTGTGCTGCTTGCATGAAGACCCCGATTTAGGATGTCAGGATTGGTAGATAGTGTGGTATCTGCCTATCCTCTCAGTGCTTAAGTTCCAGATTGAAGTACTTTTTAATGGTGCCTTGCTTTAGGTAGTCTGAATGAGCTCCTGCTCCTGGCTGGTCGGTTGGTACATTGTTAGGGAGAAGAGAGGAACTTTTCTATCTCTGCTCATGGAGACCCCACTGTAATAGGTATTTTATTTATTTATTTTATTTATTTTTATTTTTATTTATTTATTTATTTATTTATTTATTTATTTATTTATTTATTTATTTATTTATTTATTTATTTATTTATTTATTTATTTATTATTGAAGGGTAGTTGACAACAGTATTGCATTACATTAGTTTCAGGTGTACAACACAGTGATTCAACATTTATATACATGATAATTCTAGGTACCAGGTATCACCATACCAGGTTGTTACAATATTTTGACTATATTCCTTATGCTATACATTACATCCCGGTTACTTATTTATTTTACAATTGGAAGTGTGTTTATATATATATATATATATGTATATATATATTTTGTGAGGGCATCTCTCATATTTATTGATCAAATAGTTGTTAACCACAATAAATTTCTGTATAGGGGGGTCGATACTCAATGCACAATCATTAATCCACCCCAAGCCTAATTTTCGTCAGTCTCCAATCTTCTGATGCATAACGAACAAGTTCTTACATGGAGAACAAATTCTTACATAGTGAATAAGTTACATGGTGAACAGTGCAAGGGCAGTCATCACAGAAGCTTTCGGTTTTGTTCCTGCATTATGAACTATACACAGTCAGTTCAAATATGAATATTCATTTGATTTTTAAACTTGATTTATATGTGGATACCACATTTCTCTATTATTATTATTTTTAATAAAATGCTGAAGTAGGTAGATACGAGATAAAGGTAGAAAACAGAGTTTAGTGTTGTAAGAGAGCAAATGTAGATGATCAGGTGTGTGCCTGTAGACTATGTGTTAATCCAAGCTAGACCAGGGCAATAAAACATCCACGTATGCAGAAGATTTCTCTCAGAACAGGGGGGGTGAGGTTCTAAGCCTCACCTCTGTTGATCCCCAATTTCTCACCTGATGGCCCCCCTGCGACTGTGCCTGTCTTAGGTTGTTCCTCCCTTGAGGAATCTTACCCGTCTCTGGCTAACCAGTCATCTTCCGGGGCCATACAGGGAAATGTTAAGTTGGTAAGTGAGAGAGAAGCCTTATTGTTTGAAAAGGTTAGCTTTTTACTTCTTTGCATATTCATGCCCTGTGGCTTCTATGCCCAGCATTTGTCTTGAGGTGTCTTTACCACTTGGAAGAATTATGATACTCGGTAAATTCGACATGTGGTACGAGTTCTATTTAAAGGTTGTGATTAGGTAGGAAGAAGAAAAGCTATAGAAGTAGCAGGCAGAAGAAAACCTGGGAAGATTGATTATTTCTTTGACATATCTTCTTGTAGAGTAACTTCAGCATGGATAGGTTTTAAACTACTAATTAAATTGTGCACACACATTAACATAATAGGAATATAGTTACCTAACCAAAGCATACCTGTAATTACCAGCCATCTCCAGTGAAACCAAGAAAACCAGTTAGGCACCTTAGGCATTTGTGAAAACTTATCTATGATATGGTGGATATTGTCCGACTGAACTTAAACAGTCTGAGAGAATTCAGATAAACTAGAACAACCCATTCCTGGGGACTGTTCATATCCCATATGTTCTTTTAACGATAAATAGTCTGTGGTTGTAAGATTTTGGAGCGCTACAATTTGCACTTCTCCTAATTCTTGGTTGAGTTCCAACAGTATAGATCCAGTCCAATTTTTGTTTTACTGTATGCACAGGCCAGCTTAGATATCTCCTTCATCATTCCCATGGCAAGTCCAGGAACTGGTGGGATGAGTGCATCTACACCTGTGACAGTGCGTGGATCTTTGTTGGAGTTTTTTTTTTTTGCTGATCATCTTCTGTCATGAGTCTTCCTGAGAGTGCTGATGTTGGAAGTTCTTTTTCATATCGTATCTTAGTTCATTTTTGGGGTAGCCAAATTAGGCTTTGATCCTCTGTATAAACACAAACAGACCCTTTGCCTACACTTTTATATGCCCTTTATATCATTGTGTAGAACTGTAATAGGTATTTTATACTTTCAAATTCTGACACCTTTTTTTTCATCCTTTGATGGCTACCCTGCCCATTTTGGCCTCTAATTCCTGAACAATATTTTAGGTAAACGGGCAAAAAGATTAGTAAAGTATAGTATATTTTGTTTCAATTTGGCTTCTCATATGAGCACATTTTCTCAGAATGTTACTAAACCCAAGTTAAGGCAAGCAGAACTCTAGTTTTGAAGTGTATTTTGTTGTGACAGAAGCCCAACGTCCTTAAGCTGTAACATTTGCCATGCTCTCCTCTGACCCTGTCATTTAGAAAAATGAAAGTACTGTTTATAACCACAGTCCTTTAGTTTTGTTTGCTGTAGTGCAGGATCAGATTAGTAGGCAGTGTGTTCTAGTGGGAAGAGCCCTGGCTGGAGTCCTCCAGCAGGTCTGATTTTTAGGCCATCACCTGCCCTTAAGCAGTTAAGTATAACTGTGGACACTTAGCTTCTTCATGTAAACCAGGCAGGGATAAAGAAGTGCACCATTTATTAGGGCTGTGCTGGAGAAATTTGTTGCTTTGAAGGAGTATTCTTACCACATATTCTGAGTCTCAGGCAATAAGAAATTAAAGTTTGTGATGTAGGAGTGTTTTGCTTTAGAGCAGTACTACTCAGCGTGGCCCATGGACTGGGGCAGGTCTGTGAACTATTTACTAAAGATGAACATTAGGATACAGAGCTTGTACTAGACTGTAACTCAACGCATCACTTCCGTTATCAGTAATATCTTTATTGTTAAAAAAAAAAAGAAAAACCAAAGAACAACAAAGAGACCCTGGTGCACTAACAGCTGTGATTTGATTCTGGTACAAGCCCGTTATCAGCTTGCTGATAGATAGCAATTTGGGGACTGATTACTTTCAGTAGCACTGCTTTAGAATATGCAAGTAATCAAAAGGTTTATCAGAGCTGTTTTATAAATTAGAAATAGACAAAAGGAAGGAAAGTATAACCTAAAAAATAAAAAAGTAAATTGAAAGGCAAGTGAGGTTAAAGGTGAGACCGAGTCAAGGTGATATGGACATGTGCAAAATAGTACATTAAGTCAAGACATTTGACACAGATTCACAAGTAGGAAGTTTGTAAGAGTCACTGCAGTTTGTGTTTGATTAAAGAAGAACTCATTTAAATTTTTCTGATAACTTCTTAATTCTTCTTAATTTAATCACTTGCCTTAGAGAGAATTTTTGTTTTTTGTTTTTACCTTCTACCTAATGGAAAGAACCTATTTCTCTTAGGCCTCATGGAACTTATTCTGTAGTCTTAAATTTCATGAAGTCTTGAAATTAACCCTGACTTCCCCTCCATTCCTCCTCTTCCTCCAGCCCAGTGTTCACTACTCTTACTACTATATATAAAATTTAAAATTGGTTTCAGTTTACCAAGAAAAGAGGAAGAGAGATCCCTTGCCAGTAGTGAAACATAAATACTGAGAATGTCTTTTCTGGGTCACGGTGCAAGAAAAGTGGAGAGACAGCATATTTTCTGGGACCGGGCCTTGACCTTACTCCTTTCCTATCAATTGGGAGTCACTGTCTCCTGTTATTACTGTGCCTGTGAGTCTGTCCCTCACTGCCTCTTAGATCAGAGGCCCTTCCCTGGTGTGGTAGAAATTAGTGAGGGATGTCTTCTTAATTGAGAGACAGGAAGAGCCCTAAGCTTGAATCAATACCTAACAATGAAGCTACTTATTTGTGGCACTGTCTAATTTCAGTTCTGTTTTAGAATTACTTGCCTTAAGGGGTTTTATTCCTAAATCTACCCATGTAAATATTTCTGCCAACCAGTTACGTGGCAGCTAGTCTTCCCATTTCATGGTTGTAGAAATGGAGTCCCAAATCACTTAGGGGTTTGCTTAAAGTCATGATTCAGCTGGTTAGCAATCAGCGTTGACCTGGAATTTGGGACTCCACAGTCATATCATTCACAGTATCTGGTGTGCTTTCCAGAATGTTGTGTCACTTCAGTCTGGATTCTTCCCTTGCCTTTCCGTAACTGTCCCCCAAAGAAACCATGCAACCAGCTTTGTGACTTCCCTATCTTAATGAGTGGGAGCACCATATTCCAGGCCTTACCTGTTGGAATCATGGATTTGTTACTTTCTCTCAGGTGTCCAGATCTGGTGGTCACAGCCTGCTCACATTCTCCCTGTGCGGCATGTCCCTCTTTGTGCTCCTGATCAGTCCTTCAGACCCTTGTTGTCACACCACAGCTGCTGTACTGGCCTCCCATCTGGCGCTGCATCGGCAGCCTTTGCCTTCTTCCCTCCCTAACGTGGGTTTCAGGAGCTCAGGGCACACTTCCGAAAGTGTCTGTATTGAGTCATTCTTTAGTATATGTATTAGGCCCCTCTCCACGCCTGGAAATCCAGCCAGTATTCCCCTCACGGCTTGGTCTGTTCTCTGTCCATTTTACCCTTTCACTAGGTGATCCTATCCACTCTCCTAAGTGGATGAATCCTGTATTTTTTCTACAGCCTATATCTCCCTGGGACCAGTCACTGTAGGTAACCAAGTCCTCATTTCCCTTGAGTGTCTCACAAGGGCTTAAACTCAACATATCCCCAAATGACATCTTCCCCTACCGGCCTGCTTGTGGGCCAGTGATCTCTATCTCAGGAACTGCCAGTACCATCCACCCCATTTCTTGAACCAGAAACCCTGAGGCAGGTGATGATTGCCTTTCCTTCTCTTCAGTAGCCACACCCAGTTATCTGTTCTCTGGAATCTACTCCCCAGTTACTCCTGCGTTTGTTTACTTCTCTCTAGCTATCTGATCACCATGAGTTAATTAACTACTTTATTCTTTGGTTTATCTGTAAAATGGGGATAAAAGTAATTCTGTTAAAATTGTTTTGCACTTAAATGAAGTGTCTGGCACAGAGGAAACTGTCCATGCGCGGTAGGGTGATGCTCATGATCATGATTAGCAGACCTTCAGCTGCTGTATTTAAGATGATTCGCCTGGAAGGAATGCAGTAATCTCCCACCTGGTCTAACCTGGGTGTCGATCATCCTGACCTGGCGTGCGCTGGGCTCTTCTGGATCTGCTTCTTCAGCCTCCTCTTGTGCTGCCGTCCCTGCCCCCTTTCACTTGTCCCATTTATCGAATATGAATGTCCTACTCACCTGTAGCAGGCTGGTTCATTTGGAATACTCTCTCCCTGTAGCTCTCTCCTTTGTCTAGGCGACTCACTTCACCCTGCTACTCAGGGAAACAGGGTCCTCATTAAGCATTTAAAAATATTCTGCATTTTGTATTTTTTTAGTGCTTGTCTCATTTGCTCGATTATGGGCTCTGTAAATTATGTCTTCTTCCCCTGCTCTTTTCTCAGACTGTAACATAGTATCTGGCAGCATAGTAGACAGTTATTAAAAACTGTAATTAATGTGGCTCAATGATTACAACCAGAAGGGGTATCTTCTACACCTCTACCTGCATTCCTAGGGCTCCTCTGTGTACAGCCTGGGTACACATGCTGTTACTGTGTTTATATCCATTTGGTCTTCACCTGTATAAGACTATAAACACTGAAGAGTATGGATCAATTGGGCATTCACTGCTGTTTCTACCATAGCTCCTAATTTAGATTAGGAGTGAATGAATAAGGACTTCTTGTTGAAAATCTTAAGTCTGTGGTGCTATGGGAATTCATATTGTTCCTATTCTGAAATTATCTTTCATCCTGCATCTTTCCCCTCGTGGTATATTTTGTCGTTATAAATCTCTTCTTTCCTTCCACAGCCATTCAAATATAATCAGTGACAAGAAGGGGGTGGAGGGCAGAAATGCACTGGAGTATCTTGACCTCCTGTCTGGCATTTATCATAGCTTTCCTAGGAATTGTCCTTGATTAGTCCTTGCTGCCTTCCAAATAAAGTTCAAGCTAAAGAGCGTGGCATTCAAGACCTTGCCTTGTCTGACCCCTGTGAACTCTTTCTGTCCTTATTTTCCACCCTTTCTTATTGCATGCATCCTGTGCTCCAGCTTAATGGTTTTCAATCTTGTCTGTGCCTTAGAATCTCCTTGGAGAGCTTAAAATAAAATACTGAAGATGGGTTCTACTCTCTGAGAGAGTGAGATCATTGATCTGGGATGAGGCCTAGGCACTGTATTTGTGAAAGAGCACTAGTAATGCTAGTGTAAAGCCAGGCCTGGAAACCATTGACTAGTTCAGTGTTGCCCACCCAATAGAATCTGCTCTAAGAGCTTTGAGAAGACAGTGCTCCATAGTCAGAAAAGTTTGATCAGCACTACATTTTGTGTGCCTCTTTCCAAAGATTTATAACCAATACCATTAAGTGAAAAGCTCTGAGATGTCCAACAGCAGAGAAGCCTGTTTAACTGTGTTTCAGCTCTGTGAGGTCTCCTGGTTGGGGAGCCCTTTATATATTTAACACCTGTTAATAACATCTGCAGAACTGGCATAGAGCCTTCTTTGGGCAATGCTGCTTCTAGTCACATCTCAGCTTTTGTTTCCCTATTTGTCCTTTCTAGATCATTTCATTCAAATCAGACCAATCCCCTCCCCAAGGCTTCTCTCTTAGAATACCCCACCCCCACCCCAGTTTTCTCAGGAGCTGAAATTCCTCTTCGTCTACTTGTATGTTTGTTCTGCCTCCCACCCCTGTCATGTGAGCTCTGCAACAGCAGGGACTTAAGTCATCTTGTTCACTCCTGTGCCTCCATTCAGCAGCTAAAATAAGTCTGACAAATGGTAGGCACTTCCTAAATAGTAGTTGAGTGGACAGAAAGGCAGCAATCCGTTTGTGGTTTTGGCTTTCTCTAAAGTACATGTGTTTACATATTTTAAACTGCCTGCCCAATTTAAATAAAAGCAGCTTGAAATACATTTTAACAGTAACTAGGAATACAGAAGCCAAAATAGATGACAGTAGTTTCCTATACCGTTAATTTTCTCAGCCTGCCTTGGAAAGTATTAAGAAGAAAACAAGCAAAGCAGATATGAGCTGATTTGTAGAGAAGATGCTGTTATTTTTCTGATTATAGAGAATACTCAGTCTGTGGGATGGGGGCTTGTTTTTTTCCTTTTAATTTCTTAAACGGCCTCTTGCAGGCGGCATCTCCCAGTGTATGGGGATCACCCCGTGTGTCACTGAAGAAGTCTGAGGAGGAATCACTGTGTGACAGTGGGGTTCTGTGTGGGATACATTGCGCCAGTGACCAAACCCCCCACAAAAGCAGGCAAGGAATCAGTAGACTCACAGTACAAGCTTCCTACTTGTTACAACCCTCATGTAGTGAGAGTATTTAAGGAAGTTTGTCGGGGTTGTTGGGAGGGGATTTATGGACCTGAATCCATGCGTGGGGTGCTGCAATTCCTGACCCTTGTTTGGAAGGGATTTGGATGGTGCACTCTCTCTGCAGCCCTCATATGGCAGCTGTGTCCATGGCTACCCAAGCCTGGCCCTGGCTGTCCAAGTTTTCAGTGGGGTCGGCAGGTGTGAATTGCTCGGCCTGTGGGCTAGTGTGCATAATCCCCATGACCCACTACACCTTGAATTATCAGAAAGTGCTTATACTTCCACAGGACTAGGGATGCCAGCTCATGGCAAGGTCTTCTCCTTGGGCTGCTGCTGAGATCGTCACACTGGTTCACTCTGGAGGTACCATTGTGGAGATTTATCATGACTCAGTGTACAAGGTGCCCTCCCAGTCTGCTGTCCAACTACAACTCCAGTTGCAGTGGGCCAAGTGGTCAGCAATCTGGTGTGAGCAATCTCAGGAAGGAGGTTGAGTAGCATCCTTTATTGTGTTTCTAAAATGTCCTTTAAAACACATTTCCTGCCCAAGTTTCAGAATGGAAGTTTTAATCATTTACTTTATCAGTCAGGAATTGTCTGGAGTGAACTTGCATTTCATTTTGTTGCCTACTGTGATCACTTGCTGTTCTCCTTGAGCAGTGTGGCATTATGATTGCCAGCAAAGATGTGTGCTGGGAAGGTAAACAAACCGAGTTGAAGTAAAGTAGGTCTGCCAGATGGATATACCTTTAAGGCTGAAGCACTCTAACCTAGTCCCAGTTGTAGTGTGTTTGCAAAAAATTTTAGGGGATTCCAGCCACTTAACCAAGCTGCAGTTTCTTCGGTTCATTCAAGAAATATTTTTGAGTGTCATCTTCTACCACACACTGAGGCTATAGACAAAGATATCTCTGCCTTCATTGAGCCTTGAACATTCTCTAGAACCTTGCTACTCAGGGTGTGATCTGTAGATCTAGAGCACCACTGTCACACTGGAGTTTGTTTGAAGCGTAGACTTTGAGGCCCTACTCCGGGTGGATTTTAATTTAACAAGGTTGCTGGGTGAGTAGTAGGCACATTGAAGTGTGAGAGGCACTACTCTAGTTCATATAAACAAAAGCATACGTGAGATAATTCCCAATGGTAAATGCTACGAAGAGAAAGCTGGAATGGGCCATCGAGTGAATGGGAGAAGGTAGTCGTGGATGGTGAGTGAGGGTTGCGGAGGATGAGGTATCCTGTGGGCTGAGGAGGCTGAGATGATGAGTAGGGAATGAGCCATGGGAAGAACTAGGGTGGCGGTTCTGGGCAGAGGGATGCTCCCTCATTCTTGCTGTGTTTTATTGTTCATCCCCTTTTTGATGCTTTTCTCCTGCTCAGCTCTCACCAGGCCAGCGCCGTGGATCCCTTGCCTAGCGTGCCAGGACCTGGCTGGTAGTGCATGTTCGGTGGAGCAGTTTGAGTGCAAAGCATGGTTTTGTTGAGAACTGGCTACTTACTAAAAAGCAGGAAAACAGTCCAAGGGGATGGTAGAAGGGTGTCTTGGCAGTGATGGCTTTCAAGAGTTGAAGTTTTATATAATTGGGAAGAGGGAGGGGAAGAGGAAACCAGCAGAAGGCATTCTGGAATTGAGAGAAAAGCAAATCCTGAGAAATGTGGATTTAGGTGAAGATTTGTTAGAAAATGGAAATAAACAGGAGGACACACAAGGAAGCCTTTACCTAATGTAAGAGGATAAGCTGAAAAATAGAGCATGGCTCTGCTCTCAGTGTTTGAAAAGTGGTTTATTGCTTTCCTGCAGATATAGCTACCCTTGATGAGAACTTGGCAAGAACCATTAGTGTTTTTCTTTTTGTTTTTGGTTTTATTCAAATATCCAAAGTTCCTCTGTCTATAGATATTTCTTATGTACATTTTAATCACATAGATTATGTGGTAAAAAATCAAGGTGAACTTCACCTGCTGTGGGCACAAGGCTTATTTGTCCCCTTCACTATTTCTGAGTATGAAAATGCTTAATTGTAAGTCAGCATTCAAATACACATGTTTGTTTATGTCAGTAGAAAAAAAGGGGGGGAGAGAGAGAGAGATTGATTCAGAGACAGGGAGAGAGAAGAGGAATCAGAAATCTGCTGATAGAACTTGCTGTGACAAACTGGCCCTGGGGAAATGCACATTGGTGGAACTTGGGTGTCAGTGTTCTGTCATCACGTTGCCTGGCCAGCTCTGCCTTGTTCTGTGAAGGCTCACCAGAGACAGTTAAGTTCACCAGAGAAACTCATTGAAGACTTAGCATGCAGTAAAATAATGTAACTGTGAGTTCACAACAAAGCAGATGGACATTGCTTGAAGTATTACCATCAGAATCATCGCTTTATACTCCCTGGGGGTTGGGGGTGTTGTGTGGATAAAAAGTGGTTGGATATTGGCAGTTGTCATATTATTAAGGGTAGTAGTAGTTCAGTACTCATAGACAGTCCCTCTTTCTCATTAGAGGAAGTGGGATGAAGAGGACTTTTTAAAAAGTCTTCATATTTTGCAAAAAAAAAAGTCTTAGAAGTTTGAATCAGTTCTTTATGGAACCGGTAGATGTCCTATTGAATGGATTTTTATAATGTTATCACTTCACTTTATTGCTTTATGAAACAATTTAAAATTTTTTGCACAAAATAAGCAAAATAAACTGAGCCCAAATAAAATTTAAGCGTCAGGTTTACCAACTTCATGGTAATGCTGGCAATACCTTATATCTAAATCTCTAAGCCTTATTACTTCAGTCTGACTTTTTTTTTTTTAATACATAAAGTTAGTTTTATCTGTTATATTTTCTTATCTCTTTGGTAAAGTTGGATTTTGATGAGAAGATACAAACTGAGTCGTCAGCTTAGAGAAATTGTACTGCCTGAATATTCCTTATGTTTAGTCTGGATTTTTATTAAAAGTCCGGAGGAATTTCTCATTAGTCTTCTGGCTTTTGAATCTTGGGGTAGTAGGATCAGTTCCAGAAGTTAGGCCAGATTTCAGAAAATTTGAAACAGATTAATGAACACATCAAGATAATTTATTTTCTGAGTGAAATAAAAATTACAGTCTTGGTTCTGTAGTGGTAATGGGAGGGTGAAAGAGAGGGTTGGAGATTTATTTGTACTTACTCCAAAAAAGATTTCAGACAGAATAAGAAGGAATTTTTCTTCACTTTTTAAAAAAGTGTTTATATATAATGGGTCACTGTGTGTTCTTGATAACACTTAATAAAATAAACAGATTCATCTTTTAAAAACGTTTCTGGCAAAGAAACTGCAGTAGAAAATAATTCCTCGTGAAATGTTATTCTTCAAGAATGTTTTCCTGAAACTATAATTGTTTGGGGTTTTTTTTTGTTTGTTTTTTCCGGCTGGCTGCTGAAATGGTGTCTTAATAATGTTTTGATATTCTGTTTTATTTCAACATTATGGTGCAGTAGTGTTCCTATTTTAATGAGAGGCTAAAAACTCCCAAGAAACATTTTTTTAAAACAAAAGTTGTTTTTTGTTACATCTTTCTGATTACTAAAATAAAGTTATATGTGCTTTCTGTCAAGTTTATTATGTTGTTAAAATGAAATTTATTTTTTTAAGTAAACCATATAGGCAGAAATAATCTAAACGGAAATTAGATTTTTATTATGTTAGGACTCTTTGACAGGATGTAGTTTAAGTGTAAGCTTAACTAAACTTTTCATCTTGGTTAAATGACTAATAATTTGTGGTAAGTGATAAAACATGTATTAGATATTTTATGCTTTAGTATTTGTTACTTTTTAATCTAGTGATTCAACTATGGCTTTTCTTTCAATGCATGACATTGCTCTCCTATGATGCAAGGTCGTTAATAAATTTTCCAGTGGTTCTGGAGTTGGAGTCTGAGAAAAGAAGGGATAAAAGGCCCTTGTAGGTATCTTTCTGTTTCACTGCTAACTGGTCATCTCCTCTTTGGAGTTAGCTTGTCAGCATTCATGTGCCAGGTGCTGAGTACATAGCCAAGGTATTTACATACAACATTGTCAGGTTGCCTTTCTCTAAAGTATTTTGCCCAACAGATTTTTTTCTTTGTGTTTTTGTTTTGTTTTGTTTTTTTAAGTGGGGATGGTCATCATTTTTATTGGTTCTTTATTTTTGAAAGGTGGCATGAAAGTGGGGAATTGTAGGGGAAAAAAATAGAACTGTTAGGCAACTGAGGGTAGGAAAATACTATGTGTGGAACTTATATATCTTGATGGATAGAGGAAGACGTAAAAATATCAAAAATGGTTAATATACTTGACAAACTATGACTACAGAGACAATCATTTTGTTATCTTTTAGTGTGAATAGTTGTCCTTTTTTGGGGTCATTCATGCTATTTTAGAATCTCACAGGCATATGAAGACAGTAGTTGAACAGTGTTCATAAAGCATCAAGTACTGTGATACCATCCAGTAACCCTAACAGCAGTATTTCAGAATCTCTGCCTGTTTAATGGGCTCTCTGAGAGTGTACTTGCTTGGGGATGCATGAGCTACATCACCTATAAATTGGATTGGAAACTACAGCACTGGCGTAGCTGATGGAGAGCAGATTAGAGCCCTGATTAACCATGTGATTCCAAGACTGGGAATATATTGTCTAAGCAAGACTCATCAGACGCAATCAGAATTTCAAGTGGTCAGATGAAATTCAAATGTGTATTGTGGCTTGTCCTTCTCTAGTGCTTTTCCTCCTAGGTTGCCTTTTTTCCCCTCTTTCCCTAAAGCTGAAAAATACTTCTTTGATGAATCTGCTCCTTACCCTAAAGCTGTCTGTCTGTTATTCATCAGAAAGCAGGTTGCAGTTCAGTGAGCAGAAGAAAAGATTTTAATAGAAGCTGTGCCAAGGGCTGTAATGCATCATTTTAGGGCCCTAATTACATTACAATGACAAATATCAATGGTGACAACAGCAATAACCTACATCCTTTAATGGCTGTGCTGGAAAAGGAGTTTGGGCCCCACGCCATTAGATTAGACTCAGTTTCAAAACATAGGCCATTAGAATTGTGTGTCCACAGTATTATTGGCTGATCACTGAAGCCCAGTGGAAAGGCCTGTAAATAAATGATGCCTCCCTAAAGCGAGTCCTATGGGACAAAAGAGGCAAAATTAGATGACCATGGAAGCAGCAGTGTTTCCGAGGCAACTTTAGCTTTCAAAGTGAGGAATGACCTGCTTAATTTTATGAAATCACACACACATCCCACCACCCCTGCTGCCAATTAGGCTGACCATGAAAATCCATTGGCATGACTACTTAAAGAAATTAAGAAGTCTTTTAAACAAAGGAGACCTTAAAAGAAAAAAGTTGGGAAGATTCCTCCCTCTCCCCTTTTCTGTTACATATGTTAACGTAGATGAATCAATAAAATGTCCTCTGGTTTTCTACATTTATTTTTAAGAAAAAGTTTTATTTTTTTCATAGTTGCTCATATTTAAAATAGCCTATGTCTAAAATTAAAGTAGCCAGCGCTAAATACCTCTTGGTCTTTTTTTTTGCCTGATGAGTAAGTTTCCTTAGAGTAGTTTTTATTGCCTAGATTATGTAGGCAAACTAAAGAACTCAGTTTTCTTATGTGCCCACACATTTTTCAACCCTCCTAGCAAGGGACTATTTTATTTATGTAAACAACATAATGAGGAAAATATGCTTGGCAGATGGTTCTAAGCATTAGAATCATGAGTTTGGTCTGCCCCAAAGTGTCTCATTATCTTTTATTCTCTCCCCCTCCACCTCTCCCTTCAAAAAGCTTAACAACCAAATGCCTTTGAGATGTTGCTTTCTGACTGGTGAATGCTGCTCTATTTTCTCAGCTCACGCTGGAATTTCACCCCATAACCACTGTGGTATGTTCGTCCAGGTGGAGAGTGGTTTGGTGATTCCTATTGCAGCTTTTCATGGTGCTTTAAGCATTCTTAAAGGATAGCTAAATGCTCCATGGGGCCAGTGCAGTAAATTAAATCAGGTCAGCACAGTTGGGTCCTTATTCAGTGCTGCTTATTGGTGCTGGGGTTTTGTCCATCCTGTTAGGAATGCAGTCTGAAATGGAAAGCTTAGATTTGAAACTTCATGGTGAATTTGTTTTCTTTTGGCTGGCAAACTTTTTAAGGTGCTGGCATTTAAAAGATTGCATAGCTGCAAAGTCGAAAGGGTTGCTGATGAAAGAAGGAAACCTAGATTGCACAAGTGGAGTGTCGCTGTCATTCTGGTAATGACTTAGCAAGAAAAAGAGCGTTTTTGTACTCTTACAAAATGAGAAACTGACCCTGAATGGAATTTATTTTAAGAATGTCTCAGGAATAGTAATTGCTTTGTATTTTCTGCCTCTCAACACTTTCCGTCTCTCCTTTACCCCACCCCATCATTAAAATACAAGTATTTCCTACACATGTGTATAAAAACCATATGTTTACATGTCAGCTATCAAAGTATATAAGGAACCATCTGATAATACAAATTATGATGAACAGTGAAGCTGGGTAGCTTTTTAAAGAAAACTTGGTGGTGGTGTTCCTTTTTTCTTTTTTTTTTAAAATTTACTGTGGCATCCTATTAGTATAAAATTAGTTCAGAATTATTGGTGAATAAATCCTATTTACTATTTGATATTACTGGGACTTTTGCAGATCTGTAGTGTAGTGATTAATTAGCATTCCCCAGGTTAGTCTCCATATACATACAGATTGCTTTCTGTGAAGTATGGGACAATTTTATCATATTCTTAACCTCTGCACAGCAAAAACCCTGGTGGGACATATTTGGAAATTCTTATGGTTAAAAAAGACATGCCATTCCCCAACAATTTATAACTCAGGACCTGAATTAATCCATGTCTTTGGATTGATTGAGTGCTATTCTTTGGGAGGTTGGGGACTGAATTCTAAAATCCCAGAGCCTGTTTCAAGCAAAGACCACAAAAGTAGAAATCCAGTGAGTTATTAACTTGAAGAAGTTGAGATTAGGGAAGAATGTGTCTTTACTATTTAAACTCTAATAATTCAAGGTTTTATGAAAAACCACATTAGAATGAACAGGGTCCTGTTGAAGGCTTTGAAGACTGATTTCCAGTCATGAAAATTAAATTCCTTTTTATGTTGTCCTGGTGTTTGAAGGTTGACTTTTTAAGATGAATGTTGGTTAATAAATTGTGCTATTAATGTGGCACTGTTGTCACTGCCTCCTT
This sequence comes from Manis pentadactyla, assembly GCF_030020395.1. Taxonomy (NCBI): domain Eukaryota; kingdom Metazoa; phylum Chordata; class Mammalia; order Pholidota; family Manidae; genus Manis; species Manis pentadactyla. Next base: position 144,687,969 of record NC_080021.1, on the reverse strand, counting down.
TTAATGGGCTTGCTGATGAGAGTTTTCCCCTTCCTTAGGAAATACACCAGTCAGAATATAAAGTGTGTTTTAATATCATCCTGTTAATATTTTGGGAATTTGTAACCGGCTGACTGTTCTCTTTATTGCTTTCCTTTCCTTTTTTTTTTTTTCTTCCTTGCAGGCAGAGATTGTCAAGAGACTGAATGCTATCTGTGCACAAGTCATTCCTTTCCTGTCCCAAGAGGTAAGGCAGTTGGTTTCAGGCACTGGCCTAGAAGGTGCCATTTTAGTGGTTTTTGCAGAAAAGGAATTGTGGAACTGAATCTTTGGCCTTGTCAGTCTCTTGGTGTTTGTATTGTACATTTCTAAGGTACAGTGTTGGCATTCCAGCTTCTACAACTTATTAACATTCAGCCGACTATAAGTGTGTTTTATATAATGGAATATTTTCTGATGTGTGAAGCAAAATTCAATTGTTAAAATATTTTGCTGTCATTGGAATTATGACTGTCATGACATCTAATTGGGTAGATTGAAAAATTGCCCAGAAGAGCTTGTTGTACACTTTGTCACTAGGCATAGTTGGCAGAATGCATATCAAATAGAAAGTGCTTTACATTGTGAACAACCTAATGTAACTTCTGGCTACCTGCTTTAAAAAAATTATTTCCCTTGTGAAGTCTTGATATTGTCCATGCATTTGGGAACAGGCATGCAGGGTGGACTCAGTGGGCTATGTTCTGAGTGCCGCAGGCTTTGTGCATTGCCAAGGCCTGGTTTACTGCTTCCTTGCTTTCTCGCTCACCACCAGTGGAGGCACCTGCTGTTGGCAAGTGTGTACATGTTGGAATGAGTAGGTGCATTCCTAGTGCATGGGGGGTGGCTCCCTTGTGGCTTCTTTTTTTCTTTTTGTTTGCTTGCTCACCTGTGTCTGGTAGTTGCAAAGTTTGGGTGAGATTACTGGAAAGAGATCATTTTTGCTTCTTGGTCACTGAATCCTTCATTTGCTCAAGTAAGGTCACCTGTGAGAAGGAAGAAACTGGTAGACTATCTGCATGTCTTGCAGACACAGTGCTTTGTGTTGTGGGCTAGCAGGCACCCATACACTTTGTTCCTGCCCTTCAGTTCTTTAAGTGTATCGTGTCTCTGCTTTTCAGGAAAACATGGGCATGTGCTGATGTTAGCATGCAGCTGGTATTTGAGCATGCGTGTATTATAGATATGTGGATTCCCATCTGACTGCTTGTTTGATCCAAGCGGAGTTAGACCTCAGTAACCATGGGTACCTTTCATTAGGTGTATATCCCACGGAGGCTCTCATTCCTAAACCATGAGTCTAAGTTAACATCCTGAATGCAAATGTTCTTCCGGATCACAGTGGTGACCACAAAACCACCACCCACTATATGCCCATTTACCTATTTCTACTTAGAATTTGCTTGGGACTAGATTACGTGGAGTGGTGAAGGAGAGTCAAGGGGCCTATTTGCATTTATTTAGGAAGCCTGGCTGCCCTTTGCCTGGTCTAGACCAGTGTGTGTTTCTTCCTATTGAAGCAGCTCTGCTTTATGGACATGGAGGAAGGGGACAATGTATAACTCACAGAGTTGTAACCAGGCTGAGGTGTCATGCCCCGAAGGAGAGGGAGAAGTTTGAATTATCCCTGGGGTGATGTTAGACTTTAGGCTTTTGCAGGTACAGACTCCTATATCTAATCACTGGTACAGCTTATTCCCATGGCATTTTTCCTAGGTCTGTGGGGTTTATGTTCAGACAGAGAAGGAGGTCTTGGGGTGTTGGAGGAGCTGATTTGCCAATAGTTGGTTTTCCCACATGAGTTATGTTGTTTGTTTGAGCAGGCCCTCTAGGAACAGAATGTGTAATGGTGGTGTTGCTGAGCAAGACTGGACTGGAATTAATTGGCTCAGGAAGTCATTCTCTGTAGAGGAAAGCTATGGGGAGATACTGGCAACTCCTTTCCTCCTGCTTGAGGCTGGGAGGATAGACATCATGATCTCATCACGTAGTATTTATTTCCCCAATACTTGGGCATTTTGTGCTTGAAATCCTTGATTCGCGTGCAATGCATGACCTATGTCATGGTTTTCTAAATACTAATTCTGAGTATATCTTTTCTGCTTGCTGTGGATTTAATTGGCTCTTCTTTTTTAGTTTTCTGAGTGTGTGTATAGCTTTTAATGTGCGGGCCACAGACATGTTTGTTCCTGTCCTATCCGGGCCTCTCTGATGTTTTGTGTCTGAACACTGCCCACCTTGTTTCATCTTCTGGGTATTTTGTGAACATCAGACTCCTCGCTTCTTCCCCAAGGCCAGATGGACCATAATCTGGAGGGAGGGGAGGAGGCAGGTTATTAGAGGAAGATGAATTCTATTTCCTGTCTCTTCAGAGGCATGGAAAATCATTCTTGCATGGCTGCGAGCATCACTCGGTGCCAGGACTGAAGGCTCTTAATCTGATCTTTTAACACTGGCTCTCGGTGTGACAGTCTCACTGTCAGAACAGCAACTGTGACATTAGAACTTATTTTAAAATGTTTTCATTTAAAAATTAAATGATCATATTTAGAAAAAAGAAGAACATTCACTGAAGACTAGTACATAAACTGCAGAACAATGGTTGGGAGGACTTTTTGGAGTTTGGAGGAATGAGATAAATTTACATACATCTAGATGAAGTCGATTTTTAATTTAGCCCTCCCCCCATGTGCTGATTAATGTACATGCTTAATATGGTGTGTGCCTAGTGCACTACATTTTCTAAAATTAAAATACTTATAATACTGAATGAAAGCTATTAAATATGTTTAGTTTTAACTGTAGGACTTCAAGAAATAAGTTATATAATTGTAGATCAGTGTCTAGGTATATAACAATCACAGTTCCATTAAAACTTTTTTAAAAAAAGTTATAGCCAGTATAATTTTGTGTATATGATGTGTTTGCTGTACTCATGTACGGCTGTTTCCAAAGTCACAGGCATTAGACAAGATATTGGCAGCTCTTGTCATTAAAATGAATAACTGCCATCTATATTTATTAAAATTGTGTAGGATCTCTTAATACCAGAATTTAAAGAAACCTTATGAGTAAGTCCTCACCTGTCTAAAGCTGTTCTTTTCTCCCACTTATTATTATTTTTTTTTTTGGTTTTTAGGAATGGTTTAGATGCTCTATATTCTGCTGCCATCCAATTTAATTTGCCTTCTCAAAAGGCAAATCTCAAAGTAGTAAGGGGGAAGCTCTTCCCTATTCTGCTTTGGGTCTCATTTGCAGGGGAGGAGCTGTAAATAAGCAACTCCCCATTGGCAGTTCCATAAGCAAGAGATGCCAGGATGATGACAGTTGGATCTGGCTTGAGTCCCGGCCTCTTGGTCACAAATGCGTGGCTCACTGTAACTGAGAAGAGCTGGGTGACCTTTAGCAAGTGATTTTCCTCTCTAAGCTTCAGTTTCCTCATCTGTACAAAGTTAATAATAGCTTGGAATGCATATGATAGCTGTGAGGATTACTTGGGATTATACACGGACGGCTTAGCACACAGTGAGCACCTCCTGATGTTGACTAGCAGTAATAGGAGCTGCGGCAGCAAAGCTCTGAGTTCCCTTTGAAAGCACCTGGAGCCAACTCTCCCTCCCCTTTTTAGTCTTTGCCTTTCAGAAGAGTGAGAATTGGTTATCTTCTCTCTAATGTCCTCATAGAGAAGAAAGTATAAATTAAAACTGACCCCAGGGCTGTGAACTAGCTAAAAATCTCAGTGAGGCATATTAGGTAGCCCCAAGGGAGATTCTCTTCTAACTCTAAAAATTAATTTTCCAATTTAGCAAACACCTGTCTCTCCCCAGCCAGCAAGCAGAGATCTGAAAGGTGACAGCTCTTCCATGTTCATCCTGTAGAGCTCACCTTGGAAGGGGCAGTGCATTTGAACGGATGGGGTCTTTATCCACACAGCTGTCAAGGAAAACAAACTTCTCAATCCAGCTGGGATCAGGCTATTTTCAAAACACCTGGGTGCTTGGCTGAAGTTAATTTTGTTTTCACAAGTAGTTTATGTGGATGGATTCTCTTTCTCTTTTCATCAGTGGTTTCAGAATATAGCTTGTAGACCCTTAGACCTTATTGGCCCTCAGCAAAATTGAAGGATGCCAGTAAGTACTGACTTGTTTCCAGCGTGTCCCCCCAGCTGCTGTTTCTTGTTCCTTGAGTTAGTTAAGCAGGATCAGTGCTGCTCTGAGGCTGGTGAAGGAGCCTGGTAGACTGGCCCTCTTGGGGTCACGGTGGAGGCAGCTTGGAAGCCTGCACTTACTACCGTTTATTTCTTCCATGTGTAAATATTGATTTATGAGTGAAATAAAGAATTCAAATAAGTCGTTTGACCACATTCAACACTAGTTCTCTGATCATTACAAATTTTAGAGTACAAAAGGGAAGTTAAGAGTGAAAATTTTAATCCTTCTACTTTTATTCTTATATTTAGGGAGAAGAGAACATTGTGATTTGAATGATTTCTGGTGCAAATTTAATTTTAACTCATACTTGTTTTTTATTGCCGTGTTAGTTTTTCTAACACATATTACCAAGTAGTGTTTTCCTCCAGAATTATACAGATTGATTTGGGTGTTCTACATTGCATTTAAATGGTAGAAAATAATGTACAATTGTGTAATAGCTGATATGTGCTTATATTTAAATTCTAATTCTAATAGGCTAGTATAGCTAGTAAATCAAATGATACATGAATTTCTATTTTGGACATGCTGTAAATCTGGTCCTTGTAATTTGATGGAAAACCAACACCTTCTACTATGATGTGAGATACGGTTATATCTCAGATGCTATCTGGCACCTGGGTTAGCATGGCACTGAATTGCCCTGAACCACATTTTGCATGTATGGAATAATTGTAAAATGGAAGTTGAAAAATGTGATCAGTCACTTTCATATCATGCCTTAGGGAGGAAATGAACAAAATACAGTGGTTACATGCACTGGTGGCAGTGTTCTCGCCTCATAATGGCACCAGGTTAACTCATCTTATTGCTTGTTAACTTTGTAAGGAATCAATGGCTTGTGATAACATGATTTGATGTAGGAGAGCTTGGCTGAAATCACCAGAGATCCCCAGATAAGTATTCAGTGATACCTGTAAGACCATCTTCAGAGATTGTTCATTTAGTGCTAGCAGGCCCGTCAGGGCTGTTTCGTCAGTGTTGGTAGTGTGTTATGACAGTGCTGTGTATCTAAAGAATGTCCTGAAATGGCTGATACACCTGGACTGGGGCTTTAGAGGATTTGGCCCCATTTTCTCATTCTTACATTGGACAACCTTTCATTTAAAATGTATGCATTTTTCTGATTTAAAGTACATTTTTCCTCATTGAATGAGGCATCAGAGTACATAATCCTGTCCCAAGTTCCATGGTTGCCTAACTGGCTTGTCCTACATGATCATAACATTGTGGTGTAAATGTTTGGTGAGATCCTTATGGTGCTTTTATGGCCTGTTTGACCTCAACAGGTGCAAGATGATTCTCAGGAGGGAGAATTTTTTTTCTGCAGGTTTAAATGTAGGCCTCCTTACAAAGGCAACAGTGCCAATCCTTATATGTATGTGTCTAAAAGTTAATGTGCATTTGAGAAACTAATTCATGTCTGACTTTCAGTTAGGTAGGGATTGCATTGCTATTGGAGCTAAGCTTTAAAATACTTTAAGTAGAAATGCATTGTTCAGCACAGTAGCCACAAACATATGTGTCTGTTTAGATTACAGTTAAGGTTAAATAAGGCTAATGATTCAGTTTCCCAGTCACACTAGCCACATGTCATGTGCACAGTATCTATGTATCTGTGGCTAGTGGCTACCATATTATTAGCCAGATCTAGAACATTTCCAACATTGCAGACAGTTCTACTGGAAAGCACAGACTTGTAAAGCTTATTGGATGTGTCATTGAAAAGTGTCCTGTCCCCATGTGAGTGACAAGGAGAAGGTAAGGCCATGTGGTCTGTAGGAAAAGGTGGGAGGCATTTCCCAAGGTGTGCTCCTAAGAGCTTTAATCCCAAGTTCCGTAGCCAAAGTTGTTCAGAAAGCCCTTCATAAATATTCCTTCTTTTTGAAATTTGAAGCTCAGAGAAGACCTGCATTTTACCAAATGTTAGACATGGGATTAAACTTGGCATTTTTTTTTTTTTAAGTAAGGCTGACTTGAGGAGTTTTGGTTAAATTTAAAGTTTATTTGTGTCACACTTGGTAGAGTTGATGAAAAACGCTCAGTAGAGTTTCAGCTTGACTTACTAGTCATGGGATGACACTTTCAGTCAGATTTGATCTGCTCACCTGTACCTGGAGTACTGTGTCTAGTCATGCTGGCCACCACCGGAGGAGGGGCCAACAGGATGAGTGGCCCAGAGCCAGTAGCCTGGGAATGTTTAACCTGGACAGAGAAAATAGAAAACTTGCATTATGCCATTTAAAGATATTAGAAGTGCACCCCACTGGAGGAGAATTTGGATGCAAAACAGGGAAGGTCCAATTTCTACTCAATATCAGGGCCCATTACCCCCGAATGGAAAAAGCTTATTCATGAGGTAGTGCATTCTCTGTCAGGATGTGATCAAGCTGAGACTGACTGACTACTACTGAGGGTATGACAGAGGAGATTCACCCTTTGGATATACTAATGGCCTTTGGTCTGTGGTTGGTAGTTGTGCTGCCTTCCCAGTCTTTCAACCCACGTGGCGTTTGGAAATGTGTAAGTGTTTGGCTCCATGGAGAGTCTTGTTGGTCGGTTGGTTGTTAACAGTGCTTGTGACACTACTGACCATCTGGGTTTCACCATTTCCAGAGGCCCTTCTAGTTCTAAGAACTGGAACACGTGGCTAGTTTTTTTTATGTGCGTGAGGCTAATGATTCTCATTAGTGGAAAGGGTGTTCAGTGCAAGTCCAGGCCTAGGTATCTTTCATCCTAGAATATCACATTAGCCTTCTGTTGAGACTGTTCTCTCGCCCATCCCGTTGACCTCCTTGCCATCCAGCTTCTTTGCTATTCCCACGTTCATCTTACTACAGTGCAGAACTGTTGACACTCAGCTGCTTAAAAGTTCCTAATAAAAATGTCTTACCAGGGGGAAGTCTGGTTTCTTTGCATGTCATATAAAGCCCTTCACTGTTCGGCCTCCTCCTGCCTTACAGGTTGCACTTAGCGCTAGTGTGTGGTTCGATAAGAGTCTGTACGCTGCACTCACCTGGCTTCCCATGCTGGCCTTAGTTGTTCTTTTTTGTGAGTACCTCTTCACTTTTTAAAGTTTGGTGTGGGTGTCTTGCCATGCCCAGGAAGGCTTTCAAAATCCTGCCTTGCCTTGTCTCTCCCACCTTTTCCCTACCCTACTGTCCTCCGCCACACATTCTTTCTTGACAGACAAGCTCCTTTCTCCTTCAGGAACCTTACCCAAGCTGTTCTTTTTGCCTGGATTCTTTTCTCCTTGCTCTTCATGCACAGAACTCTTGCAGATCCTTCAGGTCTCAGTTGTTGAGCTAGCTTCCTTAGAAAATCTTCTCCTAAGATTAGATTAGATATTTCTCTGAGAATTGCTTGCATAGCATCCTGTAATTTTCGTCATGGTAATTGTCCTCCAGGTGTAATTACAGGAGCCACTTGAATATTGTGAGTCCATGGACTGTCTTGTTCAATGCTCTAATCTGAGTTCTTTCCATAGTGCCTGGTGCACCGCAGGTGCTTAATAAGGAATTGAAAGCATAAGAAAAGGAAGCCTTTCCTGATATCCCAGGACGCATGCTGGCCATCCCTTCCTCTAACCCCCCTAGTATTTTATACCCTGTATTCCTGTATTGTAGGATGTGCTCTGTGTCTGGGAGTTTTATGAGGAGTGGGCCCATTATCTCCTACTCATTTTTGCACTTCCACATGTCAGCAACATTAGTGTTGGTTATAACAATCCTACTGCATTTACATCTCTGCCCTTAACTATGCCTTTCCTGTCCCTATCAATGGGGGAGGCATTAAAAACTTGTAAGTTGTAGAGTATTTTTTATTGCTGTTTTTATTAGAAGTACCACAACCATAGCCCTGCTGTAAAGTATTGACCTTGTGCTCTCTTCCGAGCATGCATTTGGCACCTATTGAACACATGTTAGTTAGTGGTTTCTTAAGAACTGTTTCTCAGCAGGCTTTATTGGACTTATGGAGCTTATATTGTTTCAGTCTCTTTCTTGCAGAAAAAAAGTATTTTCAGTACTTTTCCGAAATAAACGCAATAAGTAATTTTATGGTGAAAATAAGTAGACAAGTGGTGGAATGTACAGAATTTAATTTTACTGGCTCTTTTTTTTCCTCAACTATGCCTTTATTCTTAAGTCACAGTGTTTTATTGAGATATAATTTACACATCATAAAATTCACTTCGTTTTAAGAGTACAATTTAGTGCTTTTTAGCATATTTACAGAGTTGTGCAACCATAACCACAAGGTAGAGGTTTTTTAAAAATATTTAATAAAAATTATAAATTACAGTATTTTAAAGAATAAATAATTGGGCCAGTGAGAGGCCGCCCCTCTCAGCCTTGCCTTCTTATATTTGTAGCTGCATTTTATTTGGTGGTGCTGGAGGGAAGTTCAGACTGGGAGCTCCTGAGTGAGCAGGAAGGGAGGCCATGGGACTGTCCCTGTCCTCAGATTTATAGGGGCTTGGGTAGCTGTCACCACCTGTGGTCTGGTGGCTGGGGGATAGCAAGAAGTGGGGGCAGAAAGGAGACATAGGGTAGAGTGGAAGGAGAGGAGCAGATGAGGAAGAGGTAGCAGACAACAGGAAAGGCATCTTGGTCCTCAGAAGATGGGAAAAACGTGCCGCTTTTTCTGAATCAGAGAGCTTATTTGTTAAAATTTGAAAATAGGGAAAAAACGCCTCCTTTGGGTGGTTAATGAGAGTACTTTGGGCTTTTTCCTTGAGTGTTTTTTCTTTTGTGATCATTTGCCCCTTCTTACTGAGTTTTAATTTCCATACCTCATCTGGTGTGGGCCTCTTGGTCTGTGGATGGTGTTGGTGTGGCACTGAGTGGACAATGTTGGGGTGTTTCTGGAGCTTTCAGAGCACATGGGGAGGAGGCATTCTTTGCCTTGGGGAGCTTCTGTTCAAAAGGCCTGTAAACCGCAGATAATCCACAGTTGTAGCAGAAACAGGGAAGTAAAATCCTGTACTACAGGTACAGTTCAGATATGGCATTAGCCCATGGCCACTGCCACTGGAGAAAAGGCAGACGCTGAATCATGACCTCCACTGTCATTCGGGCTCTTCAGCAAGAGTTTCTATAGGAGGGTCAGATATCAGTGTTAGGATTCACTGGCGTGTTCTGGTTTTCTCAATAAATGCACTTGATTTTAGTGCTGAGCCAAGAAGATACACTCTAAGACATCTTTGCCCATTTTGGCAGTGTGAATCCAGTTTATGAAGCAAGAGTTGAGTGATCTTCATGATAGAAAGGCCCTAACTAGATGTATTTTCTCCTTCTCTGTCTCATGAAACTTTCTTTGGATACTTAATATAAAGTAGATGATATATAGGTAATATGAAGATATTTCAGTAATATCCAGAAATGTCACAGAGCAAGAGCTTAAAAACTTCTGTTTGGATGAATGATGTGTATGTTGGATGTATGTACATGTGGTCCTTTGCTTTCATTTTCTTGGAAATTTTGAGTAGCCATTGTTGAATATTGGAAACTAAAAGGTGGAAAATCTCAGGAAAACTGTCTGTATACTCATTTCAAGTACTAGATAAATCCTAGAGTCATCCTACACGTTGTCTTTTTCTGTGCTTTCCATGTACTGCCATTTTTCCCTACTTAAAACCAGATTGTGTTAAATTTAAATATGAACTCTGATCCTGGCACATAGTAGGTATTGAGTAAGTGTACATGGTCAGGGTGGTTTCAAGGGAAAACTATTATTACTGGCCATTTTACTGAGTATGCCTCTCTCTTCTTTCTATTGTTTTCATAAATCTTGAGGATTTTCACTTTCTTCAGAGTAAGAGGGAAATGAATCATTTCACAAATCATTGGCCAATATTCTATTACAGACTAAGGGAATGGGATGGAGATACCTATGAAGACTTTGGGATTGCTTTTTAAGCCCTTATTTTGAAATGTAAAATAAAAAAAAATTGTCAGAACTGTAGAGTTTAATGTTCAGAGTTTATTAAAAAACTTAAAATGTAACAATCTATTCTGAAAATTTTCTTTCCCTTAGTTTTAGGCACAAAATACGCATTTCTATAAGGAAATCAAGGGTGAAAACACCACATGTAGATAATTAATTTAGAGCAGTTTCATTTCCCACATTACCTCCCCCACTACCCCTACACAGCCGGGCAGTAGAAATAGTGGTTATCCTTTTTCATCTCAGTAACTGTATATTTGAGGGTTTGGGGAAAGTAGTACGAGGTAGCTCCAGGGGAATTTTATATTTAATGGATGATGGCTTAGCTCTTTATATGTATTAAGCAGTATGATAGCTGAGCTACATGTTCACTTCACATCAGTGGAGAGAGCTAACGTTTCTCAACTGGGATCACCCAGAACAAGACCCTTCCCAGGCCGCACAGAGGAGTGCCTGTTCCACAACACTCTGCCTTTGGCTCTGCCGTCACTCCACCCTCGTTGAAAGAAGTTGAAGAGAGACCTACTTTAGACTAAATTTGAATCTGTAGATACTAGCATGTTCAAGTGTACTTAGTTGGAAATAATATTTACACTTTGGGGTACTTGTATAAGCATTTGTGTATGTTCTATGTGGAGACTTCAGTGCTGTTTAATTTAGATATTGTTAAAATTATTAATGTCAGTTCTAGAACTGAATCATAGAGGAATTACCCTATACTTTCCATCCTAGTTTTCCCAAAAGAAATCAACTTGTAGGTTTCGGTTTTTCTGTTGCATTGAAAAAAAATAACTAAAATTCATATAAACTTTACTGCTAGTGAGAGTTCTGTAGTTTTAATCTCTTTTAACATGCAGCCCTTCCATGACAGGAATTAAAATAAGAACACGTTTCCCATTTCCAGAAGAAGCATAAACATTTAAATCTATATGTCCTTCTAGCATTTACGCTAACAAGTATCAGGATAAATTTTAAAAAGAAATATTTCTAGGAAATAATTTTCAAAAATTTTACACACAGATGGCAGAGAAAAAGGGGGTTCAAAGAAAGCAGGTGGGGTGGGTTGTATTGTTTTGTTTCTTTATATTAGTGGAAGATGTTGGGTCAAAGTGTACCACTGACATAAAAATAAAATGTAAGCTGCTTCTACCAGCCGTCAGGGAGAGTCCTTTGTGGTAACACAGTCAGATAGATGCCCTCTTCCTTCTTGTCAGGGCAGACCCAAGGGTACCCTAGGCATTTACTCATCCACCTAGTACTTTTTTTGAAATATGGAAACCCCTGAATCCTGTTTTGCATGTAATTGAAGTTAGAGGACATATTAGGAAAAGCTGCTCTTAACTGATTAGAAAGCAAATAATTGTATTCTGTTTCTGATCTTCATTTATAGCACCAGCAACAAGTGGTGCAGGCTGTGGAACGGGCCAAGCAGGTGACCATGGCAGAGCTGAACGCCATCATTGGGGTACGTGGCCTTTCCATTTTAGCTCTGGTCTTGGTGTTTATCATTGGCTTTCTTGATCTCTCCTTTTAAGTTTTGTTTCATCGAAGGGCCAAAAGACAATAGGGGACCGTAAAGGGAAATTAGAAACATTGACTTCAATCTCATGTGAAATTTGATGGCTGCTTCACACTTTGGATTATATTCTCACTAATTCAAATTGACATGTTCCTGAAAACTCTCCCCTAAAGAGGCTGGATTGTTCTTTTTCATAGTGTTTTTTTCCTTTGCAATCAGCTTCTGTTGCTAGCCTGTGCCAGACAAGAGATACAGATTGCCCTGATGTTAAAATGACCTGATTTCTTGATCTTTCCTCAATTATAGAGTATTTTAATATCATTTTTAGTGAAATAAAATGTACATTTTTGCATCTTCCTGCTACTCTTCCTCCCTTGTGATGAGTGGTTCTTGAGGGCTGGTATCCATTTGTAGTAGAAATAATAGATGTAGTATACCTTTTTGCGACATAAGTGTCCTAGTTAGAAAATCCTTCCTGGCTGTAGTAGCACTGATGCTCCATAGGAATTCTGCTGGAATTCATGGGTTTGGGCAATCACTCCAACTCCACTTACATTTTTGTTCTCTCAGATTAAGATAACAAGTAGTAAAATAATGTGCTGAATCTTAGAAATAATAAAGGTGGGAAATTGGAGCTAAAAAAAAAGAGCACAATATTCACGTCTATTTATGCAGCTGGTACAAGCAGTTCCTTGGGTTATTCTAATGAAGACAATGCAACTGCACTTTCCTCTTTCTGCTCCCTCCCAAATACTTTCTTTTGTGTATAGATTATACACAAAAGTCTTCTCTCTTTTTCCCCTCAGTGTATCAAACACACTTTGAAATGCTAATTATTCCATTTACTTTCATTAAAATTCAAATTGCTGAGTGAAGATGCGGATAAGGGTCGCCTGATAATCAATCTGAAGTGAAGATATTGCTTCAATTATGCCTCTGTCTTTGAACAAGGAAATCAGAACTCTAGGATGACTGCCGATGGTGGTGGAGCAATAGTCTGATTGTAGCTTGTTTTTTAATGGGCTATTTTGAGCTCTATTTTGTGTCCCTCTGACCACAAGAAGATACTGGTACTAAATTAGAAGACATAATAAATGGAAAAGAGTAACCTTCATTTCCTCAGAAGTGCCCCTTGGAAAGAAGGCTGAATCAGAATAAGCCATTTTCTATGCTCTGGGGTTGGGGAGAGATGAGATATGAATACATTTCTCCGAGAGTTTTTATGTTCTAAAACTCCGGAGAACAGCAGTATATGCTTTTTTTTTGAAGTTGAGCAGCTTTCATTTTAAAGTTAGGCATATATGTGCATAGTAGCTGTGTTGGCTTGAAGCTAGTTTTCTATTCATGTTGGGATGTATTTTGGTTACCAGCTCTCCCAAGGTCACCAGGGATAGAACTTAACATTTCTCACTGTCTGCTCTTGAAGGAGAGAATGCATGGAGTGAGGACTGATGGGAGAGCTTGCTGGGTCCTTTCTGGCTTCGTGTTTGTTGTTTGTGTGAACTGCTCAACTGCAGGTAGCCATCCTACTTCATGTCAGTTTAGCAGCCTTTTCTAGGAAATCAAAATGCTTTTGTGTTGCTTTTTTGAGTCTTATTAGTTACTGTCTGTACAGTGGAAAGATTGATCTAAATCAAAAACACTTTGTGTTGGATGTTGCTTAAAAATATGAGGAAAGATAAATCAGAACATGTTCCCTTCCCTTCACACATCAAGCATATTTTTAATATTGCTTTATATCTATTTCATTTTATATACTTTGTTTTGAATGGGATGGCAGACTGCCTTTTCTCAGGGAAAGAGTGATTTATTAGACTGTAGTCAAGTTACTGACATATTGTGTATATATGGATTTAATTATTAAAATAAAGCTAATTTCATTTTGTGACCTAAAAACTTACTGAAGAACTATCTCAGTAAAGCTTGCATGCTGTCAAAGCAGCATGTGCTGTTCGTGGATCTGGTGGCAATTCCAAACTATTTGTACCTGAGCAGGAAATGAAGTCAAAATCATGTAATCAGCTATTCTGAAAAATAGATTGCCAAATAGAAAAACAAATCCAGCAGTTTCAGGGAGCCAGAAACCAAGTGAGAAGGAAAAGACTCATTACCAACTTCCTTGATGGCGTTTCTGCCGATGCTCTGTCATCTGTGCCCTTTGTCTGTTTAAGCCCTGATAGTACCTTATGCCCAGTAGTTTTCACTTGTAACACTGTAGAATTTTAAATGCACCTGCTGTTCTGTGCTTCTGTGCCCCCTTGCACATGGCTGTGTCCTGAGGTGGTGGTATTTTGACTTGCTACCAAAAGTGATCAGGGGCCATTTTTAGATTTTTATACTTGGTTTTGGGAATATAGTCAACAGTGGTTTTCTGCACAGAGGGAATGCAAATTTTCCTTCTGAGAGGTAAAGACCCATCTAAGCCCCTGCAGACCTTCATTTGTTTATCACTGCATATGTATCTGTTTTATATGTATGCACACCATCCAGACAAGCGCAAATGTTCCCAGGTTTAATGAAATCTGATGAAGCACCTTTTTAACTCTGCAATATTATTCTACCTTCATTGGTAAATGAGCCAAACCAGTGATCCATGCAGTTTAAATGCAAAATGCTGAAGTGAGCCTGAAACCTGGAGAGGCAGCTTGTTCTCTTGACAATAAGCTAGTTGTGTTTAATGGAATGAAACACAGTTATAATGATTTCTTTCACAGGTCATGTTCAGTTTAAAACTGTTGATAGATTGAAATACGTTAAATATCATTTATCTTTTATTTATAAGGAAAAAATCAGGAAAATTCTGGTGCTTTTGTCTATAGTTAATTATTTTGTTTTTTATTTTGACCTGGTCATATTTCACATTTCCTTGAAACTTTGCTGGAGTTCCTCCAAATGGGCTGAGGGACTATTATGTATCTAGTTTGATCTTGTCATGTGTCCTGCTAGCCACTGTGTTTTCAAATTAGAATCTCTGCAAGATCACACTGTTGGAACAGCACACAAATTGTAGTTTTAAATCAGTAATATGATCTAATTAGAAATGATGTTTTCATTTCCTGTATTATTAAATTGAGTCATCTGACTATCTTAAAATGCTTTTTAAATCCATTACACTATATAATCAGCACATGCTGTGTGAATGTGGTTATGCTTAATAAAGGAGGCTGACTTGGAACCTCATAAGAATTTCACCCAAGAAGCCAACCATTAAGAAAAAAGTTTTGTTAATGCGAAGATTGGGAAAGGAAATGTTTGGCTTGTAAAAATGGAAAATGGTGGGTTCCTTTGGATTTCCCCCACCACCATCTTTTTTAACCTAACTCTTGGAGGAAAAAAAATGATAGAAATACGCGTTAAAAAAAAAATACCCCCTTTAAAAAATACTTAAGAACAGGTATGGCATGGTGTTTGTAGGAAAATGCAGTTTAGCACAAGAAATGCTGAACCTCAATTTTTAGCAGTGACATTTTAATGATAGGAAGTCTGCAAAATTATTTGCCATCAATTGTGAAGGCAATAACAAGCCTTGGTGGTTTTTCACACTCTCTGTGTTAAGTGCTTTCAGAATGACAGCGTAAACTGTGTTAGAGAGCTCCAAGGAAGTAAAACTGATTAAAATGTTCATGCTTGAATGGTGCTGATGGAATAGTTCATTTGGACTTTCTCTACCTCCTGCAGCTCAAGCTGAAATATTAAAATTCAGTGGATTTAAATCTCTCTCCTCTCAGCTCAGGAAAAAAACATTACATTTTAATAGGTTTTAAGCCCATAATTCATTGGTTTGGAGCAGCACTATTAAATCTACTTAAATATTACTTGTATTACTAAGGAAATGATTTAAATGACTTTGCCTTTACCATCCTGTGTGTTTGAGTTAGTTTAAAAAAAAGAAAGACAATACCTTTGGTTTTTTTTCCCCCCCTTAGCATTTTGTTTTATTGTTCTTGTCATATAATTGGCCCTTAAATTACACATACACACACACACACACACACACACACACATTTCAGATTGGCATTTTAGCACAGGGTCTTGCAGTATGACAGTTTTAAAATGTATGTCCTTCTTTGTCCATTATAAATTTCAAAACTGCCATTTTAAGTTTCAGAGGCATTTAGTTGTGCCATTGTGGTAATCTCCCTTGCTGCCTGTCTTTTAAAACTGATTAGCCATTAGCCTAAAAACTGAAAGAAATATGTGGGTATATATAAAAATGTGTATGTTTCCCCAACCCTCTTACATCTCAGCCTCCAATGACGCAAAATTTGAAATGAAAATACTTCACTTTTTTAAGAAAAGCAAAATTGTGTTAAGTACCTAAGAGCCACATTGCGGAGGCAGTGTCTTTCCTGGGTCCACCACGTAGCCTGTCTTTCCTGGGCCGCTGCGTTGCCCTGTCTGCCTCTCTCTCGCCTTTCCCATTGCAGTGTGTTTACCTGGCTTGACAGCACCTCCCTTCAGCTACACTGAAAAACTCTCGCTTTCCCCAGTGCTGATTGCGCAGGATGTGCCCTTCACTTACGTGTGTGAAGCATGGGGTTGTGAGGATTTACTTCCCTGCCCCTCCATGGGGCATTTCTGAGCCTGCAGGCAGGCAGGCAGGCAGTCAGGCAGTCAAATGCCCTCCCTCCTGCTCCTTTGGTGGGATTTTGAAGTGATTTCTACATTCTCTCACATAGGTCCCAGCAGATGGAGTTTCAGTTGCTCATGGTAGTGATCAACTCAAGAGAGAATACAGCCTTGTTTGATGGCAAATAATTTTGCAGACTTCCTATCATTAAAATGTCACTGCTAAAAATTGAGGTTCAGAGAATAAGCCTTCCTTCCTTAATTCACTTTCCCTAGGCCCCATTCCTATCCTAGGATCATTTCTCAAAATTCTGTCAGCCAAGCCCTGTCCCACTTTCCTAGAGGAGCTAAGACACTCAGGATTTGACTTCCTAGGCCTCCAGTGCTTCAAGGGGTTTTCAGGTGCAGGTCAGTAGTTGTAATCACATCCTAGAAACGGGGTTTGTTTTCTGAGTGTTCTGTGAATAAACATTTTCTTTGAAGCTCAGCTTTTACATTATTTTTTAAATAAACATTTTTTAATAACTTAATGGGTGCTTCCCTTGTTCCTTTCCCAGCTGATGGCTACTGGTATTTTCTAAATATATATAATATGGAGTAAACTTAAAAACAAGCTGTAAAATAGATTTGTGTCTTATCAGAGATTGTTAATCTAGCTTTGTTGCTGTCTTTACTGAACTGTATGCTTGGAGCTTAAAGGCTTTATAAAATATGCTGGTCACTGGCTACAAGATGTACACAGCTTGCAGGGATGATGATTTGCAGGAGAAGCTGGTTTTCTACAATTGTAGGGCTTTGCTCACTTGCTTTCATAAAGCATGGTAAAGCTGTGATTGCACATAAGCTAGAGCAGTTTTTTATCATAAGTCTATACGTGCCTCTGTGTGTTATGTTGGTATGCCTGCTCCTCATCCTTTTTTTTTTTAAACTGGTTCATTTGCTGTGGATCAGGGACTACATTATTGAGTGATGTAGGCATAATCTAATCTTTGTGCTACAGTTTGATGAGGCACCAAGAGGCAGTGATTTCTCTTTTCTCATAACAAAGACTCATATATTTAAGTAATTTTTTAGCTCTGTCTCCACTTCAGAATTCCCTAAAAAACCTGCCTGAAGAACAAGATTTCTTATGTTTGCGTATGGTGTATACTCTGTTGTTTTCTGTTACAAAGCTTCTCTAGAAGAAATTTCTAGAAGCTAATCTGTTTTGCTTTATTTTTTTATTTGTTACTAACCTGAAGTGCTACTTTTTTTCTTTCTCATGAGGAAGGAACCCTTCTCTCCCTTCTTTTTCCTAATAAATGCATCTCCAAGGCTCAAGATAGAGTTCAGCACAGTGTTACAAGAGTTGCAGAATGTCTGGGTGGCTGCATCTGACTTAGCTTAAGGCAGGTGGACTTTGGGCTTCCACTGAGAAGAAAGAGTTTCCCAGATTTTTGTGAATCTGCATTTCATTTACACCATAGTCCAGCAGGCTGAGTCTGTATAGGGGTCTAGGGTTGCACAGAGAAATAAGTTTCACTCAAGGCAGCTTGTAAGCTTGTGCATTGTTTTCCCTTTTTAGTGGTTAGTGGTTTTGTGTGTATGTGTATTTCCATTTTGCTTTCCCTTTTCTAATATGCTGATTTCTTCCCAATAGTGTCCCTACCAACAGCATCACCAACTCCCGTTTAGCTAGTCCCTTTCCCTTGTGGACCCAGCCCACCTTGTTTTCCTCAAAGCTGCGAGGGAGGCAGGAGATAGTCTCACCCCACCCAGGCAAATGAAGGATTAATCATATAGTCTGAGTTTTAAGGGCTGTTGGTCTGTGTCTTTCCCAGAGTTCCCTAGGAAGTCAGTTTGGGAATCTTTCTACTTAAAAATGGATTTGTGATCTTAAGTTCTCCCAAAGACTTTTGTGAAAAGCTTAGAACCTTTTAGCAAATAGTAAGAATGATTTAATGATTATATCATCACATTCATTCATTCTGTAAATATTTGAGTTTCTTCACCAAATCCTATTAAAGGGACACATTTTTTTTTCACTTTGAATGACATTTTAAAATATTTCCTGAAATATATTCTGAAATTACATCATATTAAGTCTTTGGTAGCTGTAAGCTTTTTGGTTTTACATTTTACTGTACATAATCAACTTTTAATTAACACATTTTAATTTTAATAAAACTAGTTTCCAAGGATAGCAGAATAAAGGGAAACAGACAATAAAAAACATGACAAAAATGAGGTTGCATACATTTATAAATTTGTAATTTTTTATATTTGAAATTAGGAATCTAGCAATACACATCCATTATTGTTATTCTATATAGTTTTTAAATATTTATCGAGGTATAATTTACATAATATAAAGTTTACCCTTTCTAGCTTACAGTTCTATGAGTTCTAACAACTGAATAAAAGTCATGTAACTCAAGATATAGAATATTTCTCTCCTGCCTACTCCTGCCTCCCCCAATTCTCTTGTTCTTTGTAGTTAGTCCTTTCACCTACCCTAGTCCCTGGCAACCTCCCATAATGTTTTTTCTCTCAAAGCAAGGCTTTGAGAATGTCATATACATGGAATTATACACTTAATGTAGTTTTCTGAGTTTACAGATTTCATTTGGTGTAATGGA
The DNA here is from genome assembly GCF_030020395.1 of Manis pentadactyla. Taxonomy (NCBI): domain Eukaryota; kingdom Metazoa; phylum Chordata; class Mammalia; order Pholidota; family Manidae; genus Manis; species Manis pentadactyla. Next base: position 144,669,088 of record NC_080021.1, on the reverse strand, counting down.
TTAGAGGTTTGCCTGTGCACATGTTGGTTGCATGTGTCAGTAGTTACACCCTTTGGATAATGAAATAATCTTCCACTGTATGGATATACCAGTTTGTTTAACCAGTCACCCCTTGAAGGACATTTGGTGATTGCTAGTAAAGCCCCAATAAATGTTAACGCACATTTTTTAAAGTTTTGTAAGTGAATATAAGTTTTCCCTTCTTATGATTACCTAAAAGCAAGATTGCTGAGTTTTGTGGTTGTATATGCTTAAAGAAACTAACATGTATTCCAGAGGGACCACACTGTTTTGTAATCTCAATAATACAGATGAAAGAATCTTTGCTTTACATCCTTACCAGCATTTGGAATTGTAGGATTTGGGATTTTTTAAACCTGGTATTTGTATGTTTATGTATTTTCATAACAGCTCATGATGCTGAGTGTCTTTTTATGTGCTTATTTGCCATCCCAATACCTTGTTTGATAAGTATTTGCTGAAATCTTTGCCTCGTTTTTTTTGGGAATCTTATATTTTTATTAAGTTTTGAGAGTTAAAAAAAATTATTCTGGACATAAGTCCTTTATGTATTTTAATAAAGTACTTTCTCCCAATCTGTAGCAATCCTTTAATTTCTTTTAAAAGCACCCTTTGAAGAGCAGAAGTTTTTAACATTGGCAGTGTCTCATTCATGAATTTTTTTGCGTTTAACTTTTGGTAGTGTCTTTCAGTTATCTTGGCTTCACCCAAGACCAAAAAGAATTTGTCCTAGGTTTTCTTCTAGAAGTTTTCTATTTAGGCCCATGATCCAGTTAATTTTTTTTGTGATGTGAAGTATGGGTTGAGTTTGTCTGCCTGTGTTTATTTTTCTCTCTTTCTTTCAGCTGGACATCTGATTTAATTGTTCTAACACCATTTGTTGAAAAGGCTGCCTTTTCTCTATTGAATTGCCTGGGCACTAGTGTTGAAAATCTGTTGACTATATGTATGTGGGTCCCTTTCTGCATTGTATTCTGTAAATATTTGAGTTCCTTCACCAAATCCTATTAAAGGGACACATTTTTTTTTTCACTTTGAATGACATTTTAAAATATTTCCTGAAATATATTCTGAAATTACATCATATTAAGTCTTTGGTAGCTGTAAGCTTTTTGGTTTTACATTTTACTGTACATAATCAACTTTTAATTAACACATTTTAATTTTAATAAAACTAGTTTCCAAGGATAGCAGAATAAAGGGAAACAGACAATAAAAAACATGACAAAAATGAGGTTGCATACATTTATAAATTTGTAATTTTTTATATTTGAAATTAGGAATCTAGCAATACATTTTTAAAATACATTTTAAACTGGGTGTCTGTTCTTTTATCAGTGACACTCTGTCTTGATTTCTGTAGCTTTCTTAGATATTTCCCATTCCATTTTGTGTTCACTGTTTGGTGTTCTAGCTTGCCCTCTTTCTAGTACCCCTCAGAATGCAGGCCCTTACTGTCAGTATCCTAGAGCTGCTGATGGAAGAAGGGAAAGAATGCAAGCTCAATAGAAAAACCTTTTCTTATATCAAAAATGTCTATTTTTGCCTCTGCACTGTTCTCTCAAGGGTGACTACATTTGTTGTCTCTGCCAGTCTCGGGTACTCCCTCCCCTGGGCTCTTGCAGCCTCCTCTTAACAGGGCTTCTTGTTTGTGCTTTTGTCTTTCTATCTGTCATCCTACAAACAGCAGTCAGAGTGACCTTTTTCTAAAATATTAATAGGGTCCGACTGCTCCCTTGTTTATTAAAACCTGCCTCTGATGACAGCCCTTATGGCTCAGAATGAAGTCTAAATTTGTTACCATGCCCCAGAAGTCTCTATGTGAGCTCAGCCCTTTGCCCACCTCTCTGACTTCACGGGCCACTCATTCTCTTCTCTTGAATGACCGTCAAACAGATTGGCCTTTTCTGTTCCTCGTCACCCCAGGCTTCTTCTTGACTAAGGGTTTGGGTCCTGGCTCTTCTGTCCTCCAGACTGTCTGTCCTCCAGGTCTTGACATGGTCGTCCTCATGCTCCTCTTTAAAGTCTTAGCTCAGATATTGTCTCCCAAGAAAGGACTCTCTGTAGCACTTTTACCCAATTCATTCTCTGTCCTATTAGCTGGTTTTATTTTCCTCATAACATTTACCATTTATGTGTGTGCACTGAGATCTTGTTGACTTGTATAGCTATGGGGCCTAGATCAGTATGTAGGTGTCATTTTCAATAAATACTGTATAAGTACTCAGTAAGTGTTTGTTCAATAAATGTGCAATAATTTATTATATTTAATATTTGTTGAGTAAATACTTGTTAAATGAGCAGATACTCTATTTTGAGCTATTTTTGCATTTTGATTTTTCTTCCCACAATTTTCAGCCAAGATTGAGAGGAAGCTTGGATTGGTAGAAATTACATAATCTTAGGTGTCACTTATAGTATGATCTTAAGATTTCATTTAGAAGTTTTCGTATGTGTAGAATGCACGGCTGAATGGAGTTGATAGCTTCTAAAACCCTGTCTTTTCTAACATTGTATGAAATCTTTTACATTATGTGTATGAATTCATTTTGATGATTATGAAATTTTTCTTTTTAAACTCGGGGGCCTTCTGTGTCACAGTTACTTCTCTAGATTTACATCCCTAGGCTTTTGTCCCTAAATGGGTAACTAAAAACAGCAGATGTGTATTGAGTATTTGCTTTGTGGCAGTGCTGTGCTCAGCTTTGCATGCCTTATTTGGTTCAGTCTTTACATCAACCCCACGTGGAAGGGAGTGTTACTGTCCCAATTTCACAAATAATGAAACCAAGGCTTTGAAGGGGTGAGTAGTTTTCGGAAGGCCACATAGGAGGAAGTGGCAAACTGGGATCCAAATTTAGACTAACTTCAGAGCTTACATACTTAACCGTTCTGTTAACATTTGTCCCATGTTTTTTCCCTCGACTCTGTTCTTTTTTCTTTTACACTAAGATCAATAGTCACTTTTATCCTGAGATCCATTATAGGATTGCCCAGGGTTTATATTCAGAGCTCAGTGAGGGAGATGGAAATTAGGTGTGCTTGATGCATGTACTAATTGGTTAGCCTATGTCATCTGACGTACATTAGTTCCAGAGACCAGTTAGATACTCCTGACTCATACTATGTTTCTTCCTGTGCGTTATAACTTACTCTTTTATGTAAGAATCAAAAGTTGTCATAAACACTAACAAAGTAGGTATTTTAAACCTAAGTCCTTGGTTTTTCTGGGATTTCATGCGTGGGTATTAGGCTATCCACTAGTTCCCTGACATGTTAGCAAAATTGTGTGTGCACCTGTGGGGGCAGTATGTACATTTTCTGTGGAAGAAATTTTGGTCTTAGATTCACAGAAGGTCTTGTGATACAATGTTTGAACCTGTGCCTTAAGGGGAATAGAACTATGCAAGATCCTGATACGAAATAGTAAAATACTTGTAGAATAAACGTAGACAGAAAGCACTTGGCTATAGCATTATAAGGAGCCTTTGCTTGACGATTGTTCAGAAACTTGGAAATCAGTAGTTTATGCTGAATTGGTTTCTAAATATTGCTCAGAGGATGAGGGAGTGTCTTGAACTATTGTCAGGTTAAAGAGAAAGTACATTTTGTTGATATTGTTGTAGGGTATTGTTGAAAATAAGTTTATCCATGTTAAACATTTAAGCTTTAATTAACACTCAATGATAGTGACTGCTTAAGATATTGTGTATATTAAGAGGAATTAGGTAGAATTAGGTAGAGCCAGCAGTTGCCTTGATATAGTTGTACCAAAAGAAAATAAAGGCAAGTAAATATTCCTTCAGAATATTTTATTAGTTCCCTGCTCATACAAGCACCTTTAAAGTTCTGGGGCACAGTGATGACTAAGACCTGGTCCCTGTTTCTTTGATGCTCGTGATCATGGGAGAAGTAGACCCATCGGTGGACAAATTGCGTTTTATAGAGTTACAAACCGAGTACAAGGGGAGACTGACTGGAGTAGTAGTTACCCAATGAAAGCAAAAGTGTGGGGGTCAGCTAATTAGAGACAGCAGTGGCTAAGGGAGGGGAGAGAACTGGTGGAGAGGACAGCAGAGGGTCTGCGGCCAGAGGGGCCATATGTAAGTTAGAACGATAGGGATCACTTGTATATTTTGGGATGTCCTATTTTTGAAATGATTTCATTGTCTTACGATAAACTGTAGTTTTTTTTCTGCATCCATTAATCCCTAATAATGTTTTGTCTATCCTACTTGTGAATAACAACTACTTCATGGGATATATTGCAAACTTAAAAAAGGATGGGGTCAAATAAGCAAGAGAATCCTCTCCCCCTCCTGCACAAACCTTTTAAGAAACTAAAAATGGCACATCGCTGGACCCTTTTTAAGTAAGGCAGCTTCACAGCTATTCTACCCCTTGTGATTCTCATACACTCCCTTGGTAGATTCAGAAAAAGGGGAGAGTTTATCTTGGCTCCCAGGTTATCTTTTGGACCAGAAAGGGCAATGCCACTGTGGCTCCAAAGCACAGTGGCAGTCACGTGCATTATTATTATTGTTTTAATTTCCCCATGGTGTTTCTTGGTTGACCCAAAGCAATTTGTAGACACAGCCCTATACCAATTAATATCTGGGAGAATAACCTGTTGACGGGGGAGAACATTTTAAGCTGCTGTCTACTTGGATTGAAAGCTCAGAGGTTGTTCTGGCTTTTCTTTCAGCTGCTAGCCTCAGAATGCCCTGTGGGCAAAGCAGATATCAAGGCAGACTTCAGTGATGGTTTCATGCAGGCTAAGCCTGCCTCCTGTTATGGCGGCCAAAACATCCAGGTGCTGTGGGCATGTGACCCTATCCAGGTCAATGAGATATAACAAGGTGTCTTTTTCTCTTTAACAAGAAAGAACCATAAAGCGAAATTCCCTCTTGCTACATTTAAACACAGTTGTGTGAGGATAAGTTAATGCCTGGAGCTGAGACTGCCATCTTGGAGGAAATGAGATAAGAGAGGGGCCACAAGAATCAGAGAACTGTTGATCTAGAGCCTTGGTATTCCAAGTCATCCTGCCAGCCTTGGACTTACCTGAGACATGAAAGCCTCTGTTACTTAGGCCCTTACCTTAGATAGCATCATCAGTAACTAGGAGGGGAACTGACTAAACTGACACATCATCATATCATGGTGACTCTACATGTATACATCAAAACTGGAAACAACCTAAACGTTTTGTTTTTTTTTGGTTTGAACCCCTATCTTACCTCCTAACTGGTCTCTCTCCTGTCATGTTTTCTGCTTTCACATCCGGTGTCCATATAGCATTCTGAATTCAAAAAGGTTTTAAGTTACGTAATACTCTAGCTCAAAATACTTACTAGTCATTATATAAGTCAATGAAACAGAATAAAGTACTCCATGTCCACTCATATATGTCAGAGGAGTGAGCAGATCAGTGGGGGAAAGATGGGCACAGTAACCATTAGCAGGAGATAGTTGGTTATTCTTGTGGAAAAACGAAATTGTATACACTAGCTGTCATATGCACAAGTCAATCCAAAAGCAGAAAGATAGCTGTCAGACTTTGGGAAAAGAAGAAGTATCTTTATCTTAGTGGGGAAGAGGATTTCTTAATTGGTCATAGAAAGCTCAAATCATAAGAAAAAAGACTGATAATATTATTCAATAAATTAATAACATCTGTTTATTGAAAGATATCTTAAAGAAAATGACAAGACAGACAGTCCGAGAAAATACTTGTAACACATTTAACCAACAAATGATTATAAGCCAACATATACTAGTTAAAGACAAACTATAAAAGTTGAACTTAAAAAAAAAAAAACTCACCGCAGCCTAAAGCTCTCTGTTGTTAAGTGAAAGTCCAAAGTCCACTTCTGTCCATGATCTGATTCCCATGATACTCAGTGCTCTACCACACTTCTCCTTGCTCGCTGGATTCCCAGCAGACTTCCCTTTTCTTCCTTGGTCACTTCAGGGCGTTTCATGTTCCGGGCCTGTGCAATTGCATCTCTCTTGCCTCTCTTCATTCTCCCAGCTCTCTACAAACTGCTGTCATTCTCATTCTTCAGGTTTTAGTTCAAAGGTCACTTCCCCAGAAGAGTTGTCTCTCTTGATTCTAATGAAGGATTGTTTGCCTCTTATGGTAAGATCTCTCTAAGTTAAGGATGGTCCTGTTGGGGCAGTGGGTACATCATTGGTCTGGATGGTGGGGGCTTTTGCTCCAATCTTGATGCTGATACAGTCTTCCCTGGCTTTTACCTTGGGCCTCACATGTGCAGGTGTTGGCCTGTAAAATTATACATCCAGTTCCAACATGGGGGTGGGAGGTTCCCGTACCTCCAAGCAATTCTCCAGCACCAGTTGGTACCCTACAATTCATTTCAATTCTGACATTATCTTCCTGGAGATAGCATCCTACAGGGTAAGGATTCAGCCCTTCAAGACTGCTGCTCCCACCTGCTTCAGGCACCCATTGCAAGTCGAGGTTGTCACTGCCTTCCACACCCCTCCCTTGGGTTCCATTAATTTGCTCGAACAGCCCACAGATCTCAGAGGAACATTTTACTTATTAGATTATCCATGCATTATAAAAGGACATACCTCAAGAACAGTCAGGTGGAAGAGATGGATAGGGCAAGGTATAGGGAGAAGGTGTGGAGTTTCTGTGCCCTCTTTGAAAGCACCCGCTCCTCAAATGTCCACATGTTCATCAACCCAGAAACTTTCCAGACTCTGTCCTTTCGGGGTTTTATGGAGGCTACATTACAAAGAAGTGATTGATTAAGCTATTGGCCACTGGTCATTGGACTCAATCTCAAGTCCCTCTTCCCTCTGTGAAGTTCAGGGTGGGACTGAAAGTTCCAACTCTGTATCACATGGTTGATTTGCCAAGCAACCAGCCTCCTCCTCCTGTGGTTTCCAAAAGTCACCTCATTAACATAACAAAGACACCTTCCCTGTGCTCATCCCTTAGGAAATGCCAAGGGTTTAAGGAGCTCTATGCCAGGAACCATGGATGAAGACCAGATACATATTTCTTATTCTAATGACAGTACCACAGCCTTGTTCATTGTTTTCAAATTGGAGGTCATAAGACTCAGGAATGTCCAGTGAAGTCAATTTAGTGAGCCGTAGTCCATATTTTTTTATTAAAAAGTAGAAAATACTAGAGCATACACACAGTATTTGGTATTGTCTTAAAGTTTTGCTTCATTTACATATGTGTTCTAATACAGATCCATGTGTATACACATGTGTGCTACACAACATGAATAGTGGTCGAAATGTTGGAAAGAAACTCATCTAGATGTCATCTGAGGTTCATTCTACTTCTCACATTCTAAGATCAATTCAATTACAGGATTATTGAAGAACCTAAAGTAAATAGGCTTTTTAAATACAGCTTCTCTTTATGAAGTAGCTAAAGAAAACTATTTTGAGCAGTATCTTTTAGCTTAGTGACTTTAATGACTAAATCACAAAATAGAAACATAGGTTTCAGGAAGATAATGTGTTAAAAATCTCCAGAAAATTTTTCCTTAATAAAATTTTTCCTTAAATAGTTTGAACAAATCTCCAGAAAGTTTTATTTCTATTAATGTGCTTGGAAATGACTCTCCTTAGTTAACTTTGGACCAATTCAGAAAAAGTTCTAACAGGATCTCTGATGGAAAAGAATAATATAAATCAGGTTTTCAAAATTTCTTCCCTCCTCTGAAGCCATTCTTCATGAGGTCCACTGCAAGTTAAGACAATAGAATCCTTGGCATGAGATTCATGGGATTTGCTTGCTGTGCTTGTTACCTGCCTCCCCATAAAGACCAGTCCAAGGATATTGAGAACCATAGAGATCTGGGAAGTTACTGTGAGAAACATCTTTGCACTAGTAATCTTTCTTGGATTGCTCTAAAGGCAAGTCTTTTCCCTGCAGTCAATCTCATGTTTTGTTATAAGGAGTGAGTTACAGATAAACATAGGTTGAAAAGTTACTTCCTTTGTTTTGTTTTGTTTTTTTAATTCTTGCTTCTTTCCATTTATTCATTTGTTCATTTAACCTTTAACTTTTGCTAGAGATAATTTGTTAAAAGCAAGACCTCCCAGTTTTTGGCCAGAAGAGCACTTCTTCTTTTCCCCACCCCGACAGCTACGGGGAACTGGAAAGAAGAGTAATGCAAACACTGTACTCATTGCCTAGACTCACCAGTTAGTGTTGTGCCACTCACCAGTTAACATAACAACACAACATGCACATTCATTTTTATGTGTGCTGAACTGTTTGTGAGTGAGAGGCAGGCAGAGTAACATTTCAGCCCTGAGCGTGGCAGCACACATCTCCCATGGACACAGGTGGTTTCCTGTGTGGACATGCAGTTACCGCGTCCATGTCTCAGGACTATTGTTTGAGTCCAGACTTCTCCAACTGTCCACCAAATGTCCTTAGGAGCACTTTTACCTTTATAGTGGTGTTCCCCCAATCTATGACTCACATTCAGTCTTTTCTACTATAGAACAGTCCCCAGATCTTTCTACTTTATTATAGACTTTGGCATTTTTAAGATTCCAGGCCAGTCTTGTGGAATGTCCCACCATCTGGGTATGTGTGATTATCTTCTCATGTTTAGATTCAGGTTAAGTATTCTTAGTAAAAATACTCCCTTGGTAAGGGTTGTGTATTTCCACATTACGGTGAAGCTCTGTGGGGTGATGCTTTTACAATGAATAACCTGTTTCCCAGCAACTTTTTATACCCAGTGGCTTCAGCATCTGTTGATGCTACTAAATGTGTTTGGAGTTGTAAAGTGGTAAAGTTTAAATTATTTTCCTTTTAAATTAATATTCTGTAAAGAAGAGCTTTTCCTTTGCTCTTCCCCTCCCCCCACACTGTGTGTGTGTGTGTGTGTGTGTGTGTGAGAGAGAGAGAGAGAGAGAGAGAGAGAGAGAGAGAGAGAGAGAGAGAGAGAGAGAGAGAGCAAGAGCAAGAGGGAATATGGACCTCTGGATAACGTTTTCAGTAATTATCACCATATATTGAGGGTTTATTATTTCCCAGGCACTGTGCTAACTGTTATATATGCACAGGTTCCCAACAGCCTTGGGGAAGTAGATTTTATAACAGTTTCCACTTTTTACATGAAGACATAGGCCTAGGAACATTTTGAGACTGGCTTTTGCTCACATGGATGCTAAGGATTCCAGCAAGGGAGCCCTGTGCCACAACGTCGTGACACATCCCTGCATGCTGACCAGGCTGTCCGTTCTCAGACTCAGCCCAATCCCCACAGACAGCGAGCGGCCTTACCAGAGGGTGTCTTCACAGTCCAAGGAGTGTAGCTACTGGTGCTGGCCCAGGCCTTCCTGTGCTTGCTGCCTGTTTCAGAGTCCACCACCTCATCCTTCCTGGCTCCTCTCAGGTTGCCTGGCCTTTACCACTTCTCTCCCAACCCGGTGGTCCCCAGCTTGGATCAGGCATGCATGCACAGTGCACCCAGCTTTGTGAGCCGGTGTAAGAATGGTTGTGGATTTGGGAGCCATTCTTGAGTCCTGCAGAATGCCCCAGCTTCACTGCTTTCTTGGGGTCCATGGTACCATTCCTCAAAACTTAAAAATGTGTTAGGATCCATTACAGTTAGTACTCTCTGCTTGTCTCACGTTTTGCCAGTTAAGACCCCTTCAAGTTAGCTCGGTGTCCTATTTGTCACTCCCCATTAGTCTAGATAGCTTTCTTGCTTTTTGGCATAAGATGTAGCAGGCTCACCTTGCACCTTCTTTTTTTTAAAAGAAGCCCCCAAAAGTGTGCTTGTTGCCCTTGGAGTGTCAGTACGTCCAAGAAATATGTGATTGTGTTTTTAGGATTCTTCTGCCATTAATAGTGTAGTAGAAGTATGAGTAGCTGGCCAAGAAAACCTCTACCCAGTTTCCAGAATTGCTCAGGCTGTGTGTGGGCTGCTCCTCTGTCCTCATCCTGCACCTGTGGTCCACCTATTGAGCCCTGGTGATGGAGCAGTTGGGGAACATTCAGTTAAACAGAATTCCTCTTTTTGCAGACATAAAGACAGTATTTCAAAAGATACTTCCTATGAACTTGATTTGCTAGTGGTCCTTTCCTGCCCTTCCTTCCAAACTTGAACCTGCAGAGAAATAACTCTGTTGCAGAGACTCCAGTAAAAAGCTATTAACAGAATGGCTTCCACCTCATTGTGTATATTTTCAGAAATAATTACTGGCATTTTTTCAAAATTAAATTAATTATCTTAATGGAGTGCTTGCCTAAGTTTAAAGTTCACTCCATTTTAATGTTTATTCTCTTGAATGGTCCATCAAGGGAACAGAAAAAAAGGATTTTTATTTTGTATAGTGGTTGGAGAGAAGAGTGTTTTTTTTTTCTTCTTTCTTTTTTCTTTTTGTTTAAATAAGGCACGCAAAAATAGTAAAGGCCTAGGGAGCTCAGTGAGAATTTTTCTAAGATATGTTTCTTTCTTAGTAGGTCTTTATGTTATGGTTTCATAGAATGTATTTCAGTGTTTGACTGCTACTACAATATAGACTTTTTTGGCTTTTTTTTTTTCCCTTTCCTTGTAAAAGTCAACATTTTAACCTGTTTGTAATTAGAGTAGTGATCTATCTTAAATTATTTTAGTAATAAATCAGTGTGGAACTATATACTTTTCATACACACTTCCTTTCCTTTCATCTTTAAAAAACAAGAAGTTTTTTGTTTCTCAGTGTGACTGTAGGATAGAGGAGTAAACCTTCACAGGTTAATCACTCTGTAATTAACGCAGATGGGGCAGAGATTAGAGGACAGCATTAGTTATTGGGAAAAGAAGCAAGCTCCCCTGGGATTGTAGGGCCCACCAGTTGTGCTCTCAGCTCCTTGAATAATATCCGGAGAAACCTAACTCTTCTTGCAGGGAATCTGCTTTTGAATTTTCCTGTGTTGATGAGAAGACTTGATAGAGATTCTTTTTTATGTTGAATTCTTGAATGTTGTTTGAAATTTGATAAATATAAAGCCTTTTTTTTCAACTAAAGGAAGGGTGAAGTCCGGTTTAGCTGTTGGTGACCTAACTACTTTTATTTAAAGAAGATGGCTTCTTATATGTTTATTGACTATTCAGGAGCCATTATCAATTGTATCTGCCATTCTACTTATGGGGTAGTTTTTAAGGTGAAAATTATTAAAAATGACCACTTAATGCATAAAGTGGTCTGTTTTGTTGATGTAAACATTTTAAAACCTATTATAGCATTTCAGTGTATCTGTTTACATTTTATCGTATACCTTTTTGTGACTTAATCTCACTTTTATCTTACAGTTTTGTATTTTAAACACTTGATAAAAATTGTTCCTTTCTCAGGATACCCTGCTGAGAATGCTTTTTTTGTTTGATATTTTGTATGTATAATGGATGGCTTGTAAAATGGGTTTATGGTAGCCCCATCTCATTTTTCTTTCCTAAGTTCCTGGCGTATTCTGTTCAATAGTATGACTATAATTTATATGTTTCCATTCATAAGGTCTTTGAAAAGGTTTTATAATTTTGGTATAATTGAAAAATTAAAACCTCTTAATGCAATGTGTCATCTTGGATCAGAAAAATAACATTAGTGGAAAAACTTGGGAAATCCTAATAAGGTCTATGGTTTGATTAATAGTAATATACCAAGTCAGCTTTTAAATTTTGATAAATTATTTTGTTAAAGAAGATGTTAAAATTAGTGGAAGCCAGATAAAGGGTATATAGAAACTCTCTTCATGCATAGTGAAAATTTACTTTATTAAAGGCTTTAGGCTACATGACTATATGGCTATATAACTAAATAGTGGTAAGGTAGGTACCAGGGGTGCAAAGAGGTCTGAGGCTGGTCTCTTCTCACCAGGGTCCCATAATCTCATTGGCAAGTCAAAGTCTTTTTTATGCATAAAAAGATGAATTAATGCAGCTTATGCCAATGAATGATACAGGGAGTCCTGTAAGTTAGTAGACATGTTGGATGTTTAGAGAGGCCTTTGCAGAACAGGTGAAACATGACCTGAGCTGGGGTGGATGAGTATAACTCAGTAAGTAATGGAGAGGTTGTTCTAAGGGATGGGAGATGACTTGAATCGAAAAAAGATATTGCCAGCAGCGATGCAGGAGGGTTCACTGGAACCAAAGTGAGATGATGGAGACTTGCAGTAATTAATCAAAGTAAGGAAGGGTCGGACTAGTATGATAGCAGTAGAAACAAAAGGAATTATTCGGGAATTGACAGGACTAGGTGATTGTGGATATAAAGGAGCATAGAAGAAAAACAAATTGATGGTTGTTAACTAGAGCCAGCAGAAGTTATTTAAGGGATTTGTGTTCAACATTTTCTTTCTCAGGTGGTGCTGGACTACCAAGTAGAATTGTCTGGCAGGCAGTTAGACCAGGGTCCTAGAACATGGAAGAGGAGCAGGAGAGCAAAAGCTTTAGGACTCTTCCTTTTTAGTGAGCAGGAGAGGAATAAGCCAAGAAAGAAAATTTACTGTGAGCATTCAGATAGGTGAAGAGAGGCCCTGGGGATCACTGCAGTGTCTGAAGCAGAGGGAGGAGAATTTCAGCAGGGAGGGTGCTTGCTATGGCTGTAGAAATGTCAAAGAGAAAGAAAATTGTAAAATCCTGAAGTAGTTGCTGTATTGAGTAGTCATCAGTCTTACGAGAATCTGGCTAGGAATCCAGGTAACAGAGGGTTAACCTGGTTAAGAAGTAAGCATATGTGTGTGTGTATATATATACATATGTACTTATAGGAGGGGTTGTTGAGAAGTGAAGGCAGCAGATTTACACTAGTTTTTAAGAAATTTTGCTGTGCAAAGACAAGGATATATTTATAAGCCAGTAGCTGAAGAGGGCAGAAGAAGGTTATTTTAATTAAATTTAACAAACATTTATCAAGTGCCAATTATGTGCAAGGCACTGTATTAGGGACAGTGGAGGACACAAAAAGTGATCTTCCTTCCCGAAAAAGTGCTACTTCAAGTGGTTTTGGTGTTAGATAGGCCATTCATCTTAAACACGTTAGAGACACTGGTATGAAGCCTGCACACAGGAGGACAAAGTCAGGGACAGGACACCTGAAGAAGGGGAAAAGGATGGAGAATGGCCAGAACGATCAACAAAGAAGGAAAGGGAAGAGAATGCAGCCTCTGTGGGCAGGGAAGGGTCGCAGGGCTAGCGGGGAACAGGTCTCCTTCCTCTGAGAGGAGCAGCAGAGAGGGCGAAGAGGACAAGGTGGTATCAGAGTTCTTCTGAGGCAGAGGGAAGACGGTGAGAGTGCGAGGACTCTCACTGAATGGCATGTGCGAAACACTAGGGGCCTGTTTTCTGCTCCTGGAAAGTTTCTGGTCTGTTGGAAAAAGGAGGCTATTAGTGCTTACTTCCTGTCCTGTGAGAATAAAAGCCAAAGTCCTGGATCACTGAAGGTGTTGCTTTTGGTTGAGGTTTTTTATTTCCATGTCTAACGAGATAGACAAAAAATTTTGAAATTGTTCATATATTGTATGAATGTCTCAGTGACTACAGTCAGCTAGGGTTTATGTCAGAGCTCAGAGTCTAGGGATGGTGATAAGAGACACATATTCGCAAGCTCTTAATAAAAACATCTGCCAGTTGAACCCTGATCTGAGATAGAAAGTGTCTATGTGCCCAGCCGTACACATGAAGTATTAGGGGATTTAGAGGAGAAGGAGAATTGGAGCAATTTTCTGGTTTGTATCACTTGAGTAAGATTTGAAATAAATTTGCCATATATTTACCTAAATGCCTTGTTTTCTTCATAGGGGTTACTTTGCACACATTTAGTTGTGATTGGGTGCTCATACTTTTTGATCACACCTAAACAGCAGTACAGAAAATTATGAACATGATTTTGGCCACCCAAATGAAGAAAGGCATGATTCTGAACTGTCCAGTTAGATTGGGCTTTGGCAGGCCTTCAGGGTGGGTGTTGGGGGAATGTCTGACTGCTGTTCTGCTTTTCCATTTTATGTATGTAAACTTGGCTTAAAAGTGTTAGTACTTTATTTTATTGACCATAGTTTAGGTACATGTAGCCAGAAAAAATAGGTGTTGGTCAATTGGAGAAAAGAGTTAATTAGTGCTATACTTCGACTTTTATAGTCAGGCACAGGAAGGCATGTAGAGGGGAAAAGGAAGGAAATAAAAGTGATTTGGGGAGGATAAAAAAAATGTTCACTTTCTTCTTTGAAGTATTTTCTTTAAAAAAAAATTATTTCAAGATCTTTCTTACCAGTGAAGGTGGAGCAGAATATGCCACCCTACATAGGATTTCACAAAATAGCTTTCTAAAAACTGCTTGGAAAGAAAACTATGGAAATGATTACTTGGCTATCATGGGATAAACCTGAAAAGTGACTTATTTAAAGGCATTAATTAAAATGTGTCCCCTGCAAAATTTGGTCTGAGAATTTCTCAACACTTGTTCTCATAGGACATTGTTAAGTAGGGGGACTCATGTTGAAGGGATTCCTGTTGAAGGACATACTTAATATCCTCCTGTCACCTCCCCCTTCCCACCAGAAGAGGCAGGAAGGCCTGCCTGCAGCAGCTCCTGTAGCTGAGCTTGATGCGGCCTCTGCTGAGGTCAAGCACTCCCCTTGCAGCCTCTCGAGGGTTTCCTCCATGTGTTGCCAATGTGCTGGTAAAAATGACTTTAAACTCTTGTCAGCACAGTCACTGGTGCGTGCATCACAGCCCCACTCAGATAAACCTGTCACAACACAGAGGCGGCCACTGGAGAAGAGTACAAGGGCAGGCCTCTAGCTTTTCATTCGAGCATCACTAAACGTGCACAGAGTGCCCAATTATTTCAGCATTATTGAGCAAGCCTACAGGAGGACCCAAGCCCTGCTACATTAGATTTTCTTTAGTAATTTGCTCAAGTACCGCTGAGGACACTTAAAGAGCTTAAAACGGTGGCTGCAACCAGTTTCCTTTTCTGGGTTGTTAATTCAGGTTTTCTCTTTCAAATTAACTCTCACTGCATGCTGTGCAGTGGTTCTGGGAGAGCTGTTTAACACTAATTTTCTCAATTTTCAGCTTTTTTTTGTTCAACATAACTGCTTTAACAGTTAGTCACGTATATGTTTTGATTAGAGATGTATAGTAGTGAGGCATTATGTTTTGGAGCACAAAATACGTATGCTTTGTTAAGGAAGAAATCGGAATTTCAACCCTTAAAAGTTACTTAGATGATTTCACTGTTAAAAATTAAGTTATTTACATTGTATTGCAAACCCTCCAAATCTGAGTAAAAAACGTAGCTTTTCTCCATTATACATCTTCCTATCTTCCTTTTTTAAAAATGTACACAGAGGATAAATCTTTCCCTCTTGGGTGCTGGGTTTTGCATGATCTTTTTACGGCTCTTTTCTCTCTTTATTGGAGGGAAGCAGAGGTAGGGAACAAGTTCAATATCTTTGTCTCGTTTCTCACAGCAGCAACAACTCCAGGCCCAGCATTTATCACACGGACACGGTCTGCCAGTGCCTCTGACCCCACACCCTTCGGGGCTTCAGCCCCCTGCCATCCCACCCATTGGTAGCAGCGCTGGTCTTCTGGCCCTGTCCAGCGCCCTGGGAGGCCAGTCCCACCTTCCAATTAAAGATGAGAAGAAGCACCATGACAATGATCACCAAAGAGGTGAGTGATTCTCTCGAGATGTCAGTCTGATTTTAGGCTCTGGATTCCATTGTTTATTCTGTTCCAGGATTTAATTTCACCAGTGACTAAACAAAGGATTTCTGCTGGAAGGTAGATTAATAATTGGAAGCCTTCTTTCAGCAAATGACACCCTAGTGGTTGGCAAGAGTTAATGCACTCCCCTAAGGCAAAGGGGCCTGTTCTCAATTATTGCCTTTGATCCCCTGCTACCTCCTATATTCACCAAGTCTAAATCAGTAATGAAATCCCACAATGCTCTGTGTTTGAAATAGTGAGTGGCATTAATAGCTAATTTTGACTGAATCTATTTTGGGGAAAGACTTACTGATAAAGGCTCACTTGATAATTTGACAGAATCAATTATTATTTATAAATCAGAGAAGCTGTATAGTGCAATAAAAATCTTTCAGGTTAAGAAAACAATTTCAGTAGTTGTAGTAATTGAGGAGTGCAGCCCAAATTAATGAAATCTGTTGGTGTAACTACCTCTCTCACCCAGTCTGTTTAGAAGCATGAAATTAACTCATTTCTTCCTCTAAGAACCACACAAATGTTTATGCAAATAATTGATTTAAATGACAGTTGTGCTTCTTCTAGGTTAGTTTTTTCCCTTCACTAAAGTAGATGATAGCATGGAGAAATTTTGATGTGACTGTATGTTTGTGTGGAACTTGCTAATAAATTTTATTAGTTAATGGCAGAAAAGCAAATTACAAAGTCTCTCCCAGTATTCCTTTGTGGGAATTTACTTAGCACATGGGTGGGTCCTTAGGAGGGTGCGGTTATAATTAAAATCCGTATCTACTCCTGTTTCATGTCATTACCATGAATTATTATCTTGGGTAAATGATTTTTATTAAATAAACATTAATTTCTCATCTCTGATGTTGGAAACACTGTCATTTTTGTCATCCAGTTATCTTAATGCAATGGTGCAGAGCTGAGGCATGACTATAAACACTTTTTTACAAGTGGGAAAGTTGATAAGGGGTGTAAATAACATGAATATCCTGCTTTGGTTTCTGAAATTGAGTCAAAGGTAGACTGGTGCTTTGTGGATCTTGGTTGAGCAGTGTTAATTAACAGCAAAGCTGACATCTGTGCCATTTATTACTTAGCAGAGATCAATTTTGAAAATGTATGATTTTTTGTAAACTAACTGGTACTTTTCTTTTTTCTTTCTTTCTGTGTTGCTGCTGTTTGGCCTATAGACAGAGACTCCATCAAGGTAGGACTCAAATTCACAGAGGAAGGAAGGAATATCTTAAAAGGTCTCTAAATGATTTGAATAAATCTAGTAGTGGATTCCTTGAGATTTACAGGATGATTTGGTGGACTTTACTGAATTGTGGTTAACTGCAGTTTTTTATTATTTTCAGTTATGTGGTTGAGATTTTTTAAATACTGGTCCCATTTCTCAATCAGAATCAGAATTGTAGATGAAGATTGAATTATAACATTTGGCTTGAATTGCTCATTTTATTATATGTCTTACCATGTGAAAAAGAGTAACTGCTTTTCTTAGCCTTTGGCCATAAGATAAATAATAGTGAAAAGAAGTAAATAAATTGATTTATAAGGGATCACACATTAGTCTTACATTTGGGGAAATGATTTCATCCAAAAAACTATGAAAATACTTGTTTAAGAGCATTTTTCTTCATGAAAAAGAATTTTTAAAACATCTTGGTTTTCAGTACATAGCATGTTTTTCTCCTTAGGGTTTGCATCTATCTTATTTTCCTTCTGCATCCCTGTATAGACAACTTGTAGGGAAAGAGAAGTGTTTAAGAACCTAATGATTTGGGTATGCTTGTGCAACACCAGAATAGGATGTGCTAAGGATACCTGGATTTATACAGTAAGTGAACAGAAAAACAGGTTTCTATAGCAGGAAATGAGAAAAATACCGAAACTGACACTTTTGAGCCAGGTGCAATGTAAATATGCCACGCTATCAGGCATAATTGTATTGTATTTTGTATAGATTAGAAGACAGAGACAGTTCCCAAGCATAGGCCAAAGCACAGATGCTGTCAATTCTTTTTCTTGTATTTTAACAACAATTGAATATTGTGGGGCATTAACAGTTAAATCTCTTATAATTTTTAGTGACGTTAAGTGTATGGAGACCGAAATCTTGCCCTGAAACCACCTGTACTGTCACTTCGAATGCCTCTTTTCTCCTTGTCCTTTTACAGTAAGAGAGGTAGAGCTTTTGCCAAAGCCCTTAAATAATAAAAAATAAAAATTAAGTCTGTTTTACCCTTCAAGAATCTTTGTAATTTGAGAGGACATCTGCACACGCATAGAAATGTAAACATTTACAAGTGGAACTGCACGCAGAGAATTATTTAATTATGCATTTATAGTTGTGTATTTTGTTATATAATATGCATATCAGTACCTAGATTAAAAAGCATTCTTAATCAGTGTAGTAAGGGTTCAACATATGTGTGCTTAGGAAGTAGTAAGTAAATGCATTGACCGGGATTAGCTGATAGCAGCCCTTGGAAAGCCTGTCTAGTTATTCTAAGGCCAATAATATAAACATCCCCTGCCTTCTTATAAATACATACCTTTAGGCAGGCCAGTGAACTAAACAAAAGCCTCCTCTCATACCCTACTCCCAGAAGACTATGAAAATATTTATACTCCAGTGCACACTTTTCTGTCAATTACATTTTATATTCCCTCACTCCCGCATAGGGTGTATTTTGAAATCATCTATAATCATTTAGGATGAGTCTGGGAGACAGTGTCTGTATAGCTAGAAGCCAGGGGGGAAACAAAAAGGAAATAGAGGCGAATGATTTTTGCCTTGATTTACTATGGAATAGTAGCAATAAGTAAATGTTTTTGTTGGGTGCCATTCTCAAATTTGAAGTTGTTTTGTGTATGGTTTGGGGCTGTCCTATGGCTGTGCAAGGTGAAATAGTTTGCTAATTTTTGTCAGTGTGTTCTGAGCTGTTCAGAGAAGCAGTTAGTTGCTTGTTCCATCGATCGTCCTCATCCTCCCTTAAGTGGTTCCTGGTTAAGAGTGGCTTTTCATGATTGTCTGCTGTGTGACTCGAGATGGTTTTTATCAGCCGGAGCGTGCCAGTTGCCTGCAGCTGGAGTCAGGCTTGTATGAAATAATTTATTCATGCAGGATAATGCTCCTTAACATTTAACAGGTAATGAACGTGACATAAATTTCCTCCTTGCTTTTAATTTTTCCCTTTCCTCTTCTAATGTGCAAACAGACAGCTCTGGTACTCTAAATAATAAGTAATTTTTGGCCACCTGTCAAAAGGAAATTTCAATACAAATTTAAATTAATGGTGCCTGAAATTTTTTATAGCTCCTCTAAAAGCCTCTAATGTGCAGAAAATTCTGAATCTGCTGGTAGTAATTAGTGTTGCATGTAATGAGGATGTGGGCAATGTTATACAGCCCCAGTGTAACATTTTGATATGGTAGCAAAATTTTGATTTATACAAGGTTGTGGATGGGTTTAATTGTGAGAGACACTTTAAAATGTTTTCTTGATGTTACAGATTATTAAACAGGGCAGATTTCAGAAGAGCTCATAAAGTATGATTTAAATTTACTGTAAAGATTCAGATAATGAAGGTGCTTTACCTTTAGGTGTCAAGTAAAATCAAAGAAATTCACTTGTCACAGTGTTGAAACCTCTTCTCCCTTTTCCTTTCTCTTCGTGGAAGTTCTGTGGCTACTGAACCACATGCTATTGGCTTTATTGATCTTGTTTTCTATAGCTCCAGTAGCCAAGTTCATGCTTAAGCCTGCTATTTGCAGACCTGTATCTGAAGTTCTTCAACAAGGGTGGAGAAGATAAATATGGACCTAAAGGAGGGAAGCACTGGAGGAGCCCAAGAATCAATTAATTTGGTGATGAAAACCCAAGCAGTGTGTGGTGCAGGGCTGTTGTTGTAAAGGGTCAGAGCACTTTTTTGTCACTTGCCTGTCCAGTCCCTCCAAGTGCCCAACAGTGAACCGTGGATTTGGATACTGTAAAAATAACAAGAAACACAGGTCACCCAAGAGGCCCTCGTATACTTCCTACTTTTCTTTACTGAGTGGGGCTTTCTCACCCTCTTCTGGAGTGTTTAGAACCATTACTCTCATCCCTTGAAAAGACATGAGTGAAACCAGGTGATGGAAGCTTCTACTGCCCATCCCACCTGATGGCACTTGAGGACTGAGCACTAAAAGTCGACAGTGCTCAAAGTGACAGAGCATACATTCCAGGTGCTGCCAGGAGCTTGCCAGGTTCTGGAGGTACTAGTTCATGAAAGGGGATTTTTAGGTTCCTTACATCCTTGAGTTTCCACCTGAGTAACTGAGGTGAGGGTAATGACTTAGATCAGTGAAGGCCCAGTTGCCTACAAATCACTAGGAATCTGAGCTTGAGACATTAGCCTTACTACCCACCAAAGTATCACAATTCTGATACCTTCTAGCAAAAAACAGGCAACCATATCAAGACCAGCTTGCATGTAAATAGCAAAATACAGTATCACCAACTATTCATTAGTGCCATGGCCACTCCCAAAGTGATATTGTACTTACTTTATTACATCATAAGTCCTTTGTGTGTATATTATGTCTGTTTTTTATCCTGAATTCAATACTCTCCTCAACTCAGGCCTGTGAGAGAATTGCCATTTTTTATTTTAAAATAAAAGCATAAGTACATTTTTTCCCTCCAGGTGATGGTGTTTATATTTTTTATTATTTCATTTGATTGTCTTCCCCAAGCTGTTATATATGCATAATCAAAGAGTATCATTTTTAGTTTCTTGTACATTGCCAAATTCATCTCCAGAAACACTGCACCATTTAAAAATGCCAAATGCAGTACCTGCGTATGTTTGCACACAATCCTCCAATATTGAACTTCACAGTTTTTATTATATTTGGTAGTATAATAAGTATGGATGATGTATTTTATTATCTTTAAAAAATTTACATGTACTTAATTTTTCAAGCTAACTGCTATTCTGTGGGTGTTCATATGATGTTTCCCCCCCTTTCCTGTATGAATTCTTTGTTTTTGTTTAAATAAGGGTTTCATAGTGATCCAACATGAGCTGTATCTAAGGCAATGCCTGTTCATTCTGCCCTGTATTTTGGTATTTGTAGATGACTGAAACATCATACGTTGCTTTTCTTCTTCTCTCTCCACTTAGTCTCTGTTGGCAATAAAAGTTTATCAATGGGGAATTAGACTAAGGCTGTTTGTGTTCAAATTGAAGTGTATGATTCAGGCCAAGAAAGCACTTATGCTTCATTAGTTGGGTGCTACAGGTAGAAGTGGGTTTTTAGCCTGAATTAACAGAATGATTATTTCTGTTTGCCACTTGCCTTTTTGTACATCAAGACTTAATGGTCAACGTTCTACACCAGGATCTGGAATAGATTTGTGTGACTTGGTGTTCTCTTCTTCCTCTGCTTGTTTTCCTGCCTTAAAGGAATATCAGTCTGAAAAGGGTGTGCCTTAATATGTTTAAACCCTTGGCATGTCCTATGAGGGAGAAAGCTGTGAAGAAAGCACTTGAGGAGGAAAGGGGAACAGTGGAAGAGGGGATAACCATATGGCCCAGGCGGTTTGGTTTTCAACACTCCCTTCTCCCCGTACACCTGGTTAAGATAGGAATGTTTGTAATTTTACCCTTTTGGAGAAAGCTTGGTGGGATTAATTTTCATTACTGTAGACTTTAGAAGGACACATTATAAAAAGACTAAGGCTTAAAGTAATAGAAGGCTACATTAAAAAGTGGAATAGATGAAATCTATAAAACACTAAGGAGAGAGGGTAGAAGCAAAAAAACCCCAAAGCGCCATCACCAAACTAAACTGTAGAGGGTTTGCATTATCTTCTGTTTTCCCCTCAGACATTAGGAGTCTGAGAAAAGATAATTGAGGGCTGTAACTTGGACACTCCAGCTTATCCACTCAACCTAGTGAAAAATAAGGTGGGTCCCTAGTTACCCACTCAACCCCACTGATCTCTGAGCCATCTCCCCTGCTGCACAGACGGCTCATAGTTCACATTTCAACTGAGAAGGTAGGCGGTGTATGTGTGTCCTCATTTCACACGTGAGGAAAGGTTTAGAGGGTGTTAAAGGCCTGTCCAAGGTCATGTAGCCAGTGCTGTCCTCATAGGAAAGCTTTTTGGATGAATCAGTCTCATTCTTTATTATTAAAAAATTGAAACATACTCAGAAGTAGAAATAATAGTGCAAAGATCCTCCATGTACTTAACATCGAGGTGTAAGAGCTATCAGTTTTTAGCCACATTTTTATCTATTCCTTTATTTCTTTGCTAAAGTATTGCAAGCAAATCTCATATAGCATACATTTTATCCATATGTACAATATATAAATGTAAACTAAATGAATATGTAAAAAGAACACATTTCTCTAAATAATAGACCTCTTTTGGTAACCAAAATGCCTTTAACGACTTAATAAAAATAATTCTTTGATAGCCTCTGATATCCAGCATATAAACAGACTTCTTTAACTGTTTCCAGTAATTAGTTTCCTTGAAATGGAATTGAAATAGGATCCATTCCATTTTGTTGTATCTCCCAGGTCTCTCTTAATGTAAGTGTTTCTCTCACCTTAAAAATTTTTCCTATGCCATTGTAGAACCTGGGCCAGCCTTCCTTTTATAGAATGGCCCACATTCTAGATGTCTCTGTGTGCTTCCTTGTTTCTGCTGAATCACACCAGGAAAATTCTTTTTCTTAGAATGGCTAGAAGAATGAATTCTAGGTTAAGTTTGCACATACACATTGGTGATGAACAACTGAATGAAGTTTACCAGTAATCAAGGGAGTAAAATATCTAGAAATGTATACTGATCATCGGTAAATATGATTCTATTTCTATCCTTTAACTTCCAAACACAGACTATGATGTATTAGAAACCCCACTCCAGTTTCTAAACATAAATACTGCCAAAGCTAGGCCTTTAAGAATACATTTTTAAGTAGGATTTTTTAAATGTATTAAAAGCATCTATTTCCTTAAGGGTAATGTCCTGAATGCCTCAAACTCCAACAGTGTAAAGTTCTCTCCCACTAAATTTTTAGCTCCTGAGGGTAAGAATCTTAATCTTTTTTGTGTAACTGTACAGGAGGACATATTAAGAATTATAATAGAATTAAGAAAATCCTATCTCTGCTAGGTAGCTCCTCTCTCACTCTAGAGAAGCCGTGTGTCAGTGGACAAGTCACTCTGACTTCCCTGACGCTCAGAGCTGCTACTCTTGCTATGCTTTCAGGCATTGAGAGTGTCGATGTTTTCTTATGTTACTCAATCCTAGAAGTGAATTTTACAATAAAAATCTTGTACCATGGGTATGTTTCAGCAATAAAGTTGGCCATACCATTAGCCAAATAAACACAGCGGCAGTTTTATTTCATTTTGTGGGTTGGGTGATAGGAGAATGTTTTAAGATATGTCTCTCAGGCATTTAATGTGTGACTCTTTCAGTTTTCCAAAATAAGATGGTAATTTGAAATGAAATATGTCAGCATTACTGTTGTTTTTCAGTTCTTTATAGAGGTATTTATTTCTACCATGTGGAACAATCGGGAACTTTTGTTCTATGGGTTTATGATGCAGTAAGTTGTTCAGTATTAATTGCTATCTGCCTCTAGGCATGTAAACTGTGTGAAACGTAACAGGTGCCCTAATTCCAGAAAATATGTTGTAATTGTTTGTTTGTCAAACATGAATATCTTGGGGGCATAGCTGGTCCTCAGGTGGTGAGCATGAATGGATTAACGACAATGTGACTCCGGGAGGCTTCTGGTTAGCTGCCCCCTCCCCCACCGATCACCCAGGCAAAGCAAATATTAATTAACAGGGTGGGTTGGTTGTGGGGGGTCTGCCTTCCCTAGCTGATTTTTGGCAAGGGTGGTATAATTCTTTTCCTTCATAAACCAACTCTCTTAGTTACTAGACAGACATTTCATTCTGATGTTTAACAGCTCTTATTATCTTAATTAGAATGCATATCATCTCTTGGAAAAATATTATACCATAAAGTTATTATCTAACATATTTTTTTAAATTTTAGAGATGCCCAAGGTTTATTTAAATGTTACAACTGGCACCTGAATTTCAAACGCAGTTGTTTCTCAAAACGTAGATCATTCTTGCAAAAGAATTACAAAAAATTGCTCCCCATCTTTTTTGCATTCTTAACAGTAGCACTCACCACTGACTCACGATGGCAAAATTACAAATTCACCCAGGGAGGAGCTTCATACTCCTTCACTAATCGTTTCTGCTGGTTATCATTTCACTTACTTCTCTCCAACTTCTGTATTTTGTTCAAAACAGTTTGAAGTAATTTGGGTTACAAATTATCAAATACAGGTTAAGAGCTCTCTGCACCTGGGTGGGGGGGCACAACTAACAAGGTCGTAATTTCAGATGTGTAGAAGAGTCATACCTAATTATTACCATGGCAGAAGCTTTGGGATGGGATTAAACAGAATTCAGACTCCCTGAAAGAGAACCGGAAAGAAAGTTTGTTGAGAGCTACTGAGTAATACTTTCTGCAAGAGTTTTGGATTCTTTTAAATAAGCTTGCTATTAAGTGAAACTAACAAAGTCATATTTCAAGATTAAATGATGTTGCTTACATTAGGCAAATCAAAACTAAATTTTAGGGTTGAATACTTAGTTGTTTTACTTTGAATCCAAGAACTGAACAAAGTAATACTACTTTAACTTAATCAGACTCATTATTCAGAACCAACCCACTTATTTCTGTAGGTAATAAATCTTAACTGCTTTAAAAAACATTTTGAGCTTCAGACAGTAGTATTGCAACTTAGATTCCTATTTACTTGTGATGACTTCAGGGATGCATCTAGTAGAGTTGGGGAAGTAACACATATGCATGCAAGCAGCCCCCTGGGTTGCAGTCTACCTTCCCCCTTCCTACTGCTTACTCTCCCACCCTCTCTCCAACCACTCAGTGTTCAGGAGGAGCTTGCGCTTTCCTGCCCCACCGCCCTCCCCTTACAGCAAGTGACCCTCAGGGAGTAAGGTGGGAGTGAAAATGTCCTGCTTATTCTTGTTGTAGGTGTGCTTTCTGAGGTACAGCGGTAGGCTGAGCTGGAGGGATTCTTCATCATGGAAGTGGACTCATTATTAAACTGTCCCACATGCTGAGGATTCTTGAATATTTTTTTCAAAGTTGGTACTTCTCAAGATGCTGAGCTCAAATTTAAGGGCAAGAGGTAAGCAGGTTTGTGATGCCACCCAATGAGGGAAGCCGTAGGTGACAGAATAACACCTCCTTTTTATTTATTCTTCCTCATGGTCATTTTAATTATACTAAAAATTTTTGAGTATTCTATTCATTAATTTTTCTTTAAGCTTCTGTTTTTTTGAGCGACATTTGGCCTTTTGAACAACAAAATAAAATTGGAAATGCTAATGTTTTGAGCCAACTAAAGGAGGAAAAATAAAAATGTCACCATGGTAACAAAGCTGCTTTCTAGATGGTTTCCTAAGATATGCCTGAACTAGAAGCAGATGTCTGATTTGAGAATCTTGCCTCCTTCAATGTAAACAAATAACTTCTGGGCAGGTGTTGGAAATAATATGGAAATCCTATTAAGGGGCCCCGGGTTCCTGTCAGTCAGGAAGCCTGTGCCACAAAAGGGCTGGTTGTCACATAAAGGAGCAGAGTAAATTCTCATTAGGCTTGAGCTTTTCCCAGGAAATGATTGTCTCGGTGTGTTCTTTCTACTGTGAATCTGAATGTAAGCTGTTGCTTCTATTGATCTATTCACTGGCTTTAGTTTTCTCCTCTTCATTCCAGATCCTCCTTTGCCACAGCAGCCTGTGTTCGCCCCCCTTTCCCCTCTGCTTTCTTTTAGATTAACACTTGATCTGTGCTATTGCTCTGAGAGTTGTGACGTTTGTGACTTTAACCTCCTGCCCTTCGTGGGGGAGGGGGAGGCAGTCTTCAGCCCTGGGTCTGTTGGACAAAGAACCAGGCTGATTAGGCATAGTGCTGGGGGCTGTTGGGAACCCACCGCTGAGTGACAGTAGCTGTCCTGAGTGCGGTTCTGTGTATATTTACTTGGAGTTACATTTTTATGAAATAAGCAGTAACTAAAAAGCATGAAAGGACAGCATTCTATGAACTTTTAAAAACCTGTAGTGTTGTCTGGTAGGCTTCTGAAACTATGCTTCTGTGGTAGCCAGTAGCCAGCCATATGAAGCTATTTAAATTTAAATTAGTTAAAGTGAAATAAAAATTTAAAACCTAGTGTCTCTATGGCACTAACCACATTTCAAGTGCTCAATAGTCATGTGTGGCTGTTATAATTGGCATGCCAGTGCAGGCATGAAACACTGCCCATCACAGAATGTCCTGTGGGGTAGGGAGAGACTTTGGCCTGATGAGGCTTGCTGGTTCTGCTGTTCCATCTGGTTAAAACTGACTCTTGATAGTCAAAGGCAAGCGTTCTCCTCATGTAGAAAGTACAGCGCATGTGTGTATTTTGAATTTGTAGCTTCTATACTGCTCTGAAATAGCTAATATGGTCAGCTGCACTAATATAGTAATCTTTAATGGTTGTAGGTCTTTTTCTTTTCCTGGTGGAATTGGTTGAGCAGCTTAACATGGATCTTTACAAAAGGGACCCCCAGGAGATGAATTTTAATGTTACTAGGTAGAAAGTTGAGGCACTTTGATGGCGGGAGTGGTGGTAGGGGGGTTTGAAGGGTCTGCATATAACGATGCCTCTTTATAATACTCAGAAGGTTAAACGTGGATAAGCACAAAACAAGGCTTCAGAAAAGCCACACTATTATTATGCAGCATTTCTTGGACTATAGTCCCTGAGACGCACTTCATAAAGCCAATAAAGCACGCACTGGTGGTCTCCCGTTGCCCTAGCAACGGACCATGGGGCACAGTGTATGTGAAATGCATGAACATCTGTGAATTAATCTTTCTTAGTTTGTTCTTTTCTTGGCACTGATTGGGCCACCAGGGCTTGTGCCTGTGACAATGTGTGTGGAAGGGGAATCGGAGCCTTCCCCAGGGCCTTGCCCTGAAGTGGATGGTGGAATGGCAAGGGAGGCAAGATTGATCCCGGGGGTGCATTCAGCATGCAGGGATTTGGCCTGGCAGCGCTCTCACTGGGAAGTTATTAGCTTACTTTCTGGTGCATGGGGAAATGAATAAAAATTTTTCTAGTGAATCTGGGCATTATTGGGGTTATGGGGCAGCCCTGAAAAAAAATCTTTAGCGAAAATTGCAATGATCACTTGTATTTATACCACAGTGATCAAGATTTGAAAGATCTCTGAGTTATTCCACACCCTGTCCCAGCCCCAGGCCCACCTTACCCCAGGGATTATAACCAAACAGTGTTGGGCTAGTCAGGACAAGACTCCTGAATTGGATGCTTAGGCTGGAATCTGTTTTGATTGTAAAATCGGGTAGTAACCAAGGCTGACCTTATTTAGAGAAATTTTAAACTAAGCTGGTGACATTTTTGCCCTTGGGAAAATAGAGCAAAGTGTGACTGCACAGAGAAGCATCCAGGAACAATACTTTTGGTTAGATATTTGTACCCCCACTCCCAAAGGGATTGCCTTCAGTTCTTCCCCTCCCCCCACTACACTGTTTTCAAACTGGTACCCCTCCTGCAGGCTGTACCCCACTCCACAGCCTGTGTTCAGTTCTTCTGTCAGTGCCAGAAGCTCACTTGTAAACTCTTTCGCTCACTCTTGTCATGTTCAATTTCCTTCTCTTTCTTTCCTTTTTTCTCCCTCTGCCCTTTTTCTTCTCTCCTTCCATTCTTCCTTATGGGTTGACCCTCTTTCCTTCCTGGGGACAAATGAAAGAAGAATATTATACATGAAATGTCTCATGCTGATTATAGTCTGTGGGTTTAATATGTAGGATGAGAAATTTCTTCAATAAATGTATTAAGACAAAAGTCTGTGCTACCTGCTCGTCATCTGGTTTGCTTATCATTACTATTGAGGGCCACTTAAGTAGGAAGAACTGCTTGGCAATTTGTATGTTTTCCTGTGAATGTTGAAAAGGCATAGCTGTACCTCTAGCTGCAAGATTTTCCTGATTTTCTGTTCAACTACTAACCAAAAATTAATGGTCCCTGGCTTTGAAACCTGTTGGTGTTGATAGATGAACTTGAGAATTAAGCAATTCAGTGTAAATAAAATATTTATAGTTTGTCTGTAGATATTGATTTGGCGGTGGCTAGCTGGAGGGCATATTGATCTGCATCTCGTTGTTGGGGGTGCAAAGATCAGATACAGTCCGTTACTTCAAATCATTTTCCTATTTTAGTATTGAACTGAGATACGCTATCTTCTGAATAGAATAAAATACATTAATGGATTGTTCCTCTTTATTTCTCTGAGCCTCTGTTTAGTCTTGAATTCTTTAAAATGTGCATATAAAACTAGTTTATGATGATTGGAGGACTCTCTTCTGAAGGCCAGCTTCCCAGGAAGCTGCTAGGGCAGATGTGCAAATATATGCAAACATGGAACCTTTACCAAACACTGCTGGCGATGCCAGTGGCAACATTCTGTAGACTCCCAATCTTGATGGTGCCTTTTACTCATGCTCAGATACTGTTCCGTAGGAATCCGCAGAACAATTGGACTGTAGGGCTAAAATATCATCGAACTTGTGGGTGTTGGAACCCTTTCTGGTGTTTTCTCTGATTCAAAAAAAAAAAGTGTTTCCTGTTGCTCTTCTCAGTAAGTAGCCTCATTTCAGTTCAGATAAAATTTTCTTCTTTTAAAAATCTTTTTTAAAGTTACCAACTTCCTAGTTGTTATTTATAGCCAGCCTCAGAAATACAGTAGTTACAGGGTTTATTAGAGACCTTTAGAAGAACTAGAATTCTCAAATTGAATTTTTCATGTCCTGGACTACTATTTCTTTTTTGAAAGCACAATTCTTCATGCCGAAAGCTAAAAATTCTTAGACTCTGGAGGTAAGAAGTGAAAGTTCCACAGTAAAGTAATAAATGGCAGTGAGTAAGCTAGCTATAGTGAGGAGAGGAAGTGAGTTTGAATCTCTGCTGTTTACTTCATCTGCTTTTGACAAGTGTTTAAAAGCAGTAATGTCATAATCTGGATGTTGAAGGTTGCAAAAGGAAAGAGAGCACAAATAATCTAGAAGGGAAGAGGTCTCCAGCATTCCGATATTGTATCCTTACTGTATGTACTAACCCAGCAAATAGCAGTAATCCTTGATTTTTATTTTTAACTTTTCAACTCTTAGTGTGTTTTAAAGTATGTGTTTATAGAAATGAAATCAGTACTTAAATTCTTGTTGTGGGTATATGGATCTATAAAAACAAAAGGTACTGACGGGAAAAGATTCTCACATAGTTTTCTTCTACACAGTATTCAGTTTGTGATGGTACGAGCAGTCTCAAAAGATAGGGTTCCCAAAACTGTATGTAATACCTTCCTGTTGGGCCTATCCCTAACATTTGTGGGGCTTGGGAAAGGGGACAAGTGGAGGCCCTCATACCATATGTCTAAATATTTAAAAGTTACAAATCCAGTTAGTTAACATACCTTCATGATTATCTGAAAGGCCAGGTTTTTACACCACATGGGCCCTCGCATGTTTTCATGTAGATGCCCCAGCTTTCACTTCAGAGCTTCTTTGCACCCCAATTTCTGCCCTCAGGTCTAGTTGTGCCCAGACCAATAGCTTAGTCTACCCCTGGGAGGCTCCAGAAAGAAGACTGAGTACACCCTGAATGCGGCCTTTGAGCTGGCACTTTCCGGGTCCTGGTGCCCAGTTCCTGGTCTAGAGGGGGCGGGCAGAGAGTGTGTGTGGCCTGTTCCCTTGATCCGGAGATGGGGCTCAGCTGGGTCAGGGCCCAGAACCCTGGTCAGGGGCCTCTTTTGCGAAGCCCTTTAGTTTGTGTATGATTTCAGCAGCCATATATTTAAGAGGAGAGAAAGAAAAGTGGGTGTTTGGAACTATTACATCTCAAAATAATTCTGTTAAATAAACATCAGTGTTTTTATCAAAATGAGGCCAGGGAGTTGATGTTCAAAAATATGATCCTTAGGAACAGGTACTTTAAAACTATGCTTTGTAGCTTGTTGATACATGTCTAAATATTCTTTAAAAATACTCCATTAAAAATCATAAGTGCATATTGTACCTGTTGGCTGTGCTTGTGAAAGGCAGAGTTGGGGGGACACTTTTAAAACTGAACATAAAATCGTGGGGTGCCATCCTCGGGTGTTGCCCTGAGGGCTGTAAAAGTGGCTCTTGGCTGGGCCTCTCCCCAGTCTGGGCCCAGGGACAGCTTGGGCCTGTAGGGACAGTGCCAGGCAAGGTTAGACCCAGAAGGATTAGTTGTAAACTCTGGGTTTCTTAGTCTGGAGAGTATCACTGGGAACTAACTCGGGTCATGATTTCTGTTTTCATCCGCTTTTTCTCCTTGCATGTGCTTCCCCAGTTGGACAGCTGGAAGTGCCGCAGAAATATTTGAAGAGCCCTGTTTAGTAGTTTACATGGAAAGATGTTGAATAATTCACATAACAAATGATTAGACAAGCACTTGTCCATCTGACTGAATTATTCTACATGTTTGCTGAAGCAGCGTAGGAGGAGCACAGCATTTCCTCCTCCAGAGGGTAGACAGTGGCCGTATTGACCCATCTAGTTATTGGGTTTCAGCCTTTTGTTGACATTGTTGTAAATGAAAGCAGCCTAGACAAGCTTGGAGCAGCTGGGCTGGATAATTGTGAAGGACTCATGCTTGTTGCTGTTACCCCAGTGTTTGCAGTTGGTTGTTTGCTTTGACTTTTGTTGAACTGTTGACAAAAGCATTAGATACAAATGGGAACAAATAAAGTGGTGAGATGCCAGGAGGGCTTGGCAGGAGTAGTGGTTTTCATTCTGACTTAAATGGGGGATGTTGAACTTATCTAGATGGGAAATGGAAGGTGTATTGTGTGTGAGCACGTGTGTGTGCGTGTGTGCATAGAGCTGTTTTCTTTTCAGATACCAAACTGGAAAATCATTGCTATTTATGCCCACAGAGGTGAGGGAATTAAGGAGGCCACCATGTCTTATGACCTTAAAAAAAGCCACCCTATAGTTTATGACCTCCAGGTATGTGGCTGGCCAGGAACGCTGTAACAGAAACAGTCTGTTTCTGGGTTTTCCCATCCTCAACTTAAAACAAATTTTTTTTAACAATAAAAGTATTTTGGATGGAGGAGAAAACAGACATGACATTGAAGTAGGGAGGAATAAGAAAAACAGTATACGCTAAAATCGTATAGCTAGCAAAATAGAAGTCATTTACTGGAACGCTTTTAATTTGGTTTAAACAAAATACTCCTTTGTATATTCAAATGGGGAGTAGCTCAGCTGTTGTGAAGCCAGAAAATTAATAGTAATTTTAGTGAAATAGCAAAAGCATGTCAACAACATAGCTGCAGATGATAATGCTGGCATTTTATTCATGAGGAATTATCAATGCAGGTTACTGGACAACATAGTGTGACTGAAAATGATTGAGTGTTGGGGAAGCCGCTGTCCTTCTGCTCGATGATTTCATTTTGCATTTAGTCTTCCTCAGGTTTCATTTGTGCATGTATTTTCCCTAGTACAAACCAAAATATAAAGTCCTCTTGGCTGAGGATTGTATGCATATTTCTGCCCTTAAAATGTCTTGAAGGGAAAGTTCCCTTTGAGTATTGACTCAAAAGCTGGGGAGTGTGTTTCCAGTACACAGATGGTCAGGGAGATGGGTAGGCAGCAAGAGAAAGGTCCCTGAAGAATTCCTCTAACTAGGTCTGTGGGAGTTGTCTAAACACACTTCCCTCCCCAGCAAACCCTCCCTTCCCAGTGACCACAAGGCAGTCTGTGGGTAACTGTCACAGAATTCCCCTTCCCTGGCAAACAAAGGATTTGGAATATGTAGTGTGGCCAGAAAAATGTTTACGAACCATGGACAAGGATAGACAGAAACTCTATTTAGGAAGTTAAAATGCTCTCTGAGATAGTGATGCGACAGTTGAAAAGTTTCCTGAAAATGTATTTGAATGGTCAGAACAATGAAGCCGTGCCTTTGCGTGTGGTCTCCAGTTTTGATGCACAGTCCTCTGGGCGCCAGCAGGAAGACCTCCTTGTCGGGACCGCTTCACCCAGGGTGGGGCAAGGAGGCAGCTGGTGCTTTCCCTTCTATGTTCTGTGCTCCATCTTCTGTTGGATTCCCCGGCCCTGCTAGTGACAGAAAGAATGGGTTGTACCTTTGTGTACATGTTCTTTGGCTCCAATATCTCATCTGACCAAATTTTAAGGACTTACAATGGGGAAGGATTGGAATTTGCTGAGTTTATGTTAAATGTGTAATGTTAGATTGTTTAATTGTTGCAGGATCTCTAGTCCTAGAGACTAGTAATCAGTTGGGAGGTGGGGGGTGACTTAATCGGTAAACAGAAATGGAGGTGTGCATTGTATGGCTGTGCCCTGCAGTTTACTAAAAAGAATGAGAAATGAATGCTCCCCAGGCTTCAACACAGAGGTGATATTTTGCTTTATTCAGTACTAGGTGATCAAGTGTAAGAACCTAGACTGGAAGTTCATAAGGAAGAAATCCCTGGAAGGGACTGACTTGAGTGAGGGTAGATGCATCTATGTAACTGAGCACTTGATATTCCTGCAGAGGTTCGCTCTCAAGGGAGGAGGAGGGGAAAAAGAAAACATGCAAATTAGAAAATGTGAAAAGATAACAAAGCAAAAAGTTGATGATTGTTAACGAGCTAGAAGAAGAAAAGGAAGAGAGCAAGACTCCACAGACTAGGCTTGACTCAGCATGACTCCAACATTATGAGATTCCCTGGGCAAACACCCAGTGAAAGGAGTGAGTTCAAGAGAAACTGACTTAGGCCAAGTCAAAAAGATTGGTTCACTGCAGCCTTAGGCGGTGGCCAGGGCCACAGGGGTAAGCACTTTTTGGAAGAGGCCTGTTTTACTGACACTTCGGCCTCAGTCTTCCCTCCTCCTCCTTTCCCACTACTCTAGCAGGTATTCGTGTTTGCTGTGCTCTTAACGCTAAAATAACACCCTTGTAAAGGGTGACTCAAGGAGGCTCTTTGTACACTGTTTGAACCACATTACTTCATGTTGGGAAGCTGGTATGTGTTGGGGCCTGTCCACATCTGTGCGTGGGACAGGCTGTGAACCCTGACCAGCCTGAAGGTGAGAGGCCGTATGGGGATATACTGGTTAGAAACTCCAGCTCCAGGGTCAGGTGGCCGGGGTTCAGTCCCTGCTTTCTGCCGTTTGCCAACCTTGTGGTTTTTCAAGCTACTTCTTTCATGTTCTTCTGAATGTAATGGGGATAAATGGTAAAGGTAAATTTTCAAAGGTGCCTGACACTCACTAGGTGCTCAGTGAATCCTACTCTCACTGGTTTTTAGTGCAGGATGGAGCATTTGAAAAGAACTTCGTTCCCTTTATTCTTTGGGGGTTGAATATTTTAATTGCATTCCAAAGTAAACATCAGACTGACAGCAGAAAGCAGCAAACTCGAAATGTGCCAGGCTGCAGGGGAAATTATTCTGGGATTAAAATTTTGCTGCAAAAAAATCTACAAAATGGATCTTGTACGTGCAGATGGTTGAGAATTAACTTTAGCTGATCTGAGCACATATTTAATTCCAAAGGGGATTTCGTATGTCAGGATAGTTCAGCCTTAGCTGAGAACATGACTTTTATGTATTTTACAGCAAAAACCACTTGCCACTCATAATAGATGAAATTGGAGACCAAACAGGGAGAACCTTGTGGGTCCCTGTCAGTCGAATGCCTGGTTTTAAAAAAAGACCTGCCTCTGCTGTACTGGTATGGTGCTGCTTCTGGGCAGAGAAGCTACTGACTAGCCTTCCAGCACTGGAGGAAGGGCCTGAGGACTGCGCCCTCACAGTTTACCTTGCCTTTTTCAGAGAGCCTCTTTTATTTTCACATCAGATTATCTGTAAAATGGACTTCTCCCCATAGTGTTGTAAACCGTAACAATCTCGGCCTTCCTCTAATTGTGTGGGGAGAGGGGGGATACCCCGTAGAGGCTTGAGAAGGAGAGGCTTTTCTGCTTTTCATTGTTTTACTACTCATACACCTAATCCCTGTCAATAAAGTTGGCTGTTTGGGGAAGGAACACACGCATCCCTGCACGATAATACTGATTTATTTGCAGCTCTTTGTCAGCCTAACAGCAATGAGGCAGTGAGCATCAGTGTTGGTATGGGCTTTGGGAGGGGTGCATGCCAAGGAAGAGGGTCGCTTGCAACATCTGGGGTGCTGGAGGCTTAGCAGGGGAGGCAAAGGTCCGGGCACCCATCCTAGTGGAGCAGTGTTGACATAAAGGTGAATGCTGACAAAGGATGGGTTCTTGCAGTGTGCTGAGTCCTACCTGCCTGCTGTGTTTCCAGTAGAGAGATTAGCCTCAGTTTCTCCATAAAAATGTCAGCCTGGAATATTTCATATAGCCTATGCTTTTTAGGCTGTTTAAATAGTCCTTTGCTTAATTTTTGGTGTATTCCCTTTCAGTGGTAAGGTACATAGCTGTCTTGCAGAGCTTACAAAACTGAGGGACCCCCTTCTGTCATGGAGAGAGGGTGCCCAGAAAGTAAATTTAGATTACTCAGGAGTCATACCAAAAGGATTGTAGCAAATTGCATATTTTCTTAATAGGATTGACAAAAGTGCCTGAGTTCTGGAAAGTAAGATACCTATTTTAATAAATGGATACTTATTTAAATTTGTAGAAAATCTATCCAAGATCCCGAGGAGAATATGCTATTCCTCTTTTTTTCTAATGGGTCACTTCTTTGGCACAGAGCTCTGGAAAGCAAGATAGGGTGGTGCTTGGCCTCTTGGGGAGAGTGCTGGCATGGCAAGTTGTCCCACTGGGGGTGGACCCTGGGGGGACCCTGAGCAATGACCCACCTGGTCTGACAAGGCAATAGGAGGGATCTTCCAAATGACTTTTTCCTAGAGAATTAGCTCATCTGGATGTTCAGAGCCCTCTTCCTGGATGAACTGTTTTCTGTGAGACAGAGGACCTGGGAACCATCAGGTCATATTTGGGGCAGCCCATGCTGACCCAGTACCAAACCTTTATTTATGGAAGAGTGATACCACCACTGAAGGTCTGGGAAGGCTTTGTGGGCTCAGCTACGCCTGAGAATTCTTGAGTCTTTCTTTTTACTTTGAGCTATCTGAAATTGCACTTTTGCATGCTTATTAACTCAGGTTTGGGATTTGATTTAGAGGGATTCACATTTCTCTGTTTATCGGAACTAAATGTCAACTGTATTCCTTAGTAGATTTGTTTTATTTAAAAGATAGGGAAAATAAAACTATTTCTGTAGCTCAGAAAACCCTAAGAAAGAATAGATTAAGAGGGAACTTTCTAGAGCTTCAGTTAGAGTTCTGTTAAAGAAACAAGTACAAGTGAGGGCAGGTGGGGCATAGAACACTCAGACCAGAGACTCAATTAAAAATGCTTTAAAAATGTAATTCCAATCAATTTGGAAAGTCTTAGAGCATTGCAAGATGTGTGAAAACATGCTTTAAATGCCAGCAGCCAGGGAAAAGGGCACGGTTTCAGAAACCCTGCTATAAATTACGTGCCTTTGGCTTTCAAAAGTATACAGGATACATCACTGAAATATTCAGAATAAATATCAGAATTGTACAGTCATTGTATCCTACAAGGAATGAAATTTTTAAAGAGCCAGTTTTATTTGGCCTAAGATCCTGAGGTTTTTTTTGGTTGTCACAACATTTGTTTTGGGAGATGTACAAATCAAATCTGATTATAACAAATATCATTACAGCAGCAATATCCCTATAACCAAACAATTTCTAGACCTCAAGCAATAGTCTACTTATTTAAAACAATATTGAATGTAACCCAACCCCATTAAGGTAAAATCATGTGGATTAGTCTTGGAGGTTTTCCCCTCATGATTTTCTTACCTTCTGGAATCCATACACAGGGACTGGCAATGAGTGATTTCAGAAGTGTTTACCTTTGAAATGCACCATATGATTTTTAGAGTGTAGTGTCCATTTCACATTATTTTCTGCATAGGTCCATATTGAAGTATTTGTGGGAGGAACCCACCCCAGATGAAGTGCTCCTGTCTGATTTGCTACTTTGCATATTTTAGTTTCTCTTATGTTTACATCTAGAAAGTTTTTCATGTATAACTTTCCCTTGAAAAAGTTAAAGTTACATCATTTTTGTTTTACTCATTGTCAGCCACCAAAACCACAGGCCGCAGCTTGCTTAATGTTGTAAATGTGAAACAAAATACAGGCTCAAAATACAGTTACAGTGAATAGTCATTGTCACGTGTGAGTAGTTTTTGCCTCAGCCCTGATGTCAGTTACTGCCAATCCTGGGCTGTGAATACCTTCTTCAGAGGGATGGCTTTGTAGACTGGGCAGTTCTGGTCGGTGGCCCCTGCCTCTGGCTGTCTCTGGACCCAGCATGCTGGAATCTTCCTTCTAATTTCCCTCACCTTCTCCAGTCTCTTCACATGACACATGCCTCAGGCTTCCCTTCCCAGGTAAGAACTGAGACGTGGCCTATTGCTTTTCTTGATGTTCTAGAAAATCGCTAGAAGATTGCTAAGTACAGAGTGAAAGCATGCCCTTTGTAGCTACTGTCATGGATTTTAGAGACAGCTCTGCCACCTGTTAACTTGTGACCCCGGACAATAATAATAGAAATAATTAGCACTGAGGGCATGTTTACTCTGTCCTCGCCAGCTCCTTAAAGCTAGTCATCCTTCTGTTCAGTCATAACAGCCTACTAAGGTGGAATTTACTATTATCTCCAAGTTGCAGAGTGAGAAAAATGGGACATGGCAGGCCAAGTGACTTGCCGACGGTCCCTCGGAATGTATTCTATCAGATGAGCTGCTTAGAACCAAGTTAGTTTCCAGATCATATCCCCTTCATCTTTACACTAGGGTCAGTTTAAACTTCATGTGGACGTACATTACTTGGTGTAGAATTTTAAGTGTGAGGATTAGAGACATATTTGAGGAGATCCAGCAGTGGAAAGGCAATCAATAAATAGTATATGGTCATCTCTTTCTTGTCCGTCAACTCCACAGAAGTCCAGATTAAACAGATGCTGATTTTGTGTATCAGAATAATTATGTTGTGTTCTTTTGCGTGAATTACTGCCCATAGGTCCTTAGAGTGTAAAGTCTTAATGGGGTGAGGTGGAGGGTGGAGGGTGGGGAATGGGGAGGCATGTCTCTTTAATACTTCCCATTTGGGGCCCTGCAAAATGGTGCTTTAAGGCCATTTGTATTTTCCAGCATTTTTGGAATGCCACTACACAGTCCTGTTTCTGTGTTAGATTTCTCATCTCCAACAGATGTGTCCTTTTCCTATTACAGCCCAGAATTTGTTATCTGATTAACTGAAATTTATGCAGATGAAAAATCTGACAGAGTTTAACTTGTAGCCTCACCCGCTTGCTTTAGGTTAATAGGCATGCACACTCTTAACAGTAATAGAATTCCCTAATTTGGATTTTATAGCCATTTCATTTCATGCAGATGCAAGGGTAGTGGTTTTGTTTTGTTTCTCTTTTGCGACTACTACCTGTGTTTATTGTTAATACTCCCGAACTTAAATGCCTATAATAATTTACAGTAATTTGTAATCTATTTATGTTTACTGTTCTTCTTTAATTGACAAATACTGCTGTTCTCAGTTCTTGGCTGTTGTTCCTATCAGGTGACCTTTAGAGGTTTAGGATGTGGATTGATTGAAGAGGGACTCTTTGTGCTCTGTTACTAGAAGGCCCCTTTGGACTCTTCGGAGTTTCCCTTTCCTGTCCTCCAGGTCCTCATCTTCTATGCCTATCCCCTCTCTAAATAAGAATGACTTAGTATCTTTAGCATAGAACAGATGGGGTAGTTGGGTAGGAGTCACAGGGGAATGAATGCTTGATTCCAGTGCTGTATCAATTTGGTGAGGATAACTTGAGGAATTAAGTTGAGCTCTGCATATCATGGTGACCTACACTTTTAGCATACCAAATCAGGGCCCATGGCTTGACGAAAGCATTTTGTGTCTATTTGTGAATCAATTTGAAAAGAATTAGACATAGAAATGAGATCTCATTTATTCTGCATTTCACAAGCCACCCTTTAGGTAAAATGAAAACAAAGCATGCTCCCAGGCTGTCCTGTAAATCCAGAATGCACTTACTAACAGCTCTTTGTGATAGGGGGCTTAGTCATTTTCAGGATCCCTCTTTCATTCACTTAGCTCTGTCAGTGCCACCCTGATTAGTCATTTTGCTTCTCTTTTCAACACAGTTCTCAGCTTTATGCTAGGGAGCTAAAGCGAGGTGAGAGAGATGGTGTTTTTTAGAATCCTAGACCAGCCACCTTGATCTGATTGGATCACAGGCTTCCTGGAAGGTGCTTAAAGCTGGGTATCTCTGGTAGCGTGGCAGTAACGGAATGCTATTTTATGCTCATTTTATTCTGCTGCCATATTTGATGGTCTATTAATTGCCACTGAAGTTTGTTTTAGATACTCTAATTAATGGGATTCTTCACTGTTTTTGCTCCCCAGGGCCTTTCTAGCAAAGGGCACAGCAGATAAAGTAAATAAATTACTGCTTTTGTTACCACTGAAACTATTCTGGTTCAGTAGTCTAACTCCTTGAATGTACTTTATTATTTTAAAAAATATGTAGGTAGAGAAAAAGCACCAACTAGGGATGTGGTAGAGAGAGCACTGCATTGACTGCGATTTAGGGAATCTGCCACCATTATCTGACCCTGGATGTGCTCTCCGTGTCGAGTTTCTCATCAGATTGCATGAGTGCTTGTGTTCTTCTAAACCTAGAGTTTAGAAGTATATTATATGATTAGCCCTCTGAAGTATTTTATTTAATATTTCAAAGCAGTATTTTCCTGTGTGAAAGCTTCAGTGAATTAGTTGGAGGCGGGCGTTACTCTCCTGTACATTCAGGTATTCTAAATGAAATGTTGGTGTTGCCTTGACATGTAAATCAAAAACTTGTTTGGTATTTTAATTTACTTGGTATATTTGAGCTACCCTCAGATTAATGTAAGAATGGTGGTTTTAGCCATGAATTGAACATTGGTGTAATGGAAGGAGAGTAGATTTGGAAATGGATAGATACAGGTTCAAATCACAATCCTTCATAGACTAGATAGATGACAGCACGTTGTTCAGTTTCTCCCAATTAGATTCTTTAAAATGATGATAACAACAGTAATAATATTACCTCGCAAAGTACCTGGCATCTCTTCAGTTCTCAGTAAATGCTCATATCATGTATTTAAAATGGTGTTCTGGCTAATTCAGAACACTGTATCCATGTGGAAAGTTCTAGTGCCAAAATTTCTGACATGTGAATGATTTTCTGTCCTTTGGAAAATACATCCACAGTGGAAATAATAGTAATCGGTAGACCGTTAGAGCATCTGTAACATGGGTTGTGGGCCAGGCCTTGGGTCTGTGTGCTTTCCATGCCTTGTCTTATTGTGGGGTATCCTTTCCTTTTCCTTCAAGATGTTAATTTTATTGCCTGTAAGTACTAGGCTATGATAACAGCAGGCACAAGATGACATGGTAGGAACTTTGAAAATTTTATTAGATTGATAATCGCAGGTCTTATATACTTGTATAGTTATTTCTTCACTGAGCTTTTTTGTAACACACTACTGTATTTTGAATTTATATGTAACCAGTGATGATTTAACTTCTAATTTTCTTTTTGAGAAACAAACTTAGATTGAGCCTATGCTATCCTAGCAGTTTTAAGATGTAAGCTTCCTCACAGCTATCCTGCTTCTGTGGAATTTTGTAGGCTTGTCATTAATTTCACGTTTGTATTGATGTGGTCCAATTAAGGGTGCTCTTTTGTGTATACAATCAGAAGTGGGCAGTGTAAGAGATTATTTAATTTACCAAATTCAAAAATTTTAGAATGAAAGTTAACTGAAATATTAACCTATCTGGTGCTTAGTAAAACTTTATCCTTCTCTTTTGAATGCCCATTTACATATAAAGGTAAGAATCAAACCCATAACTTGTTCACAAAGCACATAGTGAGTGATGCAGTTGCTATACAAGTACAGGGAACTATTTTATACTGTATGCAGTCTGTGTCTTTATAGAAATTAGTAGAAACTATGCAAACTATATTCTGAAATACATGAAATGAGGCAGAAAAGAAATTGGGTTTAGCTTGCTTATGTCCAGGGGTGATGAGCTTCATCAAGTATGTGAACCTCTCTGATGCTTAGAAACTGTTACTGTTTCTTCATGCTCCTGACTCTGTGAGCCTGATGTAGTAAGGCCAAACATAATGTGTAGGTTTCAGTCTATCTGTATCGTTTCGGTTAAACGTCCTTGTTTATGAGCAAAATGTCATTACAACCCTGACTTGGAAGCCACAGTGCACACCTTGTTCTAATCCTAGCTCCTCCTCTAATTAGCCACAGGACCTCGGACAAGTCCCTTCACTGCATCATTTTCTACATCTAAGAATTCAGATTCAATCTGGGGGAAATTAAGTATTGATGAATTAGAATGAGTCTGGATAGACTTCACACATGTGGTGAAAGGAACTTGCCATCTCCCAAGTATATTTTGTTTTTCATGTTTAGGTGTACAAATGAAAATAGCTTTCATATATTTGTTAGATTGTGATAAAAGGCTTGCTCCATGTAGGGTGCTGTAGTGAGGCAAAGGTCAATTGGATACAGACTCTTTCCTTGTTAAGGGACAGGGCATACATACTGAGAAGGTCAGAAGATCTGTGCCTTTCACATTATGGGGTATCAGAGTGTTTTCTCTTGGGAATTGAAGATGTAATGTCCACATTAAGGTGGCCCCCTTCTAAAGTTAT
This sequence comes from Manis pentadactyla, assembly GCF_030020395.1. Classification (NCBI taxonomy): domain Eukaryota; kingdom Metazoa; phylum Chordata; class Mammalia; order Pholidota; family Manidae; genus Manis; species Manis pentadactyla. The sequence goes on along the minus strand of NC_080021.1, from coordinate 144,628,356 downwards.
ATTACCTCATCTAGCCACCTAGCCACATTGCGTATAGAATTGGAAGTGGGCAATGTAAGAGATTTGGTGGGTAATTTATTAAGAAAGCTATGCTACAGATTTTCGAAAGATCCCTTAACTACCTCCTAGAAAGCATTTTATATATTACTTTCAGTCTTTTTTTTTTTTTTAATGACTCTTGGGTAGCATAAGAAAATGTTACTAAACGTCAAATCTTGGTTAGCCTAAACTTACCACTCACCTGCATCACAGGTAACCTGTTCTTGTACAGATATGTACAGATCTGGTGTCATAAAAAAGGCCCCCTTAGTGCAGCATAAGTTGATAATTAAAGTTTGAACCTGAAACACCACATTCCATTTTTTCTTTTTAAGTTAAAACATCTTAAAAGAGAGAGAAAGATAAAATAAATTTATAGACTCTTTTGATAATAGGCCAGCCCACATTCCTTATCTTCTACTTTGAAATCCAAAAAGCTCTTAAAACAGAGGTTTTTGTTTTTGTTTTTTTTTAGCATCTCATTTGGTAGCAAAATTGACTGGATTCACTATGGAAATATTAATGTTTGATTATGTGGTGTTATCCCAGGCTCTGCTACAGTAAATGTATCATACTGCCTTTCTCAAATTCCTAAAATACTCTATTCTAGAGCACATCTGGCCTCACAGGATTTCCTGACATGCACTCTTTAAGTGCAGTCTTAGAACTTGTATGCTTATCTAATCTTTGTAACTTTTCCATGGGCAAAATGCTTTGAGGGCAGAGACCTTGCCCTTTTCAGCTTTGAGCATTCCTGTCAGGGTGCCTGCCACAATAGTCATTTGTTATTATTCTTGAATAAATCAGTGAAGGGAGGGAAGGGTGTTCAGGCACCTCTAGCCAGTTCTCCTCTAAACCAGCCAGCCAGTACTTTCTAGGCCAGTGTACTAGGTACAACTTATACCACGAGACTGAGTTGACTGATCACCGAAGTTAACAGATGACAATTTATGACCTTTCCCTTGTCTTTCAAATCATGAAAATCAAAGTGTTCAAGCATCTCAGAGTGATGAAGTGACCCTTGGGCAGAATTTCAGATAATGCTGTGTACACCCTCACCTCTCCTCTCCTGTCTGGGGACCTGTTGAGTGTACCCTGAGGAGAGAATGCTGGAAATTTGATATGAGTGTTGTGGTGATACTCTTTAGATTATAAAAAATGTAGGAATACACCACATTCTCTTGCAGTTACATAGATGAGAGGGTGGGCAAATTATGGCCCACAGGCCAAATCCATTTCTTTCTTTTTCTGTGTTTTTTTGTAGCCTACAAGCTAACTGGTTTTTACCTTTCTTAAGAGTTACAAACAAAGAATATGCAGCAGAGACCTTATGTGGCCTGCAAAGCCTAGAATGATTTCCTAGGAAGCCCTTTATAGAAAAAGTTGTCCAGTCTTTAATACAGACCATTAATTTCCTCCCAGCTTACCCTTCTCTGTCTTTAGGATGAATTCTTTCCTTCTCAGTGTCTATCCTCCTTTGTCTTGAAGAGTGTACTGATAACAGAGTCATTCTTCTAGAGCTTAGGTAGTATTTCTTTTTCATGAAATGATGACCCTAAAAGATGCTTTTTATACCCTTTTAAAATCTGTTGAAGAGGAAATTTAAATGAAGATGAGATACAGAATTAAACTGAGCATAATACTAAAGTTGAGAGTTTTGGGGATACTCAAGTGTGAGAAGAACTAATTATAGAGTTTCTACAGTGTCCTAATTTTATGAAGGTATGTGTATTGGGTCCCTGTATCTTCAAAATTCCTTTCATTCACAAAATTATGTACACTTTGAATACTGAGAAGTATTTTTAAAATGCTGATTTGGGAAAATATTCGTTGCTCTTTAAGGAAATTACTTTTTTAAATAGTGATACATACCTAATGATATAATCCTGGAATATCAGTGTAATTTAGGATTCATACTATGAGCCATTCCATTTTTTTCTAAGTCATTTCAGTTATACCAATATATAGTTTTTTATATCTTGCCTTTTTACTCCGTGAATTGGCAAAGTGTGAGTAATCTCACTGACCATGTCATATTCTCCTTGTTTTGTGTCAGTGTTAGTGAAAATCAGTTGAGCCCCGGAGTCAGAAGGCCTGTATTCTACTACCAGCTTCACTTCTCTCTAGCTGTGTGACCTTAAGCAGTCGCTTACTCTCACTAGAATTCTGTTTGCTCATCACTAACTTGGTAGTGAGAATACTAGCCTAACAAAGTTTTGGGGAAGGCAGAAACGGCGATATATGTGGAAATGATTGGAAAATTAGAGTGTTTTCCAAATACCATTTGGTATTGGTGACACAATGATGAATTTATGATAGTTTACCATTTATGCATATGTTGATTCATTTCTTAAGGTGTTAGAAGTCATAAGGCTCAGATCCAGAAAGGAATGAGCATGCTTTTTAATTTACATTATTTTCATTTATTCCTAATAAGGCTTAAAAGGGGGAAGGGGCACTTACTCCTATAGTGCTTAATCTCATTTAAATGGTTATATCAGTAAGCATTTACTGTATAATAAACCTTTCTAAAACTTAGTGATATAAAATGAAAGCTATTTGTTATATCTCCTTAGTCTTCTGTCCACTATGGGGGAAGTCCTTCTAATTGGGCTGGCATGAATGACTTTTGGCTGAATTTGCTCATGTGTCTGCCATCAGCAGAGTAGCCTAGAAGGTCTTCAGCTCAGGTCATCTGGCTCTCTAGCAGGCTAGCCAAGCCTTGTTCTTTTGACAGTCCAAGAAAGCGTTTTTGCTTCAAATTTGCTGCCTTCTATACCCTTGGCCAAAGCAACTCATATGACCAAGTCTAGCATCAATATGGCAGGACACTGCCAAGTACAGATACAGGGAGGTGTACAAACTTGTGGCCACTACGGCTATCAATCTACTTGGTGGTCTTAGAGGCTAAGGACAGTTTTCCCAAGTGGGAACTGGATTGTAGCCAGGCATGTGAGTCACGGTGTTCCTGTGTTCTTGCAAAACCTTGCATAATTTCAGTGCCTACACACTCCCATTCCTCATCACTATGTGAGAGCCTTGGCAGCCTCACAATCTGACGGATTTGCGAGAGTAGCCCACGCCCAAATATGCACTTCTCGTGTTTTAAATAATACATTGTATATTGTTTCCAGGACAACTTTGATGAATTGTCAGCTTTCTCTAGGTTCCAAACCCACATAAGAAGCATTGTTATCCTATCCCTGCTGGGTAATTTGTATACTACAGTGGTTTGTTTGGAAACATGCCTGTTGTTCTTTAAAATATGCTTAATGCTAGATTAGAGAACAGATTTTTTTTTTCTGTTTATGCAAGCTCATTTCTAAAGCATTTAAATAAAGAGCTTGGGCATGTATGGTATTTAAAAACCCTTCACATGATGTTTTTAAAACAGATCAATTTCAGCATTAAAATATTAGGAATTCAGCCAAGGAAAATTCAACTTGGATTGTATAGCTGTAATGATAATGTATTATAACCATCTTCTTTGAAAGAGATTGTACCAGCAGAGTTGAACCTGGTGCATTACATAATTTAAGAGTGTTTGCCAGAACACTGTTTTAGGGGGATTATTCGAGTCCTTCCTAAACAAGTGAAAAATGAAAGATGGATTTTATTATGAGGTACTTAAGTCACAAGAATAGTCATCATAAAATATCTAAAGATAACTCATTCGAATTGAACAGAAGGTCATATGTCTGAGTATCAGTTATCACACTTAACTACTTGGCAGAATCTTGAGATGTAAGAGAGCATGATTTCTGTTTTTCAGCTACTTTGGCTTGAATTAAAAATTGCTTCTTACTTACCCCAAAAGTATTTTGAAGTCAGAAGTCAATCCATGATTGAGACTGCATTGATTTCAGATACTGACTGCCAAGTAATTAAGAAAAATTTTTTATGTATATCAAACACATCATTTAGGCAGATGATTAATCTTTAAAAAACTGTGTTTTAAAGGAGAAAGTTCATGCACTCTTAGTTTGTGCTCCACCAAGTAGCGCTGGGTCTCAAGGGACCATACATTCTGTGAGGAGCGGTCTCCACACCTGTCACATCTTTGCTGCTGCTGCCCTCACTCATTCAAGGTCTGGTGTCAGAGGATGGTTTGGAGGGTCAGGTTCATCATTTTGCATTACAAATACTATGCCTATGGAGAAGTGCTACAGGTTGAATTTCTTAATACTTTCAAAGGTGGAGATGAGGCAAGACTCAAAAGAAATAAGTGGTTGGGGGAACTTTTATTTAAAAAGCCTCTACCTTGATAGTGAGGTCACATGGATGTGGTGGGAAAGTCACCTAGAAGGAATAGTTCCTGAGACACTTCAGTAAAACTGGGGGTGGGGACACTGAGAGAGGAACTGGAGCCATGCTGCCCCAGACTGGGTGATGTCAAGGATTGCCTGCACCTGTCACAGGCGTGAGGCAAGAAGGGATCGTGGCCTTGCTGACACCTTGTTCTCCAACTTGTGAGGCCGCCAAGGCTCTCATACAGAGCTGGAGGAGAAGAAATTGCTGTTGCTTTAAGCCACCTGGTTTGTGAGAGTTTGTTCTGGCAGGCCTAGGAAACTAAAGCTCCCAAGGGTTAACGTTTATCTGTCAGTTTTGTTTCATCAGCGTGGTAACTGCTGTATGATGATAAGTACAGTGAACATCTACATAGAAGCCACAAAACAGTTACATGTTGAATGTTTTCAAAATTTTGTTACTCAGTGTCTAGCCAAGTCTGGGCACTGCACTTAGGCTCTGGGGATGCAGTGGTGAAAAGGACAAAGAAATGTCTCCCCTCATGGAATTCCCATGTCACTGGGGAGACTCGCGTTCATCAGATGATTCATAATTCTGATGAAATTTGCTCCAGTGACTTTCATGTAGCTTTTATTCTTGTTCCCTTTTTTTCAATCATCTGGAACCCTAGTTGACTTTTAGATCAGCCTTAGGGGAGGCACTAGGCCTGCCCATTCTTCTCAGTTCCTCGTGGGTTAGTCTGGCCACATCCAGTTTTGCAGAAGATGTGCTTGCATCCTTTCTAGTCATGGATGGGCTTTGTGGGTGCTTGTCTCCCTCTCCTTCTAAAAAAGTACCATGAAGCCCTCATAGCTTTTCCTTCTCTGAGTTTGTTTTAACACATCTTAATGTCCTTTTCATCTTTTCATTATACTTACAAACTTTTAAAGTTTTCACTTCATGGTTTGATCGAGTCTTGCCCTAAGTTAGATTTGAACCCAAATCTGTCAGACCAAGTGAAGCAAGCCCCTTTTTCATTCCCTTGACCCCTTTTGTGTCCTCTTTTAGTCATGATGCCTTGCTGCTCTATATAGGGTGGTTTCTTTTCCCAGAATGTAGGCATCATTTCCCGTGCCTCTTATAAAATCAGATTGACTTCTAGTATCTGCCCTGTTAGCTTGCCTGAGTGTCTTCAACCCTCAGGATTCTGATTTCTTCCTGTGTAAAAAGTGAGGAGGCTGAGATAGGAGCTTCCAAACTTTCAGTGAGTATCAGAAGCACACATGTTGGTTAAAATGCATTTTCTGATTCAGTAGGTATGTGGCAGGGTCTGAGATGCTGCCTTTCTAACAAGCTCTCGGGAGAGCCTAGTGCTGCTGGATGGTGGGCCATACTTTCAGCGGTGAGTGACAGATATTTCTCCATCCCTCCCAGCTAAAGATGAGACCTTTCCTGCCTTGTTCAGTAGAGCCTGTTGGTAGCTGGGAGCTTCCCAGTGAGCAGGCCAACCCCTGGTCTTCACAGTCCAATATTCTTTCCATGCCTGTGCACACTGTTCCAGTGGAAAGGGGCAGAATGTGCCTGGAGCCATCTGATAGGGCTTGAAAGGATTCGCTGTCTGCAGTTCTTGTTTTATAGTTTGGCCCATGTTTTGTTTCTCAGAGTGAAACTAAGCCTACTGTCTGATGCATAATCAGCATTAGCCTTCAGGTTACGTGGTTCTTGTCGCTATTTGCCGTGGGTTTCCCCTCCTCCTTCATCTCACAGTAATGGTAGATTTATGACCGTCCTCATAACTGTGATTAAATGTCTCAATTCTTTACCCTTATGTGGTGTTCTTGGCCACTTAGTTACACTACATTAAGTGGTATGTTGTGCTGTCAGTGCAGTTGGATTGCATTGTGGATAGCATCTTTGTATATTTTGTGTTCCTATCATACGATTTGAGCGTACAAAGTGCTGAGCATGCATAAATGTGCTTTAAAAAATTATTTCTTTGTTACTGTTTAGTTGAACTGATGGTGACACTAAACATCAAGACTTTGATGTTTTATACGGCATTCTTCCCCAATAATTAACTACACTAATGAAGTTAATTAGTGGGGAAGAATGCCGTATAAAACATCAAAGTCTTGATGTTTAATCCCAGCTTAAAAAAGAACTTTTATATTCTTCGATTGCCAAACACATTCCAATTAGCTGAAGGAAGGTCAAAAATTCTGTTTTCCCTCTTCTAGTCTTCAAAGCTTTTCCTGGCTCTTTTCTGCTTGACCACTGGTTACTTGAGCCTGAGTGTTAATCTAGACAAGCTGACAGTGGCATGTGGTGGGTGAACATCTTCCCACAAGCTACAAACCAGCAGAACTAGGGCAGGTTTTGCAAAAGGCAGTGAAAGCTTCTCCTGTAACGTGTGACGGGGAAAATGGAACTCACAGAAATGGGTATTTGTTTTTCTTTTGTACCCTCTAATTTTATTGTTAGTTTAGAGCCACTCCATTTTCCTATATGTTGCCTTTCTGAGCCACTTCTCTAATGTCTGGTAGGTATTTTTCCTTATTGAGCTCAGACTGTAGAGCAGAGGAAATATATATGGCATAGCATGTAGTGGGGACCCACCAAAGTTGATTTCAAGAATTCTTAAATGACCAGTAGTTAAGCTACAAGAACAATAAGAACTCCTCAGGTCATTTCCCTGTGGCGTATGTTAGATCATTTTTTACTGTTTTTTTCTTTTTTTTTAAAATCAAGCAGGGTTTACAATAGCAGTAATGTAATTCAGATAAGCAATTACTGTAATTGACCTTGGCGATGCATAGCCTTGGCTTTTACCATAGTTTGCTTAATACCTGCGGATGGCCAATTATCTCATAATGCTCACTTTATTGAGATTATTGTTTTAATTATGGCACTCAAAATACATCACTGTCAGCATTGTCGAGTCACGTATATAAACACCACATTCAGATATTCAGGAATGTATGAAGAGCATCTAGTCTCACCTTTGACATTTGAGTTTTTTCTTTCTCTCAAACTCCAAACTATGATTTTGAAATGCATCACTTCTTACCATTTAAATGTGGTTCATCCTGATGAGAAGAGCCACAGGGAGATAAAGTTCAGGCTGCTGTTATACCTTTGAATTAATTTGCTCTCTGGAAGGGCCAGAAGTGGCTTGGTACCAGTAAGTAGGTGGTTCTAGTCGAGTAGCTCTTACTGACAGCTGTAAAAGTAGCTGCCGATGATCTGAGTATGCTGTAGGGCAGAGATTCCTGACTCAAGAATCTCTTGGGGGCTTTGAGGGTGGCCCAGGCCTGCCCCTGTGGAGAGTCAGACTTACTGCTCCAGAGGAAATATGTATGGCCCAAGAGGCCTTTTTTTTTTCTTAGAGCTCCACAGGTGACTCATGTGGCATTGAGAACCACTGCCCTGTCCCTGAGTTGTTTGCTTCCTGCCAGCAGGTCTCATCCTGGCTCCTGAATTCCGAGGAAAGGACACCTTTTGGGGTCTTTGCTACTCCTGTGCCTTACTCTCCTTTCCTCCCAGACTTAGCCTAGCTTCCTCACATGGCTGAACTTGCCTTAGTCCGGGTTTGGACCCTGGCAGTTTAGAAATGGTAGGTCTTCTTTGCGGTGCTTGGCCACCTCTCCCATGGCAAGTCTCAGTGGATAACCCCATCTTTCTGGAACACCTCACTGTACTCTTATAATTGTTTTTTTTGTTGATCACAGGAGTATGTCTTACCTTCTTCCTTCCTGAAGTTTGAGTAAGGATCAGCATTTATTCTTTAGCATCTACCACTTTGCTGAATGTAATTCTGGTTGATTAGGTCGGCTATTTCCCCACTTCTGTCATGCCCTGTAGAATGCCATTCACATGCACCATGCAGTCCCATAAACCCCTTAGGTTCGGGGCATTCTTGAGGAATAGCTCAAACTCCTACCCTTTCTTGTTCCAGTATGAGCCTGGATCAGATTGCAGATGCATGAAGATATTAGTAGGTTGACAAACTTGATTCCATTCTTATCATATGTATACGTACATACCTGCACACACCTAGGAGTACATGGATACTTAGTGTGCACAGGCACACATATACATTTGCAGGAAGTAATCACTGGATTATATCTCTACATCTCTCTCAAATCCATCCTCTTCACTCCTTCTCCAGACCCCCTAGACCCAGCCAATAGTTTTGGTAAAGCAGGGACACCAAGAGTGATGAAAGCTTGGTTTTGATGATCTGATTCAGAATTCTGCAATTTTAGTTTCAGCATACATTTAAGGTTTATATTGTACACTTAGTATTGTGTATATTTTTTAATTACCAATGGTGAGGTAGGCAACATAAGTCTTCTCTGTTCTTTAATGTTTCTAAAAGTCCTCACTCTGACTCCAGCCCTCTCTCTAGCATTGAACTTTTCAAAGATCTCCTGAACGATTTTTAGAATGTGTGTCACCTCACCACTTGGCTTCAATGGCACTTAGATGTCACCATGGCCCGCTGGCCTTGTGCAGCCCTGCTCTCCCTCCACAGCAGACACCCAGCCTCTCTGTGCCCAGCATTGCTGCAGGCTTTCCTCCTCATCGGGGTCTCTATCTGTAGCATTCTCTCCTGGTACTTCACACGGTTGATTCCAGCCTTTGCTTCCTGCGTCAGCCTGAATGTTGTCTCTTGAAGAGGCCATCCCTGCCTGCCCTGTCACTAGTTAGTCTCAGTCTTAGCATCCTGTTTATCTCTTTGGTAACATACTGTCATTTGCACTTACCATTAAGGTTTCCCTAATTTATTACACTAATTTTATTTTTGTGTGTCCCCTTACAAGAACAAGTGCTCCGTAAGGGTAGGGTCCTTGCTCACCCTTTTAATTCTGTTCTGAGTCAGTGCCTTAGGGCCCTGCAGGGTGCCTGCTACAAGCTGGTTGGTACTTGTTCAGTAACTAACTAATGATATTCAGTTGTTAACAAGGGGGAGACATTCTGTGTTCCGACCCCGTCAGTCCTGACATCCCACTCACTTGAGTGTCATCGTCAAGTTCCATTGAAGCTGGGCCTGGAAGTCTAGTCTTCACTCTGTCACCCAAACTCCAGGTCATGCTAAGTAGTGTGTTTGCTGTGAATTCTACAAATAAGGAAAAAGAACAGAGCTTATTAAGAGGGTACCAGCCAAGAGGGCAGGTATGTGCCCAGACTGGAGACTATGCCGTCTCGAATATGAATCTGGAACAGCAGAGTGCCTTTTACCCAGGCTTCAAGGTAATGAGGAACTGCCCACTACCGTCTTTTAAAGGAAAGCAAAGAGGAGACACTCACAGCAGCTCGGGGTAGCTGCCGCCGCCAGGATCAAGGGCTGGCAAAGGCTTAGCCTTACCTTCTAAGGGAGGTTGCAGAAATGAGCATGAAAGAAAGGGCAGTGTGCCGGTCCCTTCAGGTGGATCTTGGTTAATCTCCATGGCAGTCCTGTAGGACAAAGAGCCATACTTCCATTTTATAGTAGGAAAATTGAGGCCTTGAAAGGTTAGTTTGCCAGAATCACACAGCTAATAAATGCTGGAATTGAAATTTAAGACCAGAGCCCTCTCTCTCGAGCCAATAATTGTTCTAGTCTACTCCCTCCCCTTGTATTCCACAGTGCTGTAAGACTGCGCTTTGTGTCTGCAGTGTCTAGCACATGGCCAACACAAAGTGTCTATTCAGCTAAAGTGGTAGGATTTGACTGGCATCGCAACATGAGACTGCTTACAGAGTCTTTGTTGTTCTTCAGATAGAGGAGTAAAGCTTCCTTTTTCCATCCTCCAGCTAGTATTGATAGCACTTCTGCAAAATCACCCTCTGCCTCCAGTGGTCTGCCTCCAGTGGCTCTCCCCAGGCTGCTCATGGCCTCTCTTACCCATTCTCCATTCCCAGTACAAGGAAGTCTGTGGCTGTGTGTTTCAGCAAAATTTGTCAATGGTGCCAAGGTCTCTGACTCAGCATGTGATTAATCCCATGCTCCTGGATGCTTTCATGCACACATTAGGTGATGGGGTCTTCTGTGTCTAGAGTCCTGGGCCCTTCATGCTTATAAACTAGAAGACCAGCAAGATGATAGACTATTTGTTGTGTTAGCAGAGGTCTGCCCTGTGATGGGGTGTGTGTGTGCACATGTGAAGAGACAGACAGGCAGATGGAGGGGAGACACCCATACCTCGGAAGTCAGACCTACACTTGGAGTTATTTTTATCTCCATTCATTCAGCAAACACTCAACCATCCTTACAATGCATAGTGCAGGATTCCTTCAATTCTGTTTGGTATTAAATAGCAAAAGTTTACCACAGAGCTGGTGCTCTCCTTTTCAATAAAATAGTGCTTGATCGAATGGTATTCACCTCATTTCTCAGTGTTGTGGGTGAGAGTGTTTCCGCCCAGTCCATTTTCAGCATGCTGCTATTACTGCGCCATTTAGCACTAGGCCAGATTGCAGTTGGCTTCATTCAGTTCTGTTTACATGAGTAGCGTTGTAGTGATTAAATGTCACCGGGTACACTGAGTATACAAAAGTAATTAACCTAAAAGGACATGCAAGAATAAGGGTCAACAAACTCTTTAGCCTGTAGTGCTACCGGCAGGACTAAGTATTGACAGAGGTATTGCTGGCAGGGCAGGGGCCGGGCGAGGGGAGGGGGTGTGGGGTGAGGAGTGGAGAAGTAAAAGGGAGAGAAGAGAGGAAGGGTCAGAGAAGCAGGACAGACAGACCTGCCCTCACAGTTGTTTGGGATGGCCAGTAGACATTTTCTGTGTTCCCTTATAATTTAGCTCTCTGACCTATGGTCCTTGGAGGGGATGGAGGGTGGTATTAGACCATGACCTGACTCTCCTCTCAGCAGTTCAGCCCTGGTTAGTGGAATACTGATATCTGGTTAGACCAGAGTAATTTTAGCAAGCTCTTGGTGGATCAACCTATTCTTCCAGGGTTTTATGTACTTTGTCAACCCTTACATCTAGTTGTCAAGTGAAATCTGCTTGAAGTCATTTTTTTTGGAATGATTAGAAATTGTATCTCTTCAGTATCTGTGTCTCCTTTGTTTTCATTCCCCAGTATCCTGAAGTCACTTTTTTAAGCTGATTGATAATAATGCCTTATGTTGCTTTACATACTAAAAATTTACTTAAAACTCTACATAATTGTCTATGACTTAAACATCAACCAATGTAAAGCTCTTTTTTAAAAAAGTATTCAATCTGCCTACCCTATATTTGGCTCTCTTTTTTATTTTTCATCACCTTTGTGTGGTGACGTACTATCCAGAAAAAACATGGGAATACTGAGGATTTTTTTCCTTTTTCCACAAACCTCCTTGGGAGATAACCATTTCAAGGAGCTCCCCAGGGCTCACTGTCCTCTGAGTGAGCTGCCCCAGACCAGCTGTTGCTCTGGCAGCATTCTCAATGCGGGAGGTCTGTCAGGAAGGGCTCACTTACATCTGCCTTTTCAGTGGTCAGACTCTAGTAACATGTGTTTCTCTCTGGCCACAGACCAGTGATGAGTACATGATGAGAGACGAGGAGGGGAGAGAACCAGTTGAAAAATGTGCCCCTTCTGTTGAAGATTTCTCTCTTTTAGAATAAGAAAAAATTGGTGGCCTTTGATATACTTAAGTAACAACAAATATTTCTTGCATGTACACCTAGAGGTTGAGCCTGGTGCTGACCTTGGAGGAGGGGCCTGTGCCTTTGATTGGTGAGGGAGCAAATGGGGAAAAGGCCCCACTTTTGAGCCTCTTCTCCACCTGAACCATTCTGACCTCTGATTCTATTTTATTTTTTGCACTGCTTCCTCATAATATCTTTGCAGCATTGCCCTGAAAATTGTCTTGTCGCTGTATCACTTTCTAAGTGACCACTTTTGAAAGCTGCCTTTCTCCTTTAGTGTGCCTTCATGCACCTGCATGTGTGCACACACACACACGTGCAGCTATTAATGAATGTTTTATTAATTAATGGACACTTATATTAATGGATGTTGATTCCTGTTGTGATTTCAAGAACTTTTAGATCTGTGTCATCTAATATGGTAGCCAGAAGCCACATGTGGCTCTTCTGTGACAGTTTGTATCCAACTGCAGAGAATACAGAGAAATACTGTACACAGTAGTACATGACCTTTAGCAATGCATATCTCTACTCTCAGTGTAATGAAAATAGTCTGGGAACCAGCAAGATGTATGCACAAGGATTGAAATACACATAGAGGAAGGTCTGTTCTTGTTCATTTGTGCAGCAGCCGCTGATTGAGGCACCACACCCAGTGCTGCATGGTCTCTGCCTTTGTGGGACTTCTAGTCAAGTGAAAAGACAAGCAAATAATCAGAGTAATGGCCATGATTCAATGCTAGGAAGGAAGTAAACAAGAAGCAATGGTAGAGATGTCCAGGAGAGATCACCTTGGATAGCATCACTGAGAAGACCTTCCTAAGCAAGTGGCATTTAAGCTGAGACATAAAAGGTTAAAAGATGCTATCCACTTAGAATTCTCAGCAGAAGTCTGCACTGAAGGATGCAAGAGTATGGGGTGTCCAGTGCTCTCAGGAGACTTTGAACTGAGATTGGAGATTTGGGGCAGCGGCCAGATTAGGCCTGTACTTTTGTAAAGTGCCAGGCACTTGTATTAATGTATGCTGATTCCTGTTGTGATTTCAAGAACTTTAGACTGTGTCATCTAATATGGTAGCCACCAGCCACACGTGGCTCTTCAGCACTGGAAATATAGCCAGTCCAAACTGAGATGTACTATAAGTATAAAATGCATACCAGATTTTAAAGAGCTAGTATTTTAAAAAAGAATGTAAAATGTCTCATTAATAATTTTGATAGTGATTATATGCTGACATGGTATTTTTGGATCCACTGTGTTACATAAATATGATTAAAAGTAATGTTACCTGTTTTTCATTGTTTAAAAATCTGGCTACCAGAAAAATTTACATACATGGCTTGCATTCTATTTCTGCTTTTTAGTTTCATTATAGAGTATAACTTACATCAACATTTTCATGAACAACCTTAAGACCAAATTGGCTAAGTGATCACTGAAACTATTTTACCCTTTTGAGGTGGTATGAAGACCTGGAATTTCTGATTAAGCTACTTTAAAACTGTTAGGCAGCCTTTCTTTAAATTGATATGTCATTTTCTTCTATATACCTGCCCAGCTACTCTCCAATATTGTATAGAGTATATTTGCATACATAATGCATAAGAATATGTATGAGGCTCTGTGGAATTAACACTCTTTGGAAGAAAAAAATGTTTAGCCTTTCAAATAGATTAAAACAGTATACTGGAAAAAATAGCAACATGGAAAGACTTTCCCAGTAAATTTTAGTAGTTACTAAAATGAGGATTCTAGTCCATTAAGGTATATCTTGCTGAGTCACTTATTTTCGCTGAGCAACCACCCTACTTAGCTTCTTTCAAAGCAGCTGTTACAAGTATGTTGATGTGTGGTTCAGAAACAGAGCACAATACATGAATAGGTCTAAAGCCAGTTCACCTTCCCAGAAAATTCAGCAGGGAATTTGTGCCAGTACCCCGCTTTTGTTTTCAGGGCAATCAAACTCATGTACTGCATCACATTTTCCAGTAAGACTTAGTAACATTGATTATATGGCAGTAAGTGGATGAATGATACAGGACATATTTTATAGGCCCTGTACTGGAAAAAAGAATCCCAGAAGAAGTGGCAGGTGCATGTGACTATACATAGTATCTACAAACAAGATTTATTGAACCTCTTAATGAGGGGAAGGTATTGTTGGTGGAGGACAAATGCACATGGCAGGTTTTGCAAACTTTGAGGAGGTCCGTTGGACTGAAGGGCATGAAATAGCTTTGGAGTGATTAAACAGTTAAAAAGGTGACTTCTATGCAGTATTTGTTGACTCACTTCTCCATCAATGGTGAAGGATATACTTGTCCCCTCTTCGTCTCCCAGTTAATTCCTCATGTAACCCACAGTGTAGACCACATGCAGACAGAGTTTCAAGAGAGCAAAGCTCAGGTGCTTACACAAGAACCAAATCTCTGTCTTTGGTGTCAGAACATCATATTCCATCAGCTCAGCTCGCCAGCCAAAGTAGTTGTGTTTAATGAAATTTCTGGGGTGGTGCCAACAGCTTTATTCCAGGAAGAGGAAATAACATTCAAGAAACCCCAAGAGGACATTAAGATAATGTTCTAATTTAAAATCAATTTTATTGATACCTTATAAATTATTACAGCATTTTATCCTGACCAAGTAATATATATTGCTGAAGCCACGGAAACAAAACATGAATGACTGAATCCTGAAGAGCTGTATATTACACCACATGAAGGAAATAATATGTAGGATTTTTGTATTCTAAATATCTTTAACTCATGGAGTCTTACTGTAGGGTAAGATGTATATTTCATTCATCTTTGTAGTTCTGTATTTAGTGGGTATTTGGTAAGTGCTTGTTAAATGAATCCATGATTGGACTAAGAGCGCGTGGTGGTGGTTTCCACATTACTCGAAGAGGAATGGCTCTTCAGAATGCTAGACACTGTGCTTCCCAGTATGCACTCCTCTGATCCTCACAGCAACCTTCTAGGGAAGTACTCCCTATTATCCTTGTTTTACCCACTTGGGAAATGGAAGTTAGAGAGGTTCATTAACTTGTCCAAGTCACACAGCAAATGGTACAGCCTGATGTTGAATCTGGGGCTGTCTCTGACTCTAGTACCCATACTTGGCCATTGTGGACCCTGCCTCTCTTCATCTTTGCTCTGTCAGTTCCTGTGGCTTGATGGAATTTTGATTATCTGCAAAAGAAACTTATCTTGACCCAAGTTTCTGTTACAGGAGAGAAGCAGAAACACAACAATAGAACATTGTAAAGAACATGTTCATGAAATGTTATATTGAAGGTGAAACATTTTTAAGAACAAACTCATTACTTTTATATGGAGATTATATTAAATCTTGTTTTAATAAAGGCAGGTCTTCAGAAAGTCCCAGTCATTTTTGAAGGTGAATTTTGATTTATGCTAATTTGAAAAAAGCAAGTTCTGGAAGGGTTATATACAGATTGTGTTTTTAATGACTTCCTTAATCAAGCAGGTTATTTTTTTAAAAAAATCTTATTGTAATGAGGAGTAAAGTGACACCAGTGACTGGCTCAGAGCCCTACTATATTCAGGTTTTTCACCACCAGCATGCTCCAAATTTTAAGGTAATTTACATAAATTTGCGTGTATTATGATTCAGTTTGTAAGACATGTACATTTTGGCCAAATAATTTTCACTTTTTAACTTTTCCTAACTGAAGATTCTTCTCTTCTCTCCTGGTTGTTTCTTTACAAATGAAATAATAAATGTTAAAATGTTTTATTAGTTATAAAGAGCTCTGTGAACAGAAACTGAAACAGTTTGTGTAATACTCTACAATACATTCTTTATCAGAAATGTACTGGGATATATGCTGCTGTTAGTTTGGTATACATAGGTTTATTCAGGGTATTACTTTTGCTTCAGAGCTTGTTGAAATATTTCATAACTCAGAAGTGCTTTGAGAACCAGTGAACATACTGGTTGAGATGACTCGTGATGGCCATGCTCCTCCTACTGAAAGGCCCTTCTTTCTGCTTCAGGGGAGGTGTGGGCTGAGTCCTCAATGATCGCCAGCAGCACCGTGTCCTTGTCTGAATTCAGGAAAGTTGCTAACATCCGTTTCTGTTGCGTGTCAGTCTTTTGCAGAGGAAATGATGATGAAGGACTTGGGTCGTCGGATCAGTGAGAGTCTAGAGGCCTCCCGAGTCTGCCTTCATCCTCCCCACCCCCACTGCCATAAACAAACTCCCTCTCAGTTGCCCCTAACCCAAACTAATTCCTATGCTGAATGAACTACAGTTGGACTAGCAGTATAATTTATCTTCTCAACTGGTCTGGTTAAGAATGAAGAGAGGTCTTGGAAGACAGTTGTAAAGGAGGTGCAAACCAGGACATGCAGTCCCTAGCCAGATTTTCATGATGCCCTCTACCGTGTCATTATCCCCTTTATCTGTTTGAAAACAGATTTGCCCTCTGATACCAAGTAGATGGGTGATTAAAGGCTGTAGATGTTGAGCAAACAAACCATAATGAATTTTAGAGTTCTTGATCATGGTGGTCCGCTCACCTTTAGCATATTCCTTCTGGTTGGAATTTTGTAAGTGGGCAAGGACATCTGAACACTGCTGCACCTATGTGAATGGAAAGCAGAATTAGCTTGATGTGTATTTGAAGTCAAATTAGAAAGGCCGATGTGAAGGTGGTTTTTATAGTCCTGCTTGCAGTATTAAGCCAAAACCTTACTGTGATTGTTGTAAGATGATGTGTTTTGGTTAATAGCAGCCTATTGAAACCCTGTCATTATGAACTATCTGCATATCTATGTTGAGGGGTAGCGCTACACAAATGCCTAGAATAGTCCTTAGGTAGGGCTTAAAATAGGAGATCCACACTAGCTCTCTAGTAAATGGGGTGCAGGGCTCTTAGTGTGGTTGCTGTTGCAGAGGGTCTCAGTTGTCTGTCTGGGACTATGCCTTGTATTTGATGGGAATTCTTTCACTTAGTCCTCAAAGCAGCCCAGTGCGGGAGTGGGTGGGGTGTTCTTGTCCCAGACCGCAGAGAGACAGACTGAGCAGCATGCCCCAGGCTACACAGCTATTAAGTGGAAGACTCTCAATCGACTTAAACCCAGGCAGGCAGTCTGACTCCAGAGAGATGCTTTGCCTGCTAGTAAAACTCTGTGCTACCTGTTATTAAAATTAGCTAATTATAACAGCACTACTTCTTTTTTGGGGGTGGGGTGGGGGTAGGTACTTTACAGAACTCTTTCTCATACATGCTCACCTTTGATCTAGAGAGGGCAGAGGAGTAAAAATAAAGGGGGAGAGCCATCCATTTTGATTGCTGGCAGTGTTAGTTTTCCCTCTGACTTGGTCATTAGCCTTCTTAGTAAAGTCTGTTGGGTTTCAAACCTGGATTTAGCATTTTTCTCATTTTAAGGTAAAACATGATTTGTAATGTAAATAATAAATGTCTTTAAAGCATATCTTTTGCTTCAAAGCAATTGGGATTTCCATATCATAAGACATAATTTTTATCATTTTTTTTTCCTCGATTTCTCTTTGTCTATGCCTACCCCTTTTCTTTCATTTAACATCTACCTTGTTCTTTTTAATATCCCAATGTAAGTGCTTTTTAGAAACACAGAACTTTTTACTAAATATTCACATCTAAGGTCTTCTGCCTTCTCTGGACAAAGAAGCTCCTGCTCCTGATTGTGACTCTCAATTCATAACAAATTTGCTGATATAACATGATCAAACTGTAATGAGAAAAAATATTTTTTACTTAAAATACTCTTTTGGGGCAGGAAAGAGAAGAGGCCAAGCAGGAGGCAAGAGGCATATATCTGAATGTCCCTGATAAGGTTTTGGAGGGAAGTCTATGAGCCTCTCCTCCATGCAGTCCTCTTTCAAGATAGTCTAAGAATGAAAAGTACCCTTCAGCTCCATACTGGGCCCTCCCCAGTGACCCATCCGCAGCTCCTTTATCCCAACAAACATGCCAAGAAAAAAAATTTTTAATTTATAGATATAAATACTCATGATACAGATCCAGTGCATTTTTTCCCATAATAAGCTAGGGAAATATCCAACCTAGCTAAGTTTTTAAAATGATAGAAAAAGCCCTTTTTTTAGTAGAGGCATGACTTTGTCTTTATCAGTATGTATTAAATTCTTCCTGTTCACATGCTAACTACACATCCAAGTGGCCTTCCAGTGGCAGAATGGTGGACTTGTAAGATTCATGATGAGAATCTGTGCCAAGTCCTATTTGATTCCAGAGCAATTATGTCATTAGAATATTGCTGATTGCCCCAGTGCCCATTGTGCAGCTTAACCTTTAAATGTTAGGATAATTAACTACTTTATCGTTCTACCAGGAAACCAACATGTAACTCTGTTCTACAGTAAATTCACAAATAAAAGATTGCCTACAGAGCCAGAAACAACCAGTTTAAGAGAAACAAAAGTATTGGTACATGAAGATCTAAATAAACATTCTGTTCAGTATTTATAAGAAAGTATTTCATCATAGTTTAAAAAACAGTCTTTCCTTTTGGCAGAGTAGAAATAACTTTCAGAGTATATCAGAATCAAAAGGCTCAGATAGTTATTAGTCATAGACATGTACACACTTTTTTCTCTTCATCAAAAATACCAAATTAATAGGATGGAGGCATCTGGCAGTAGTAAAGGAGCAGAGATGAAGAAGGGGCTCCACTGCTCAGATCTTACTCAAGTGACTGGTTTCTTGTGGATCTGTTCAGCCCAGCGGAGCTTCTGGAAGGAGATTTATCACATGAATTTTGGATTAAGATAGAGGGGTGCAGAGGGGATGTTCAATCATTTAATCAGAAACATTTCTGTGCAGTTCTTTGCTGCTCACTGTGAGGGGGCCCCCACCCCCAGGTAACCCACAGCCAGTAGTGGGAAGTGGCCTTGTAAACAAATAGCCATAAATTGATCACAAGTACTCAACTCATTGGGTGAACAAAATACTAAGGGAACAAAGTGGAATGAGCAATTAATTCTGCCTGACAGCATCCAAGGGAGCTTTAAAAGGTGATGGTAGAGCTGCTTCAAAAGAAAGCTGCTGAGGGAAAGGTCATTCTCATAAACAGGGGAAAAGGGGCTACAGACAGGATGAAATTGCAGGGAGCACTGAGACAAGGCTGGGCCCTAGACTGGGTGTGGGGTGCCTGGCTTTGGAAAACAGCCACCCTCAGAAAGGTGGACTTTTTAATTCCTGTGGATGGTGGAAAACCACTTTTGTTTTTAAGGAATGGTGAGAAGTGGTCAAATCTGTCTTTGGGGAATGTGAATCCCAGAATGTGGGGAATAGACTGGAGAGGGGAGAGACTAGATACGGGGTTCTGGCCTTAAATATGGTAAGGGAAGCTTACAAGGGGATGTTTGGTGCATAATTTCAGTGGAGTAATGGTCATTAAAATCTCATTGCATTGGGTCATGGTGTGAAAGCAAAGCAGAAGCATTGAATCAAGTCTCGTGGTTTGGGGATAGGATTAGATCTCATTGAAGATATGTGAAAGTCATGAGGCAGTCTCCTTTTAAAACTTGTTTGGCTTCTAAGGTTTTGCTTCAGTGAAAATGCCTGCCATATTTTCTGCCACAAAGGGTGAATGAGTAGGGACAGTTTGGTGCATACGATTTAGAGTATTCACATAAGCCTTAGAGAGGGACTAGTACAGGGAGGAAGGGTTTAGAGATTTGCAGCCCCATCATTGGGAACCCACGCCCTGGTCCTTCTCACCTGCCTCCCCTGCCAAACTCCTACCCTGCTCTCCCGCCTTCTGTGCTGGGGGTGCAGTTGCCATCACCACAGCGACCACTAGGGGGTGATCCCTTGGTAGCTGTACCAACCCAGGCATGGGGAAAGTTTATTGTAGTTTTCATCTAACACCAGGCTTTGAAAGTTACCTACAAAAGAAAATGTGATGTTATGGTTCCATGGAAGTTAAGTGGGAGAAAGAGCCAAAGTCTGGATATCACACTGTGTCCCATAGTTAACGTAAAAGCCCTTGTACATTTTGTGTATCTTTATAAATTTTATTACTCCCAAAAGACTAAGATTTTTTTAAAAGTACAAGGAGTTAGTTTTATATGAGGAGAATAAACTTACAGAGGAGGAGGAGTTTTGCAGAACAGTTTTTTCTGACATGATTTTGATGCCAGGCAAAGACACTTGGGTGGCGATTCTTTGTTCATTCTAGAACATTTTCTTATCTTCAAGTGTTCTTTCCACTGCCCTCCAAGATCAGGCCTTTCCTGCCACAGGCTGGGTGAATTCAGGCATGCAGAGACCTGCCCAGCTGCCCTGCTGAGGGACTGGGCTACCCCGGCCCTTCTGGTCTACCCTCAGCAGGTTAGCTGTGTGTTCAGGTCTGCTCTTCTCTTACACCTCACCTTTATTGAGAGCTTCCGTTTGGTCTGTCTGGACCTGAGTCAGTTCTTAAGGTTGCTTCCAGTTTCACTGACATTTTTTCACTTCTTTGTGCATGGTGTGCCACTAACCACCTGGCCTCAGTGGCAGACAGACTCATTTTCCGCATTTGTTTTCTGCGTGTGGGACTCCTCCAGTTAAAGAGTTCTTCAGAAGAGCAGAGATGATATGGCCTGAGCCCAGACACATCATCCCCAACTGGGATCCCTAGAGAGAGGGAACATCTTTCTCCGTTCCCTAGTCCTAATGGGATTCCTGGGTTCCCAAAGAGGAGAAGGAGCAGGCTCATGAAAACTCTAAGAGCCCAAAAGAAATTAAGTACATTTTTGCAACTTTGCAAGTGTTTGTTTTTGTTCTTGTTTTTTGCTTGGTGCTCTGCATCTTTCAGGCCCTTAAGATGAGATGCAAAGCAATACTGTGAATATGACCTTTGTGTCATATGATCACTATTTTGTTTGCTTAAATCTGCAAAGAGTACCTTTTGTTTTTTTCATTGAAGACTTAGTAATTATCTCTTGAGCTAGATTCTGATGTATTTAGTTTCTCTGTAGAGGTTTAAAATACTAGCTTTCCATTAGCCAGCAGACTTGGAGAGAAGGAAAAAAAGCCTCCTTTTTCTTCCTTTTTCTCTTACATCTGTTTCCTTACTCATCTCTCAGAAGGCACTTCACCAGTGTGATACAGACGTCTCCACCAGAGTGAGCCCATTCTGCCTCGGAGTTTACACTATTCCCTGCCTCCCTATTTCATTCATCGGCTTCCTCCTGTCTCTGCTTCCTCTTTCTTGTTCTTCCCTTTTTTCCCCCATTCCTTTCTTCCCCCCCTTTTTTTCTATACCTCTATTCTCTTTTTCCTTTCACCTACTCCTCTCTCTGCTGTCTCTTCTTGACGGCTTTGCCAAGTGTGTATTAATGAACAAAAAGGGCAAAAAATCTCAAGTGATAAAAAAAAAAAAAATCATTGTGAAATGGATGATTACTTTTCAACCTTGCTTCCCTCTAATTCCAGAGTTCTTCGGTATCCCCATCTGCCAGTTTCCGAGGTGCTGAGAAGCACAGAAACTCCACAGACTATTCCTCTGATAGCAAAAAGCAGAAAACTGAAGAAAAGGAAATTGCAGCTCGTTATGTAGGTTCATTTACCTTTGCTTTGGGGGAGGCCAGTTTGCTTTGCTACTTATCAGCATCCATTTTACCCTTTTTTATTAGCAACCAAAACTAGATCATAAGAAGAAAAAAAAAATCTTCTAGGAGGAAAGCCTAGTTACTGCATTTATAACTGTGCCTCACTTGGCTCGCTGAAGGCCTGTGGGCCTGTGTGTGCACAGGTGAGTGAGTGAATATGTGTATGGGAGCAAAAACAGTGCTGTATCTGGCAACTCATAGAAGCCCTTGGTGTTCCATGTCATCATTTCTATAGAGGTGTTTGCTTCCCTCCATATACTTCAGGTAGTTGAATTTTCTATGGTCAGCTAGAAATGTTAAGGATAAATGTAAAATCATAGAAAACCTGTTAAAACGTCTAGATGAACTTGTGCTAAGGAATTCAGTGAGTTTTGTGGAATATAACTTGCAGAGACATCCAGACATGTCCCTAATACGGGCTGAAGCTCATTCTCTGTCACTGACTGACCCTTCAGGTCTCGTGAAGGGAGTGAGTAGGATGGGACTAGTATGGAGGCAAGCAGTTCTTGCCCAGTTTCCTGTGGTGATGCCCTGCAAGACCGCAGGCCTCAAAAAAAGCTGAAAATTGGGGTTTTCATGCGGAACTTCCCAGTTTTACAATTGTGGCTACTTACACAGTTTTTTAAAAACATTGACATGACAGATCACAACCATCTGTAAAATGGATTTAGACTGGACAGGCTAGCTTGAACTAAGTACTCTGGAGTACCAAGCAAGCCATCAGCTTCAGTTTTTGACTGTAAAATGGGATCATCATATTTTCCACCTCCTATCATCATGAGGATTAAAGAACACAGTACCTTGTAAAGTGTTTAGCACTGTTGGGTGCAGTTCATTTTTATAAGATGTGAGGAATTAGTCTGGCCTGACTTAGGGAAAAATCTGGCTTTTTTTTTGCTGGGGGAGGAAATAATGCTTCTTAATTGTCAATGCAGGACAGTGATGGTGAGAAGAGTGATGACAACTTGGTGGTTGACGTTTCCAACGAGGTATGTCTGTGCCTCATTAACCCTGCTCCTGCCCAGCTGTCACAATAGCTAGTATCCAAACAAGTAGTGTCCAAAATGGTTTCTTAACTTTTAAAGGGACCCACTTCTCATTTACCTGAAAATATATGTAATACTGATGATGTATGTTACTGACCCTTTTTTTATTTCTACTCTTTTCTGTGAAGTTATAGTCTGTTTTGCTATTACGTTGAGTGCACACCAGACATTTATGATCAGCCTTCAGATCTTATGGACAAGTGACTAGGGTTTTGATTTTTGTGTTTGTTTTGAATAAATAATGTAAAAATTCTAATATTTTCTTTGACTTCAATACCAAATACTTTCTTCGGCAATTTGGTGAGTCTTATCATCTATTCCAGAACATTTTGCACTTCTGAGTTACTAGGTGCTTTCTGCTAGGAATGTCCACACCCAAGTCCTCCAGCATTGCCGGTGCTCTGTGCTCCATTAATGCCTTTGGCATTCCTCTGTGTAGGATCCATCTTCCCCTCGAGGGAGCCCAGCACATTCCCCGAGAGAGAATGGCCTGGACAAGACACGCCTGCTCAAGAAAGATGCCCCGATTAGTCCAGCCTCGATTGCATCCTCAAGCAGTACTCCCTCCTCCAAATCCAAAGAACTTAGCCTTGTAAGCAGCTCTTCACCGTCTTTCCTGGTATTGCCTGTAGCAGGATGGTTGGGTTGGAATGTTTTTTAATTTTTGTGTTTTTCACATTTTTTCTATAGAACTTTACTTCCAAATATATGTGTATGTTCAGTATTTAAGTTTAATTGACAAAAGTACTTTTGCAGCAGAACGGGTTTACTGCCTTGCCAGTGATAGATGTTTATGAGTCTTTTTGCAAGGCTAGGGGAGGGATATGGGGAACTTGAGTGAAACGTGTCTTAGCGAAGATGAAGAAATATACACCGGGGCTAGTGAGGGTGGTTTTGTCACCTGTGGTTTATGGTAAATTGAGTTTTGGGCTTGGATGTGATTTTGTTGCTAGTTTTGTTTGAATTACCAAGCTATATATGACTGCAATAATTTTCCCTTCCTATCTAAAAAGTCATCTGTCATCTACAAAAGTCTACCTTGACTCACACCACAAATCACAAATGCAAAACTGAAACTGCTTGCAAGTCAGGATAATCTCCCCATACTCCTTTTTCTGTGGCTGTGTAGTTAATTGCATTTTTGTGTGGAGTGTATTCCTTATTTCTTCCCAGTTATTTCTTTGTAACATAATATTAAAAAAAAAAGATGAATTCAGTTTTCAAATAACCTTTTGAATTCACAGGTGAAGGAAAGAAAATTCCTCAGGTTGTCTGCAAATTAGTGGGGATGTGTCTGGCATAGGGCTAGGTTTAGTTTCTTCCATTGTTTTCTCTTGGCTTCCTGGCCAGCTTGTATGAGCAGCTCCTCTGTGCTGATCTGCACAACAATTCAAGCTTGGATCTTTTCTAATGGGACTTGTTACCCAGGAAGCTTCTTTCAACATAATATAGTCCACCAGGAACCCGACTCAAACCACTCAGTCAAAGCAACCAGCAAGTTGGCTGGTCACAGTCCAGACGTCGTTTGTCAGCATCCATCTGACTCAGACTAGTTTCCTGGAAATGGTCTGCTGTACCCTGAATTCAGCTTCAGGTTATGTCCTCCTCTGAACAACGGTTTTGTGGCCTCAGAGAACTCTTTGTTTCTTTGTTAGTTGTTTTAAATTAATGAGATAAAGGGCCAGTACCACTCCTATTTCTTTCTCCTTTCCTTTTTCTTTACCTTTTTAAATGTTTAACATCATTGTTCAAACTATATTGTAATTGCCAATGTATTCCATTACATCTCTTGTTAGAATGAAAAATCTACTACTCCTGTTTCAAAATCCAATACCCCTACTCCACGAACTGATGCGCCTACCCCAGGCAGTAATTCCACTCCCGGATTGAGGCCTGTACCTGGAAAGCCACCAGGAGTTGACCCCCTGGGTTAGTAAGAAAAAATGTTTTTCTACATATTTATGCTTCTTATTTTTTTAAAAAAAAAGCAATTTAAAAAGTGCAATCCATTAAGAGTCCCAATAACCAGCACTGAAGGACTGTTATTTAACTTGAGCCAAGCACCTAACACTTACCATGCCTGAAACAGCATAGTAGGTATCCAGTAAAAGGTGAGGAAATAAACCCTGATAAAGGCTTGAATGACTTGCGACAATATTAAAATAATCTTATTTGAACGATGGATCCTGTTTTTTAATGTCTATAATAATGTTGTGCTTCGTTATTGTTATGGGTTCTTGGTTTTTCTCTTCCCCCTCCCGTTTTGGTCTATAGCCTCAAGCCTGAGGACCCCGATGGCAGTACCTTGTCCATACCCGACTCCGTTCGGGATTGTGCCCCACGCGGGCATGAACGGCGAGCTGACCAGCCCCGGCGCCGCCTACGCCGGCCTGCACAACATGTCCCCGCAGATGAGCGCGGCCGCTGCCGCCGCAGCAGCCGCCGCTGCCTACGGACGCTCCCCAGTGGTGCGTTTGCCCCGGGCTTTTACCCGATAAAAATATGTCAGAGCTCAGAGGATTATCATACGTACTTTAGAATGTAGTGTATATAATTTGAGGTATTTATAGAGGGGCCTGTGCATATTTGTAAATTAAACTCATGATTTAGAAAGATTGAGGTGGATGAAATAAGCTAATGTAACTGTGTTTCTGTTGTTTTGCTTGGGAAAAATTGTAGGTTGGATTTGATCCACACCATCACATGCGCGTGCCAGCAATACCTCCAAACCTGACGGGCATTCCAGGAGGAAAGCCGTGAGTACCTCTGGGCCTCGTGCTCACGGCATGCCAGTCCCTAGGCCCTTGCTGGGCCTGCAGCTCTGCTGGGCAATGGCAGGGATGTCCTGCTGCTTGCCTTTTTTTCCTTGCAAAGTATTTTTCATTTTCTCTTAGCACAGGGAAAGAGGTAATGAGGTAGGGTTTTGTATTTTCAGTTGAAAATCTTGAGCTTCTAATATGGAAATGCAAATTAGTGAGGCATCTCCAGCAGTCACTGTTCTGCTGTTAACAGTCTACATCTGTTACTGAATTCTTTTGTTGCCTTGAAAGAGTCTTATGTGTAAACCTGGATGTTCAAAATTTGAGCACATTGGGGAAAGACGTGCCAAAGTTGAAAGGCTGAAAAGAGAATTGTGGTATTAAGCTTGATTGTATTTCTCAAAAGGGTAGCTTGCTGCTCATCTGGCTTCTTGTCCTTGTAGCTGGGTGTTTGGAGGTTCTGTATTCACAGCACCCTTAAGTTACAGAGGCAAACACCCACCTCAGATGTCCCAGCCTCCTCTTGTACACTCCGATCTCCGGTCATCTCATTCTACATCATTTATTTCAATCCAGTGCACTTGGTTCTTACTACCTATGCACAGTTATCTCTTCTGTTTGGCTTCATCTTCCCAGATACAAAGACTTTAATATAAAATAACACTGGCTCTTCCTTTAAAATCCCAGCCTGCTTCCTCTCTCCTCCCCATTGGGAAGCATGCGCATAGACCCTCCTGCCTTATCACATGACTGTATTTATTCTCATCACTCTTCTCTTGGGCATCCTGTCTGTCACTGTAAACACCACGCACATGCTGCTTCTGCAGTCTAGTGCTTTCCCACCTGCTGTCCAAACTTGACCCTGAGTAACAGCTAAGTCCCTTTCTCCTAGAGGCTCTTCTGGTGGCTTGCCTGCCTCAGGGCATTGCTCTTACTGGTCTTTCTGTGACACTTTTTCTGTGACTTACTGTCTTACTTAAGGTCTCCACTGAGATGTCACTAATCAGAGCACTCTGCTCTGATAACCCTATAAAACAGGGATCTTTCTGTCCTTTCCTCTCTCCACCATCTTTCTTTTCTATTCTCTATCTCTTTTATACTTATCTGTAGCCATATCAGCCTTTCCCTGCTTGAATGTAAGTTTCATGAGAGCAGAGAAGAATTCCTTGCTATTCAGTTATAGATGTTCCAGTGCCTAGAATGGTACCTGGTTCATAGTTGGTGATCACAGTATATACTAGTTGAATGAATAAAAGAAAGAAAGAAGATAAATAATAAATGTGTGTGTGTGCGTGCATGCATGTGTGTGTGCTGATCTCTCCCTTTTCTGACCTCCCAATGATTATTTATCCACTACCCTATACAGGCACGTAGTTGTTTCCTGTGTGTCCTCTCCTTTTCTCCATATTTTCTGCCCTTCAGTATTAAATCACACTTGATCTTGACCTTTTCTTTCTCTTCTACCTGATGCCTCAGACTCTTGGTTTCTCTGTAACTTCTCTCCACCCTGCTGGCATCAAACACAACGCTGGCTCCATAGCCAAGTTGCTCCGTAAATATTTGACTGATTAATAAGGGAAGCAAAGCAAATTAGACTTTGAGTTCCTTGAGAGTTGAAGGTATAAATATCAATTACCATAATATTCTGTGTTGTGCGTGTTCTGCAAATAGTTGTTGACTGACTGACAAGTCTTATTGACTAAGAACTGGTGTATTTGAAGGTGAAAGTTTGGTCTATTTCAAGCAGCAACTAAATAACAAGGTCATAGGATTAATCAAATAACGAATGCCCAGATGAACTCGTGGGGATGGAGGGGTGCCGTCAGGGAAGCAGCATTGGCCTGCATTCAGGTCTGTGTAATCACCACTTCGTTAACCAGCAGTGGCGCCCAGAGCTGTAGCGTGAGCACCAGAGCAGAGGAGGTGGTGCTGCTCGCCTAGGCCGCCCAGAGGCCACAGGGACTCAAAGTGCGCTGGTGTGTCTGAAGGAGCAATGGCGGTCTTGCTTTGGCAGTTTGAGCCAGTTGAACCTCTCTGGAATCACAGCTGGTCTCCTCCTTCCCCCAGCTTGCCACTCAGCATTATAAAGTTGTCCAGGCCTTTTTGGGAGGGTTGATGGGATGGAGGCTGTTTAACAACTTCTGTTCTTGGGAGTGGTGGAGTCATACCTAATGCAGTTAGCATATGACGTCAGGAACCCCAAGGAGAACGTGATGTGGTTGGCAGAGAGTGAGTTCTGCAGTGTGGCAGACCCCAGTTTGAATCTGACTCTGCCAGTTGACAGAAGACAGTGACTTTATGCACAGTTTCTTAACTTTGTGAGCTTCGGTTGGCTCATCAGGAATGGCACCGCCCAACAGGGAGAGGAGGGTGTGGATGAAGTAAGATAACGTTACCCATTTAGAACCCTGTTGGGTGTACAGTGGCTAGTCAGTCAACTGCAGCCCTGTTGCCATTCAGCTTTGCCCCACATATTATCAATTTTTAGTTGCCTATTACAGAACATTTTGTAGGGGGCAGAAACGGCCCAAGAAGATCAGACTGAATAAATTACACTCCACATTCCTGTCAATGGTGTATCTTTATGTAACAGAGCATCAAGACATACATTCACATTCATTTCGCTTATAAAGATAATACACTTTTATGATAGATTTTTTACAGAAGAGATTATAATGATTATGTGGCTCTCTAGATCATAAGGTACAGATTATGAAACTTTCTGTGCTAGAACATAAAGCATGATAAACCACTTAAAGGCCTCCTCTACCACACATACCCAGTTACTGCCTTTCTCTAGAAAGCCTTAAAACAGTTGTACATCTCTGTCTTAATTATTTTTACAGAATAAATTGCTAGATATTAACAAAAATTGTAATTAAATGCATGTTCCAAACTAAAGAATAAAATAGCATTTATTTGATAATTCACATTGGGTTTTCTCATCTATTCTGGTAAATTAGCAAGGGTTCTGCTCAATATGTAATAGAAATGACAACATAGTTTAATTTCATCATAAGCCAAAAATGGACCTTTTTCTCACCTGCTACTTAAAGGAGACTTCTATAGGTAGTGTAAAACTATTCAATTAAAACCATGGTACTAAGTATATTATGGGATATGGCATGTGAAAGCAGCCATAAGAAAAGAGCTCAAGTTAATGGTTTTTAGGCTGCTCACAGTTCAGAAATCTTTCTCTGTCGTATTTATTTGTTTTTATAAAGCAAGATTTTTCAAAATAGGAACAATGCAACATTCAACAAGTATCTGTTGGCTGGCTAACCTACTGATAGGTTTAGATGCCACTTAGAACCTAATTTTCTATTATACTTCAAAAAGTCTAACAGTCAGACCTTTAATTGTAAGTTCAAGGTCTAGTCCCATCTTGTAAGACATTGAAATCTTGGAGAAGGTGCTGCAAAGTCTGAAGAAGATGAGTATAACATCACAAACCAGACCTCTTTGAGAGGGTAGCAACAGTAGAAGTGGGGAGGCTAAGGACCTTCTTTGAAATGCTGGGCTTTCATTGAAAGCTGATGAGTCAAGTAAAATAACAACTTCAATGTCCACATTTTAAAAAGAGAGACTTGCAGATGCCTTGATTGTTTGAAATATAGTTCTGTCAGGAAGTCCACACTGCTTCTGTTCTCTTCACTGCCTGCCCTACAGAGCCACTCTTAGCTCTTAGCTTTTGAACTGAACTGCCTTATGTGCATGCATGTTTTATAAGAGTTCAGGTCACTGTATTTCTCTGGCTTGCTGTGCCCTCTCTCCTTGGCCCTGTGTTTCTTGTTACGCGGACATCTCAGCAAGGTCTTGAATGTGTGTTAACCTGCACTTCAAATTCATCACGTTCACAAAATGCTTCCCCAGACTAGGTCTTCCTGCCAATTTGCCCATTTTTCACCAACTGCTAATACTCTGTTTCTTGTTTCCTGAGCTCAGAAACTCAGTTATTTCTGACTCTTTTTTCACATCTTACTAGGTAAGTCCCACAAAATTTTATATCCACATTTTTTTTCTAGCCGGCCCTCTTCCAGCTTGCCTGGTTCAGGCCCCCATCAGCTCCCATCTAGATTAGTGAAATAGCCATCTTCCTCTCCTCCTCCATTTTGCTCCTTGCTGCCCAATCTATTCTGTGACTGGCTTTGCCCCAGTAATGTCCCATCCTTTCTCCCCTGAAAAATCCTTCAGTAAATTGGGAAGTTCTCAGGCTGGCTTTCTAGGCCCTCCCTTTTAGAGCATTATATTGAGAGAGATTATATCTGTTATATGTGTGTGTGTATACAGTATATTTTATCAGATTGTGCTCCAGCCAGCACCTCCAGCCACTTACTGTGGAGTCACTGCTGAGTAAGTGAATCCCTAGGTGAAAGCCAGTCCAGGGATTTGCCAGGTCATTTCACTCAGCTCCTTTTAGAGCCCCTATTCTCTGCCTCCTGCTGGAATCGTTTCTCTGTCTTGCTCCCTCTTTAGTGAAATCCTTCCATTCTATGAAACCACCAAGTCTCTCATGACCTCTTCATTGCCAAGTCACTTCTGCATTTTCTCATCACATGTCCTAGATTTTAAGCCCCTATGGGCAAGACCAGTGCTTGACCTGATTTTGTTTCCTTAGCATACTGCCTCTGCCCAAGGATGTGGATAGCAAGCACTTATTGATGGATTTACTAGATAGAAAAAGAATAGTTCTTCAAGCCTGAGTTGGTTTCTTTATGCTCTCCAGTGCACTTTACTAGCTACACGTCACCAGCAAGTTTGTTGAAATCTGGTAAGTGTGTATTAGAGTTTTGTTTTTTCTAGTCTTGAGTATCTTACATATCTAGTAACAAACAGGGCCACTTTATGTCCTTAATTGCAAGTAAGCTCTTGAAATTCTTACTAAGGGAGTTCCAGGAACATAGTAGGTGCTCACAGAAAAATGGTTGTGGTTGAGTTGAAGAATGTGATAACAAAAATCTCAGAGGAAATTGTGTGCCTGGTTTCTTAACTATTTAAATTCTCAAGGCTCTTGAAAAACCATTTAGTGATTCTAGAGAGGAGAAAAGGGATGTCTTTTCAAGTAAATTATCATTAAGAATGTATAACACCATCTAAATTTGGAATAACCTTCCTTCAAGATTTAGTCTTCATGGCCTCTTCACTGCTAAGTCAGTTGGCCTTTTTCTCCATGTCCCCCCTCAGTCTCAGGCTTTTCCTCTGAGCGCTGCTGCCTTCCCCTCCTTGCCTCAGCTGACCCCTGGCTCTCCTGAGGGAACCTCTCAGGGGCTGCCTTTCGTAGGTTTCACATCCCGAAATCCTCAGGGCCACTGGCAGGGGTGACGAAGGCTGTGTTGCCCCAGCGCCCCTTCTCCAGTCTTTCTAGAACTGACCTACTTTCTGAAAATCCTGCCCCCTCAGGCTTGTGCCATTGGACTCTAATCGCTCTTCCACCTTGTTGGGGGATTTTCGCAGTTTACTACAGACTTGACACTTGGCTTAGGGTCTTCCTTCCTAACTCCCTCAGAGCCTGCCATCATCGTGGTGACTCTGGTGTTGACAAGGTCGGCCCCCCAGTAACCTCCTCGTCTCAGGCCTTGGGCCACGTCACCTCCAGTGACCTTCTGCTCTTCTCAACTTGAGTTACCTACCTAGAGACTCACAAGACTTTGTCGTCACCCCTCACTGTGTCCCCCTCCACAGTCCAATGTCCCATCCAACATGGCCTCCTTTACCTCCAGCCAGCGACTGATCTCTTAAATTACAAATCTGTTCCCAGCTTTCTCCCTGTCTCTCAAGCCCCAGCCACTGACTTCTCCCTCGATTATCGCACCAGTTCCCCGACTTGTTTTCCTTCCTCCAGTCTGCCACCTACCATCCGCTCTTCACCCAGCAGCTGGGGTGATCCCTTAACACAATCTCATCACTCCCCAGCACAGAAGTTCCCAGTGGCATCCCATTCTACTCAGAATGGTTCCACACCCCTTACCACGGTCTGCAAGGCCCTGTCTACCCCAGCCCCTCCCTCTCCTGCAGCCTGGCCTGCCCCTGAGTGCGCCTGGCCCTCTTGCTGCTCCTGCTGCAGGGCTTTGCATGCACTGTTCCTCTGCCTGGCACATCCCCACCTCAGTATGTGCATCCTTCCTCCAGGGCTCAGCTCATAGGCCCCTGCAGGCCTCTCTGGGCTCCATTACTCTCTCTTACCTGAAGCCGAGGGGGCGGAGATAGGTGGCATTTTCTGCCGTTGAGGTTACTTAGGTGTCTGCTTCAGTGGTGTCTCTTTCCCCTCAGAGGAGGTAGGTTCTGGAGGACAGGGGCTTCACTTTTCACCTGATTCCCCAACACCTGATAGCACACGGCTCATATTAGGCCTGTAGTTAAGTATTTTCTGACCAGATGGGTAATAAGCATTCTGCCTCACTCGGCCTTCATGTTTGCCGTACTCCTCATACTGCCTTCCCCTGTGTGCCTAGGTACATAATCCCCATTCTTTATATGGCAGCTCCATTTCCATTTTCCATGGCCTCCTCTGTCAAATTCTAAGAGTAATCCGGCCTGTCCGCAGTTCATAGCATTGACCCTCTGACACTGATTTATGTGAGTATCTCACTAATGAATCTGCCCCTCCAACCAACTGCTGCCCAGTCCCACTGCACAAGCTGAACTTAAGGAGAATGGGAGTGTGTGGGCCTTTTCTTCCTGCTGCATCCCCAGCCCTGTCAGCACGATGCTCGGCACATGGGGTGGGCAGGGTGTCTCCTGGATGGATCTCTGTGGTTGACAAGCTGTTGTGTGGTTGACCATCTTCTCTGCCTCTTCATGTGATCGTTTCCTGATGACTGACCTCTCTGACTGCGCTTGCTGGAATTCCTCTTAGATTCTGCCTCTAGACTACTCTGTGCATAATGTGCCCCAGGATTCACCTGTCATTTTTTTGTGGCTGTGAGTGCATCTGACGTCTCTCCTGAATCAGTTTTCAGCTTTCTGTTGAGTTGTTTCAGTCCCTTCTGCTCTCAAGCCAAAGAAAAGCAAGCCATTTACTGGCCTGCATGTGTCCCCTTTGGCTCTGCTTCCCTATCACCTTCACTAGCATATTGTCATCTGCTTGGTCATCTGGGTCCCAGACCTTCGAAGCCTACTCAGGACCCTTCTCATCCAGGGCATACATCCAGTGTGTCTCCAAATCCTGCTGATTTAACCAAAGCATTGTCTGTATCTGTTGTCTTCCTGCCTCTCCACCTTCTTCCCCCTCTGCTACTCTTTTGCAGCTGAGTTCTGAGCCTTTCTCTGTAATCTGCAGAGAAGGAAAAAGCTCTCCACTGTCTGGCACCCATATCTTCCCCAGCCACAGTGCATGTGTCATCCTTTCTGGGGACATTCAGGGGGCTGATGAGTCTCCTTAGTAATGGGCTAAATGTGGCTAGCCTGTAGGCTTTGGCATGAGGAACCATAAACTGTTTTGATTCTGAGTTTCCTGGATAGGTCCAGCTCCTGTCCTGTGTGTACCCACTAGTGCATTCCCTTGGTATGTCTTTTGTAAACTTCTTCCCTGTAAACAGAGCACGTTCCTAATCTCCGTGCCTAAACAGAATGACAGAATTTCCAAACTGGGCTATTGCCCAGTGTCCTCCAACACAGACCCGGCTCCCTCCTTTTCCGCCTCCCGCCTCCATGAACCCTGCATGCATCACAGTGGCCTCACTGGTATTCTCTCCCTGACTTTAGTGAAGGTAAAGAAATCTACCTTAAGTTGCATTTTAAAGTCAAATTTTTACAACTGGAGGAGGGTTTTCCCCAAAAATGAATTGGAGATGTCACTGCTGATAGGTACTCCCAGGGTGGCCTTTGGGGCAGTCACACAGGACACCTCTTCAGGTTCTAACTTCATGTGAAATTACTAGAATTAGTGACTGTCAGAGTCTAATAAGACTCAATCCTTTTTCCTTTTTTGGTTGCACATCTTCCATTTCACCCTCTAGGCCTAGACACTCTGAATTCCTTAAAGCTTGATAATTTTGGTTTAATGATCTCCCTAAGTAAGGTATTTGATTAGAGTGAATTGATCTGTAGGCAAAAGTTTCATCCCAGGCTTCTCAGTCACTGAAAGTAGAAGGGAGTGGAAGCGTGTAGAGGGCCCTGAAGGAGTA
Source organism: Manis pentadactyla (assembly GCF_030020395.1). Taxonomy (NCBI): domain Eukaryota; kingdom Metazoa; phylum Chordata; class Mammalia; order Pholidota; family Manidae; genus Manis; species Manis pentadactyla. Next base: position 144,594,901 of record NC_080021.1, on the reverse strand, counting down.
GGAACTGTACCAGACATTGGCTCTCTTATTTAGTTCTCTGTGACGTATAGATAGCAGTCTCTACATTTTAAAGGTTAGGACTATGGTTCAGAGAGGCTAAGTAACTACTGATGTCACACAGCAGCTTGTGAAAAGTCAGCCTGAGGTTTGATTGTAGATCTAGCTCTGTGACTCTGAAAACGGATTCTTCCACAATACTGGGTAAATTTGACTTGTTTGCAAGTGATAAGTAGCACTGAAAATGTACTTTTTATCTCATTGCACTGAGTTATGTAACATTTTTTACATTCCTGTCTTCCTCTCTTTTGTCCCCTCTACTGCCTTAGAGCCTACTCCTTCCACGTCACTGCAGACGGTCAGATGCAGCCTGTCCCCTTCCCCCCCGACGCTCTCATCGGACCCGGAATCCCCCGACACGCGCGCCAGATCAACACGCTGAACCACGGGGAGGTGGTGTGTGCCGTGACCATCAGCAACCCCACCAGACACGTGTACACGGGCGGGAAGGGCTGCGTCAAGGTCTGGGACATCAGCCACCCCGGCAATAAGAGCCCCGTCTCTCAGCTGGACTGTTTGGTGAGTGAAAATGGGTGAACATAGACCTCACTCAGTAAACAGGATGGAAGATGAGAGACACCCGCCTGCACCCTAAGGGGCCAGCTGTCCCCAGAGTCCTCTGGTCATTCACTTGGAGACTGAGAACACTGATAAGGACCGGAGTCCTCTTTTGGTGCCTGAAAGCAGGATGACATGGTTCTGCATGTGGCATGCGGCTCTCATTAACCCTGCCCAGGGCATGGGGTGGGCAAACTGCTGTTTTCCCAGTTGATAAAGGAGTTTAAGAAAACTAAGAGCCAGTGATTAGTTCTGTGAGAGTGTACCTAAACATCTTAATCTGACACATTATGAGTTGAGAGTAATTTACACTTCATGTGGTAGACACTTGAATACCCTTAGCTATTTCATGGATGTTTTCCTTGAGTTATTTGGGAAATTCCAGTTTGATTTTCTTTCTTAGGCCAGCAGTAGAATTTTTTGCTTACAGCATGATGTCAGGTCAGTTTAACATAATTGATGCACACAAGATTCCCATAACCTGCTGTACTGGGAGGAAGTTTTTCTCCCTGTCCTTTAACACTCGTTGATCAAGGCTTGCCTCCCATTGATGCTGCCTTATCAAAGCCAAGATTCCCTTTAGCCAGCAGTGCAGGGCCAGGTGGAAGGAGGAGACCACCAGGTCTCTACTCCTGGAACTTCACCAGCCAGGTCAAGTGCACCAGTTCCCAGGCGAGGCCCTCCCGGATTGCGGGGGTGTGCATGTCTGTGAAAGGACTCTGGCAGCTGGTTGATTTGATGGTGGTGGGAGGGGGTCTAGATCTTTGCATTTTCATGCTAATTAAGATTAAATATCTGGGGACTAAATTTTGTAAATCAAGTATAAGTACTTCCCTAATTTCATGTAATTTTCCAGCATTAATCCACTTTATCATTGTCATAAGTAAAAATGGCTCATTAAAACCAGGAGGGAACACAATACTTTATGGCTTTCTGCTCTCATGTTAATGCAGTTTTCCTTTCCTCATGAGTAATCTCTTGATGGTTTTTGTCTCTACAGAACAGGGATAACTATATCCGTTCCTGCCGATTACTCCCTGATGGTCGCACCCTAATTGTAGGAGGGGAGGCCAGTACTCTGTCCATTTGGGACCTGGCGGCCCCCACCCCGCGCATCAAGGCAGAGCTGACGTCCTCGGCCCCCGCCTGCTACGCCCTGGCCATCAGCCCTGACTCCAAGGTCTGCTTTTCGTGCTGCAGTGACGGCAACATCGCCGTGTGGGACCTGCACAACCAGACGCTGGTGAGGTGGGTCCGCAGGCTCCCTTACCAGGTGTGAGAGGGTACTCGTGCTGCCATTCAGTGCCTGAGAGTTGTGCGTGTCTAAATTTAAAAAGATTAAATATAGTTTACTAAAAATTGTTAAGAATAGGCCCATTCTAAGATGTTAGAAACAAATTATTATCATGCAATCTTGTTTTTGCAGTACTTGAACTTTTATCAAATGAGGAGGTTTTTTTGACATACTGAGCATCACCAATTCAGGTTTTTTATAAATTAGGTCATTTTTACTTAATTAATGTGCATGAGGTTCCCATGAGCTCATTAGACATCTGTAATTCGCCATCTGTGCTCGCTTACCGACCATCACTGTCCATAGACCCGCGCTGAGGGTATTTGCTGTCCTCGGTGCCCTATGTATCTGACACATTCACTCCTGAAACAAGCTCGTTGGGCACCTGCCATGGCCCAGGCATTGTGTTGGTGTCGATCACCTAAAATGCTCTCGGTTATTGGTAGCCCACCTTTCAGGATGGACAGATATAACTAAGAGGTCTGTTTAGAAATGAGATTGTATAGGGTCTGTGTTGATAGGTGAAGCCCTGCAACAAGTCTCTGGGCAGCAGCACCTAAGAGCAGGAAGCAAGAGTGATTGGCTGAAGAGCGTATGAAGGTCCTGATGAAGCAAAACTGCAAGGCCTGGGGGAGGTGGATGGAGTAGGCAGCCTCTGTTCCCAAGATAGTTTGCCTGATGGGCTTTATATGTGATTCCAAAAACAAAAGGATCATCGCTTTGGTTCCTTTGGGGAAGGCCCTAATGAGGAACTCCTTCTAATCCCCTCCCCCCAACCCAATGTCTTTGTACATTTTACCAGCCCCTGGGGCATTCGGGTCCCTGAGTGTCCATGTCCCCTTCTGGAGAGCAGGCCTTTCATGCCGTAGGCTGTATTCCCTCCCTCAGCAGAATGGGTTCTGCCACTCCCTGTGCTCCCTCCCGTAGCTTTGCAGAAGGGAAAGTACTCCTTACGTCCTCTTCAGTTCTCTCCTTCCTTGATACCACAGGGACAGAATGGGTCTCGGACTGTATCTTTGATTACTCCCCATACATGTAGTCGTCTGTTTTCTTTTGTTTATATCAGTTGGAGATTTTTTCCATCAGTTCTATCAGTCTTATTTTAGTCAAAAAGTAATTTGAAGAATATTTCCTAAGTGTTCGAAAATTAGAAGTGCTGGAAATTCAGCATCTCAATTAAACTTTAATCTTTATGTATATACTTCATTATTACTTGAGTAATAAGGAAACATAATAAACCAAAATGAAATCTGGCCATTTCAAATAAGGCCAGCAATGAAATTGATCGCTGAGGAATTCTAAATTGAGTTCACCTAAAAAATAACTTTTCATGGGTTTTCCCTCCATGTTGACATTTTTCAGGCAATTCCAGGGCCACACAGATGGGGCCAGCTGTATTGACATTTCTAATGATGGCACCAAGCTCTGGACAGGCGGCTTGGACAACACGGTCAGATCCTGGGACCTGCGTGAAGGGCGACAGCTGCAGCAGCATGACTTCACCTCACAGGTGCGGCCGTGGGCCCGTGACATTTCAGACATGGTTCTGTGAAATCTGTGACATCTTAAGGGGCAGTTGGTATACTGTGTGAGGAAGCCACTTTTGAGTGTGGATTAGACAACTGAAAATTCTAGTGTTTTTTGTCGAATTACAACAGTATTTTATTAAAGGATTCAACCTCATTGATTTTAAGCTTTTATCAGGTTTCTATTTGAAAGACCATCACTCTGTATGGATGTGGATTTTACATTGACACATAAATTGTATTGTGGAGATCTGACTCATTACTTTGGGATCACCCGTTTGGCTTTGTCTGAGATAATCTTGATCACCTTCGTCATTTAAGTAGTATTCTCAGAAGAAACAATACCTGCTAGTTAAAGGAAGCATGTCCTCTGGGAACTCCAGCACTATAACCTGTTTTAATCTAGATCTTTTCTCTGGGCTACTGCCCAACTGGAGAGTGGCTTGCCGTAGGGATGGAGAACAGTAATGTGGAGGTGCTACATGTCACCAAGCCGGACAAATACCAGCTGCATCTTCATGAGAGCTGTGTGCTGTCACTCAAGTTTGCCCATTGTGGTAAGCAAGCCCCTCTCGTCTATTTTCTGTCAACAGGAATTGTTCCTTCAGGCCTCCTGCTGATATATTATTGTAAGTCAGGTCCTTTCGTTTATTAACATGTACTCTTCAAAATTCCAATTCCTTACACAAGCCAACTTCCCTATGCCATGTAAATTTTAGGTGTCACTCCACTTTTATCTTTGTCATAAGTATAAATGACTCATTAAATCTAAGTAAATTTTTCCAGTGTTAAATAACTTTTATTACCAATTAGATGAGTTTTCCGTGAATAGCTTAATGCTCCATAAAGCAAATCTTGAGGGTCTGACAAAGTAACACTAACATTGCCTTTTTGAAACCCTCTTTCTGTAGGCAAATGGTTTGTGAGCACTGGCAAGGACAACCTTCTGAATGCCTGGAGAACACCTTATGGAGCCAGTATATTCCAGGTAACATTTAACTCGTGTACTCACTGCATGGCGCTGGTTTAACCGAACTTGGTCTGTGCATCCTCTCAAATTAATAATGTACATAAATGTTGTAGGAGGTAGAAGCTAGTGTTATTCCCATTGTGCAAGTTAAGCAAGACTCTTCTTTCTTAATCTTCTGTATTTAGGATGCTATTTTTTAGGTGTCCTTTTTTTAGGAGTAACATAACAAATTTGTAGTTTTCTTGACTAAGTGGTATTAAGCCAGCATACCAACATATACTGTGCAAGATAATCAATAGGACAAAAATAGCTGATTTTTGCTATCATGAAGTTTATAATTTAATAGTGTTTTTTGTATTGTGGGTCACAACATTTTAGATGATTCCAACCAGGACTTGAAAAATATTAGAGTTCGTCTTTTATAGTAAGTATATGTATCTTATGTGTACACTGGGTTGTGAAGTAAAATGTGTTTATTATAGGTCGTGGTAAAAAAGCCTGAGAAGCACCGGTAGTGGGTTAGAGTCCTACGGGGTCAGCTGGCTGGTTTAGTGCAGTCCAGGTCACAGGTGACATTGAACCCTTTGTCGCCAGAAGTTGAACATAGTATCCAGAGCTCTAAGTATGATACATTTTTCTTTATAATGAACTACTCCCCACTTGCAAACTTGCACTCTGTTTTTACACAGGGGAAAATTAGGCTTTCTATTAGAACTATTTTTAGATTTATCTAAAAAAATGTAGTATTTTCAATGCCGTTTCCCATTTATTACCTTATTGAACTCTGAGGCAACGCTTTAAGGTGGCAGCCAGGTGAGACATCTTTACCTGTTTGCCTTTGTAAGGAAACTGAGGCTCAGACAGGTGTAGTGGCACATCTCGTGTTCACAGCTCGATCTAAATCCAGCCATCTGACTGAGGATGATGGCTTTTCACTAGGAGCGCTGTTCTTCACTCTCTGGACAGCAGGCTTTGAAAGGGGGCCTGGCTTCATCAGCATTGGTGTCACAGGTGCCACTGACTAGCCTGCCACCTAATGTCCCCAGTGCAGGAGCAGGTCGCCTCCCTGGTGAGGAGCCCCTGGAGGGCACCGGCTCAGCCTTCCTTGCTTGGGGCTCCTATTTGGGTGACGTTTGAACATGTTATACTTGTTTTTCCTTGGAATTCTGCAATCCTGCTTCTCAGTTTTCAGGGATTTTTCTTTCCATATTTAACATTTGTGTTTATGTGCTTCTTTCCCAGTCCAAAGAATCCTCATCGGTGCTTAGCTGTGACATCTCTGTGGATGACAAATATATTGTCACTGGATCTGGGGACAAGAAGGCCACGGTTTATGAAGTTATTTATTAAGGATAAATCTTCATGTGAACTGGACTCCTTCTCCTTGTAGCACTTTGTTCTGTCCGTCTCCCTCCACTCCACTACCCCGCGCCTAAAGCTGAGAATCAGACCCTCACTGCAGTTGGGGCGTCAAACCCCCACCCTCGCCCCCACTTCCTTCCTGCTGTCAATTGTGAAAACTCATTAAGAACCTGTGATACCAAATCTTCAGCTGTCTACTTGGAACAATACGAAATAACCATACTTAACAGTGAATGGAATCTTTAATTATGTATTATATCTGTAATATATTTATTTTGTTTAAAGAAGGCTTTCTAACTTTGACTAAATAAAGCTGTCTGCTCCTGTATTGATAATGAAGATGCATTGTATTTGATACCCCTGCCCCCCTTTTTTTGGCAAAGGAGGGGAAAGGAAGGTTTAAAATAATTGATTAAAAAATGTCACTAAATGTAGACTAATGACTGTATAGAGATGTGAAATGTATAATTACATATGGAAGCAATATGTTGCTGTGTTGTTAGATTTATTTGTTTTTGTTTTCTACTTATTTTAAAGATGTTTGGAAATTTGAACAATTAGAACATGACAGCCCACGTCATATTCATTTGAGTCTATTTGGACAACTTCAAACAACGTATCTGTAGCTTTAGATTATATTTGATAAAAGTAATTGGATTTTTCTCTTTTTTCTTTTTTTTGACTTGTTGACAAGTGTCTTTGTAATACGTTTTTAATTCCTTTTCTTACTGTATTATAGACAGATGAACAAATTCAATTTGGCCTCAAAGAGAGAGAGAACGTAATCCCTTCCGGATATTTTTGCCACATTTCTTTGCAAAGGGAGATGTCTATCTTTGGGGAGTTTTGTCATTACAAGAAATTATGGGCTCTTTCTGGCATGTTCTTTGGGAACTGTACAGTTTGAGGGGAGGATTCCTCCCACTGTACAAGTCAGGTGTTTCCCAAACCAAGGGCAGCAGGGAAGGACTTGCGAGGACCTCCCTGTGAGCACCAGGGGGAACGGACACTCGCCTGGGGTTGAGGACTTGCTTCCTTTACCTCTGTTTCTTCCCATGTCTTAGTGGGATGTCCCTGAAACAGACACAGGCTGGGCCTTCGTGCCAGACACTTCGTGTCATCCTTTATGTTGTTGCTGTTAAATATGATATGTGACTCCTTTTTTTATTATTTTTGTTTGAATGCTTTAAAACTCCTTTAAGTCTGTGGATCTGCTGATGTACAGTGCCTTTGCTGCTATGGATCAAAATCAAAAGAACTGTGTAGATAAACTTTATTGTGTAAGTAGAAAATTACTTAATTTCATACTAGAAATGGATGGATGCTGCAAGTTGAAATGGACTGTCCATTGACGTTCCTAATGTGGTAGCAGAAAAAAAATGGTGTCTTAAGTGCTTAGTGTTTGATGTCATTAACAGTTTCGTAAAACTCTACAGTGTAGAAAGATTTTGATACTAAACTGTGCATTGTACATAGTTCTAACGCATTGTATTGACCACCAGTACTTCTATAATGGTAGATTGTTTGTGCATTCAGACTTTTAAGCATTAAACATAAGTAACTTCTAGTATGCTTATTTTTAATTCTTTGTTTTCCTGGCTTTAGTTTTTTTTATCTTTGTGTCACTCTTTTATATTAAAAATTTCTAGTTTTATTCAAGGGAGACTAGTGTTAAAGTCAAGTTATATGGGCTTTTTTATTGCTCTTTTAGTTTTATTTTCACTGAAGAAGAGCTAGAAGGGAAAACAGAAGTTATCAATGACAGGTTGCTGTCAGATGTTTGCTGAGTACATCTTTGGTTTGTAAAAATATTGTCCAAGCAAAAGTTATACGTTACTCAAAGCTTTGATGCTTTAGAGCTGTGCCATTCAGTATGGTTACTGCTAGCCATTTGTGGCTATTTAACTTCATTAAAATAAAAAATTCTGTTTATCTGTCACACTACATTTCAAGTGCTCAGTAGCCACATGCAGTTGACGGCTACTTGATTGGACTACACAGATTTATGGACCATTTCCATCAGCAAAGAAACTTCGTGGGACTAGCAATGCCTTAGAGTTGGCCCCTGCACACCACTGTTAGCTGTTTAGGTTTGGGTAATATTTTTGACATAACGTGCTGAAGTCTTGGAAAAAAGTACAAGGCCTGTTGGGCTGCTTCTGGTTTGGTGTTTGAAGATCCACCATAAGAAAATACTTCAAGAACTCTATACTCCTGGGACCCAAAAACCTGACATTTTAAGGATCCAGTGGGTAGAAAGAAGCCCGGGGCTTTGGGAGCAGCCCTCTGGTGGTCTGGAGTGAGCCCAGTGATGGGCTGTGAGAGACAGTGTTGCACCTCAGTGCTGGGAGCTATGTGGTGGTCATCAGTGGGGTGGCAGCAGCAAATCCCAGGTGAGGGCTGGGAGGGATGCTCCCTCGGAGGGTGACATCTTAGCAGTGTTGTTAGCTCAAAAAAAAAAATCATTTGGGCACAGGTCATGACATTTACATACTGTGTCTACACTGCTAGAAGGAGAAAGTGCCCCAAGGAGGTGGAATTCCTGGTGAGTGCCTGGTGGATCAGGTCTGCAAGGTGCTGAAATTTTCTCTTCACAGAGAGATGTGAAACATTGGCCACTGTATTGTACTGGTTTAAAAATTGAACTTTTTAAAATAAATGGGTGTCTGTTTATTTCCTCTCATTGTTGAGGTTTTTATCAGGTTAGATTTTTATGCCTTGGATATAAATCTCAGCCCTGCATTGATCTGCACTGATGTCTTCATATTGCTGGTGGTATAATTTTAACTTGGCTTAGTATTGTTTTTACTCCATGTATTCAAGAGTCTTGCAGAGTCTGAAGGACAACAACTAATACAAGCATCACCCTGAACCAAGGAAAACTCAAATCTGAGGAAAGAGGACTGGAGGGTTGATTGACATAAAAATATCAAGAAATAGAAACCCAAATTCAGGAAGTCATCAAGAGTTTCCTAAGATTGGCAGATAAAATATAGAGGGATGCTCACCTCACTTTTGGGGCATTACTTAGCAAGGTGGTTTCTGTCTGATGAGCTACAAAAGCATCCAGCCTTGTCCTGGAATGGTGTATGCCAAAATTTTACTGCAACCCCATAACACCTGCAGGTGGCTGGAATTACACACCCATGAGATACTGAGAAACTCAGTTTCAGTCCACCACAAAGCCATGAAATTCTGGGACCTTGCAGCCAAGAGCTGGGGAAATTGATGTCCCACCCACAGTCAGAACGCAATGTTCTGGACAGAGATGTAGTACACATGTGAGCCTTTGTGAGCAGCTAGACCAGCAGTGATACCCTCAGCTGTCACCTCAGCTGCTTTTGACAGCATCTCAATTGTTGGTGCACTGGAGCTGAGTAACAAAATGTCCCACTTCGGGTATTCGGCAGTTGATATTTTTAGCAATTGTAAGCAAACTCATACTAGGATTGTTTGCCCAGCATTAAATAAGCAATTACAAGATTTTAACAATGTTGGTACAAAAAAAGCCTCTGATACTCTGGGATGTTCATTTCTAAAGCTACCGAGCCACTGGGCACCCTGTGGCGTGGTCAGCGAGCTCTGGGTCTCGCTGCCCCTGATTCTCGCTGTGGCCGCAGCCGTCGAAGCAGAGGCTCACACCAGCCCTGGTCTCTGGAGCTGATGGCATTTCTTTGCCCTTCAGTACAAACTTCCATTCAGAACTGACAATGGAAATGGCCAAACACATGAGAAAACTTCTCATGTATTGGAGCATTTTAAAAGCCCTGCCATAATGGTGGGGAAGGACTCTTCTTATAAGTAGCTGTTAACATTTTATTTTAGTTTGGTTTGGGCTTTTGGCAGCAAGTGACAGAATCTCTTTGGTCCCAGATAGGAATTAGCGGGGGACCTGGACTCTTGTTCACCTCTCCCCAGGCAAGGAAATTCCCAGCTGGGATCTTAGATATTTGGCCCACAGGGAAGGAGAATTCTCAGGGAATGGCTGCCTTTAGTCCACAGGAAAACCATAAGCGCAAGTGTTTTCACAGAAGTTGTGCTGTTTGATCTCCCAGCAGCCTAGACGGGCTGGACACTGAATACTGAATTTATACAAAAGCACACAAAGGATCAGAGGAGAAGAGTGCGTGACCCCAACTCTCGTCTCACCAGGATGGAGTGAGACAAGCTGACCCGAGCGCCTGGGCCCTGGACGTGCAGGTGGAGCCCTGTGCATGGCGGGAAGAGAAGCAGAAAAGGGGTGTGGCAGACGCTTCTGGCTCACTGCCCTTCAGTCCTCGGTGTCACACGAGTTAGCTGGCTGCCTGAGACTAGGAATCACACAACCTCTTGGGAACTCCTTAAATCAATCACCATTTGCCTTCTGAGTTCCTGTGATGGCGTATACGTGCCCTGGGCTGCCTACACCAAGGCAAAACCTGCTTGTGGGTAGCAGGCTTCCCCACGTGTGATCTTGGACCCCAGGCCTCTTACGCCACCCCTCTTCTCCAGTGACAATGGGACTTGATGATAACATTCAGAATTAACAACTCTTAGGTTATTTTGCAAGAAGACATAAACACACATAAATGTCGAGCTTTATCTCAGGCCCAGCTAAATAAATACACACTAGAACGGACTTGTCAAGTATTTGGGTTTTGAGGACTTAGGCAGTAAATCTTTGGACTCTAGGTGGAGGCCAAACTGATGCCCACATGGTTTTAAGTGTCTCAGGATTTCCCCCCGGCCCAGGTGGCAGCTGGCCATTTCCCTGTCTTTACTAGATACCCACACAGCCTTTTCTAAAAGAAACTAGCAGAGGAGGTAGGTACCCTGGCCTTACCTCTCGTCACATGGCAGGAAGTCTGAGTTGAGCTAGCGAGTAGCAGGAGAGCCAGCTGGCGGTGGAGTCAGACGCTGCTGGCCTTGTGATCGTGAGGGCTCCCGCAGAGGAGACTGTCAGCTGAGCCTGTGCCTTTGCCACCTGGCAGGGCCAGCATAGGGACAGAAAGGGACATTAACAGGAACCACCACGAGGAAGGGAGTGAGACCCCTCGGACACTATGCATCCAGCAAAGTGGTTCTGGGCTCAGGAACAGCACCTTACTGTTTGAAGAATTTCAGTAGGGTGTCTCTGCCGCAAGAGTTTAGCTTAAACAAACACTCTTCATTTCAACACCTCTTTCCCACCGCAGAGAAAGCTGGTGGCCCTAGGGACAAAGCACTACCCTGAGGCCTGTTAGTCTTTCCCAGGTGTTGTGTTTGGATTAACTGCAGAAACCACCTGTTAAACTTCTTAGCCCTTTCATTTGGCCTCTGAGTAGACAATCACCACTGATAATGAAATGTGATTTCAGGTTTTACGGCTGAGTTGAGAAATTCAAAATTAGGGTTTCCGCATTGATGGTCAGTCAACCCCACTGCACAGGCATCTTCAGCATGAGAGTTTGCGTGCAAACAAGAACACCCTTCCAAGGGGCGTAAGATGGTGGAGAAGGTTACTTGGAGGACAAGGGTCTTGGTTCACAGGCACTTGCTCCTGAGCAGTGGTCTTAGAAACACAGCTAACGTGCCCTAAATGAGAACTTAAGGGTGACGAAGAGGCTCAGCCTGGGCCACTTGGTCTGGGGCAACAGGCCTTCCAGACACCTTCCTGTGGGCGCAGCTTTGAGGCACGAGCACCAAAAGGACTTGAGCTCAGCTCTTCCACACTTTGGGCAGACGGCATTCCCACCTCAACACTTAGTGCTTGCTTGAACATGTCTTTTTCTTGCTGAAGATTTGTTTTTGCATGAGTTAAAGAGAACAGTGTTCCTGTGTCCTGACAGATTACAGGCTAATAGGTTTGCAAAACTCATACCTGACCACAGATCCACAGGCATGAATAAGCTATGGCAATTTGGTGTTGCTCAAGTTTATTGAGGTTTTATCTTATTTTTCCCCAGGCTTATTGAGATATAATGTACATATAATACTGTATAAATTCAAACTATACAACTTGATTTGATGTACTTACATTTGCAAAATGATTACCACAATAAGGTTAGTTAACACATCTGTCATCTCACATAAACACAATTGCATGTGTGTGTGTGTGTGTGTGTGTGTGTGCTGAAAAACAAGATTTACTCTCACAGAAATTTTCAAGTACATAATACAGTACTGTCACCCATGGACACTATGCTGATAATTAAATCCCCAGAATTTACTCATCTTATAACTGGAAGTTTGTGCCCTTTGACCAATATCTCCCAGGACTACCACCCCAAGCCCCTGGCAGCCACCGTTCTACACTGTTTCTCTGAATTAGCTTTTTTTTAGATTCCACATATAAGTGAGGTCATACAGTATTTGCCTCTTTCTTCATCTGATGTATTTAACTTAGAATAATGCCCTTGAGGTCCATCCATGTTGTTGGAAATGGCAGGATTTCCTTCTTTCTCAAGGCTGAATAATATTCCATTGTGTGTGCAGATGTGTGTATATATATATATATATATATGTGCCACATTTTTTTTCTATCCATTCATCCATTGGTGGATACTTAGGTTGTTTCCATTTCTTGGCTATTATCAATAAGGCTGAGTGAACGTGGGAATGCAGGTATTCCTTAAAGAGAGTGGTTTCATCTCCTTTGCCTATATGCCCAGAAGTAGGATTACTGGATAATATGACAGTTTTATTTTTAACTTTGGGTTGATTCTCCATAATGTTTTTCACAGTGGCCCTTCCCTCCACATCCTCACCAATATTTACCTCTTGTGTTTTTGATAATAGCCATTCTAACAGGTATGAGGTATCTATCTCATTGTATCTTGACTTGCATTTCCCTGATGATTAGTGACATTGAGCATCTTTTCACTTACCTGTAGGTCATTTGTATTTATTCTTTGGAAAAATACCTGTCTATTCAGGTGCTCTGCCCATTTTTTAATCAGATTTTTTTTTTTTTGCTATTGACTTGTTTACAAGTTTCTTACGTATTTTGGATATTAACCCTCTATTTGATAGATGGTTTGCAAATATTTTCTCCCATTCAGTGTGTTGCCTCTTCATTTTGGTGATTTTTTATTAAACTTCTTATCTTGTTCATGCACTGTTATCATGATTTCATTTAGTTGTCTCTATTTTCCTGGATTTCCTTGAGTTTCTTTAAAGATACTTATTTTGAGTTCTTTGTCAGGCAAATCATAGCTCTCCCTTTCTTTGTGCAGGAGCTTTGTTAGTTTCCTGTGGGGGCATCAGAGTTGCCTGTTTTTCCTGAGTTGCTTCGATGCCTCCCAGTACCAGGGCTCTTTCAGAATCTGCAGGCTAACTGAGCTGGGCAGGCTCACCTCCAGGAGCTCTGGTGCTGTGGTGAGAGGGGCTGTGGCTGGTTACAGGCAGTTTCAGGATCCACAGTGGGGACCAGGTCTGTAGGCCTGTTACCCAATGTTGCACAATGGGCATCATGCCTCCTGGGCCCCTTGGCGTGAACCAAAGCCAGACGGAGCCATAGTTGAGTTGTCAGGAAGAGAGAGCTGTTTCTGATTCTGCAGCCCAAAGCAGTTAACCAGCCAGCTTCCTTGGTGTGAGCCTCCTCCAGACAGTTCTCCTCCATCGTGGTCCACAGGCCTTCCAATCTGGGACTTCTAGCTGGACCCCAAAGCCCCCACCAAGGCCCTTTTATTCAAGGACAGATGCAAACATTGTTTTTGAGGGACTTCTTATTCAGTCCCCTTGCTGACATCTCTTGATCAAGGTTTCTCTTTTTAAAGAGATTTCCCATATTTTGCTGTGCATGATTTTATGGCATCACAGTTTACCTCAGTCACCTGGCATTTTCAGGGAATGAAGAAGTCCATGCTATTTCATTTCCCAAATAACTGAAATGTATCCCTTTAAAAACAAAAACAAAAATCCTTTCTGACAGAGAAATGTCCAAAAGTATTGAACTTTCCTCTGCCTTGAATTCCCTTCTAAACACACTGTACACTTCCCTGGTGGCACAAAGTCAAAACGGCAGTGATTTTGCTGGGCTGTATATAAAGCTCTGCTTCCATTAGTAGCATCATTTCTGATAACCAGAGCAAATGGAAAGACTCTCTTACCATGCACCAACCACTGAGATTCATTCACATCATCCCTTTTTTATCTTCACAAGGATCCTGTGAAAGAAAGGTATGGATTTCTCTTGGTCCACATATACTGGGTAATAGAGAGAGATTCTGGACTGTAAAAAGATAACATGTTTCATGCACCACATATTATATCACACCTGGAAGCACTCCATAACCAGGCACATTAATATTTACAGGGTGAAATGTGCATGTTCATATTATGTGGAGTAAGAGATGACTGTAAACATCTACAGCTCTGGTCAAGGGCAGTTTTGTCCCAAATGTATCATGAAAATAGTTCTGTTTTTCCTGGACTTCTTCATTTCGGAACTAGAAGTACAGGATTTATAGACCTGGATTCTTTTTAGCCCCATTTTCCCAGTGAGAAGTCGGATCCACAGAGGTCAAGAGCCTGGAGTGACAGAAACCTGTCCTGGCTCACTTCTCCCCACTGTCGGCATGTCCGTGAGCGGAATGAGGTTGCCAGAATGCTCCTGTGGGTCCCTCATCCATATTGCTTCTGTCCCTCTCCCACATATTCCTTCCATACGCTCTTTGCAACCTTTCTTCTAGTCCGATACTGATTATTTTTACTTCCATGCAAAATTCCATACTTATTTTTTCTTTAAGAAAAGATTAAGACCTGGGCTTTACTGTTGTGCCCTCAGCTCTGAGAAGCATGCTTCTCTGCGATGCTCTATTTGGTGTGTCCAAAAGTCTGATCTTTAGATGAGGCAATGTGGAAAGCACTATACTGGTAAGAAAAACATTAGCAAAAACATGTAGCATCAAAAATATCTTTCAAATTTTTTATTGGAAATGTCCTAATACATGTTTTTTTATTTTTTTCTCTTCCAAACTTTAAATGTGGTTAGCATTTCTCTTTTAACTTTTGATTTTACTATTTGTATTACTCTTCAGATAAAATGGTGGATTTTGTCTTGTAGCCCTGTTTCTTTTTTCTATTTTTGAAGAGCACTTTGTAGCATGTACAATAGTCTTGTTTGAAAGATGGGTCACATGGGAAGATTTTCTTTGATTACTAGTGTGTTTTTTGATTCACGAGCTCATAAAGGCCAAGCCATGGTGGTTAAAACAGAATTGTTTACAGTCATGTTAAAATTGCGCTGAGATAGCAGGAGGCCCAGCTCATGGGATAGATTGAGCTGCAAAGCAAAGGACACAAGTTGCTTGAAATCCTGGGAGCTGCTGTTTTGGGTCCACAAAGGCATCTTGATCTATTGCTCTAGTTTGGGGACAGTTTGATTATGTACTCTGAGTCTTAATATCACACACCTGTATTAAAGAGGTCACTTCTCTCCACTGCCAAGAAAGGAACTCTCAGGAAATCTGGAGAGATGACTTTGTAGAGTTTTAATTAAGATTTCATCACAGAACTTGGGCCCCTTAAGTTACCATATGAATTGCTTTCCTGTAAAAAACATGGGCTGCCAGAGCCAGCACAGGGATGTACAGCTCTTTGGGTAAATGTGTAATTGGTTGCCTAGAGGAAAATTGGGCAGCTGTGAGCATTTTAAGCATCATCTTTTAGGGATGTTGCAAAACCATAATCCTGTTCATCTGTGGTCCCTGAAAAATATTTCCTGTAATTTCCAACACTCCAGGGAAGTAATCACTGGAGAGTAAATCTGAGCAGAATTGAATATCCACCCATTCATTCATTTATTCAACAAATATTTGTTGCAAAGCTACTCTATGTCTTAAGGAACTGAGCTAGACACTGGGGATACAGAAATGCACAGAACAGAGATGGCCTCATAGAGCTTAGAGAGGGATAAAGCTTCATGTAAACCATTAAGTGATTACAACATCATTGAACAAATAATGAACCACACTGAAGGGAAAATAAGCAGACTTGCAGGGCCAGGGTAGCTTCTGGATGGTAGGACTAGGATAGGTTTCTGGAAGAAATGGCATCTAAGCCAAAACCTGAAGAGCAAGTAGGGATTGGTCATATAAGAAGTTCCGTATGTATGGGAGAAAATTCGATGCCGAGGGAACAATGCAAATACCCAGAGGTGACAGCATGGAGACTGCCAAGAGTTTGGAAGCCCTTTGGTATGGCTGCTGACTGGAGTGCAGTGGGTGGGCCGTGAAGACCCCATGGGCCACGTAAGCATGTACAGCTGTGCACTGAATGCAAAGATGGCTTATGAACGATTTCCAGCAGAGGAGAAGTCTTGTCAGGTACTGATTTGGGGAGGATCACTCAGCTACCTGTAGAGAATAGACTAGAAGGAGAGTGGACTGTAGACAGGGACTACTCAGGAAGATAGAGAAGCAATCCAAGGGAGAGAGAATGGTGGCCTGAACAGAGACGGTGCCAGTGGGGCTGTGGTTGGGCTCTTAGAGGCATTGAAGGGACAGAATTAATGCAACAGGGCAAGGGGATTTACTGCATGCTAAATCAAGGTTTTTCATTATTTGTTTATCTGTTCTATTAGCAATCAATAAAAAGTGTCTTGGACTAACTTAAGCAAAAAAGGAATCCCTTGGAAGGTTGTCAGGATAGGTCACAATGAAAAAGTGAGCTGAACTGACAGCCTGGGGGGCCGGGAAGCAGGGATCTTTGTCTTTTCAGAGCCTTCAAAAGCCCATTTTTTTCTGGAATTCTGCTGTAAAACTTGTTGGTTCAAATCGTCTCCAAGCTGTCAGACATAGCCACACAGAATCTAAAGACTCAGGAACAGAAAATCTGAATTGGCCACTTAGATCCACACCAACTCCCATGTAGCCAGGGCTGGAATGTTCTGTTATCAGTGAAATGAAACTACATTGTTTTTCCTTAGGCATGTAGAAATTAAAAAAAATCTAGAGATATTGAGTAGTTAAAGAAAACTTAAAAATGTTGATTAAATTCTGATTCCATTAAAATCATTTAATGTTATTTGGAAATTGATAGCTATGATTGCTTTGGAGAATTCCCTGAAAGAGACATTTTAGTACTATTTCTCGAAAAAGGAATGACCATTGCAATTCTTTACTTAACCTTCAATTCGCTCTTAAGGAGATGACCACAAAAAAACAAGCAAATATATGTATAACCAAAAACCATGGAATATTTGCAACATATATGACAAGCAAAATTTTAATATTTGTATGTATAAATAGCTTCTACAAATCAATTGGCAAATGTATTGATAGAGAATTGGGCAAATGACACGATGGACTGTTCAATCAAGATGAGTAATAACTCTGCTATTAGAATTTATAACAGAATAAATGACCATTAAAGAAAGATGCTATTTTTCACCTATAAAACTGGCAAAAATAATTTTTTAAAAATCCAGTGTTAGGGAGGGGTAGGCAACATACATTCTTATATACTGTAGATGAAAGTTAAAATTAAAACTTCTCTGAAAGACTTTTGGGAAATGAGCCTCAAATCCTCTTAATAATGCACATAAATTTAGACAAGAAATTACAATATCTGTGATTTTACTCTAAGTAAATATCTGAGGACATTATCAAAGATTTTTTTATAAAGGATTTTAGTTGCAGTGTCTTTTTGAAACCTGATTACAAATGACAGAGACCTAACCTGAAGATTCATAAGCAAAAACAGAGTGTTTGGCTAGGGGGTACTCACAGTTTGAAGCACAGGGTTACAGAAGGGAGCAGACAGATGCAGCTGGCCAAACAGTAGATGGGGTATGGTGTCTGAAATATGGGAACTGGGGCTGGGGGTTGAGAAACATGGGGTGAACATCAGACAACCACTGGTGACTTCAGGTAGATGGCAGAAGACAGGCAGTGGGAGGGAATATCACTGAATCC
This sequence comes from Manis pentadactyla, assembly GCF_030020395.1. NCBI lineage: Eukaryota > Metazoa > Chordata > Mammalia > Pholidota > Manidae > Manis > Manis pentadactyla. Next base: position 144,577,258 of record NC_080021.1, on the reverse strand, counting down.
ACTGTCAGTTACTGTTTTGAAGTGGACTTCCCTGCACGTTAATGGAAGTGAGGAGCTATTATATGCCTACAGTATGCTTAAGTCTGGGGGAAGTTACCTATGTGCCTAAAGACACGGAATATATGGAGATATATGACATATATTCATACATATTCATATTCTGTGCACATGAATATATATGATTTAAAAAATCTGATTTCTGATTTTAACTCTATAAGATTTAAGAGACCCATTCTCCATCCAAAAACAGGAAAGGCTGAGAAAGGTTACATAATGTACCTGCAGCCATTCAACTCATCAGTATTCAGTCCCTTTTTTAAACCTGACTATGTGCTGGCTCCTTATATCACCTAATCTTTCTCAAAGTTTCCACCCTAAGATATTTTAAGGATATGGCATGGCATGTCTTTCACTTACCCAGCATTTCACATACTATTTTTTCTGCATTTTATAAAGCTTGAGTTTACATAGATTGATTTCCTTCAAAATAAAATGTATACCATTAGTTCTGTGTATTTATAAAATCTGTCAAAAGAATTTGTAACAAAATATATCCCAAACAATATAAATCCTTCACCTAACCTCATCCCAGGTGTTCTTGGGAAGTTGTCTCTTCTCCAGTGTGCTGGTATCTGACCACACATCCCTTTTAGAGTCATAATAATTCACCAAGCAGCTACCCTGCCCATCATTCTTCCACTGACCAAGTGTTGGCTGAGCATGGGCACAGACTGATAAGCTTATATATCCAAGGGTCTGGGAGTCACTCATTCCTGTGCCGAATATCACACCAAATAGCATCCCCAAGCCCCCACCCACCAATTTAGGGCTGAAACACCAAAAGCTGTGCTTTTTAGTAACCTGCACTGCAAGTTTCTTCTGGTCTTAAGTCATCTGCTGATGAACTTATCATCGAAGAGGAATCAAGAGCTTTGTAAAATTCCAGCCCTATTCCATCTATTTCATCCCTCTGATCTAAGAGGCCTGTCACTCTGTTTTAGCAGGAAATTAGATGGTTCTGACAAGACTGTTTTTCACAAAGCAATGCTGATTATTATCTAGTATTCTGTGATCCTATGGGTGTTTGCAAATTGATATTTTGATGATTTGTTCTAGTATTTTCCAGATAGATATGAAAACTAAACTGACTAGTCTATGATTTTCAGGGCTGTCCCTTTCTCAGTTTCAAATATAGACGTACTGCTACTTTTTTACTGTTTAGTGGCCTCCCTGATCCCTGTTGAATCTTTTCAATTGCTTTTGAAAAACATCATAAGGCTTGCTTCAAAGTTACATAAGAGGAAACACTTAAAGGCAATGATGACTTGAGCATTTACAGTTAATTTTTAAAAAAGAAAGCATAGTAACAAATAACTGAAATCTGGAGTTTCTTACAAATTGGCAAGCTCCTAAAAGATGTGCTAGGTCACTATCCACAGCAATAAGTTGGCGTTAAATAAAACCTAGAATTTATAAGGTTCCTTATACAGGGCCATAATAGTTAAGTAGTGCTTAGTGAAATAAAGATGTTTTAGGCAAATTGATTAAGATATTTCTTCCCCTTGCCCAGCTTGCTCTGTAAAAGACATACACAGATTACAGGAGAAGATATACTTTTGAGATATAAAGAGATTTATTTAGCCCTCCAAAGAGAATAACCATTGAAATAATCATAGGAAATCGTGTAACTGCTTTTCCCTGTCATTAAGATAAGTTTGGCATCATATTAGAAGCACAGATGAAATCTCCTTCTAACTAACATTTTGAAGATGTGGTCAGCAACCAGCTCAGACTGCTACTGCATGGAAATGATGTAGAGATGACAACTTTTGAGGCTGTATTCAATTCGCTTATAGGAAAACCAGAGAGTAGCTGTGAAAATTCTGTCCCCTAGACCATCTGGGGGTGAAAACTAGGTGAATACACCTGACTGTGCCTGGGTACAGAAACTATGAGATTTTCTTCATTCCCTAGTTACCTTCTTGGCACCACTGCAGGCCCATTGGTACACTAAGCTTTGGAGTCTCGAAGCTATAGTTCAGTAAAGACAGCTTTGTGTCTCCAAGGCAGACAGAACCATTTTTCAATTGCAGAAGCACTTAATTCTTTCTCATTTTAAGTGTGAAAGCCATTTGGGTGATAGCCCAGGCAGGGTATTGCAGACCAAGAGTGAAAAACTCTTGGCCTCTGAGAAGAAACAGTAGGGAGGAAAAACTTCAGCTACCATTTATGAAGAGACCAAGAGAAAAAAAAACATTGCATTTAGAAAAAATTTCTATTGGCAACTGTGCTTAAGACTCTCAGATTTGGAAGTTAAACATAGGAAAATGTTATAAACGGGTTGCGCCATATTTGTCTATCACTCTCTTTTTGAAGTGGCAACCTGGGTGACTGGAAAGTATGAACACATCTCTATTCTGGTGCAGCTTGCTGAGAACTGCAAGCCACAGTCTGCCTGTTGGGCTGCTGCTTATAAATAGAAGGAATCTGGTTCATGCCATGGAGGGGGAGCTTCCGTTTGATTTTCTGCATGTGTGCGACGGCAGTGTGTGTGTGACAGGACAGCTCAGCTGTTGAGAGCTGGCAAGAAGTAACAGAAGGAAGAAGGGGGCCCAGTAAATCATCACTCTCTGAAAGTGCTCCTCAAGGAACTGGGATGTTTCCTGTAGCAGTCATGAGCTCAGGTGAGGATTCTGGGGCTGGCTGGAAGATCTCAGAGGAGGCAGAGGGGCTTCTGGAGTGTCACAGAGCCTGAGAGCTGCCCTACCTTTCAGGCGACAACTCATCCTCCCTGAGGACAGGCATTCTCTTCCTCCTCCTTATTTTTTGATGATGGTAGTCATTTTATGAAATGATGGGCTTATAGAAATTCTAGAAGGATTATGGGATGCTCATATTCAGGTACAAAAATACTACCATTAGAAAAGGGAGAAGGGACTCTGCTGAGTAGGCTACCACATTCACAACATTGTATTTAATTCCCACAGTAACACAGTTATGTAGGTGACATCAGCCCAACTTAAATGCATAGAAATGGAGGTTCAGGAAAGTGAAGTGATTGGCTCAAAGTCTATAACCAGGAAGTGATGTGATCAGTCTGCCCAACTTGCTCTTGACGGCCCAGGATCAGCTGCTTCGCCTTTTCCTCCCATGAGGAAAGCGCACTTATGGGAGGCACGAGAACTGGTTATGCCAGGAACCCAGAAGCCCTGTGGCCTTGTAACCTGGGCTATGATTTATGTCCTTGCGCTCTTACAGAGATGCCATGGGAGCTCAGGGGCCAGCCACTCTCTGGTAATTCTGTCCAGAGCTACGTATTTTCATTGGGCACCAGGCCTGCTTTACGGAGGAGATTTAAGTCATTTGTCAACACTCTGTGAACCTTTGAATTTTCAGGGTGAGCAAAAAAGTCCTTATTCATTCTTCTGGGATTGTTATCCTCCAGCTGTCATTTGGACCCTTACAGGGCAAGATTTTGTGCTGTTCTCTTAGCCGTATTTCTCACAACAACATCTGAGTTTCTTTCTTTCTGCTCCCCTAGTCCCTGGCTCAATGTAGATTTTATACTACTGGTTTTCTTATGCTTAATGTCTGACTAAGCCAAAAACATCTTCATGGCTGATGTTGTAGTACCACCATCACAGGGATGTTTTGAAACCGATGCAATGAAAAAATTCAGTGATTTCTAGACATCTGTCAGTTTGGCGATAAATTTCTCACCAACCTGTTCCCAAACACTGCGTCTTGCGCTCTCTTTCAGGTGGAAATCTTGTAAGAGCTTCATTAGCTCAGCTTGGCTGGACACACTGAGGTGCTGGATCCCCGAAGTTGGTCCAAGGACAGGATCGTGTGCCTGATGAAGCTTTCACCAGACCTTAGCAACAGAGAAATGAACAAATGCAATAAATATGTTTTAAAAAGATAATCAGTTTATAGAAATAGTTTTTTGTCTAAGTTTATGTGCTTCTTGATGGTGTGTATGTATATTAGAAATGTCTGTTTTGTGAATTGATGGCAATTACAGATGGTTAACATTTGTTTTCAGTGGTCTGTTTTGCCCTTCACCCTCAATGAATGGTCAATTCCATATGGATTCCCAAAATTACCAAAAAATTCCTACTGTTCCCTGAAACCCTAAATCTGGGAGCCAGTAATGACAAGTATAATGTTTGTTATCTCCACCATCCTTCACCTGCATTCCCCAAACTCTGTCACCAGAGAGATTCTAAGAAGGGTGAAGCAGAGGAACTGGGGAGAAGAAAGTAATCCCATTTGCTGCTGAAAAACAAGAAGAGGAGATATATATATATATATATATATATATAGACATATTTCTATATTCAACTTACATATGATTTAGAGAAGTTATGTGATATATTTACATATTCATATATATTTATAGAATCCCTTTGAATGTAGGTGAGCTGCAGATTTTCTGATTTCTTGGGGGTGTGAGAGGTCACTTTAGTTATCTTTTTCCTTTTCTCCTTCGGCTCCTTCCCTGTCTTCATCTCCCTTCTCCTTCTCAGACAGAAAGAGTCCTTCCTGGGCCTCCTACTTTAGAAAGCCCTACTTGCCAGGGAGCGACATAAATGAATTAATTCAAGGATACACGGTACCTCTGTCACTTGGGATCCAGTGATCTTTGCTGGGACAACATAACCCTAAACATCCACTGTCAGAACTAGTACTCTGTGGGTCCCAGAGAAGTATTTCTCCATCGCTGTGCTTTGTCCTTAGACCAAAACAGGCAACTCCCCCCAGGCGCCATGCAGACTTACAAGCTGCCCTACTGCCCCGCACAGCAGCGACCAGCACAGCTTTGGAGCGGCAGAGCTGGGTGGCGGCTGTGCTCTACAGCTAGGTAACAAAAAAGATAACTGGTCAAACCATTTCCTCTGAAAGCATGAGTGTGATAGAGTCTCAGGTGATTACCATTTCCCAGCAGCTCTGAACGTCCACTTTCTGATTTCTCTTTGTGGTTCCAGAGGTATTTACAAATTAGCACAGTGTTCAGAGCAGTGGCACATGGAGTCTGAAGACCATTTTCTAAAATTAAATAATCCAAACGGCTACTACATCTGTAGAGATGTGGACCTAGATATAATGTGAGAATTAGTTTTCTTTACCTTATTATGTGGATCTAGATATTGTTTTAAAAGATGGTGAGAGTCAGGATATGATAATTTGTATATGAAATTAAAGATTCTTGTGATTTTTTAATAATAACAATAACTTATTACATGCAATCCAAGTTTGAGCATGATAGGTAAAGGAATTCTATTACCAACTCCACTTACTACTACTTTAGCAGGGTGAAAGTTCTCCAAATAGAAATCAATCATGAAAAACTTCCTTAGAACTATAATACTTCAAGAAATGTGTCTATTTTAGCATGACTGTCAATAGAATACAAAATACATGAAAATGGTGATGGTAACATATTTAGTGTTTTGCCAAAACAAAGACATGAAAAGCAAATTTTATGGAATATATTTGTAAAATAATAAGGGTTATTTTACTACTTATCAAACATCTCTAGCCCAGCAAGGAAACACTCAGGACATGCAGGATTTAATTAATTCCAGTCATCTTTGAGAGGTTGTTGACTTACAGTCAGGTGAAAAACATAGCTTAAACAAAGGTTTTCATTCTATCATTGTGAATATTTATTTGTGAAGAAAGGGGATAGAATATATATAATGTAACAGTTTGTTAACTTATTTTATATTTTATAATTATTTAGCTCTACAGCATGTGGGCTTCCGTTCAAACTCCTGCCACATTTTGTCTTCCTTTCCTCATTCCCCCTCCTTTTCCTATCTCCTCCTTTTCACTTGGCTTTACTTTCTCTCCCTTATTCCTCTCTACTCTCCTTTTTATCCTTGTAAATCTTACTGCATAATCTCAAGTGCTTAATAAATGTAATATTTCTTTATTTTTGAGTCTCCATCTTTCCCAGATGTCAAGAAAATCTAAATTCTGTCATTACGGAGAAGAGACGAAGATGGAGTTCTCTTCCTCTTTCTCTAGGGTCACACTCTCAAACAGAAAGCTTGCACAGAAATCAGGAGAAGGCCATCTCCAGTCAGGACATCAGACTGACCACTGAAATCTTGGATCCCAAGATAGGTGGCAGGTCTGCAGCTCCTTGTGAAGCCAGGACTCGTTCCTGTCATTGCTGCTCTTGGGAGCCTGGTGGCTGGAGTCCAACCTCTCCAGGATCCCCTTCTGGGTCCTGCCACCCTCCAAGGTGCTGGGACAGCTGGGTGCAGGTCACACTCTTTCAGCATCTACCAATCCCAACCCCTTTCCTGTCTGGGGGAACTTGCTCTGCTTCCTTTAACAATCTGCAAATTTCTCCTTCCTCCCTGACTCCAGAATGATTCGTTCAGGAATACTATGCTTATAGAAAAGCAAGCCTGAGCACCAAATTATCTAAAGGCAATTTCGGCTTTTATGAATCACAAACTCCTCTAAAGCAAGGAAATGACTGTCTGCTTAGAGGAAGAATAAGGAAAACATAGGAAGGGCAAAACAATGTAATATTTTAAAAATTATCTTACATGTTTGGACTTGGGGACTGAGGGGAAGAAAACAGTGTCTGTTTAATTCTGGAGACCTAAGGAAGATTGGAAAATAAAATCAGGGACCCAGCTGATTATGACTGATTTTTGCTGTAAGGAATATTTCATTCCTCTCCCTGGAAAAGGGTTGGAGACAGGGACTCATGGTTATACGTCTGGCCAGGAGTGAAGTCATTTGGCTGGTGCATTACCTGAGGTGTGCCTCTTAGAAACGGGTGTTTTCTTCCAGTTAGCTCCAGTGCTTGAACCCCTTCCAACACCTGCCTGCTGTCCCACATATACTTAACATACAGACAAAGTTAAGCATACTTAAAGGTGAACTCCTTTTTTACTTTATATATTCACTATTCATTCAACAAATATTGATGAGGGCCTTGTCATTGCCAGCCGTTGCCCTGGGTGCGGGGTGTACATTGGTTCGTAAAAGAGGCATGATGCTGCCCGAAGGAACTTTCGGCTTCGTAGGGGAACTATTTGATAAACAAGAAAACAAATAAATATGAATTACAAATTGTGCTAAGAGAGTGAACACAGAGACTGACCAGAAAGTATGAAGAACTGAAGGAGTTGGAAGGTTTTGCCTTCCCCACAGAAGGCTCAGAAGAAACTTCTTAACTGTACATAAATTGTAAAAAATGGCAGATGAAGAGTATTTGCATTCATTCTAAGGAGCTGAGCTAGCATCAAAAGCTGAAAGCTTTAGGGAGATTCATGTTGGCTCGGCAGAGTGCAGACTCTTGAACTGCAAAATGATGGAATGCGCTGCTTGGAGGTGGGAGCAGGTCAGCACCTCTCTTGACTGAAAGTAGCCACAGTTACTACACAGTAATGAAAAGGAGTAAATACACAACAACACAGATGAATCTCAGAAACATTACACTAAATATAAGAAGTCTAACACAAAAGACTATCGTATGATTGCAGTTACTTGAAATTCTAATTAGGCAAAACTCATCTGTACGAGGATGGTGAGGAGTAAGATTAATGAAGATGGGGTGTGAGAGACTTGCTGGCATGACGGACATGGTCTGTATCTTGGTAGAGATTTGGCTTTCACAAGTATATGCATTCTCAGTATTCATTCAATGGTTCATTGAACATCTGTGCATTTCACTACTATACATTTTACCTAAAAATAAATAAGATGGAAGTCAAAGAAAAAGAAAGAGAAAGATAAAAGAAAGGAAGGAAGGAAGGAAGAGAGGGAGGGAAGGAGGGAGGGAGGGAAGAAAAAAATTTTGAGCTTTAGTTAATGTATGTGTGCTGGAGTTTTAGGGGTGAAGTGTACTGGTTTCTGCAGCTTTGAAATCATGAAAAAGTAAGATGGACTGATTAATGAATCTGTAGAGAGATATGCAGTAAAGCACATGTAGTCAAATGTTTACAACTGTAGAATCTAGGTAATGGTTACGTGGGAATTCACTGTACAATTTTTAGCTTTTCTGATGTTGCAATTTTTTCTTAATAAAATGTTAATAAAAAAATAGTCACTATTCATTGAAGAAGACCATTATTCAACCTTTTAGTCATTGTGAGATTGATTTTAGATATAGTTGTAAATTAGTCAATTTATGGTAAATCAGGAAACTAGGGCTAAGAAAAGTCTTATAATTTTGTCCGGGACCATGTGATTAAGTGGCAGGTCAGTCTGTTTCCAGAGTCTGTACCTGTGCTATCCAATATGATAGCCACCGGCCACATGTGGCTCCTGAACACTTGAAATGTAGCTTATGTGAGTGAGAAAATTGAACTTTTTTATCTATAATTTTATTTAAAATGAAAAAAATACCTGATTCAATTCAGTTATTGGAAAAGTTTGAAGAATGTTTGTAACAAACTTGTGTAAGTAAAGCTGCTTTTTCAACTGTAAATTTTATGAAATCTAATACTTATCAAATATTCCCAATAAAAAGTTAGTATTCAAACTGAAATGTGCTTTAAGTGTAAAAATAGACAACTTCGAAGATTTATTGTGAAAAAGAGAATGTAAACTATCTCATTAATAATTTTTATATTGTTGAAATGGTGAAATGATAATATTTTGGATGTGTCTGGGTTAAATTTTTAAATACCACAATTGCTTTCACCCCTTTCTACTTTTAAGAAGTTGTAACATCGCAAATATGACTCACATTACATTTCTGTTGGACAGAGTTAGTCTCTGCTCTTACCAGTGTATTCCAGCATGGATAATATTTGTGTTTAGGTCAGGCGATGCAAGTCATCGAGAATGGGGGTGGGGTGGGGTGGGGTGGCGTGGGAGTGGCCCTTTGTAACTGTGAGATCCTGGGAAGATTTTGTAGCTACAAATTCATTTCAAGTCTTGACATTTGTTAATTTATGTAATCCTTATACAACTCTATGAGGTAGGTAATAATATCCCCGTTTTATAGATGAGGAAACTGAGGCACAGATGCATAGCCATGATTAGCAGCAGGTAAATCAAAGTAAAGGAACTACTGCAATCGGGATAGGCTCAGAATTGAAAGCTTACTCTTTCTGAACTTTCTTTAAATGGCTTCGATTTAGACATTTAGTTTCAATCTCTTAAACTCTTGAGAACGTTTCCCTCTAAGGAACTGCCTGGCGCCTTTTACATGCACAAGTAGCTCTCTGAATTGTGCATCCTTCCCAGAATTCCAAGCCATTAATTCAAACAGTGTGGATCAAACAAGATAACTGGCCAACAGGGAGTGCCCTGTAGCTGAGCAAATGGGTTATTAGAGGGGTTCCATTTGAGAATTCTTCATTTTCTTTCAGTAGAAAGGGTGGTTTAATCTCTCTAAAAGCTGGCCACACCCTGAGATAATTGACGTAGCAATGGAATTGCCTGGCAGAAAGCTCTTGTATTTCTCTGGCAGTAATGATGATGGAAATCTTGGAGAGGCCCAGGAAATACTGGGCAGTCCTTGCTAGATACTCGCACAAGGAGAGAAGGTGACTACTGAATTCTGTTAATTGCCTAAGTGCTAGACTTTGGTCATTTTGGTGAGAACTTGGATTGCTGCATCTAGAAACTGCAATGAGGAAATTCAGGTAAGTCATCAAGTTACTTGAGCAGCTGGACAGTAGGCACTGTTGGTTTTCAGTACCAGAAGTCCAAGCTTTTCCCCTCTTTTATGAGTTTGTCTTAAAATTCAGGTCCATACTGATGCCAGTTATATTCCATGTCTTTTTCTGGAAGGCACTGCCTGCTGCGGTTATGAGACCCAGCAAGTGTATGCTGTTAGCACATTGGCAAGCCTTTCAAACAGTCAAAGAAGAAGCTCTAAAAATTCAGGAGAATGTCATGCTAGTGACAGTTCTAAAAGGGTAGAAGGTGATAACATGGAAAAGCCTTTAAGAGCAGAACACTCTGAGGATGACAAATGGTAACTCCCACATTCTCCTAAAAGCACAGAAGGTGCCAGATATAAATATCTAAAAGGTGTTACCTTCTGGGACCACAAAACTAAAATGTCCAGGTCTGTTAATCATCGGTGACAAATGGTGGGTAGCATCTCATATTTTGTTTGATCCAGACCACTGCTACTTAAAGAGTGTGGTCCTGGAATCGTGTTGAAAGTGCAGATTCACAGACTTCACCTCCAGTCGACTGAATCAGAATTGCTGGGATTGGTGATTAAGAATCTGTACTGTAACAATACCCCTAGACGATTACTTTGCAAACTATCTTTGGTGAAAGGCAAGGTTTTTTGTTTTTGTTTTAATTTGTCACTAATCCATTCTTGGGTAAAACATCCTGTTCACTGAGACATTCAGCAGTCTGTCCCTGGGCTGTTGCAGTAAGGTACTTTGCTGTAAAAGTTTTAAACACTCCCAGTTTGTCTGCCTTTCTTACAGGAGACTGGTAACAATGACTTCGTGGCTGGCACCAGTCCACGGACCACACTTTGAGTAGCACACTTCTAAGCCATAACTCTCTGGTACACTGGACTTTCTCAGTCCAGAATGATCACTCTTGCTGCCTGAAACTCACGGATCTTTGCCACAGAACCCCACAGAGCCTCACACAGAGTAAAGACACAGAGATGGCAGTTATTAGAACCCACCCCTTCTATCTAGGTTGGTCAAACCATTGCAGAACACCCTTTCAGCTGACAATTTTCAGCTGACACAGATCAGGCAAACTTTTAGTCTTGGATGGATTGCCTTCCTGTGTTATTGAGTTAGGATGGTGAATTAAAAAGATTTGCTTTTCGTGCATTGCTGTTGTGGTTCATGAAACTCACAGCTGCCATAAGTCGAAGGTATTATGGAACAAAGTAAATTTATTTTCATGTCTCTCTTCCAAATAGAGCTGAGTTTCCAATTTTCTGCTAAAAGGCTGTGTTGCAGAATCTGGCTGGTTAGATGACCTTTGGAGTTCATCAGATTCTAATTGACGAATAAACACAGGGAGAATGTTTCTTTCCTGGACTTAAATTATGGAGTCATCATTGTCAGACGAGGTTGAGGTGTTATAAAAATTGTGCTTTAATCTGTACTCCATTTGGTTATCATCATCCCATAGCCACATCTCTTAAAATCTTGTTAAAATACATTAGGGCTTATTACAGCCCTTGTTTATATTAGGGATTCAGTAAGAGAAGGTGTCAATGATGTAAACATTACATAAAAGTAAAGGCTTCAGAGATGAAAACAGTGCTTAATGGAACTGTTTTGCTAGTGGGAAATGAATTCTGACATTATCCAGAACCAGTTCTTACTGTGCTATGCTCTCCACTTATAAAGAGTGTCAAACAGCCTTTTAGCAACTTTTGAAAAAAATCTATGATTGTTTACAAGAAAGTGTTTCAAACTCTTCATCTGCTATAAATTGTGTATAGCCAAGTGGGCGCATTAGGATTTATACTAAATCTATCTTGTAAGATAAAAGAAACGTTTATAATATCCCTGAAATATATTTGCATTTCCCATGGTTTGGGATAATATCGTTAACCCCTAAAAGGAGCCCTTTAAGAAATAGCTGTTTAACCCACAGCATAAGCAGTAGCATTTGCCCTTTGGTACTTTCTAACATCCAAAAATGAATCACTGTGCCTTTTCCAATTATTTGACCTCTTATGTATGAAGGGTCCTTGTTTGTGAAGTTTATTGTTTTTAAGAATGCCCATGGTGAATCATTTTAAATGCTTTCTCATCATGCTTTCTTAAATTCACACGTGCTGAAAATAGGCTCTAATTAAAATGCAAGTTAAAGCCACAAGAAGATACCATTTTACACCCACCAGAGTGTCAAAAAAGAAAAAGAAAAAGAAAAAGATGAATGATCAGTACCAAGTGTTGGTGAGGACGTGGGGCAGAGAGGACTCTCCTACAAGCTGGTGGCAGTGGGAACAGAAACAGCTGCTTTGGAGAACAATTTGATTTGTGTAGTGAAGTAGAACATGTGAATACTCCATAATTCAGCATTTCCCTTCTAGATGTACATGCTACAGAGATTCTTGCTTATGTCCACTAGGTTATATACATGAATATTCTTGTTAATGTAGTTTCTAACAGCAAAAACTCCCAACAGAAAACTCAAATGGTCGTCTAATAGGAAAATGGATAAATTTGTATTGTTACATTCATGCAACTGCCTCAAAAGTGGATAAAAAAAATATAGCTGCATTCAGCCACCTGGACAAATCTTTAAAAAAAAACATAATATTAGATTAAAAAGCAAGCTCCAGAAGAATACATACAATAAGATTTCATTTGAATAAAAGAAAATCATGTGCAAAACTGAGCCATATATGTTTGACATAAAATGATTTAAAAATGTAGGTGAATTAGTAACAGAAATAAGACAATTGTCTTTTTGGGGAACGGGAGGAACAATCAGTGGGGGAGAGTCACACAGTGGAATTTGGAATTGGTCTTGTTCTGGTTTGAAGCTGGGTGATTACATGGATGCACTTTAAAAATCAGACAGGTGTGGTTACATGTAATTTGCAAGTCTGAAATTTTTCATGACAAAATGAAAGTAAGTGGAAAAAGAGTATTTCGTAGAAAGAAATCACAAGATGTGATCCATGAGGCCCCATTCTGTTATCTGGGTAACAAAGCACCTCCAGTTGTTAGTGGCTTAGTAAAGCAGCTTATTTTTCTCCCATAGTTACATGTCCAGTGACGGTCGTCAGGGGCCCCTGGTTATTGTAACCTAGGGACCCGGACTGACAGAGCTTCTATGGGAAAGAGCCTCTGTGACTCCTGCCTGTGGGAGAAGTTACCGTCAGGGACACCAAGGGAGGGAGGTGGGGACGGGCAGAAGGAACATGGCAAGTCAAGCAGTGGCTCCTCAAACCCTCAAATTCTTTCCTGGGAATGGTATGTCACTTCCACCCATGTTTTATCCACCTAGTCAAGCCTATGGTCCTGCTGGTACCAAAAGTGTTCAGGAAGTGCAATCTTACTACATCTCTGGAAAGAGAACCTCTATGTGTGAACACACCTAATGACCGTAATGACTTCCATATGATCATGGCAAATTTTGAATTCATTGCTGCTTCTTCTGTCCCAAGCCCCAGAACACACATTTAGGCTCATTAGCCATTATGACTCTGATAAGGTTACAAAGTGCTAAGTACAATATGAATTTATCCATTTTTCCTATTAGATGGCCATTTGAGTTTTCTGTTGGGAGTTTTTGCTGTTAGAATTGGTAAGGGTTCTTTCTTGGTAGTCTTGGGAGAAAATCTCTTCTGAAGATAGAACCCTCTTATTGTAGACAAAAGCTATACACTTGGAGTAAGAGCCTCTTAGCAGGATAAAAGCCCAGGACAGTCCGTGTCATCTGTGGAGGTGGAAGTCAAAGATCCTCAGTGTCCTACTCCCCAGAACGGGGAAGAGGCATGTTGCAGTGGCAGTGAGGGTGGGTCAGGATGGCTGGGAGGGATACCAACAAAAATCTAAATTTATTTGAAAACAAAGCAATTAGAAATTGCAAATTCGTGGCCAAGATCTGTCCCTCCCCTTGTGTCAGGGTGCCAGTGCCTCAGCTGCATGGGTCACACCTACACCCAGACAATCAGAGGAGTGAGAAAATACATGCCAGCTATCTGCGAAGCCAGCCTCCAGTGTCTTGTCCCCTGGGGTAGGGCTGAGACTGGCTCTTTGTTCTCTCTGCCATCTCTTGTCCAGGATACATTGGAAGACTACATTTCCCAGCTTCCCTTTGCAATCTGGTTTGGGTCATGGGGTTCTGGATAATGGAATGTGGTGGACATGGTGTGATGCCCAGACCTGACCAGAAAACAGAACAATAGCCCATACCTTGTCACTTCCCTTGTCTTTGGGCCAAATGCAGAGGAACCATTCCGAGGAGCCACCTGACAGTAGGAGCCTGGGTCTTCAAACCACCCCATGGATGGCTGGCCACTGAAAGCCCAGTCAGGTGGTGACGTGAGCAAGAAATACATCTTTATTTTGTGAAGCCAGTGAGGCCTGGGGGCTGTTAGTTTCATCAGCTAGTGCTACTTTACCACAAATAATATAAGGGGTTGTAGCCCCTTTCTTTAAAGCTACTGCTGGCAAAGAACTCTGCTGGGTTGAACTGAGATAAGTCTCTGGGGCAGATCCTTCTGCTGTATAAGAAAGGCTTGTCATCTTTTGTTACCACTCTCAAAGTGGGTAAGCAAGCCAGGCCTTGTCCATGTGTTGGGCAATCATTCAGAGTTGGCATTATAATTTGGTTTGGATTTTGAACAATGGCTTAGCTTTGCAAATGATTTAAGAACCTGCATATTTTTAGCAGAAGGTGTGATATGATTTAAGAGATGATATAATAATTCTATAAATGTCTGGACAGGCTACTTTATATGCTTTAGGGTCAATTAGGCATAATAAGCCCATTGAATGAAGGAGGATACAGGCTCCAAATGCTATTTTATGTACATAGAATATAGAGAGAGAAATGCCCAGAGGGAGAAAGGCTGGAGTTCAAAGTAGATGAGCAGACAGAAATGACGCTCAGGAAGGGAGTTATCCAGTGAAATCTTATTTTTTAATTTTTAATTTTGGGCAGTGAGGAGATAAAATGAAGTTTATTCATACCGATGGGACCTGTAAAGAGGCCGTAAGTGGGTTTGCTCTTCCTTACTGAAGGGGAAGAATGAGCTCATGCCTGACCCAGGACATGCAGTGACACCCGGAAACCTGTGATGGCTGGGTGGCGTCTCAGGAGGGGTCAGTTACACGTCAGCTGTAGCATCCAAGGCCCTTGGCCTTTGTCCCGCGGAACCCTGCATTCTTGCTTTTTATGTCCATGTCCATGTCCATGTCCATGAAGCAGCCTGGTGACTCATTGTCTCACAAGGCAGAAATCTAAAGCAGTGTATCTCTATCCCATCACTTGTTACAGGGGTACCCGGACAAATTCTGTAACCCTTGGAGCTTCAGTGTCCACATCAATAGAATGATGAATTGTGTGAGATGGATGTGATATACGACATGTGAAAACAGCCACAGCGGTGCCTGGCAAATTACCAGCATCCAATCCTGTTTGCTTTTTCAGTTCTTTCCTCTGTTTGATATTAAGTTTCTTGAGGGAAGGATCACGGCACATTCATTTTGCATCACCCTGAGGGCATAGAACACCATCTGGAAGACTACAGAGGCCAGATAAATGTTTATTAAATGTGCAAATGAAAGCACCAGCTATGAGACCCTGCGGCTCACCATCGGACCCTAGTAAATTAAAATACTGACCTTTTCACCCCTCATGAAATATCGTGTAAGATGGATGTATTAGGTAGGCTTTCGTTTCAGTGGCATTTAACAGGGACCCAAGTGACAAGGGCTGAAAAGATAGAAGTTTATTTCTCGTTCATAACAGGCTCGTAAAAGTCTTAATAGACAGTGCAAGGCTGACACGGTGGCTCCGTGGGGTGTCCTAATGGCCTTTGACCTCATTGTCCAGGGTGGAGGAGAGGGAGTAAGAGGTGGGACCCTGCCATCGCCCTTAACGACCCAAGCAGGAAGTCACACATATCTCGTTAGCTGGAAGTTGTAACTGCAGCATATTGGGAATAGGATTTTTATTCCAGGCAGCCCTGTGGCCTCCATTAGAGAGGGAGACTAGATATTAGATAACGGTCTTGAAGTTCCTTCCACACAGTCTTTCTTCCATGACACGTTTTTGGAAAATGGAATGATTGCTGATCTCCTTTGCTGACCATGAGGATGGCATCCATTTCCTGGTGATGGAGGAGATAAATTCTAGAAGCTTCCTGAGTCTCCGATAACTGAAGAGCCACCAGAAGGTCTTGAATTGTCTGTTTATGTGTGAGAAATAAATTGCTTTCCTGAAGCCCTATGATTTTGGACTTTTGTTATCCACAACTAAACCTATATTCTAAAAACTGCAATAGGGCTGCTGCAAATGTATGTCTGTGTGGCTATGTATGAGTTGGGGAAACTTTAATGCTTCCACTCATATTATTGCCCATGGGGGAGCAGGTGGTTCCTCTCTCTTCCCTACTGTGCAACTACCCTGGCTGGCAGGGGATCATTCTTCTCTCCATCCAGCTGTGACTTTATTCCATTAGGCCAAAATTTAAATAAGGGGTGAGTTAATATACTGAATTGTACCCTAGTGGTCTCCAATTTATTCTCTTCTCACTTAAAGGGTCAGGCCCTGTATACTTATGTTTTATCCTAGCAATGCAAATTTACAAGACTCTTTATAAAAGGAAGAGGATAAAACAGTCCTGCCTACCTGTAGGAAATATCAGTAAGTGAAAATTCAGATATATTTAAAGGGATAGAGTGTGCCTGAATTACTTCAAATTTTCAAATAATCCATCTGCTACATAAAGTGAGATAACTGGCTCAAGCACCCACGCTGAGTCTGAATATAAGAGATGGGATTTTTATCAATGTAACTTTGTCAATGTTATTGCTTTGGCATTAACAGTCAGTATGAATAAACTGAAGGACCAGTAAAGAAATTAACGTGATGTTCCAGTTTGCACTAGAATCAGCCTTCTGCTTTTCTTTCGGTTACATTTTATCATAGTTCTGGCACATCTTTTCCCCCCTACATTTTAGAGTTCATTGGTTATCTACTTTATAGGTTATACCTTGTATATTTTTAATGTCATTAAAAAACAATCTCAATTCTAGATGTTTTTCTCTTCTTACACTGTGGCCATGATACCACAAAAGGTTGGCATTAAAATGGCCATGATCTCTTAAGGCAAGACTTTCAGCTTTTGAAGTAGGCCAGGCTTCATACCCACAACTTTAGCCTCTAATAACACAGAGATATAGAGAAAGCACCTAGAAGGAGAAACCAGCCTTTTATCTGGGCTTTTCATTGTGAGTTCTTAAAAAGTATCTATATATATATATCTATATATACTGCTTTAATGACTGTTTTATTGCTTTTCTTCAGGACGACAATTTTCTGGATTTGAATGTGCCATCTTTCTTACCCATGAATTCATGAGAGGTCCACTTTTGTAAGCAGTTAATTACATAACTCATCAGCTTTCAGCCCCTTTCCATTTGCAGCTCCTGCTGCCCCTCCGTGGGGAAGAGAGGGCCTGGCAGCCATCCAAGTGCATACACCAGGCCGGGGAACCACAGCTCACGAGGAGCGCCAAGTCCCATCTCCGCCGGAGTACACCAGGACAAGTGAACCTCTCCAAACTGCGGCCAGGCCCCTCCTTGTTCAGGCTTAGTATCTTCTCTTCCGTTTACAAGGAATGTCTTCTCCAGATCTTCCATCAACACTCTAAATGCAAGTTTATAGAATGAATCTCAAAGGGAAAACCGTCTGTAGACACAGATGATGTACAAACATTCAAACTTAACTCTTAACACCTGTAGGCCCTTTTCTGACCAGAATATCTGTCCTGTGGTCTCCTTCCCTCACTCTCTGTCCCTGGGAAACAGGGGGCAGCCTTTTGAGGGCTCCTCATCCACAGCTGCCTCACTGTGGGGTTTACATCCGCAGCTCTGACCTGGCCAGAGTCCCCTGGAGACTCCTCCAAGATTCCAAGCACCATCTGCCTGGGGTTTTTGCTTGCCTGGTTTCTGGGATCCCTGTGTTGGCTGCTGATCTACAGGGCACTCTGCTTGGGGGAAGACACAGAAACCCCCTTCTGAAATACTGCTCTCCCTTTGCGTATTGCCTCTGCTGCTGGCCTGTCTCCTGCCTTCATCTAGCTTCACCCAGACAAAGCAGTCATGAGAAAGCTTCAAACAAGTCCCGTCTCTGCTTCAGACAGGACCAGCAGAACTTCACCTACCCACAGACCAGGTGCTTCCGGCCTGCCCTCTTCTGCCTGGCAGACCCCTGCCTGCGGGCTAGTGGACCACTTTCTGTTCTGCCTTTTGGTCAGTTCCTGTGTGAGCCATAAACACTCATGGAGGACAGTGGAGTGGAATGGAGAGACCTTTGAACTTGAATCCAGACAGATGGCAGTTTTAATCCTCCTGACTTGTGAGTTCAGTGCCCATGTGATCTTCAGATGCTATAGAACCTCATGAACCCCAGTTTCTTCCTCTGCAAAATGGAAATATACATGCCCTTGCTAAGTGGGCAGGGGCCAACAGAAACCCCTTCTTCAGGAGTTCCCCCTCAGAATTAGTATCTGTAGGCTTTTAAAAAGATTTACCACACATATTCTCTTTAATAGCTAAAAGCCAGACTTGCTTCAAAAAGCAGAAATAGAAGTTAGCACGAAAATCTAGGGATTTTCAGTAAGTGTTTTTGTGAAGTTTGGTTAAATTAATTGGTAGAAGAGAGCTCAGCAGAGCCGGCCATGTGGAGTTAGTTCTCTGTGGATGAAGTGAAGGTTCCTATGGCCAGGATCCTCACCTGAACCTAAACTACTTGATGATGTAACTGGCCTGCTGTTGGGCTACTGCTTCCATACTCTAGGCAATTAGCTATTATTGACTGAGTCACTATATAAAGAGCTCTGCCCAGTGCTCTGGGCAGAGGCAGAGATGAAGGGGGATTACAGGCCTGCAGACTGTTGGATGCAGGTGTAATTACGGTGCTTGACCTATCACTGGGAGAACAAGCCAGGTAATATACCCTTTCACCCCAAGAATGTTCCATTGTCATTCCTCAGTCCACTGAATCCATAGTGAACTTGCCTGGGGCTGAAATCCATTGGCAAGACATTCTCTTTTCCCTGAGAGCAGGCCTCTGCAGAGCCTGAGAGACCCCCATTCTCATCCCCAGATTCCAGGCAGAAGTCCCTCAGAAATCTGAGAAAAGGGCTTGAAAAATACCAACTCTCCATGCAGGACATTCAGAATGTTGTTTTTCATGGTTTTTATGCAGCAGGTTTGTTGATGTGTCTTCCCTTAAAGCAGGAAAAGAAAGCGTGAAAATCCCATTGATATAATTCTGTTCAGGAGTGACCAATGAAGGTGTATACGTGGACTGGTGTGAGGCTTCTCCAAACGTTTGAGATCTCCTTATTGACTGTGGTCCCAGGCAACAGAGCATGCGCTCACCTAAGATGCCTGTTCAGCCCAGGAAAGGAGTGGTGGGGCATGTGGTCATTTGAAAAGCCACATAACCACCCTTGTGGTTGAGACTGCGATGGCTTTCAGGGGTGGGTTTGGATGGGAGAGGGATGCCGAAGCTAATACTGCAGAGGAATTCTTTCTTTAGAAAGCCTTCCCATGTCTGCTGGAGTGTGGTTTTGGTTAACAGCAAAGATATGGGGATGGGACCAGCCTCCCTGTTGCTCATGCAGGTAGGGCTTTCTACACTTGTATTGATGCTGATTCTCTGGCTGCCACAGAGAGATGGATGGCTGATCTTTTTTATTCATTCATCCTGTGTGCACATTTACTGAGTGTTTATTATGCACCACATATTGTTTTTTAAGCGCTCTACTGGTCTTCTCTAGTTTATTCCTCACAGTGTCTCTGTGAGGTGGGCACCATTTTTATCACCTCTGCACAAAGGAAGAAACTGAGGCAGAGGGGGTAAAGCTTTCTTTATTAGGAGTTGTTCTAGTTTTATAGTTACTGACTTGAAGATGGCAATTTCCAAAGAATTTTTCCTAGATGATCTAACCTAAACTATCTGCTCACCAAACAGTTAACAGGTTTGTGTCAATGACAGATGATCCAGACAGAGCAAGGGAGTATGCTGGGAGAAGTACCCTGATAGCAGACCTGTCTATGCCATGGAGCAGGCAGCCTGGATGATCATGTTCAATCAGTCCCTGACCATAGACTGCTGGTTCTGTAAAACATCCACACATTTCCTTCCAAAGCAAGGGTGTCAGCCTACATCCCCTCTCTGATGACCCTTTAGAGGAGCTTTGATAGCCCATTGGCTTGAATACATCTGTGGAGAAATGCCAAATAGCATATTTATCTTCTGTCATGGTTACCTTACAATGAATGAAGAGATTAAAAATGAAATTAACTATTCAATCATTCCACTGGCAATGAGGAATCACTTGGGCAGGATAGGAGCAGCTCTCACTCTTGTTCTGTGAACCCAAAAGAATCTCAATAGTGTGAGGTTTGAGTGCAAACGTGCCAGGACAGGTGGCCCAGAAATTTGATGGTATTATAAAAGCACCTCTGATACTGGGGTGGAGTGATAGACTCCCTATCATGGATTGCTGAAAGATAATATTGGAAAATTGGAATAAAGTAAGGAAAGATGCAGAGGGCAGGTGAATTGATTAAGGCAGGTGTTTCAAAACATAGGCCCAAGTGTTGTCAAGGTGCTCTTTTTCCTACTAGCTGATACATACTGTAATGGCAGGTGAAGTACCACCAGGAATCTTGGCTGGACAGCACTGGATGAACTCTATAAGCCAAGGACATGGTTAGTTATCCATACAACTGGCATTTTCAAGGGTGTGGATGGAGTAGGGTCTAATTCTCTTTTCTGGTCTTAGCCCATGGCCCTATGACAACACATCCTTTATTTCCAGTTTCCCCCAGTGCCCTGATCTTCAGGAATTCTGTCTATATGGCCTCTTAGGATGGGTTAATCTAGTGCAGGTTGGCATGCTGATGCTGGTACTTCAGTTATCCTTCAGCAATCAACAGGCTCTTCCATCCTGTTGCCATCCCTCCCCACCCCCTGAAACCTTTTATGCCCTTCAACGTGCATCTCTGAGGCTGCTTTGTCTATGAGAATTCCCCAACATTCTGTTTCCTACTTCTGGAGCTGTATTTAATCCTTCTCTCCTTTGTGCTTCATGTTACAGATTGCACCAAAGGCTATCTTATATTTATCTTTACTATTTGTGTTGATATCTTACTTGGACCTAAAGTTCCCAGAGAGGAAGTTCACGTTTTCTTCATTGTTGCTGCCTCCCTAACACCTTACACTGTGCCTTGTACAAAGTGGATGCTTAATAACTTCTTGTTGAATGGAAGTACATTAAAAATCTTCCATGGTCCAGGTTGAACTGAGAACATCAAATGTTTCTGAAGGTGTGAAACTATGTGCAGTGGACTGAGGCAGCAGTACATGTGGCCTCCAAGGGAAGAGAGGCCATGGTAGGGGCGGGGAAAATGGAAGTTCCCATGGGCAGGATCCTCACCTGACCCTAAGCTACCTGATGATGTAATTGGCCTGCTGCTAGGCTAATGCTCCCACACCTGAAAGCAAAGAGCTGTGATTGACTGAGTCACTATATAAAGAGCTCTGCCCAGTGCTCCAAAGAGAGGTAGAGATGGAGGTGGATTATGGGACTGCAGACTGCTGGATGCAGATGTGATTCTAGTGCTTGACCTACTGCTGTGAGAATGAAGCCAGGTATAAACCCTTTTACCCTAAGAACGTTCAGTTGTCATTTCTTGGTCTCACTGGATCCATAGTGAACTTGCCTGGGGCTGAAATACTCAGGCAAGACAGTAGGTTTCAATATTTCTACACCAAGTTGGTCCAGACCTATTTCTTCCCTGTGCCATCGAGCCTTCTCATTTTTTCTCCTGTGTGTTCTTTTTGTCCTTCTTGTTTTTTCAGAGATTAACTAAATAGCCTTCTTTTCCGGCATGCTTTAGAGGCCTCACTTGCATCTCCTTTGCTTTTTTAGAGAGCTTGGAGGGTCTCTTAGTTCCAGCAGGGCTGCTGGCCTCCTCTCTCCTGTCTGTTAACCTTAGTTGGGAGTGCAGGGGTGAACCCTGCCCTGTAAGGGCAGCACTGATCTGGCCACTGAGGAGATGGTGGGATAATGTGAGCAACAATTTACCTTGCTGTTGCTCTTTTAAAATAATAATCTATAATCATTTCTATATTTCTTCAGGACAGGGCCAAGTAGTACAAAAAAAAAACAGTGAATACAGAGATTCTTCTTCTTCTTCTACCCTAATGTTTAACATTTTTTTCCCCCATTTGTTTTAAAACTGAAGGAAAGCTCTATATCTGTAAAGGCCCTTCATTGAATGAAATATTAGACAATCTGAAGTTTGATACTAATTCTCATCTCTAGGTTCTCAAGAGAGCCTGGCTTTTGTCCATTCAGTGGAACCCTTGTACTAGGTAAATCTTATAAAAATACTCACAGATGCATAAGAAGGCCTGGACAAGGAGTTTCTCCTCTGCTCCTGGTGACTCAGCCAGGCCATCTGAGTTGCAAGACACAGAAGAGAGCTGTCTTTGGAGTAGGTGGCTGGGGTAGACATGCTTCATTCCGTCTCTGTGGTCAGAAACCTGGAAGGGGACATGAAATGTCCACCTTGTATGTTTTAGAGCTCTGTGTTCTCTGATCCCTACCGATGCTCATCTTCTGCACTCTTTCTGACCACAGCAGGATCCAGGGACTGGAAGAAAAAGAATTTCACCTATTCCTAAGTGCAGGCAAGATGCCGGAAAGAATGTGTATAAATCATCAAGAGTAGAAAACACAGCTTGGACAATAGGTAACAGGTGAGTTTAGTAAGCACCTTTAAGCTTGATTCAATGGCATTAATTTTCCCCTGCAGCCAGATGTCAGCTCTGGCAGATCTCACTGCTTTTGCCTCCACTGGTATATAAAAGATACTCCAAGGTCACTTTCAGCTGCAAACACAATCTCAATTCAGTAATTAGAATGTCCCGGTAAAGACGTTAATCAAAACTTTGAACATGACAGCATTCCATTGCTTGCCTTCCTTCAGCTCTGACCTGCTTCAGGCGTGGTCCTCTAGTCTTTGCTCCTTCTCAGCTTCTCCTCGCTCCCCTTCCATCTCTGCTCACCTGGCCCTCCTTGCTCACCTCTTCCTCCCTGCACCCTTTCCTTCACCTGCTGGTTCCTTGCCAAGATCAAAGATAGGAGAGTGAGAGAGGAGGAAGCTTTTTTTATTCCTTAAGATATTTACCTTAAAGCTGCTATCCTTAGCTAGGTTGCTGAGATTCAAACACCTTTTCTGCACAGCTGCTTTTCGGCTCTTTGAGGCACTCTGCTGAGCTATTCCTCCTCCAGTTTCCATCCCCTGTGTGGCTTCAGCTCTATTTCTGCTGGCCTCCCTCAGCCCATAGGCATCCAGTGATACCCTTCCAGCTCCTTCTGGTGAGGTCTTTTCACCTGTTACCCTCTGGGGAAGGACCTAAGAAAGACAAGATGTGCTGGGCATTTTCTGGCATGGCTCACATCACTTCCCAAGATCCCTTGCCCAGTGAGCCCTGAGGCAGGCTGACCCCATTGCAGAGCACCCTCCTGGCTCCATCACCGGAATTGCGAGGCAGCTCTTTGCCCCTTGGACACATGTCCCCAGGGGAAGGCAGACCTCAGGCAACACTTGAGTTTGGCTTTCTTGGTCATGAGTTGGAAACTCATCTTCTCTGCTTATTACTTGCATTTCAAAATTTCTGAGGCATCCTTGAAACTGTTCACTAGCTTATCACTATACCCTAAGGATAGTAAGTGATAGCCCTATAATTCCCCCACAAAAGGAAGTATGGGAGTTCATACTACAGCAACACCCCTTGCAAATTAAAAAAAATACAGCAGAAGGAAAAAAATCAACCACCAGTTTCCTTTTTCCACTCTTTTTCTGATCTCCTATTGTATTTCTGATCTGGCTGAAAAGCACAAGCTTCATGAGACAAGTTTCCGAGACCATTTCTTTCATCCATTTGTACGTGGAGGTGAAGGTTTGTCCCACCCTCATTGTGGTATACAGTATCTGCTGTGTTACCCCAGCTGAAGCTGAGGCTGGAAGGATTCAGTCTAACATGCTGCTACACAGATTATCTGAAGTAGCTTGGATTAACTAGATGTGCCTCGAATCTGCCCCTGCCCAGGAATATTAGGTAAGCCATTTGGGCCAGCCAACTTCAGAAGCCACGGAAGAATAAGCCTCTTGGGACCAGTCCTTTTTATTTATGTGTATATTTCCTTAGGCAATGTCAGGGCTTCTATCTTTCTCTTGAAGGTAGAGGTGGGGAGGCTAACAGACAGGTAGGAAGTGTCTCTGTTCATTTCTGTGAGGGGAGGATAAAAAATAAGAGATTGTTTTTTTCTCCTAGGGTTTCATGGCATTTAGAGAGGAACCACTGTTAGCTCTAATCACTAGCGATGACTTCTAATTATCAAGTTCACAAATCCCAGTTTAGTGTAATATCTCCCCTTATGGGCTATATTGGCTAACTATTAATTTAATAATGCTACATTACACACAACTACAAGCTCAGTGGCCTACAACAAGCAATGTCTATTGCTCATGCTTTTGTGGGTCCTTTGGGGATCAACCAGATGGTTCTGCCAATTGGGCTGGGCTCGCTCACTTGCACGGGGATTGAGTGTTGGCTGATCTCGGCTGACCTCAGCTGGAATGGCAGAGGAGATCTGGCTCTGGTATAATAGGCCAGCTCAGGCAGACAGAAGTGCAAAAATGAGTGGAAATTTGCAAGGGCTCTTGTGGCCTAGGCTTGGCCTGGCACATCTCTCTTCAACTTGGATGGCCTATATTTTTTATTTGTTATCTCTGATGGCTGTATACTTTGTTTTACTGGCCAAAGGACATCACCCTGCCCACAGTGGCAGGCCTTGCAAAGTTATATGACAAAGGGCAAGGGTCTAGGAATGGCAAGAGCAATGAAATCAACCTACCACATTAAAAAAAAAACAAAAACAACTTTTATTTTCTGGCAAAGGGCCATTATAGTCACAGTGTTCCTTCTTGTGTTCTCTTCACCTGCATTATGAGCAGTAGATACTGACTTTATTTTGAGGACTTTTGCAGAAGCAGCAACAAAGTAGGCGTACTACCTTGTTAAAGTGGTTACTGCCTTCATAAAGCCTTGCCACACTGGGGATTCAAATTCTTGCTTGGCCAACATGACAAATTTTGTCATCGTTTGGCCCTTTGTAGTCCCAGAGTCAAAGCCACAGATGTTAACTCTGAGAATATCAGGGTATTATGGGGCCTGAATCCTCACGAGACCGAATGACAAAGTAAGCTGGAAGAAAGAGTCACAGAGAAAAATGGGGGTTAGAGAATGTGAGAGACAGACTGAAGGAGTGGCAGGAAGTTGGTAAAAAAAACGTAACTCAGGTCGTGGTTTCCAAGGCTGCTGAATCATCTGAGCCACCTGGTGACATTCTACATTCCTTATTTCCCTGTGAGACTAGGAATTCCTGGTCCATATCAATGTTAGGGACAGAACTCCAGCTACTCACCTGGTTTCCTTACAAGTTTAGATACATGTTAGTATAAATGGGACAACACCCCTTGAGAGAATTAAGATTGGCTAGAAATCTTCCTGTATGAAAACTAATTGTGCATAAATACTAATTCATCTCTATTTTCCTGTTATATTTAATTTTATAATCAATATTTCTATGCATTAGAGATAATGAATACAGCAATTGTATTTGACTCTTTATATATTCTCTTACATTATTAAGTTGCAAATGCCTTCAGAGAGAAATCATACCAATTGCATGTTTGTGTGGAATATTCAGAATTTGATTCCTGCTTTTGTTAATATAATAATCTTACAACTTTTCTGATATTTAAGTATTTGTTTTGTGAAAATAATATAGTTTGAGGATTAAAAGAAGGAATCTTTATTAGTATGATTTAATTTTTATTGCTTTTGAAGTAGCAGATATTCTTTGACTTAAGGGTAAACTATTTTATTTCTCTGAAAAAATATAATATATAATGAGTGAGGGCTGCTGATATATTTTCTTGACAAGTACTTTTAGGAAAACTATTTCTAAATGCAAAATGTCAAACAAAACCTTGAGAAGAAGCTGCACGTTTCTTTAGTGAGGTCATAGTGATCTGCTGTGCCCTATTTGTTTGTTCATGCATCTTAGGCATCCTTTCTTCATTTAATTAGTTTTTGTGGGTTTTTTTTTTCTGCTTTAAATGGAAATACTCTGTGGAACAACCACTTTATATATCTGTTTTAAACTCTTGTTTGGTTCATTAAAATGCATTTTTAAGAGTTCCTATGTAGCTTAGATTTATGACCTTAAGCACTTAAAGTCAAGAGCATATTGAGTCTGGTATGGTTGATGGAGCAGAAAGAATATTTAGGGCAAAGTACTGAACTTTTATAAGCTTTGGCAATAAAGGGTAAAAATATCTATTCATTTAGAAACTAATATTAGAAAATAATGCCTTGTGATTTTATAATTTCTCATCTCAGTTAATTCTTAGAATAACCCTTGTGTGATATAGGCAGTCAGGTGGTCATATCCCCATGTTAATGATGAGGATATTGAGGCTCAGGAGGGTAAGTGTCATTGGCTGGAATACTGAAGAACTAGGACAGGAATCCAGGTTTTCTGTCTGCAAGTCCTGACCTTGTATGTTACAGCATTATGATTTTCTATTTTTTTTTTTTTCGATAATTATTTTTTATTGAAGGGTAGTTGACACACAGTATTACATTAGTTTCAGGTGTACAACACAGTGATTCAACATTTATATACATGATAATTCTAGGTACCAGCTATCACCATACCAAGTTGTTATAATATTTTGACTATATTCCTTATGCTATACATTACATCCCGGTTACTTATTTATTTTACAATTGGAAGTGTGTATATATATATATATATATATATATATATATATATATATATATATATATTGTGACAGCATCTCTCATATTTATTGATCAAATGGCTGTTAACAACAAAAAATTTCTGTATAGGGGGTCAAAGCTCAATGCACAATCATTAATCCATCCCAAGCCTAATTTTCGTCAGTCTCCAATCTTCTGAAGCATAACGAACAAGTTCTTACATGGAGAACAAATTCTTACATAGTGAATAAGTTACATGGTGAGCAGTACAAGGGCAGTCATCACAGAAGCTTTCGGTTTTGCTCATGCATTATGAACTATAGACAGTCAGTTCAAATATGAATACTCATTTGATTTTTATACTTGATTTATATGTGGATACCACATTTCTCTCTTTATTATTATTATTTTTAATAAAATGCTGAAGTGGTAGGTAGATACAAGATAAAGGTAGAAAACATAGTTTAGTGTTGTAAGAGAGCAAATGTAGATGATCAGGTGTGTGCCTGTAGACTATGTGTTAATCCAAGCTAGAAAAGGGCAATAAAACATCCATGGATGCAGAAGATTTCTCTCAGAACAGTGGGGGAGAGGTTCTAAGCCTCACCTCTGTTGATCCCCAATTTCTCACCTGATGGCCCCCCTGCGACTGTGCCTGTCTTAGGTTGTTCCTCCCTTGAGGAATCTTACCCGTCTCTGGCTAACCAGTCATCTTCCGGGGCCATACAGGGAAATGTTAAGTTGGTAAGTGAGAGAGAAGCCTTATTGTTTGAAAAGGTTAGCTTTTTACTTCTTTGCATATTTATGCCCTGTGGCTTCTATGCCCGGCATTTTTCTTGAGGTGTCTTTACCACTTGGAAGAATTATGATATTCGGTAAATTCGATATGAGGCACGAATTCTATTTAAGAGTTGTAATTAGGAAGGAAGAAGAAAAGCTATAGAAGTAGCAGGCGGAAGAAAACATGGGAAGATTGATTATTTCTTTGACATATCTTCTTGTAGAGTAACTTCAGCATGTATAGGTTTTAAACTACTAATTAAATTGCACACACACATTAACATAATAGGAGTACAGTTATGTAACCAAAGCATACCTGTAATTACCAGCCATCTCCAGTGAAACCAAGAAAACCAGTTAGGCACCTTAGGCATTTGTGAAAACTTATCTATGATATGGTGGATATTGTCCAACTGAACTTGAACAGTCTGAGAGAAATCAGACAAGTTAAAACAACCCATTCCTGGGGACTGTTCACATCCCATATGTTCTTTTAACAGTAAATAGTCTGTAGTTGTAAGAGTTTGGAGCACTACAATTTGCACTTCTCCTAATTCTTGGTTGAGTTCCAACAGTATAGATCCAGTCAAATTTGTTGTTTTACTGTATGCACAGGCCAGCTTAGATATCTCCTTCATCATTCCCATGGCAAGTCCAGGAACTGGTGGGATGAGTGCATCTACAGCTGTAGCAGTGCGTGGATCTTTGTTGGGGTTTTTTGATGATCATCTTCTGGCATGAGTCTTCCAGAGAGTGCTGATGTTGGAAGTTCTTTTTCATATCATATCTTAGTTCATTTTCGGGGTAGCCAAATTAGGCTTTGATCCTCTGTATAAACACAAACAGACCCTTTGCTACACTTTTATATGCCCTTTATATCATTGTGTAGAACTCATTGGAGGTCACCACACAGGAACTGCTTTTTTTTTTTTTATCATTAATCTACACTTACATGATGAATATTTTGTTTACTAGGCTCTCCCCTATACCAGGTCCCCCATATATACCCCCTTACAGTCACTGTCCATCAGCATAGCAAAATGATGTAGAATCACTACTTGTCTTCTCTGTGTTGTACAGCCCTCCCCTTTCTCCCACCCCGCTATGGATGCTAATCTTAATACCCCCCTACTTCTCCCCCCTCTTATCCCTCCCTACCCACCCATCCTCCCCAGTCCCTTTCCCTTTGGTACCTGTTAGTCCATTCTTGAGTTCTGTGATTCTGCTGCTGTTTTGTTCCTTCAGTTTTTCCTTTGTACTTATATTCCACAGATGAGTGAAATCGTTTGGTATTTCACTTTCTCCGCTTGGCTTGTTTCACTGAGCATAATACCCTCCAGCTCCATCCATGTTGCTGCAAATGGTAGGATTTTCCCTTTTCTTATGGCTGAGTAGTATTCCATTGTGTATATGTACCACTTCTTCTTTATCCATTCATCTATCAATGGACATTTAGGTTGCTTCCAATTCTTGGCTATTGTAAATAGTGCTGCAATAAACATAGGGGTGCACTGGTCTTTCTCATACTTGATTGCTGCATTCTTAGAGTAAATTCCTAGAAGTGTCATTCCTGGGTCAAATGGTATGTCTGTTTTGAGCATTTTGATGTACCTCCATACTGCTTTCCACAATGGTTGAACTAATTTACATTCCCACCAGCAGTGTAGGAGGGTTCCCCTTTCTCCACAGCCTTGCCAACATTTGTTGTTGTTTGTCTTTTGGATGGCAGCCATCCTTACTGGTGTGAGGTGATACCTCATTGTAGTTTTAATTTGCATTTCTCTGATAATTAGCGATGTGGAGCATCTTTACATGTGTCTGTTGGCCATCTGTATTTCTTTTTTGGAGAACCGTCTGTTCAGTTCCTCTGCCCATTTTTTAATTGGGTTATTTGTTTTTTGTTTGTTGAGGCGTATGTGCTCTTTATATATTCTGGACGTCAAGCCTTTATCGGATGTGTCATTTTCAAATATATTCTCCCATACTGTAGGGTTCCTTTTTGTTCTATTGATGGTGTCTTTTGCTGTACAGAAGCTTTTCAGCTTAATATAGTCCCACTTGTTCATCTTTGCTCTTGTTTTCCTTGCCCGGGGAGATATGTTCAAGAAGAGGTCACTCATGTTTATGTCTAAGAGGTTTTTGCCTATGTTTTCTTCCAAGAGTTTAATGGTTTCATGACTTACATTCAGGTCTTTGTTCCATTTTGAGTTTACTTTTGTATATGGTGTTAGACAATGGTCCAGTTTCATTCTCCTACATGTAGCTGTCCAGTTTTGCCAGCACCACCTGTTGAAGAGACTGTCATTTCGCCATTGTATGTCCATGGCTCCTTTATCAAATATTAATTAACCGTATATGTCTGGGTTAATGTCTGGATTCTCTAGTCTGTTCCATTGGTCTGTGGCTCTGTTCTTGTGCCAATACCAAATTGTCTTGATTACTATGGCTTTATAATAGAGCTTGAAGTTGGGGAGTGAGATCGCCCCTACTTTATTCTTCTTTCTCAGGATTGCTTTGGCTATTCGGGGTCTTTGGTGTTTCCATATGAATTTTTGAATTATTTGCTCCTGTTCATTGAAGAATGTTGCTGGTAGTTTCATAGGGATTGCATCAAATCTGTATATTGCTTTGGGCAGGATGGCCATTTTGACGATATTAATTCTTCCTAGCCATGAGCATGGAATGTGTTTCCATCTGTTGGTGTCCCCTTTAATTTCTCTTAAGAGTGACTTGTAGTTTTCGGAGTATAAGTCTTTCACTTCTTTGGTTAGGTTTATTCCTAGGTATTTTATTTTTTTTGATGCAATTGTGAATGGAGTTGTTTTCCTGATTTCTCTTTCTGTTGGTTCATTGTTAGTGTATAGGAAAGCCACAGATTTCTGTGTGTTGATTTTGTATCCTGCAACTTTGCTGTATTCCGATATCAGTTCTAGTAATTTTGGGGTGGAGTCTTTAGGGTTTTTTATGTACTGTATCATGTCATCTGCAAATAGTGACAGTTTAACTTCTTCTTTACCAATCTGGATTCCTTGTATTTTTTTGTTTTGTCTGATTACCGTGGCTAGGACCTCTAGTACTGTGTTAAATAACAGTGGGGAGAGTGGGCATCCCTGTCTAGTTCCCGATCTCAGAGAAAAAGCTTTCAGCTTCTTGCTGTTCAATATAACGTTGGCTGTGGGTTTTTCATAGATGGCCTTTATTATGTTGAGGTACTTGCCCTCTATTCCCATTTTGCTGAGGGTTTTTATCATGAATGGATGTTGAACTTTGTCAAATGCTTTTTCAGCATCTATGGAGATGATCATGTGGTTTTTGTCTTTCTTTTTGTTGATGTGGTGGATGATGTTGATGGACTTTCGAATGTTGTGCCATCCTTGCATCCCTGGGATGAATCCCACTTGGTCATGGTGTACGATCCTTTTGAGGTATTTTTGAATTCGGTTTGCTAATATTTTGTTGAGTATTTTTGCATCTACATTCATCAGGGATATTGGTCTGTAGTTTTCTTTTTTGGTGGGGTCTTTGCCTGGTTTTTGGTATTAGGGTGATGGTAGCTTCATACAATGAGTTTGGGAATATCCCCTCCTCTTCTATTTTTTGGAAAACTTTAAGGAGAATGCGTATTATGTCTTCCCTGTATGTCTGATAAAATTCCGAGGTAAATCCATCTGGCCTGGGGGTTTTGTTCTTTGGTAGTTTTTTGATTACTGCTTCAATTTTGTTGCTGGTAATTGGTCTGTTTAGATTTTCTGTTTCTTTCTGGGTCAGTCTTGGAAGGTTGTATTTTTCTAGGAAGTTGTCCATTTCTCCTAGGTTTCCCAGCTTATTAGCATATAGGTTTTCATAGTATTCTCTAATAATTCTTTGTATTTCTGTGGGGTCCGTCGTGATTTTTCCTTTCTCGTTTCTGATACTGTTGATTTGTGTTGACTCTCTTTTCCTCTTAATAAGTCTGGCTAGAGGCTTATCTATTTTGTTTATTTTCTCGAAGAACCAGCTCTTGGTTTCATTGATTTTTGCTATTGTTTTATTCTTCTCAATTTTATTTATTTCTTCTCTGATCTTTATTATGTGCCTCCTTCTGCTGACCTTAGGCCTCATTTGTTCTTCTTTTTCCAATTTCGATAATTGTGACGTTAGACCATTCATTTAGGATTGTTCTTCCTTTTTTAAATATGCTTGGATTGCTATATACTTTCCTCTTAAGTCTGCTTTTGCTGTGTCCCACAGAAGTTGGGGCTTAGTGTTGTTGTTGTCATTTGTTTCCATATATTGCTGGATCTCCATTTTGATTTGGTCATTGATCCATTGATTATTTAGGAGCGTGTTGTTAAGCATCCATGTGTTTGTGAGCCTTTTTGCTTTCTTTGTACAGTTTATTTCTAGTTTTATGCCCTTGTGGTCTGAAAAGTTGGTTGGTAGGATTTCAGTCTTTTGGAATTTACTGAGGTTCTTTTTGTGGCCTAGTATGTGGTCTATTCTGGAGAATATTCCATGTGTACTTGAGAAGAATGTGTATCTTGTTGCTTTTGGATGTAGAGTTCTGTAGATGTCTATTAGGTCCATCTGTTCTAGTGTGTTGTTCAGTGCCTCTGTGTCCTTACTTATTTTCTGTCTGGTGGATCTGTCCTTTGGAGTGAGTGGTGTGTTGAAGTCTCCTAGAATGAATGCATTGCATTCTATTTCCTCCTTTAGTTCTGTTAGTATTTGTTTCAAGTATGTTTTTGCTCCTGTATTGGGTGCATATACATTTAGAATGGTTATATCCTCTTGTTGGACTGAGCCCTTTATCATTATGTAATGTCCTTCTTTATCTTTTGTTACTTTCTTTATTTTGAAGTCTGTTTTGTCTGATACCAGAATTGCAACACCTGATTTCTTCTCTTTGTTGTTTGTATGAAATATCTTTTTCCATCCCTTGACTTTAAGTCTGTGCATGTCTTTGGGTTTGAGGTGAGTCTCTTTAAGCAGCATATGGATGGATCTTGCTTTTTATCCATTCTATTACTCTGTGTCTTTTGATTGGTGCATTTAGTCCATTTACTAGGGTGATTATTGAAAAGTATGAACTTATTGCCATTGCAGGCTTTAAGTTTGTGGTTACCAAAGGTTCATGGTTAGCTTCTTTACTATCTTACTGTCTAACTTAACTCACTTGTTGAGCTATTATAAACGCGGTCTGATGATTCTTTATTTCTCTCCCTTCTTATTCCTACTCCTCCCTTCTTCTTATGTTGGGTGTTTTGTTCTGTGCTCTTTTTAGGAGTGCTCCCATCTAGAGCAGTCTCTGTAGGATGCCCTGAAGAGGTGGTTTGTGGGAATCAAATTCCTTCAAGTTTTGCTTGTCTGGGAATTGTGTAATCCTTCCTTCATATTTAAATGATATTCGTGCTGGATACAGTAGTCTTGGTTCGAGGCCCTTCTGTTTCATTGCATTAAGTATATCATGCCATTCTCTTCTGTCCTGTAGGGTTTCTGTTGAGAAGTCTGATGATAGCCTGATGGGTTTTCCTTTGTAGGTAACCTTTTTTTTTCTCTCTGTCTGCCTTTAATACTTTGTCCTTGTCTTTGATCTTTGCCATTTTAATTATTATGTGTCTTGGTGTTGCCCTCCTTGGATCCCTTGTCATGGGAGTTCTGTGTACCTCTGTGGTCTGAGAGGCCATTTCTTCCCCTAGTTTGGGGAAGTTTTCGGCAATTATTTCTTCAAAGACACTTTCTATCCCTTTCTCTCTCTCTTCTTCTTATGGTACTCCTATAATGTGTATATTGTTCCATTTCGATTGATCACTCAGCTCTCTTAAAATTCTTTCATTCCTAGAGATCCTTTTATCTCTCTCTGCATCAGCTTCTCTGCGTTCCTGTTCTCTGTTTTCTAGTCCATTAATGGTCTCTTGAATCTCATCCATTCTGTTTTGAAGTCCTTCCAGAGCTAGTTTTATTTCTGTATTCTCCTTCCTTAGTTCTTGCATATTTCTCTGCAAGTCCATCAGCATGGTTATGACTTTTGTTTTGAATTCTTTTTCAGGAAGACTGGCTAAATCTATCTCCCCAGGTTCCTTCTCAGGGGAAGATGTAGCAGATGCCAAAGCTGTCTGGGTTAGTCTTGTCTGGATCATATTTTTTTGCCTTTTCTTGTTAACAGGTGCTGTTGACTGTCAGCTGGGAGGTCCAAACTTTTCACTTGCTACTGGCCTTTCTTTACTGGGGCAACTGCGACCCCTAGTGGCTTGTGTTGGGTAATTGCGTTTAGGCTGGGTCTTTGTGTCTTGCGTGGCCGAAGTGTAGGAATTTTCCTTTCTGTGGGTGGGGTTTGCCTTAGGCTGTTTCTCTGCTTTCACAGCCCCTGGAGGGGTAATGGCTGGGGGTCTGTTTGGCTGTTTACCTCCGTGAGGGGTCTAAGAGATGTTGCCCAGGGGGTTAGTGCACCCGGTTTTCCCTGTAATTTCCAGCCACTGGGCTGTGACCTGTGTTGTTTCCGTCTAGCTGTTAAATCCCTGTCCCTTTAAGACTTTCAAAAAGCACTTGCTTTTCTTTGTCATAGGGGCATCAGCTTCTGCACCCGCTCAGAGGTCTTGCTGCCCTGTTTCCCTAGTTTCCAGCCCTCCACGCATGCACTGTGCCTCTGCTCTGGTGCGGGCGGCTGGGGCTGAGTGTTTAGCAGTCCTGGGCTCCCTCTCCCTCCCGCGGGAGCTGGGGGGAGGTTTGCTCTGCTCCCGCAGGGCCGGAGGTTGTATCTTACCCCTTTCACCAGGCGCTGAGCTCTCGCACATGTGGATGTAGTCAGGCTGTTGTCCTGTGTCTTCTGGTCTCTCTTTTAGGATTAGTTGTATTTGTTGTATTTTCAAAAATATATATGTTTTTGGGAGGAGATTCCCACTGTCCTACTCATGCCGCCATGTTGGCTCCGTCCCTCTACAGCATTATGATTTTCAAGACAAGTGATCAGTTAGGGTTAGGCCTGGACATGCAGAGATGAATGAGACACCAACCCTATTTTCAAGGGCTAGTTGGGAAGTTCAGTTGGGAGACAGACAACTGAAATTGCACCATGCAGTACTATTTGCTAAGGGCAATAATAAGAGCTACAGAATGAGCTCTAAGGGAAGGAGGGCCTAATTCTGCTAGGGGTGGAATCCGGGAGGCATTTAAGCTCTTGTGTTTAGGAGAATGAATGTTGGTCCATGGCAGTCTCTCTCTTCCACTGACATATACATGAAAGAGGCAGTTTTTTGTTTGATTTTTGGTTTTGGTTTTTATTTTTGCTGTGGTTGGGAGACTGAGTGATTGAGGAATTAAGTTGATGGAATTGAATACAGCAATTCCGGCTGTGGCAATTGAAGAATTCTTAGTCTGGGAGTAAGGTACATATCCAGGGAAGGCAGTGGGGTAAGGCCTGGAGATGGCTGCAGACCTTTGACACCACCTAGAGCTTCAGGATGTCTTTGTGGCTGATGGTATTTTCCAAAGGTGGGGCCACAATATCGTTTTGGCCCCCATGCTCTTCTATGTGCTCTCATAATGTGACCTTCTATTCCCCTACAAAGGGGTTGAATCTAATTCTACTTCTCTTGAATCTGGGTGGATTTGTGATTGACTACCAGTAGAGTATGCAAAAGAGATACTGTGTGAGTCACAAGGACTGGTCGCAAAAGGTGTGGCAGCAGGTTTTGCTGAAACACTTGCATCATTAAGGCTACTTTCTATAAAAATGAAATTGATATTGTCAAGGATGAACTAAACCATTTATGTGTCCTTTCTCCCTCTCTCATTTATCTCTACTCTATCATCTATCTACCACTTGTCTTTGTATCAGCTCTCTCTTAATGTGTGAGAAATTTTTCCATTGCAATTCGTTTTACTCTGCCATTTGTTCTTTTTACTTTTGGAGTCAAATTGTGGATATACTAAATGTGTTTACACAAAGGATCACAATGAAAGTTGAGGTTGAAAACAGACCCATTTGTACAGAAGGAAAAAGATTGGTGAAAAGTGGAAAATGTACCCTATCCTAAAATAGTCTAATGTTTCCTCTCCCATAACCTCTTCTGTTTTCAGATGTTACTCTGCCTCTCTGGCTTCTCCCACTCTTTTTGGTAGCCTCTTTTTGCTCTGTCCATCCCTTACTTTCTCGTGGTTTCCATCATTACTCCAAGGCCCTCTTTCCCTTCCTTTCTCTGCCATATTTTCCCTTCCTTTTTCTCTTCGCACACTCTTCAAGGGTGATCTTATTCCCTCAGTTTGCTTAATTCCTCTTTATGGTGGACAGTCATTAACTATACAAGCATTTGAGTACCTTCTGTGTGCCAGGCATTTTCCTAAGAGCTGGGGATAGAGTTATAGCTTAACATTTTTATTGGTTTTATGCTTGTGAATTTTTATTTTCAACTGGCAGTGATCAGCACAGAAATCCAAATATTATTATATAAATTTACATCACCATAAAATGTGTGTTCTGAAGATGATGAGTGTCAAGAAAGAATGAATAACTGGTTAGCAGCTTGATCCAGCAGACTTCCTACTTCCTAACTTGGAAAAAGCATCTGTTTATCCTTGGTAGTAAGGTAGCACGATTGATGAGAAAATAATTTTTCTTTTTGACACATATTGCTCTGGGTAGGTTGCAGTTGGGAAGTCCTCTATGATGACAGCTATTAATGGCAGAAAACCTGTTTGAGGCAGATGCCAAGAGGGAAAGAACTGGGAAGTGTCATCTTACTTTGGTCTACTCTCTGCTCTCACAAACTGCAGATTGTACTGGATCACTGTGAGCCTTGTTTCCGGACTTTAGATTATCTCGACTGACTGACTTCTTTCTTGGACCAGAGTTATTTGATAATGTTAATGGGGGCTCTTCAGAGAAGTAACTAGGAAAAATATCATAAAACCATTCATGCACTCGAAAGCAGACATCTTTGATGATATTTATATTGGACAGAGACTATGTCTTATTTGGGTTATATACAAAGACATTCTTGGCTTCCAGTAAATTCTAACCCTAATGTAATTTGCAAAATTATTTGGTTTGGAAAGATTCAGAAAAGCAAATTTTAAATTATCATGTACTTTTACTTTCAATTCATTGAGGAGTTTAAAAATCAACATGAAGCCACTTCCTGCCAGAGCTGTTAAAAACAAAAACAAAAACAGTTTTTCTAAAAAAAAAAAAAAGTCCATCTTATTCAAAATAAGCAGTCAACATCCTTTCATATACTATCTGCTTCCAGACCCTCTGGGTATTTTTAATGTTTTTATTACCATGCTTTTTAGGACTATTTTTTCTTCTGAACTTAAGATACCAAAGGGCCTTGTTCTGAAACTGTCTTCCACCAAAGCAGTCGGTGTTCTGTTACACACAAAAAGAGTGCTTAACTTTTACAAAGCTTAGTGTGCTCTTTTTACATGCATCTGAATGCCAGTCATTACTAATTATCTTCAACTGTGTCATGTGGTCTCTTGTGGTGCTCTCTTGGTATCTCAATACCAAAAACCTGCAAGCCAATCATTAAATCACACCCAGGCCTAGTGATGTGTTTTGTTGTACACAGCTAGTTTGAGTTTCCTTGGTCAAGAAGATGCTGGTTAAACTGAGGAGAAATATAATGCCTCTGAGACAGGGATGGGATGGAAAATAGGAGAAATTACTCATATAGTGGAGAGGACCCTTCAATAGTAGCAATATTAAAACTCATAACATTTCTCTGAAGCCTGATACTGCTGAGAATAGCGGTATGGACTGGGAGGGAGTGAACACTTAGCAAAATACCTACTGTGTGGCAGGCTTGTTGCAAAGGTTTTCCCAATCTTTCTTATTTGAACCACACAACAAAATCAGGAAGTGCATACTGTCTGTAACTCAGAGATGAAAAAGCTAAAGTTCAAAGATGTGTAACAGTTTGTGCCAGATCACATAGCTATTAAGTAACAGTATTTGAACCCAAATTTGAATCTAAAGGCTTAGTTTTTTCCAGTATAGTAGGAACACCAAATTACTTATGGTATCCATTGACTATTTGGTTTCATGATGTCTCCAGAAAGAGTGGGCCAAGACATCCTCACAATTGACTGGGATGTAACGTTTGACTTCCCTGAGTGGAAACAACCAGAGGCACGACCTGAGATCTGAGGGAAACCATTCCTGGCCTTCCAACATCAGCTCAAAAAACAGTCTTGACCCTCAGCTTGACAATCCTATCTATGCCGTCAAACAACTGCCTGAAAACCTGAGCCTCTTTATTCACCTTTTATAAGCAAAGAAAAAAAGGAATATGCGCTGTTTTTTTCCTGCATTTTGAAAGGAAGGGATAAGATGAATGGTTGTGGAAATGCATCATCTCGATGGTGTGGCTTGCCCTTCACTTCTATTAATTGGCTTTTGAATGCTTTTCCTCCAGACTCACTTAGAAACTTCTTACCTGGTACTTTAGAAGTGTGAAGATATTTTCTGTTGTTAAGCAGTTCTTAAAAAAAAAAAAAGAAAGAAACTTAACTCAAAGTTTAGTTTCAATATGCTTGAATTTTAATCTCGTATTTCTTAGCTGAGGCACATATTCTCTTTTGGATCAGAAAGCACTCCTGGCTGCTATCAAGAGTAAGAAATACCGTCCTGAGACAGATGTCTGTTTCCTCTGCCAGGCTGGTGTGGAAGCCGCCCCATGTTCCCTCCCCAAGCTGAATGGTGGGGGAAGCAACAAGGAGCTATCAAGCGTTCTGCCTCAAACATTTTTCCCACTGCAATGCTCTTGCCACATCCAGTGTCTAATTATAACATCAAAATGGCTCAGAAAGTAGATGGCATTAAAGTGACGTGAGTCCCTAAGGGCTCTATGCTTGTGAATCATGCCTATCCTGAGAGCGGGACAAGCTTTGAGCTGGGTGGGACCTGGATTTGAATCTCAATCCTAGTGGTTTATAAGCAGCTTTGTCTTTAGATAGTTATGGGACAGAACTTGTTCTATAACAAGACCTTTCCTGTGAGTCTGGAATTTTAATTAAGACTCATAAATTGAAGACAATGGGTGGTAAGTGCCCATATTTTGTAAAGAGAGTTCTAGACATTTCTTTGTAGAATTTATTAGGAAGTGGTAAAACTAGTCTTTGAACTCTTTGCTTCCATTGCACAGCTCCAGACTATGCCAGAGAAAGTTGGGTAATGTAGTAGAGAACAGGAAGATTATTTGAAGGGTATTAACAGGATTAGGGAATTCCAGGTATTTTCCCTGTGCTTCCTTTTTGGCTTCAATCCTTGGAAAACCTTTGTTAGAGACAGGAGCCATCTGATGGAGAGGAAAATGGACATTTTACAATTCTGCTGTTTGCTTGATGGCCTAGAACAGAGGTCAGCAAGCTTTTGCGATAAAGAGCCAAAGAGTAAATAAATTAAGCACTGTGGGCCATGTGGTTGTGGTTGTGACTATTCAGCTTTGTAGTCACAGAGCAAAAGTAGTACTAGACAATAGATGAATGTGGCTATATTCTTATAAAACATCTACCGGTCAGATTTGGCCTGTGGTCATAGTTTGCTGGCCCCTGACTTAGTGATTCATCCTTTAGTTCTTTGGGGTGGATCACAGGTTAATTCCTGTGTCTGATGAGCATATGGAAAAATAAAGACTAGGGTGTCCCTTGATGGCCTTGTCAAGAAAAATTGTGAATGACTTTGAAATGTGCAAAAAAAATGTCTGTCTTTTGTCATGGAAACTAGGCATTGTCTAGCACATTCTCCTTAGTTGCAGGATTTTCCAGGATCCACAGCTCTCATTTTGTTTGAGTTATTTTGTAACTCTGTAGATTATAGAAAAATGATAGTAATGCAGTTTACTCTTGTCCATAGAGATTCAAGTGAATTTTTTCTGGTGGAGATTCAGTTGATTCCTCCCACTTTCCCTTCAAAGAAGCCCATTTCTTCTTTGGAGGGAAACAGAATTATAGCTGTTCTACAAATTCCTCTCAGCCCAGTATTTATTCCTGGGCCTAAATATGTATCTGTACATTAGATTTGCTATTGAAATCACGCTAACATCTTACTGGTTCCCTCATTAATTAGTGAGTTAAGGATCATCTTTGACACATGTTCATTTTATATCTGCATGATAGTCATGATTTGGTCCTTTAACATCTAGGAAGGAGAAAGGACATTAGAATAAATGTGGGGAGTACCATTCATGCATCACCTCAAAATTCTC
This sequence comes from Manis pentadactyla, assembly GCF_030020395.1. Lineage (NCBI taxonomy): Eukaryota > Metazoa > Chordata > Mammalia > Pholidota > Manidae > Manis > Manis pentadactyla. The sequence goes on along the minus strand of NC_080021.1, from coordinate 144,537,752 downwards.
TTGGCTGCTCACCTCATACTCTAGGCACTGCTGTTGTTCCTACAGGTACAGTGAGATAGGGCCTGGCCTCAGGTGCACACTGCATAGCTTTCCCTTCCCACTCTGAGGGTTCTTCTATATAGTGGGCCTGAGCTCATTTATACTCAGCTTAGAAATTGTAGAGAGTTAATACCAGTGGGGTCACATTTGCTCAATGGGAGATGAGAGATAATAGATAAATGCTTGTCACTTTCCTCAGTTCTTTCACTCCCCCACTCTGAAATGCATTTCATGAAGTTCTGCCTCCTGTCGTGATAGGATGCCTACTCTTGTCCTTTTTGGAGGGCCAACCTGGTAATGCATACCTGTCTTGGCTTAGCCCCCTTCTGCTTCTCTTCTTCTGCTCTCTTGCTCCCTGGGGTCATAACCTGCCAGCATTCTTCTGTTGCAGGCCTACGGTTTACCTGGGCTAACACAGGGAGAGAGCTTCATTTTAATTCACATCTGCAGCGTTTCCTTTCCTGGAGGCTAAGTGACTATGAGCAGGACAGCCAAGAGTGATGTCTATTGGAAGAACCTGTTTTAGAGGAGTATTTGCTGGGGTGAGGGAGCCCTAACAGGAAGAGATTATGGCAGGTGTACAACAGAGGGTGGTGTGAGAGGTAAGCCTGAAATTGCACTTCCTGCCCTGACAATGGTACAGTGGAAGGTCTCTGAGGAGGACTTGGGAAAATTTACAGTGAACACCATTGAAGAGCTAGAATTTAATGACTGCTGTGCAAACATCATTAGAAATATAAAAGAGAACCAAAAAAGCATCAACTAAGAAAAAAAGCATTTCCTCCTTTACCACTGATTCCTTCTAGTGCTTTTGATCATGAAGGACCTAAAGTGACTACAAGTAGGTGAGGAGTTGGGTTAAAGAGTGGAAAACAAGAGACTATGCCACTTTCTCCTCTTCACTCATGGTCTGTAAAATTGTGGGTTAGGATTAGTGGTACAGGAAGGAGGAAGTTCTCAATTGGTTGAAGGATCTAAGTTTTGATTTGGACTGGATTGGATTTCTTAACACCTGAACATGAAACTCTTTTAATGTCTAATTAGTGACTGGAAAGCTATGGAATTTTCCTCAGATATTGTCAAGGCTCAAAGAAGGAAAATGTGATAGTATTTAAGGGCTCTTTCCTGAGTTTGCCCCATTCAGTAAACTAGTTCATTATTTGACTTCACTGTTTTTGTTTTCCTCATGTTTACAGTGGAGATACTAAAATAAATTAGTCACAGGGATGGAAGTATAGCATAGGGAATATAGCCAATAATATTGTAATATCTTTGTATGGTGACAGATGGTAACAATACTTACTGTGGTGAGCATTTAGTAATGTTATATAATTGTCAGATCACTATGTTGTTCATTTGAAACCAATTTAATATTGTTTATTAACTATATTTTAAAAAAAAAGAAACAAAAAATAAAAAGGGGATACTAAACCTACTTTATAGGTTTATTTGTAAGGATTAATTGAAATGCTTGGTGTGGTGTGTATTGACTGATAGACTAATTGATCAAAAGAGAAGGAAGACATAGATAGATTCAAGTGGACAGATATTTTTACTCTTTGAATGATCTCAGTCAAATGATCACCATCAAATCTTCTAGTCAGTCTTGATTTAAATACTGCTTAATCATCAGAGAGTCTTTATCTCAGGTAACTCAATTAGATAGTTGAGTTAAAAAAGACTTAATTCTTTTTCCTTATGACTTGGATGACATTGTTCCAATTTCTATTTTATATCCATCAGGGTAGCCTGACACTCTCCCCGTCATCCTTCCCTGATGCACTTCCTTGTAATCTCCCCTTTGTTACCTACTACCCTTAAGAATCATTGTCGTCAAAGCTAGCAATATTTTAGGAAGAAGCATGGGGCTAAAATGCACATTTAAAAATTCTCAAATGCTTTAGTCTGAATCATTTCATCCTGAAAGCCTATACATACATTTCTGATTTAAGTCATAAGATGCTGTTTGTCGCTCATCAAAATGAAGATGTCACTTTCAGGATGGATTTGCAGAATCGCCAAACCTTAATCGTTGTTATTTTCTAGGGAAACAGGAGCACTTTGCTCTATGGTGCTTCTGACTTAGGCTTCCTTTTTGTTGCTATGTTGCTGAGAAATATGTTCACAAAGCATTTCATCTGGGGACTGTGGCCAAGCCTGACTTAACATTTCCTGAAAGTTCTACTATCAATAGGAGAGATTCTTTCTTCACCCCCTTTCCTCATTGTCTCCCCGGCCTGAATTTACTGTGTAAAATTTTCCCAAAGAAGAAAATAGTAGTGACATCTGCAGAGGCACAGAAAAATTCCTTCTGTGACATTGGTGATTATGCCAACTGCCCATTAAACATTATAGGTGAACAGCAGACACCCTGCTTAAGCTCGAGCATGTGCAGGGCCTTGTTAACACATGTGGTACCACATCTCTCACCAGGCTTGGTCTGAACATATGCCTGTCTTCCCTGGGGAAGACAGGAAGTCTAGGAAATGCCATTTCTATCTGGGTGGCTGTGTGTCAAGTATCAATCGGGGTTGGCTATTACTAAAATGTCCAAGTCACAAAAATTTGACACATACATTTAGGTGATGATTGTAACTTTTTTTCCCCCTCTCCCTATCCCAACCCCACTTCTGTCTGTCCTAATCTGCTCACAGTACCTTGCTGTCTCTAGATCCTACTATGTCAAGGTGCACTGTGCTTGGCCACACAGTAGGTCTTCAATGAGTATTTGTTAAATGAATAAATGACACACATGACTAAGGGATTCTTATCCTCACTTGTTGCTAATAGGCTTGTTTTTCCTATAACATTATTGTTTCCAAACACTGGGCTCCAGATGTCATGGAGCAGAGGGGTTGCAGAGACCCCTGTGTCCCCAAACATTCCAATCCATCAAGAGGCCCAGTTAAAAACATTTCCATTATGTATATAATTTTTCATGTATGGAGATGCAATTGGGATTAATAAAATGCAATAATACTTATAAACCTTACTGGATAGCATTTAAAAATAATGAGGCAGAGTTGTAAATCTGTCAAGAGAAGATGTTGATATGTTATTTTGTGAGAAGTGAGTTATAAAACAATATGCAAAGTATGATATCATTCCTGCAAGATAGTACATAAAATTCTATACAGATAGACATAAATCAGGATAAACATGAGTTATTAGACAAGCAGTCTTCATTTTTAGTTTATTTCTTCATTTTGGTGGAATGCATCATCCAGCTGATTTCTGAGAAAGTGAGCCCAGGAGGTTAAGGTTTTTTAGATCATTCATTTTTTTTTTCTGTTATGTTTTTAATTTATAGGATGTTTTTCTTATTCTCTCCATGTTACTTTAAAAAAAGAGCATTTTGTTCTTGTTTCATGGCTACGAGTTTCTGTAATGCCTTAAAATTTCATTTATAATTTTTAAACTGTTCTTCTCTTTTTTCTGCAATTTTTTTTATTTGTTTGTTTTGATCTTGGACTTTCATATTTGTTGTTGGTGAACCCTGGTGGTCTTCGGCCAAACATTACATGGAAGAACAAAGTGCTAAAGTCGAATGGAACTTGGGGTAAGACAGGGTTTTGTCAGCTGGTGACCTTCGCGAGCGGGGTCTCTGACACTCTCAGTGGGTCGTCTGCATTCTTCTCACTTCCTGCTACTACGGGGGCAGATGAGGAGACTTCCTACCAGTGTTCTGGAAGGCAACCAGGGAAGAGACTGGGAGATGACTACCTAGTCTGTACACTTTCACTGTACTCTCCCTCTTTGCAGCTTCTTGCATGATCACAGTGATGAGCTATGCCCGGGACCACTGAATCCGCAGCCTCTGGTTTAAGTGATCTGGATAAACCTCATTCTTTCCCCGGGTGGAGCAAGTGGGAACTAAATGTCTGGGGAAGAAGCAGCATTTGGGAATCTAAGTACTACCTATATAGTAACCATAAAAGATCTTAAGACATAATATGCAATGTTTATAAAAGATATACTTGACTTACAAACATAGACTTTAATATATTAGGTATACTTAACATCATAAATGCAAATTCAATATATTTTAAATATATTATAGATCTGTTGAGCTCACAAACTTGAACTTTTGAATATATTTTCTGACCATAACTTAAGAATATATTTTTTTGCTGGAAATAGCTAATTATTTACACAGGCAATTCATTGGCTTTTAACAGTTGTTTATACAGATAGTTAACTTAAACAGGTGATTGTTTTCATGTGCTCCTTCTCTTTCTTTATATTATTTTAAACTATAAAAAAATACAGGCTTGCTATAGAATATTAAATTGATACATTAGAAATGAAACATCCCTCACCTTCCCTCCGGCCCCTCATCTTCTTCCAAGAAGTAGCCACTTTTAAGAATTGGTGTCAATACTTTATACTGCCATTTTGGCTATTGTTTCTGACCTTCTCCCATCAATTAATTTAATGTCTTATAGCATGCCTCCTGGAGAATGGATGGAAAGTTTAGGAAGGATAGTACCTCCCAAATGCATGTAATTTATTCGAATCTTGGAGCAGGTTTGGCGGAGGGAGAAGAGCTATGCCTCTGTGAATTCTGGCTCCTTTTGAGAACTTTCAATTAATTATAACAGGCCCATATTTCCCCAGTTACCATGGCTAACTGAAAGCTGACTGTCATACAAATTGGTTTTACAGATCATAACCCTGGGTATCAGACTTTAAGAAAGATTATTTTAAAGAGTTTCCTTGTATTCTAGACAGGGAGAAAGATCCAATTGGGAGAATAGAATGAGATGAAGAATCTAACCTGACACCCGAATGAAAGCCTGTGTGCTGTGAGAAGCATGCAAATAATTTTTTAATGAACTGGTGCCTTTGACTTATTTTAAGATCTATATGTAGGGGGAAATAAAAGCATGACAGGAATAGAATAGATGGGGAAAAAAAATCAAACAAGATTCTACCCCATTAGTTATGACTGACAAGGAAAAGATAATAGCCAAAAAGCAAATGGAGTTTGTTAGCAGAAAGAGATAATGATAATGGGACCTTCACAAACATATCAGGGAAGAAGTAGATAAAAGTTTTTTAAAAGTTCAGTAATCAGTAGAGATAGGCATAATATGAATGACTCAAAAATGGCTGAGATATTGGTGTTTAAATTCTGTTATTACCAAGAGAAATAGCAAAGGGAAGTTTAGAATGCTGGTGAATGTTGAAGGGAATTACAAATGTGGCTACTAAAAATGCAGGTAAGTGACTCTTAGTACTTGGAAAATTTGGACTTAGATATATCAGCACATCTAGTTGACATGCCTCCTCTAGGGTAATGTGAAAATTAGCTAATGTGCTTACCAAACCACTTATGATGCATAATTTTTATAAGATAATTGTGCTGATTTAACATGAACTAAATATCTAAATGCACTGAACTCTAGAGCTGCCAATTTTCAAAGAGGGAAAGCAAGGGGACTGGAATAGCAATTATTTGAGGGCTCTATGGCTTTATTCTTCAAACTGATCTCCTCTGCCCTTTAGCTCATGGAGGCCAATAGCCACAAAAGTTATGCATAGACCCTTACCTAATGTGAATTCAAACTAAAGAAATGTAATCACACTTTCATTTCCTTCTCACCTTTGTTGGCAAAAAAAACTCTTCGTTGATTAAACTCAGAAGTAACCAAGTGGACTGTCTAGCCTACAACACACGTCTCTACAGAACTATCTATTGAGCTGAGGGAGGAAAATATTAGAAGTTCTTATTTATTAATCTTCTGGTTCTATTAACATATTATCTAAAGTGAAAAATAAGTTGACTGATATTTAACTTACTGACTGATCCTGGCATCCTCATTTTGGGGAATTCCACAAAGACTGGTTATGGGTAGATGGTTGACCAAGGAGCATCCTGCAACCTTTCAGAGCTTCTGGGGCTTTTGTGTGGTTTTTCAGAGGATATTATCTGGTCTGCATCTCAGCCTTTAGATGGAGAGAGGACTAGAAAGGTTCCTGCTAAAGCAACACAGATCAAATATAATGAAAACAACGACTAAGCACAAGAAAACATTAAGAACATGGCAGAGTTGACATTTATCCACCCTTAATATGAGTGAGTATTCAGCCATGTAAGAGGTAAAAACAGTAGCAATCTAATCATTTAATTATTGGGTATAAAGCTTGGAAATGATCAGGAAGGCTTTTTCACATGTGCATTTATACCCACAATGAAGGGATTAGATACTGGTAGTGTGAAGTCATTATGATACACAGAATGTTTAGAAGTAGTTTTATTTTACTTTATCTCACATTTAAATTACTGAACTTTTCTACATGTATAAAATGTAAAGATAAGTATATTTTGGGAATGCTTGCCAAAATTTATTAATGGCATACAGAATTAAAAATGGAAATCATTGTATGTGAGAATATGTAGTTAAAAGGAGATGGTACAGCAGTTCTCAAGTGGGGTGCTCTATAATGCTGAGCTATATTTAGTATGTCATAGTTAGGTTTAAATCCCAAAATACATACTTTGCAATAAATAAATTATTTTGTCTTTTTATGGTTCTTTTACAAATTGGTCATGGCATTTTCCCTGTTCTTCTGTGGTGTGGAAATAAGTGAAGACCCATCAAATGGGAAAAGCAGAGTCCATGTATATAGAGAGAGCAAAAGCAAGGGAGTCAGGCACCATCACTTGCATTTGGCAGACTCAAAGGCAAGCAGAAGAGTGGGAAAACCATGGAGTGGAAAAAAGAAGGTTTCAGGTGTGTGTTATGGGGAAGCTGGTGCTGGGGTGATCAGAAGTTGCACATCCTATGTCACTGTTTAGGGGTGCATATTTGGCTTTCTCTGGTTGGTCCTAAGATGGAAGCAAGGACAAATATTAGGGAAGCTGTTAACTGTTAATCAGCTCCTGGCCATTTTGGACTGAGTGGTACAGAATTATTGTTTAGCTTTCTGGATTGTTACTAGAGAGGGCAGTCTGACTTCCTGGCTAAATTTCTGAAGGTTGTGGGTCAGAGTTCTATTTTTGCATATGGTCTGAGGTTGCCCATTTGTTTATTTACTCTCTTAATGGTTATTTAATTTGATGATGATCCCTTTATCACACCTCTTAAAAATGCCCTCTGGGATGGTACATTAATATTTTCTGTTATGACGATTCAAAATTTTACAAAATGCCTTAAACTAATTAGAAAATCCTTCCTTTCTGTTTCCTGAATGTTGCAAAATGAAAACAATTGTTGCTGAAATTGCTGTTTTGGATACTTCTGGATGTCTGTTAGTTTTTCCAGCCTTTGGGAAAGTGGATCTACAGCAACTAAAAAGGGATAGGCTGTGCTCCCGCACGTCTCTGGCAGGTTTCTAAAAAAGTCTTTCTCTTGCTCTCTTTTTAAAAAATATCCTTCACTTTATTGACCCCTTTTAACACCTTCAAAAATTAAAACATTACACCAAGAAAAACAAAAAGAAACTTAAGGCAAAGCCAATGTATGATTTTGGAGCCAAATGTAGTACTAAATTAGGATTCTAGAGATAGCATACTTAATATGCTACTTACAAGAAACTGTGAAAAAGCATTCTGGAGGTAACAGCTCATTTGTCCCCATGAACAGTGACACCTAAGCGACATGCAGGTCAGGAGCTCCTGGTGGTTGTACTCCAGAAACACTCCATGGTGAAACTGGCATATTGTCAGTGGGATGACTGCCAACATTGTCTTAAAGGTCATTCTCTCCAAGGGTGTGGTCAGTAATGGATAATTGCACTGATTTTTTTTCCACCAAAAAATCTCAGCTATGGGTAATTTCAAAATATAAACCAATTTGTATAAAAACAAAACTGAAGATTCTATCTTGAATCATCTATAAAAGTTATTATTATTATTATTCAGAATTTTTTGATATCCATGAACATCCTAATCCCATAATATGGTCAACAACTTCCCTGAGTATTCAAAAAGATTATCACAAATACAACATTGACCATAAGTATTTTGTATGTTACAATATAATGAACTTTATTTTTTCTGATTATATTCCATTCCATACAAGTTAAATAATTTGCTAAATGTTTCAAACCATAGCTCATATTTAGGTTGTGGTCAATTAAATCATTATAAAAAAGCCTGCTATGAACATTTTGGTGCATAGTTTCTCTGAATTTTAGATTAAGGTAGTATCTCAGAAGAAACATTTTCTGCAAAAAGAGGCTCTATCAATGCATTATTCCTTCATTATTTTCTTTTCAGTGATTTTTAAAAATCTACATAATTCCTTTTTTGGTGATGTGCTATTAAAAATGACTAACTAATATTTGCTTCAATATAACACCAAAGGTTAATGCCTATTGTCTTCATCTTGTTTCCTATATGTGTATTGTGTTTTTATTTAATAGAACATGTTGATGTAACTTAATTTCTTATTTATTCAATTAAAAATGCATTTTTAAGTTGAAAATTAGTAGTATGGCAGTTTAATAGTGAATTCACTTAATTTGAAGAAAAAAACTGAATTATACAATTACTTTCTTGAATATATTTTCTGAACTAACAAACTAATAGATATTGTATTAACATTTTTTTCCCAAAAATTCTCATCTATGAGTAGTTTCAAAATATAAACCATTTTGTGTAAAAATAAAACCAAAGATTCTACTTATCATCTATAAAATAAAATACTGCTATTGCCTCAGAATTTTTGATATCCATGAACATTTAAAAATATGCTTTAATCCCATATAATTCTTTAAAATAATTAAGTTTTGAGAAATCTTGTGAGTAAATCTAGGGAGTAGAGAGTCACTGGGAAAGCAAACCATTCTTAGGTTTTAATTCGATATGATATCTCATCAAATATTTCATGATCATCTATGTTGTAGGGAATAAAAAGAAAGGCAAAGTGGGTTTACTGCATTAAAGAATAATTAAAATAAAAATTCATAGCAAAAACATACCAGAAGTTAGATATTGCATCTGAACCTCAATTTATTGAAGAATTAAACCATTAGTGTTTTAAGTAATACTATATAAATACTGAAAATTTCTGTGATATTTGATAAAGAAATGATACCTGGAGAGAAATCAATTCAAAGACTATACACGAGAAAAACACCGCACCTGCTTTGAGCGTGGGATAGCAAGAATGTCAGGGAGATTTCCAAAAAGAAAGGGAGCTTTCCTAGGAAATATTCCTTATTCGGTGACTGGCTATGTGGAGAATTTCTGGGCAGGAGGTATAGAGCAAAGCTTTTTTACATAGACAGATTCATGAAAGGTGTTCCGATCCCTTTTCATTATACCAAGACAAAGGAGATTGCTCTAGTCTGGTAATTCTGAAATGTGGTTCCACCAGTATTCAGGAAGATTATCCCACAAATAGGCACTGGTCCTAAATATTTTATGATACGTATTTCTTCAATCAGAATTTGAAGCACATGAGTCCTAGTCAGTGTGTAGTAACAGTGGTAGGCTATCCTCACAGAAATACAGAACTCTCAGAGAGCTTGTTGTAATTGAGGCAAAAGTACCATGAACTTTATGAGACAAAGATATCTAATTTTGGACGGCAGACATCATTTTCTCTGAGTGTGCTGGTTTGAATCCTCCGAGAAGCAGACATCATGGCAGAATTAGATGTCCTGGAGATGATATATGGGAGAAAATGTCCAATAGAGGGAGAATGATAATGGGAAGCAGATTAGGTATAGACTGCCTTCAGACCATAATGAAAGTTTGACACTTACAAGCGGAGAAAAGGAGGACAGGCAGATTGGTTCGAAGAGCCTCAGACTTCAATGCACCTCTAAGAAAATCTCAGCCAGGAGTAAAGCCAAATCAAGGTAGAGGTGGACGTACCACTGCCAACCATAGTGAGCTTGATAGTAATTCCATCTGAAAGGACACTTGAATTTCTGGTAACAAAATATTATAAAGGGAAATACTGCATTTTAAAAAGCAGTGGCTGGAATTTCAATTTCTTGCAATTTCTGGCAGATGAGGTGTCACAAAAACAACCACAAAGTCATGGGCTACAAAACAGCTGCAACTGCTTGGTCAAATAGAACAAACACATTTCTAAATGAAGAGCTGAACATTCAGGACAGTTAAAGAAATCCTAAGGCACCAAAGATGAAGAGGAAACTGAGTAACTAAACTGGACGTGGGAGTCACATTTTGTCTGCCTTGTGATAGAGGGTGGGGTGCTGGTTTGGCAGATCATGAGCATATATTTTAATGAGCACTAGGCAGAAAATAGGAGCTGATTCTCTAGTCTGCACACAGAGAGACTTTAAAAGAGAAACTGACTCTACCCCAAATCCTCATATATTGGCACCTAAAAGGACTATCCTAATGGACAGGAGTAATGCAAGGTAGGGAGGAAGCAAATGAACACCAACCACAAAGCCACTTAGCAGCCCAGGGAGAGGGGAAAAGAAAAGGATTATCTTTATTTTTGACTTGGGTTCTGGGTGGGAGAAAAAGTTTCCCTGATGATTTCATAGTTAGAAGTCAATACTCACATGGGTTTTTTTAGATTGATTGTATGATCTGGTAATCTGTAAACCAAGCATTTGTGACAAAAATTGGGCTGTTTCTAGTAATATCTCTTAGTGGCCTCATAGACACAAACAAATATTTCTACAGGAATATACTGTCAACCTTTTTCCTCAGTAATCTCACCTATAAAGTGCAAGTGAACATGGCTTCCTAACCCAAAAATTATGAACACACATTCCAAAATAAGAGTGAGCAGATTCAACAAACAGCTGAATTAAACTCTCAAGAATTTGAAGGAATACAATTAAAAATGGGGGATTTAAAAATAAATTACTTTAGAATGGCTAAAATATCCATACCAATATACTTTATAGTGAAACATTGTAAAACAGAAACCATTGACTTAAAGGAAAGATCTTAAAAGCAGTCAGACAGGAGAGATACATTAATTAAAAAGTAATGACATTTAGTCAGCAAACTTCTTGAGAGCACCAGCATAGAAGACATTCAGGAAAAGTATCGCAAATACAAATAACAAAACAATAAATGAACATAAGTATGACCAAAAGTGTAAATGGCCTAAATTTGATAGTTAAAAGTCAACAACTGTTCTGATTGCATTAAAAATGCCAAATTAGGCATATGGTCTTTCCAAATGATCTTTAATTCAAAATATTAGGTTTTGGGAAGGCTGAACAGGAAGAATGGGAAAAGATATGTCACGAAAGTATTAACCAAACCTAAGTCAGCATAGCTATATTTAATTTGAGCAAAGTGAACTTCAGGGCCAAAAGCATCTTTAGGGATAATGGGATTACTGTGTAATCACTGTTATTTTAATTTACCAGGAATTCTGTAATTCTGTACTGTACTGTAACTTACAACAGAGTCCCCCAAATTTCACTCATTCACTTATTTAATATTAACTGAAAGCCATTCTGTGCCTGACCCTGTTCTGGGTGGTGGGAACCACTGAGGAACAAAGCAAATAAAAATTCCTGCTCTCAGGGCACTTATATTCTAACTTTGGAGGAGGTGGATAGAAAACTAAGGACTAAGCAAAGAAAAAATTTCAGGGGACAATATGTATTCTGAAAAATAATGGAATATTATGAAGGGAGAAAGAGAAATATGGGTATACTGTTTTTGATGGAGAGGGGAATAAGGGAAAATTTAAAAAAATAAGTGACATTTGAACTGAGATCCAAAGGAACTGAAGGAATAATTAATATGGATAGAGAGGAGAAGATCTTTCAAAGCAGAAACTGGAAAGAAAAGAATTTTGGAGAAATGAATATTACGGCCAGTATGTCTGAGAAGCTGCAGTTGCTTCTAGACAAACTAAATGTCTGGTTATACTGTAGGACAATCTTTACATCTAGCCAGGTTCTTAGTCAGGAATTTCCTTGAGTTTGGCTAATTTTGACCTTCTCTGGAACTTCCTAGGATTCCCTGTAACCCAGGCAAATTACTGAAGGGTGACTCTTCCTTTGGAATCTCTGAATCTCAGGATTTTCTTTCCTTTGTTTAGTTGTCCTAAAATCCACATCATTTTAGCATCTTGGAAACTAAGACTATTGGGCTCATCAGGCTTGACCTGGTCAGGCCTGAGTCGGTTGGTCCTCGGATGCTAGAGCTGTGCTGAGTCCAGGATTATAGCAGGAAACAGGAGCTCCTCAGGTTATCCCGACTTAGGTGTCAATGCCTTGTACTTCCCTGCTGTGTGGCTGGCTCACCTGGTTGTGTTAGGGAGCCAGAATTGAGCTGCTGCAACCTTACGTGCCTTCCTTAAGCTACGATGGCACCTTAGAAATATGCCCCAAGTCACAAAAGGGAAGCCCTGCAGGTTCCTGAGATGCCTGGTTCTCTTTCTGGACTTATTTCCACTCTGCTCCCACTCTCCTGTCCTCTTGGGCTCTGGACTTTGCTCCCATAACCCTTGGGGTTGATACTTTTTCGCTCCTATGTGTCATCTTGCCACATCCATCTACTGACTTTGTTTTTCTGGCTCTTTAGGCAGTGACTTCCGTTGTTCCATTATCCATTGATCCATTTCCTCAGTGAAAGAGCCCTCTAGCTCCAGGTCTACCCAGTTGGGGGACCTGTCTCCAGTCCTGCTGTGACCTGGGCTGTGAGAGCATAATGCTCAGGACAGGGGCCTGAGATGGGGAGCGTTCCATAGCTTTTTTTTTTTACTGTCAGTTTTTAATTAGTTTTTAAATCCATAGTTTTTAATTACTGTTAGTTTTTCCTGACTATAGAACTAATATATGCTGAATTGTTGAAAGTTTAAAAAATATAGAGTACAAAGAAGAAAATAAATAGCACTTACAATCCTACCATTTAGGGGTATCTTTGGTTAATATTTTGGTGCATTTACTACCTGAAATTTATATGCCTATAAATGACTAAACAAGTAGTATTTTTAAAAAAAGAATTGGATTATACCCTGCATTCAGACCTTATGCTACCTTGTTCTTTAACATAAGTAGGTATTCCAGGCCCATAAAAATCCTTATAAATGCAGTTTTTAATGATTGCATAACAGTTCACCACATGCCTGGTTTTTAAACTTAATATTTTATTTCACTTTTCAAATTGTGTTATTTCTTTTTTTCTGGAAACCTTGTATTTTACCTGATAAAACAATGATATTTTCTAGTATGACTTATTTCTTGATAGCATTACATTTTCTCAAGCCAGTGTCTTATATTTCTAGTTATTATTATTCTTTTAAAAGAAGACCTATAAATGCTGTGGTTCTTAAAGGCAAATATCATTTTACCTTTGTGAAAGGATCCAAATTTTTTTAACTTTCCTTTCATAAGTGAGCTAGCTTTGGGTATTTTTAAAGATTTAGTGTCTTATTAACCTAATGAGGTAACCACTAAATCTCCAAGTTCTTCAGGAATGAGACTTCTAATGTCTGAGGAAGCTAGCACACTAGAATTTCAGTTTCGTTTTCTGTTTTGAGGATGAGTAAAGATTACACTTGTAAAAATGTCCTGATGCTTCTATACCAATGGCATCTCCTTTTGTAAACTATTAGAAACTGAAGAAAGAGTTATTTTCTGTTTCATCTCTTTACCTCCACAACAACCAGACCATGCTCCACCACTTGGCTGCATTGAATTTTTGAGCAAAAAACTGGATCTCTTTAATGCTCAGTTTCCTCATGTGTAAAAGAGGGATAGAGTCTCTTTCTCATTGGATCATGATAAGGAATAAATACATCATGCAGAGTGTCTAACCCAGCTCATTAAATTGGAGATATTCATATTGTTGTTACACTACTGGTGAAAAAGTATAAGATAATGGTTAATATTGTAGACTCTGGACTAAGGTTCAAACCTGGACTGCCACTGACTAGCTTTGTGGCCTGGGGAAGTCACATAGCCTCTGGTGCCTCAATTTTCTCATCTGTAAAAAAAGTGTAATAATCGTATCTATCCCGTGGGATTTTTATGAGGATTAAACATTTTCATATGAGAAGTCCTGAGAATAATGTCTAGCACATACTAAGGGTTCTATAAGTGATTGCTTAAATTAAACACCAAATCCACAGTTTAAGTAATAGGATGGATGGAGTAGTTATAGAACAAAACTAAACCATGCCACTTTTGCTTCTTTACATGGTCAATATATCCTTTTCTCCGAAGTGTTCAGTAACCAGAAGGACTACATGCTCTGAGATTGTTGGCCTGAAGGGTGCTCAATTTGACTGATTCCCAAGGAGGTACTTGCTAGATTGCTAGGATGGAAGGTTAATGCTTTAGAATCATCAACATTTAAGGTGAGTCAGCTGATACCCACCCTTAGCTTCTTCAGTAGAGCCCAAGAACATGAGAGAAGCATCACTTCTCCGTATGTTTTTGGGACCATGGCCACCCTTTCAAGTACAGAAAAGTAGTTGTGGATTAGAGAGATTTACTTGCATTCAGAGATTAAATGTCTTGGATGGTTCTTGGGCAAAAAGGAGTTCACATAAAATGAAAAAAATATATAAACAGTCTTTATTCCTCCTACACTAAGATTCTTCATAAAGAATGGCCAAAAGGCTAGAAGACTTTCAAGCAAATCAAAATGATTTTCTGCAAGGCACATGAGCATTTTGATTGCCTCCCTATATTTTGGAAGTATTAAGAGTGTTTCAAATGAGGTCCAAAGTGCAGCAAAATATAACCATGTAGCTTGGAAGGCAGCCATGAAATGGGATGACTGAATAAATATTACCATCCAACATCATTTATCTCAGGCTTTAGTGGGAATGGGAGAGAGTTAAGGGAGGGATTTCCTGATGAAATCCAAGGTTAAACCCAAAGAGAAGTTAGTACCCTCTGAAGGCCATTGTTTCCCCATTATGAGCCTTTGATACAATTTTATTTTAATGATAATTCTTAAAAAAATTATTTTGAATGGGGTAAGATAGAGCTGGTTTTGAACTTCTACAATTTGAAAATTCATCTGGAAAAGTGATGGTCAGTTTGCCTGGATGTAATATACTTTTGCTGCTGGACTTTTCTTCAATATATTTTTTCTGCTGACGAATTAGGGCCATTAAACATTCCTTGCAGTAGAGGCATTTGTTTGTTTAAAGTGAGACTGCAGATACCTCCATTAACTTTTGACAAGGGGACACAAAACATAATTTGGGAACTGTAATGTAAACCTTGAGACAATGGAGTAACTTAACAGACCTGAATCAAGCATAAACAATGAAGTAGTTTGAAAGGGTTGGTCTCCCCAAAATGTCACGTTCCACGGAAGAATGCTTTCTCTATCTGATCTGTCAGTAGGGCTCTCGAAACATGACACTCCTTGAACATAATATACTTTGATGATAAACTAGATTAACTTTCCCAGTACCAGTGAAAGGCCACCTGTTGCCAGAATGGCCATATTCCTCGTTGGCTGTCTTGTAGCTGTCATCACTTCAATGCAATCTGCAGCCGACATGCTGGAATATAATGAATATGTCAGAAGTTGGAGGTCAGCCATCCAAGTACATGAAAACTTGGCTCGCCTACAGTGTCAGCATGGAGGCCTCCCTGATCATCCTGTGCACAGGATTTCTGCACCACTTGATTTGTTTGCAAAGGGTTTGCTGGTGTTGGATGGGGTGTGTGTCTGCCTTTTGACAGCCCATTCAAATATTTTCACTGTGGAAAAATAAGGCTTCTGGTTTCAAGCTCTTCAAATAACAATAGGTAGTGTGAAATGCTGTGGTAGCTGATGGTGGTGGGGATCCGCGGTGGGATTTTAGTGGAGAAATATCCACAAATACTGTTGGATGTGTTTTGACTGGAGTGGAGAGGAGGGTTGGTTCAAGATGAGAGCTACTGAGGAAATCTCAGCAGTGTTCAATTGCTACCTTCTCCTACCCACCTTCACCACACAGTGGCATTGGGTCACATGGGCCCAGACTCTTGGTACAGGGAAGTATAAATAGTGCATCAGACTTATTTTATGTCATATATTTACATGTACAATTTATAATATGTATGTGCTCTCCCAGGTCACAAGAATGAGGGACAATATGAGGTTTTTGTTTATTCATGGCGTATCTGTTTTTTCTTCTCAGAAATGGAATTCTGTTTTAGCTAACAGCATCAGGCAGAGGCCTTCTGACATCTTGGTCAGTATTATGGAAGAACCATGAGGAGTTCCACTGTGAAAGAAGAGAGCTTAAATGCATCCTTAATTGTTGTTAAATGTTTGCTCCCAAACCTTTAATGGCCAGCTGAAAGGAGAATTCTGTTCTCAGCTTTAGTGAGGACAGAATTTCTCAACCTTGGCACTGTGGGTATTTTGGACTGGATAATTATTTTTGAGGAGGGCTGATCTGTGCATATTGTGGGATGTTGAGCAGCCTCCCATCTCTACCCACTGGGTGCCAGTAGCACCTCCCCAGTCATGACAATGAGAAAAGCCTTCAGGTGTCCCAAATTGCCAATTATTTCCTGCAGTCCACTAGGGATCAAAATTGCCCCCAGTTGAGAACTGCTGAATTAGGGGAATACTAGGATCCTAGAAGTATATTACATAATGAAGTAAATTATATGCATAAACCCATCCTTCTAACTTTACCTTCCCAGTTTTAACATCAAAATATCAACCGAAGAGGAGTGGGAGGTATTTTGCATTCTGTGTAATAATTCACATTCATATATCCTAAGAGTGTGGGTTTGGATAGCCAAGGGTCTAAGATTGTCTTCTGTTGATTTTGGCAGGAATGGAAGTAATTGCTTTCATTTATCAAGGGATAATCAGGATGCACCAATCTGTACTAAGTCACTTACAGGTGCTATTTCACTTGATTCTTATAACAAATGTTATAAGGTTAACTAAAACTTAACTACATTATCAGTCTCTTGACAGACAAGTACACTGAAGCTTGAAGCATTTAAAGAGCTTGCCCAAATTTATACCTTTAGTAAATGACAGAGCCTGTATTTAAATCCAGGTGTTCCCATCCAGGATTTGTATGTTGAACGACATATGTACAATTTCTCCCTACATGGATTGGATCACAATAGAAGTGAATCTGCTTCTGTGGACTGAATTGTCCTGTGGTCTTCAATGGCTGGTGCTCAGCAGATTTCTTTCTAGCACTTTCACATAATTTAGGCCTCTGTGAGTCACATCCTATAATCATTTTATGAGAACAAAGTGGCAAATAGCTAATTTAAAATTATCCCTGTCAAAAGAAGATAAGAAAATTACATGTGGGCTTGATAAAAAAACATTTTAGATCTCTTGTAAAACACTTGTTAAATTTTATCGAGATACAACCTTATAAACTTAGACCTATAATATATCAGCAAGCTGCATGCTCGGTAGGAATGCAAATCCCTGTTCCGTATTTAATATGCATTAATTAAATCAATGTTTAATTTTTGCTATTTGTTTCTATCATCTAACATTTTCTACATGTGTTGACAAGGGGAAATATTTGACTTCTGCTTTGCATTTTTTTCTCCCTAGTAGAGGTTTAAAAGCTAGTAAAATAGTCAAGGGTCAGGCAGATTGAATACACAAAACAAAATGAAACAAAAGCAGAGACACCAATTAATCCACAGCCTGGAAAATGAACTAACAAATGCCTCCATCTATGCTTTCTTAGTCTGATGCCAGAGCTCCTTTTCCCCTTCTTTATTTACATATCCTTTTAATTATCGGTCAGTTTATCTTTATTTATGCTGTTGCCATTTCCCAAACTGATTATAAAACTAATCTAATATCTTTTCTCTTAGTTGTTTTTCCTTTTTCTTTCATTTGGTACATTAGGTCATTTCTTCATTAGTACTTAGCAGACACTCAGTAAATATTTACTGTCTTATGGAGACCAGTAGATAAATCAGAGGAGGAAACATATCAAAACAGAGATAAAGGCAAACCTCAGACATAAGGAAAATAATGATGCTGCCATTAAATCGTGAGGACTAGAAAGGCATGAGTTATTACCACATTTCTCTGATTGCTTGTTAACTACTCTTTATCATGGAGAATGCCAAACATACAGAAAAGTAGAAAGAATGGGAAAAAAAGTAGAAAGAAGAGCAAAAAGTGTAGTCCCAACGGTCAAGTCTTGTGGCCAGTCTTGTAGCACACCGCATTAGTTATCCAGTGGGGTAAAATGAATTAGCCTCAGATTTAGCAGCCTAAAGCTCAGTTTATCTCAGTTTCCATGGGTTCGGTTCCAGAGAGGGCTTTCTTGGATCCTGTGGCTCCAGGTCTCTTGCAAGGCTGCTGTCACTTCAAATCTTACCTGGGAAGGACCTGCTCCCTAGCTTTCTCGAGTTAGCTGTTGGCAGGATTCGTTACTCCGGAGCTGTCTCAGGGAGGCCCCTCTCTGTTCCTTTCCATGTGGGCATCTTTATAGAGCATCTCACATCATGGCAGCCTGTTGGCAGGACAGGAAGTCACAGTATTTTGTAACCTAATCATAAAAGAAGCATCCCATCATCCTTTCCGAGTTCTATTCTTTAAGAAGTCTCACTATGGACCTAGTAATAGGCAGACTTCTAAAACAGCCTACACTCAAGGGGGAGGGCATTATATGAGGGTATAGCTACCAGAAGGCAGGGATCACTGGGTTCTATTTTAGAAGTCTGCCTATTACACACACAGACACACACAAACACACGCATTTACATTGACCTTCCTACATTATTTTGAAGCAAATTCCAGATTTCATATCATTTCTTCTGTAAATACTTCAACATGTATCTCAAAAAAATAAGGAGCTATTTAAAAAACCTATATAATCATAGTACCATTATTACATCTAAAATTCTAAATCATAAGAAGTCACTTTTATCAGTTTAACTGGCAGGTTTTTTTTTTTTAGTGACTTTTAAAATAATTGTGTGTTTTTCACCTAGGTTATCAGATGTGATGAAATATATTACTAACAATAAAACTAAAAAACACCCACAACAACTAAAAAAAAACCTCTCCTCTAGATTTAGAGATTTGTTTCTTTCTTCTCTCCTCATGTGTCTCCTTTTATTGATAATTCCACATTTCCTGGATATCAGGCATCATAATTTGTTAGATACATCATGAATTGTATAACAGCTTTTCAGAGAAAGAGGCACTTACAAAATTACACAACTTCTTTTGTTTTTTTTTCTGATAGAATACATTCTAAGTTCATGAGTTTGATTTGAGCCTAAGATTTCCCTTTCAAAGTCCAGATGTTCTCCGGAGTCTATTTGGAACGTCATCTCTAGAATCATGGTGCCTTCCTCCACTAGATCTCATAATGTATCTTTCATAATCTTTCATAATGTATCTTAGCACATTGAAGAACAAAAGACTAATTTCAAGGCATATCGCAGTATCCCAAGCTTGATTAATGAGCAGTTCCTATGTGGTTAAAATTAGCATTGAATTTTTCCCACTTAATTGTATTACATGTTGATGGACATTGAACAGTTCTTAAGAATCACTGGGGATTTCTGATAGATGAATGCTGGTACCAGAGTGATAGCTATTTGGAATTCAAGACCAGGCATCATCAAACCTTTTATAGTTTTAAGAAACCCATGCCTATTTCAAGAAATTTGGCCATTTCTATTGCCTTTAATTGAATTATGTAAAGCATGACAATATTCTGCAAAGATTATTTGTTTCTCTGTTAAATTTTAATATATTCTTTTCTGAAGCTAATTTAACTGACAATTAGGATCCAAATTTAAAATAAGGTTCAACTACGTGCCATGCTAACAAGGCTTATATCTCAGCTTAGGTGAGACTCAGATGAATCTATAACCTTCTACACACATGCTAACTCGCACATGTGCAGGCATTGACATCTATGTCACAACTCACTCCTCTGCCAAGTTTCTTTTGGCACTGACTATAAATTACATGTGAATTTGAGATATGTTAAAATGCGAAAAGTTCTGCTTCTCAGACTTGATGAAATACAGCAATAAATAACATTTATAGAGTGGGTATAATGTGTTCGATACTTGATATTATTTCACTTAATCTTCATAATTCTCCTGTGAAGCAATACTGTTATCGTCCCCACTTAACAGGTGAAGAAAACTGAGTCTTAGGGAATTTAAGTCATTTGCACAGAAAAAAGGAACGACTGAATCAAAGCTTGAATTTGAAAGGGCATGCTATATTTACTTCCTCACTTTCCTTCCAGTAAAGCCTTATTTTTTTATGCATTAGTGCATTAGTGGCACTGTCCAGTAGAACTTTCTGTGATGGCAATGTTCTTTATCTCCATTGTCCAATATGGTAGTCACCAGCCACATGGGGCTACTGAGCACTTAAAATGTGCTTAGTATGGCTGGGTAACTAGACTTTTAATGTTATTTAATTAAAAAATGATTTCAGTTTAAAGTCACCTGTGGCTGGTGGGTCGCATTTGGAGAGCTCAGTGGTAGAAAGAAGGTTACTATATTCTGAAGAAAATACCAAAAGTTAAGAGACACGGAGTTCATGTTTAGTCTTTCAAAAGTCATGTCTACACATGTGCAAATGTTATGAAGTAATTACTTCTCTGAGACCATCTGACTATTCTTATGGCATTTGGGAAGCTAGTCAGTAAATCTCTGCTTAAACTAAAAGGAGCAGCTGGAAAACTGTCTTCCCACTATATGGGGTCACTCATAATGAAGAGAGGTCCTTCACAGGATTCATAGGTCCACTCTGATGTGTTTCTATGGATGTGGTTATTAATGCTTTCTACTTATAAAATATTTTACATTTTACCTACCAGTTTCCAATTATCTTACAAAAATTTCACAAATATTCTATGAAGTAAGTAAATTGATATTACTATCCCCATTTTATAGATGAGGAAACTGAGGCTCAGAGAGGTTATGTGACTTGCCTAGGTTCACACAGGTAAGGAGTGACTTACCTGGGCCTGGTATCTAGATTTTCAGACTTCTGGTCTGTTGTGCTTTCTATTCCAAAGAGCTGTTTCTCCACTTTTGCATTCATATGTATTTTATTTAAAATGATATACACACCAGACAAACTTGGGTTGGAGATTCTGACCTTGGGTAGAGATGATTCCCTGCAAGCTGGGGGAATGAGGTATTATCCAGTGGAGTATTTGACCCTCCCAAGAGAAGGCCTTGCCAATGGCTTGAGTAATCTTACTGTTTTCAGGTTGACTAGCTGCAAGCCAAGTGGCTGTGGTAAAGATCAGTTGCTGGAGTGTTACTTCTGCTGCTTTTCAACGTGGCCGTATGAGCAAGTATTAAATTTGTGCTTTACAGAGAAAATGAACGTGTCATAATCTCAGTTCTTCCCTAGGTATTTTGGCTGGCTTCGCGTACCATTCCTTTTGTAATTAAGTAGGAAGGGCAAAACAGATGGTCACCTTGTCAAATCTTGTTTTCAAGTCAAATATACACAGCTCTCTTTCCTAAGTAGGATAATTCCCTTTTAATGGTAATGCTTTGAGATAGGAACACATGGCTGATTTTGCATAGGATCCAATGAATGTGCATGTAATGTCCACCTGCTGGAAGAGTGCACTCGGAAAAGAGTTCCTTAATTTTGATGGAAGCGCCACTGTAATCTTCTGTGTTGCCTAGTACAGTAGTCATCTAGCTTCTCTGTGCTCTAGTTTCCTCAAGGCTGCACCTTCTGTACCGTGGAGCCAGTAATGTTTATGTGGGTCCTGCAAGGTGCTATTCAATTGGAGATGAAAGAAGAGTCGGGCATAGGGTAGAGGGTCCCACTGTCACCCCATTTTGTTTATTTTTTAGATATAAAGGAGGATCTGGAGAGGTGAAGGAATCAATAATCACTCAAAACTGGAAGCCATCTGTTTCTTTCCCACCTGCTTTCTAGGATGAGGACCAAATGACTAGGGGGACCTTAGCCCCTCCCAGACTTATTCCCCACGTCACAGAGAAAGTAGGGAAAATTATTTTCAGTTACAATGCTTTTTGAGATGGTATGGATATAAGAAGCCAGTCTTCTTGTCTTTGCCAATTCTAACGTCCTTCTCTCAGACATTTCTCTATGCATCCTTACTTCTTGTCCTCTCAAGCGGCTCACAGTCTGGATTATCCACATTACAAAGAATACAAGTGGACTTCCAGACAAAGAGAGAACCTTGATTCAGTCTCTAGTTCCAGAAAACCCTGAGATTTTCTATCAGTTAATAGTGATTTATTGAGCACCTACTGAGGACCCTGAAGCAGAGCATATGGATTTTTAGAACCACCGTTAGTTAAGACTTTTATTTAAAACCCAATATTATTTTTAAAATGTGTGTTATTTCTCTTGCATTTCTGGAATCTTTTGCTTTCTGCCTGTGTGCTGGCTTGGGGGAAATTTCTTTTCATTTAGTCAGAAGTAAAAAAGACAAGCTTGGTATTTTTATGAAGTCTCTTTTAGAGATTTGACATTGTGGCCATTACTCTGGTTAATTCTTACAGGATGTGTAGTCACTTTAAATGCTCACTATCTAAAAATACACAGTTCGGAGGTAACTAATATTGCCTGCACATGTTAAAAAATGCCTACATATAGAATTTAGGTTCAGTTTACTGAAATATCTCTGTAACTAGAACACTACATACCACCTCCCAATTCTTATCCTTAAATATTGGTAAACAGCGGGAACAATAACAGGTGTATCTGTAAAAATACATTTGATAATTATTTTGTACTCTGTAAACACACAGTAAAACCTATATTAGTCGAAATCATAAATAAAATAAACCCTGAATTTTACCATTATTGAATAGAGGTTGTTACTGCTCAGAAGTGGAGATCTAGATGCAATTCACTGATAGTTAATGAAATGTATTATTAATGAATTAATTGGCCGCAGGTCTGGGTCATGTGAATTTCACTGTGAATGAGGCTGCACTGCAAAAACAAATGCTTTTTTCACTGGATTTTGTTTTCTTCTATGGTTCCTAGGAGGGTCCTCTTTGCATTATTCAATGTTTTTGATTTATTTATAATTCTGGAGGAAATGTTGCACAAAACCACGAAGATTTCAAATGTCGCTGTTATCACTGAATTACTCATTCAGACTGCAAATGAAACTAGGAATCTTCTTGCCGCTTAAAACTTCCAGAGCAAGAGTGAACAAAGTGGAGACTGTCCATGGTTATGCAGGATGTGGTAAAAGCACATTCATTTGATGTGTGTTTTGCTAACAAAAGCGAAAGCTTAATATATGTTACAGATTCTTCTTTCTCTCTTTGTTTTGTTAAATTGTTAGTTGGTGGTCATGTTTAAAGAGAGAAGTACAAGAACATACTCTTCTTTAAGATCAGAAACTCAAATACCCTTGATGGAGCGAAATGGATTTTTAATTTTTTAATGAATGCATTTGTGTGTGTGATGTTGGTATTTAGAAGTTATATTTTGTTGGAAATTGTTTTTAATAGTCTTAACTTCCTTACTAAGTGGGACAGCTTAATGAGCTCAACTTTATAGATGAGAATACCATGTTTAAGTTCTGTAGAGCTGATTTCAGACTGAGGTAGGTTTCCTTTTTCACCATTGGCCTTTATATTTGATCTTTAATTTATCGAATAAGATATTTTCTTTTGTCCTGTATCTTAACTTCTTACTTTCTTTGTGTGTGTGTGATTTAGAAATGGTCACAAGAAATCATTTTCCCCCTCTTTGCATGTTGAAGATGAAAATTATCTGTGCATAGTTTAAGTTCCTAGATTGTCTTTTTGGGTAACAGTAATAGTATGTGATATTTACCTGAAAAGGTGCTATAAATTAAGAACAAATTCATTCTTATTCCTTTTTAGTGGTATGATTTGGGGTGCAAAAATATGTCTATAGGGAACTCTGTGGATGGTGGGCTTTGGGCTCTTACTGCTCTCTGATTTCTAATAACTCAATTTCCTTCATTTGTTTATTTCCCCTTTGTCTTCCCTTCATCTTCAAAGCCAATCACCCTGCAGTCAATACCTTCTTTCCTTCCTCCGACATGAGAGCACATTATTTCACACTCAGGTCTGAATACTACAGTTTGCTGTTAAGTTCAATGTCTAACTAAATATTAATGATTAATGATTAATATCCATCTGAAAGTTAAAACATGCTATGAGGCCTCCTCTGCCTCCCCCACTCCAAGGGTTACAATCTGAAATCAAAGTCTGTGTCCTCTTAGGGAAAATTATTATGAACATTTGTAGAATATCTCCATGTTCCCTGTTTGAATTCAAATCACAATATAATCAATCCAGGAAAGGAAATCATCCATAATATCATATAATAATTAGATGAGTAATCTTGCTGAAAGACAAAATTTCTAATTATTAAATTAGAAGAGCCACATCTCTCCAAGCAATGATTCTGAGCACTGCCTCTTTGGAGAAAATGGATGCTTTGGAAGGGAAAGTTACTTGGCACCATACAGGCACAATGTAAGTGCTCAATAAATATTTGTTGCATTAAAATTTAAAAGTTCACCCACTCCTGAAACCATAGAAAGCTTTGCTAATTTTTCTTTTGCCATTTAAAAATAGTATACTGATTTATTTCCATGAATAAAAGAAAATTGTCCTTTTAAACCTAACTAAAAATTTAATTATAATGCATAGTAAGAAAAGAAGAAAGGCTGAGAAAGAATAGAGATAAAAAGAAACAAGAAGAGGAGAAAGAGGAAGACAAGAGAAGGAAGGCAGGAAACGAAGACAGTCTGCATTCACATTTGGTTGCTGTCCTGAGATGGAGCCCGACCACCCGGAAACCCAGAGGAAGCAAGCATCATTTAACATTCAACTTGCAATTCATTCTGTGACTCTATCATTATGCCAGCTCATTTGTCTGCAGTTTAAAATGTGTTATAAAGTCAAAACTTAGACGTAAAATTCTTTCACTTCCTGATACTAGAGTGAGCGTCGTACATCTGCCTGTTTTGGATCATTTCTAAGCATTTCTCAAAGGTTAGTGCAACTTTGCCTGAAACATGGTGTTTTGAACTATCGAAAACTGTTTCATCAAAACTTCATCAGAGCACAATTTCTTTTTTTAAATTCCCTGTTAGCAGAGATTACTAGTCAAACAGTTTAACATTAGTGACCTTGCCCTATTCATTTTATTTCTGAAATGTCTCCTGTCCTCTTTTATCCATTCCCTAGACACTGTTATTTTGTACTGGATTCTTGTCACCAGGCCAGCTCCTGGGCCCTGGGCTGATGTCTGTTCCAATCTTTCTAATTTAATTATATCTTTAGGCTGTTATCAGGATTATTTTCCCAAGAAATAAGATAAATAGTGAATTTTTTAATCTTCCAAAGCCTCCAAAGACTTTCATTTGCTTATATAATAAAGTCTGAACTGCTTCAAGATCTTTTACCATCGAGCTCCCACAAACCTCCCAGCCTCAACTTTTCCTTGATCCCTCTGCATATATTGGATTTGTACTAGTGAGTTCCACCATTACACCAGATGCTTTCACATTTCTTTGTTCACACTAATTCCTCATCCCTAATGCCACTGTCCTTACTTGGCTATTATAGTTATGGAACTCAAATATCACCCCTTTTTGAAGCCGTGCACACATTCCCCAGCTGAAGGTAACTGTTTTTTCTGGAGTAAATTAATATATAAGAGATGGCAAAAGTTCTACAGTTCAGCCAAACTCTATTCAGGGATCATCTTGGAGTTAGAGAGATGATTTAGAGTTGAATGAAAGATATACTGAATGAATTAGGGTGAGTAAAAGAAGTATTTATTGATTCATGTCCCAAAAACCAGAAGCTGAGCTGGCTGAAGGCAGTGCCCAGCTAATGCTCTCCAGGATCTGTCCATTGTATTTCTTGGCTCTGATTTTCTCCATGTTGATTTCAGTCTTCAGCAAACCCTTTGCTCATGCAAGATTGGAAAGTGGTTCTCAGAAGCTCCAGATTTACATTGCATTTTTAGCTCTTAATCTCAGAAGGAGAGAAATTCTCTTCCACAGCACTGATATCAACACCCTCCCTCCCCCCAAAATAGGATACTGATGGTCCCTGTTTGGGTCATTTGTCCACCTTGGCTCTGTCACTGTTTCTGGGAAGCTGGGGCTCTCCAACAGGCCAGTCTAGGTCATATGCTCGTTCCTGTGGTAAAGGAGGTGGGGCCATGGTGGGCAGGCTCATGAGAACCCTCTAGAGCAAGAAAGTAAGAAACAGTCTCCAAGAGGAAAATGATTTTTATTCAGTATATCCTCTATTGGGTACTTCTATTTTGCCCTCAGGTACAGCTCATGTGTACCTTACCCTCTTAACGCTAAGCTTCTTGAGGGCAAGTATTAACCCACATTCGATAGATGTTAGCTGATTCAAAAAATGTTAGCTGGGACTTACCAGGCAGATGACAGTGCCCAAGTGCCCAAAGTTACCATTTGATGGGTTAAATGTCTTTTTTTCTCTTTTCAAAGCCTAATGAGTTAGACTTGATATTTCCCAGGGTCTAAGGGAGATTGGAATTCACAGACAATGTGGCAGGGATTTGCATTTAAAATGCAACCAAATTCAGATGATCTGAAAATCTTTAGTGAAGAAGTTAAGACCAGTTGTGACCTATTCTATTGTAACTTGGAATGGATCTCTTTGCTAAAAAACTTTGAGTTAATGAAAGTTTCTATATGTCAAAAAAAATGCAATCAATTTATTTAAAATATCAGCCCCCCCCAAACTTCCAGCTATGATTGGCTAGCAAAAGTCATGTAAACTAAATTTTTTTGACCTAAAAAAATTATTGCTTTTAGTACATAAAATGTTGATATGGTTTATTACCATTGCTAAAACAGTAATTCTTAAAAGCTGAATTTTTAGTTTCTCACAATTTGGCAGCCGGTTTTGTTTTATACTCTTAGAAAGTATGAAGTCTTGCCAACTAGAGTTTTAAAATTTTCAAAATGGAAGATTAAAGAGTAGTTCCTCATTTCTTTTTCTTTTCTTAGTAACTTTAAACAATGTAAGAAAATGACCCTGCTTTGCATTTTTTTGCTCTAAATAGTCTAATTCATTTAACTGGCTTATTTAAACTAGTTATTTCATTTGTATGATGCTATACAAGACAGTCAATCACATGTGGAGATGAATGGATAGTACCATGTTGTGAACACCTGATTTGTACTGTTTCCCTCAATGAGCTTTTAATAAAGCAATTTCTAAACTTATTTTTATCAAATCTGTGTGTAGAAGTCATCTGATATAGAGGTTAAGCATTCTGGGTTTGGAATCAGACTTAAGCTTTGAAATCTAATTCTGCTACTAATGAGCTCTGGACACCCTTGGGCAAGTTACCTAAGTTCCCTGAATTTCACTTTCCTCATCTGTAAAATGGATTAATAGTACCTGGCTCAGAGAATTGTGAAGATTAAAGGGGATAATGTGCTATAGTGTATGGAGTGCAGGGAACTTTGTAAAGGCCCCCTATAAGGGCTATTATCACAATAGCTGTTACCGTACTTCTACTGGTACTTATTGCTTTTGAGAGGAAGCAAACCAGGAAATCACCGGGCAAGGAATTTTTCAGCAGTTGTGCTAAAACTATTCCTGCTTTAATTGGAAAATGTGGCAGTTGAAAGACAGAACAATGTCCTTATTTCATCATTCATAAGATGTTCTGCCTTCACCCCCTGATGGACTGACCTATCTGTGGCTTTAGTCTCATTGCCTCCCACCCTATGCTCCCCCGCTCTCACTGCGACTATCAGTATTTTGTGACAAACATCCCTCCTTGGTACATGGAACCTGAGGATCGCAAGACAAGTCCCAGTGTGACTTTTCATTTCCCATGAAATAGAAATACCCTTCTTCATTTGAGATTAAATTTAATCTTTTTGGAAAATGTAAAGTTGCTGTACTCCGGTTTCTTAAATATAAAAGGTGTGAGATGAAGCAAGGCATAGCTTACAGGGAGGTTTAACTAGGCACCCCACGATTCTAACGAGGCCACAAATCTTGGTGCTTCATGGGGATTAGTCATGGCAACGCTGGACTGATGACTATGACTGGCTCGACCTTACAGTGTCACGATTGTGGACCGAGCACCATCTCCTGTCAAGGACATTTCTGTCTAACGTGCATACAGCAGGTGTTCATTCTTACACCAGTCCATACCCACTGTCATTTGATGTTTATAGGAAGTTTTAGAAACTTTATATTTTGCAATAATTCCAGACTTACAGAAATGTGGCAATGGATAAAGGAAACTGGATAGCTTTTTCCCAGATTCGCAAATTTTGTTTTGAATGAACACATAGTAAAGATTTTAATTCATTAGTAATTAGGGAAATGAAACAGGTGCATGTTATAACAGGTTCAAAGGTTCATTTATAGATCAGGAATATGGAAATAATACCCAAATGGATGCATAACTGGCTTCTTACACAGTCGGAGGGGGCAACTGCACCTTCACTTGACAGAATTTCCTTGCATGCCTTTGGACAGGATTATTTTGCCCTGCTGTGCTGATTCACTAATTTTTAACATTTTGTCACATATCTTTTATCATTCTCTCATTCTCTAAATTTTTTTGAACTCTTTGAGAATAAATGTGCATACATCATGCATTATACCCATTAATACCTTTAATTTACTGTGAATTGTGGAAGAAAACATGTTTTCCTATATAATCACAGTGAGTTATTAAATTCGGAAAGTACCACATTTTTTACGACGCTTCTTTGATTTACAGTCCATGTTTTACCATTTGTTCTAATAATACCCTTGCTGGCATTTTTCATTCCTAGTACTGAATTTAGTCTAGTCACATATTTCATAAAGTTATCATGTCTCTTTAGTATCTTTTATAATTTTTAGAAAAATTTGAAGTTTGTCTACATTGGAAATTTAGAGTCAAAGATCATGGCATTTCTGTGTGTGTGTGTGTGTGTGTGTGTTGCTTCATTTATGATAGTATCCCCAGCTATTAGGTCAAAAACTGACTTAAAAAAATGCATTTCAACTCCAAAGTAATACTGAGGGGAAAACAGCCAGCATAAATCAGAACATCAAAGTAAGTCCCACCATGCCTACAGTGCATACAGTGTACAAATAGCTGTTGATGAGTTTACCATGCTTACTGAACTGAGTAAGTATAAAAGCTTTTTGTGTACATTCCTTTCTTGGGGCCCCATAGGGTACATTAACCTTAGAATATCAAACTGAATCAGAGGTTCTGAGAAGAGCTGCCTGCAAAGCAGTTAGAATGATGGTCTTGATTACACCGTCTGGATTCTGGTTCCAAGACGACTGTAACCAGGGCTTTTGCAACCTCTTACTTAAAGGCAGATGCGTACAGCCACCCAGAGCAGCGACTGCCTTCCCTCAAGGGCTCCAGGACCTCTTAAAGTGTGAAATCTGAGGCCTGGAAAGCTGAGCCTGGAATTGTTAGGAAGAACCTTTCTGCGATGACGTTTTTGCTCATGAGGTCCAAATAAACAGCCCCGGCGAGGTGGCTGGCCGCACAGTGTGTCAGCACGTATTAAGCGGTCTGGGACTGAATGGAGGTGTCAGCTACCCATTAGGCCACACGAAAATAGAATTGCTGGGCGCCTGAAGCATGAAGCATGATATTAGATAAAGTGATGAAATTTCACTCGATTAAAGAGCCAGGTCAAGGACAGTTACTTCAGGAAATTCCTTTCTTCCTTGAATATTCTCGCAACTTTGATGAATTTATCATTTTCTTGCTTATTTTTCATTATCGTCTGGGGCTTTATGAACAATAAAATGTGCCCTCAGCAGGCCCTGACATACTGAAGTGATCAGAATCATAGGTTATATTGATTCAAAGAAAGAAGGGGCGGGGGTTGTGGGGGGAAGATGGGATTGACATTGCTGCAGGTCAGAAGCCCTTGGAAATGTTGGATTGATTTGTTTGGACAGTTGCTTGATTTCTTTCTATTTCTCTAGCTCCTTTTTTTCCCCTTAGAAAAGGGATAGGAAAAAGACCAGAAAAGGGTAATCTTTTATTTTAGGCCAGTTGAAAGGTAGATACAGAAGCAAATGGCAGAAATTTTTATTTTTATTTATTTGATTTATAAGGAAGAAATGCTTCTTGCAAAGGGCTTCTTTTCTTAAAAAGGACTTGCAGCCTGAAAGTAAGTGACTCTATAACTGCATTGCCTCCTAAAACCTGGGTTGGAAAACCACAGCGAGCCAGAGTGAAGCTGTCTGGCTGCTCCCCACAGTAGAAAAAAAAAGCATTTTGGTTCATTAGTACTGTCCTCTGACTTTATTTAATTTACAGTGACATTTAAGAAGCAAAAAAAGTGAATATTGGTAACATTTGAATTTCACCTGTAGAACTTAACTGTTCTCTCAATCCATCCCCCTCTCCTCCTACCCTGCTAGTGAGGGGGGTTCCTAAGTCAGCAGGACATTCCGGGACATTCCAAGGGAGCAACCCTGAGGCCGGCTAATCAGATCACGTAGAATTCTAATTCAATTGGTTCAGCTGCTCTTCCTTTAGGTCAGAAAATCCACAGTTGCAAATGTGCTCATCTGGAGGCTGAACATATTTTGGAGGTATAACCTGTCAGCACCATGTGGGTGTCATTACATTGAATCTCAAACTCAATACATGATTGTGTAGTCTTAGTTCAATGAATTTCCCATGCACTATTTTAGCTTCGATGCTCCAATTCCATTCTATGTATGTAGGCTGCCTGAATTTTCAGATTCTTCTTTCTTCCTTCATAAAATATGGACAATATTAGCATATTGTACCTCTTCTCACTTATAAGAGTACAATGAAGCTGACATAAGGTCAACTATTTACAGGTATGTTGAGTTCTTAAGAGAAAAAATCTTATCTAGACTTTAAATGGTGTCATGATGATATTTTCATACAATATTACTTTAAATTAATTGTGAAATTAAATATGGATATAAATGTATTTTGTAACATATAACTGTAATGTAGACATATAAACATTTTTTTATTCAATTAAATTTTTAATTTAAATTTGAATTAATGTTTAAGACTTGGTGGGCCATGAGTTTGACCCAGTGAGCCACTGCCTGGAATGTGAACCACAGCTGCCCTTAACATTTACATTTTCTTTTTCAGCAGATTCCTTAGATATTCCATGAATATTTCTATGAATCAAATTTCTTTTGTAACAACATTTCCTAAGTGAGTGGTGATGTCCAAGGAAGAATCTGTTAAATAGCAGCCTGGTACACAGACAGGAAATACAAGGAGGTTTGTTGGGTATAATGTTAGTTTGTCTTCGTAACTGATAGGACAGAGGCAAGAGGGCACACCTTTTTCTTTTACTTAGAGGAAAATGAGCCTGATTACTTGCCAAGTGAAAATGTAGACAGTTGCTTTCAGATCTGATCAACCGTAATCTTTCTTTTCTTTTTCCCTGGAGCCAAGGGGGCTTTGTTTTTTGTTTTTTCAAAGGATTGAAGTGGTTTGAAAGATCAAAAGGCAGCTGTGCTAAACTTCCTATTATTAGCATGGAAGTGATAACAGCTTTCTTATCCCTTGGGAGGAGAGGTGACAGTGGGAGGCTGAGACCCTCTCAAGGCAGTGTGGGGCGGGCAAGCCTTTCACCAAAACAATAGAAGGGGAAGGAATATTTGCCTATAATAAAAAGAGTCTGTTAAGTTTTCCTTGTGTGAGGTGAGGGCTGAAGACATACAAATATATGAAATCAGGGGCTATGAAAAGGGTGGAGGTCTAAATGCTCCCCTTCCATGTTCTCTGCGAGGTGGGTTCTGGTCCACTGGAGGCTCGGGCTGCATGGCTGTTGCTCTGTGTCCTCAATGCTTCATGGACTTGCTGCACCATCTCTTGGGCTTTTCACTAACCACTTTCTTTGGGATCTTGGTTTCTTTGCTTGTGTCATTTTATTTTGGTCTAACAAAATCCTCCCCTCAGCTGCAGAATGGGGAAGGGCCACACCAAGTGTTGGATGGCAAAGTAAGCATGCATCAATTTTTTAAGTTGCAGAAGGGGGCATTTGACATGTTTTCTTCCTCTTCACTAAACACCTGGATAACAGTGGGCAAGAAGTATATTCTACCAATGGTCACCTTGCTTTTGATGAAAATTATGTTTTATCCTCAGCAATAATAAAAAAATTTGCTTTGAAACCTCTGGTTGGCATTTCTAATTAGAACAATAGATAAAAGAGTGTGCTTATCAAAAATCACCCTCCTTTTCTCCATCATAACTTGAGTAAATATTCCATTAGAAGAAGGGGTTGGTTTCCCAAGTGGATTGTGAAATCTCTTGCATTATATTAAGGCTGTAAATGCAGTTTAAAGTAGTCCAGAGCCTTACTCAAAGGGATGGGTGCTTTTTATTTTTCATTCCTTCCCAAGAAACTTTGATTACGCCAGAGCTCATCTGATGGAATAAGGGAATAGGAAGTCTCCTACAGGCAGCTGCAAGAGAGCCGCAGTTGAGCGTTTGCTGCCTTGGGAGAATCAGGTCATTTTCCTATCTTCTGGGGAAACGTGCTCCCTGAGAGGATGGGATTGGGAAAACAGACTTCTGGCAAGTGTAGAGCTTCTACTGTGGAATATTCTCCAGCAGTGTTAGAGGTGAGATTTTGTCTTCCTGATCAAATCATCTTTGCATTTTTCTCTATCCACAATTTATGTTTTGATTTCAATATAAGAGAACAGAAGGCCAAAATGTTCTAGATGTACAGTCTTCTAATCTGAAAGGCTCATCATTTCAATTCTGAACACTGATTTCTGTACACTTCAGCTAGTACAAGGAAACAGACACATTTTCTTTTCTCTCTGTGATGTCTCCGGTGACATGACACACGAATGATGGACTATGTAATGATTTAACGAAGCCTGATCTTTCCGCCTGGGGGCATGCACGGCACTTCAAGCCTCGGTGCATCCTTATTTATTTATATATATATTTATTATTTTTTAGATCTCTCAAGTAGAGACACCAGGGTATTTAAAATCCACCTACCTTTCACTCCCTTAAGGAAGAGAACCAATTTTTCTTACCACCGAGCAACCATCCCCATAAGCCATAGTAATTGAGTTCTAGTTACAGGGAAATTCCACAAATATTTTAATTGCAAGTCTTTCATTCTTTAGTTACTACGGTCTTTGTATGACCTCTTCTTTATCTGAGCACTGTGCAGAGGAGAAATTGCATGCCCTTCAACCCTGAGGTTAATTCATCAATCATGTCACTTTGATTATTTTCTTTCCCAGGTACCACATGGCATATGCTTTTCTGCTGGATGCAGCTAGATTTATTCCCGTCTGGTTTACTGTGTTGCAGGTGATGTGATGTGCCAGAGAGCTTGCTTGCAGCCAGTGCTGGGTTTCTTAAGAGAACTTGAGCACCTCATGAATGACCTGGGAATTCCTCTAACACCACTGACATGGCAATTCCTTTAGGGCAGGACATGCCACAGTCTTTTTTTTTTTTTCCTTCCTGCCTGGCTTATTCAGGTAGGATTTAATATAAGGATAAGTGAGTGAATAGACAGGAAGAAAAGGTAAGTCTCATAGATCTGGGTTTTAGATTAGCCATAGCCACATGCATAGTACAAATTACACTACCTTTGAAGTAGCCTCAGGGGAAATCTGCCAGTCTCCATGATCCAATTTCATTTAAATAGTCAGGACAAAGTTATAAAGTGGCCAACTGGTCTTAAAACTCATCACAAAGTGTGGGAACAAAGAGGATGAAGGAATAGCAGATACACATTTTGTTTAGGAAGGCCTTAAATATTTAGATGTGGTCAAAGGGAGTTCCCAGTGGCTCTGTCTGAAAGATGTTGGTTTTGCCTAATGTCAATTATTACTTGAATCCAATCATGATTGAATTTCAGATCCCAAGCAGTACAGGAGAGAAAAGGGATGGGGGCTGCTGGTTAGCAAGGGACAGAATGGTGAGTGTTGGGGATGTCATTGACAAAATAACTTGATCAAGACCTTGAAGGAGATGATCAGCTCAGCTTAGTAGAATCTTCTGGATAGAGATAATAGCAAGTCAAAAGCCATGAGGTAGGAGTATGCCTGGTGAATTTGAAGAAAACTGAGGAGACCAAATATTCATGAAGTATTATAAAGAGGAGCTGGAAGGAAGTGTGGGTCATGAGGGGTTTCTGTTCAAGATGCCTGACCCCGATGGGCATGATCCAGTAGAAAGGGAGGATGTTACGATGTAGGGAGAAGGTTGGGAGAGGGGAAGTGTCGCAAGTTATGTTGGAGTAAGAGGGGAGATGGAGTCTAGTGTTCATGTGGGACATCGGCTATGGAGGAGGCCTAAACAGTTCACTCATCACAGCAGGCGGGAAGGAGGAGCACATGGCACTGCTCCAGGTAATAATGGAGATCAGGTGCCTGGAGCTTCAGAAATTCCCCTCTAATGTGTGTGTACGTGGGTGTGTTTGTATGCAAGTAAAATCACTCAAAGCAAGGATGAGGAATATGTGTTGGAAGTTTGAAGAGAAAGAAAAAAAGTCATCTCTGGCTTATACGTGGTCCTCTAGGTATGGTCCAGACCAGCAGCACCAGCATCATCTGGGCACCCATTAGAAATGTGATTCCTCAAGCCCCCTTCCTGATTCAGACTGGTTCAGAAACTTGGGGAATGCAGCCCAGCAATCTGAGTTTTCATGTGTCTTCCAGGTGATTCTGTGGTAGTCTCAAGTTCAAGAACAACTAAGGTGAGGGTAACAGGAGAGTGATAGATTATGGTTGTATGATGGGCAGAATGAAGGACCTCCTTGAGGATAGTCATCAGGAACTTCAAATGAGCTTGTCAGCAAGCTTGTGTGGCTTTCTCTAGCCCTGATCATTTCTGTGGGCGCACAGAGCAAGCTGATTCTATTTAACCTGCCTGGAGTTTTTCTAGGTAAGAACAATAAAACAAGATTGTTAAGAACATATACAAAGGTGTAATATAACGATAGACCACCACAAGCTAGGTCATGTGGGAGGCCAAGGCATCATGAAAATATCTGATCAATGGTTAATAGTTCCTACAGGAACCAAAGTTTCTTAGAGTTGGTGTATTTCTTTGAGTTGGAAAGAGAGAATACTTGAAATTCGATTATGGTGGGATTATATTTGCTGCTACTGACAAGTCTAGGTATGACCTTTGGAGTGAGTGGTTAAGGCAGAGTAGGGGGTGTAGAGGAGAGGGTATCAAGAAACAAAGAATCTAGGATATTGGGAAGACCATATATGTGGGTATTGAAGTCACCAAATATGTTGAAGAAGTAGCAATGAGCCAGGAACTAAAATCTTCAAGTAATTAGGGGAGTGGCCTGGGGGTTTGTAGGTGACTGCTACAAATTGAAATAGTGATTGATAAAGAGCAATGACATCATGTTCAAAGTTGAAGCTTTCATATTTTGTTGTTCTTGTGGTGGGAGGGAAGCAATGTGAATTAAGACAGACATCTACTTCCACCTCCAGGCCTGGTGATGCAAGAGACTTGCAAGATGCAACAGCCATCACTGCAGAGGGCTGGGTGACACACACGCAGATCCCTGAGAGGAGGGTTAGTTCATTTAGGGCCAGAAGTGAAAGGAAAGTTCTAAGAAGGACTGAGGAGAAGCTGAAGACTGAGCATGAGTTCTAGAAGGCAGCATGGAAGGATTTCAGGAATTAGGATGGGCTGTTGAGTGGATGACAATATAGAGAAGGTTGAGGAAAAGAGTCCCCATAGATGAGAGATGACTGGGAGTCCTAGGCTTCTTGTGGGCCTGATGTGCATCAGAGAATGGGCAAAATGAAGTTTGCTTGGATGTTCTCAAAGTATATTAAGGAGAATGCCAGGACTATTGTAGGCCAGTGAGCTATGGAGGTCTTACCAGGAATGTTCTGAAGCTCTGTCTTTACTCCTGCCAATAGTTGTGTGAGGCCAGAGATGGACAGTCTTAGCCTTGGTATCTGGAAGTCTAGGAGAGGTGTGGAGGCCAGGGAAGAGTGATCTTCTTTGATTAGATGTGTGGATGGCTTTCCATTCAGCATAGATTTGCCAGGTCTATTGGAAAATGGTGTTGGAAATGAGTTGAATAGATAAGACAAGGCCACTTTCATTTCAATACCTTAAACCATACCCAGCTGTGGGTAAAATTACAATATTTCCAGAATCTTTCATCTGGCCTTAGTGCATCTCCATATCAATAGGTGTTTCTAAGGGGTGGAGAGAAGTAGCCATCTCCATATCAATAGGTAATTACAAGGGGTGGGGCAAGGAAATATTTGGACCAGAGAGGTTGGGTGGGGCCCCTTTTTGCAGCTGGGTCATGAGAGACATGGTGGAGCAAAGTGGATGACTGCTTGTAGGCAATAAATGGGTTTCTCTCACTTTATTTCTCCTTTTGACTGATTTCCAGAAGTATTTTGCCCCGGGCTGGGAAAATATTTTCTCTCCTGGAGTTACACCTACTCAAAAGTTATATGGTGGTAATAGAAATTTTACTCATCAATTTCCATCTTTTTTAAGCCTAGGAAGTGAAAAATGGAAAAAGGAAATGTAAAATATCTCTGAATTTGTATGCATTTATCCTTTTAGTTTTGTGAGACTTGCGATCGCACCTCAGGTGCATTTGTTGGTATAATTTCCAGCAGAAGAGACCACTTCATTCCATGCTGGTGCCCCATTCATTCCTTTGGCATGCTCACTTGCAAGGAGTCATGTGGTCTGTTCACTGGTGAAGAGATGCTCTTAGGAACCAGCATGGCTTGGTAGCTTGAGCACAATTCCTGGATATGAGGAGTGGGCCTAAGATGCAATAATGTGTACTTTTCTGGGGATGTGCGCCTGGAATGCAGGACGGGGACTACCAAAAAAGCAGTGGTTTCAGATGCCACATACTTTCAGAGCAGCTAACTCCGGTGGAAATCTCTTCAAGTCT
Source organism: Manis pentadactyla (assembly GCF_030020395.1). NCBI lineage: Eukaryota > Metazoa > Chordata > Mammalia > Pholidota > Manidae > Manis > Manis pentadactyla. The sequence goes on along the minus strand of NC_080021.1, from coordinate 144,500,910 downwards.
GGCAAGAATTTCAAGGTCTCCAGGCTGTGCATTCAGTTTTCACACCATAAGCCTTTCCTTTGTGTGGAAATGCTCTAATGCAGTTAGAATCCTTGTAATGTGCCTTTAGTGGCCTAATACCATATGCAGAGTGGCAAGCCCCATTAGACTGCTCCCTTCCCTCTCAGGCTTAAAGTGCAGTGAGGGAAGGGACTGATGCAAGAATAATGTCTCTTGATGAGCCAAGATCAATTCCAGGGGAACTTAAGGAAGAATTAGGTGTATTTAAGGAAATGGGTAATGGAGGAGTCTCCGGACAGCTCCTGGCAACTTTGAGTATCTGCTGAGAGCTGGAGGGACAAGAGAGAGATTTGCTTCCCCAAGGCCTGTGTTAAAAAACCAAACCAAATCAAACATGAAGCAACAACCAAAAGCCCTTTAAACCTGCGAGGAGGACTTAGACCTAGAGTGGACTATCGATCCTTTTCTCACCCACTTCCCTTTTCATTACTATTACTACTATACTAACCCACCATTAACAGTTTCTTTTTCAGGTATTTTCTACTTAGAAAATATCATTTAAAAAAAAACCACAAATGGAATCAAATAATAAATATTCTACGTTTTTGTTTTTAATTTGATGTATTTTGGACATGAAGATTTATGGAATAATTATGTAGCCTGTCCCTGTTAACATTTAAATGGCTTTCATTCAGGACTATTACAACACTGAAGTTAGTAGTTTGGGGCATATAATTTTTGCACTAAGGCAAGTCTGTCTATGGGCTACATTCTTAGAAGTGAAATTCCTAGGTCATATAATACATGTGTCTTTTTTAGCCAATGAAAAGATACTCAATTTCATTCATAATTAAAGAAATAAAAGTTAAAACAAGATACAATTTTACCTGGGAAATTGATAAATATTTATAAATTTGATCCCACCTGACATTGGTGGGAGATGGGGACCCAGCATAGGTATGTTGATGGTGGTGTAAGGTAGAAATAGTACTTATTCTGGAAGGCACTTTAGTAGTAGCTTTGCCAATGTTTTAACTCCCTAATGTCTTGCCACTTGGCCTCAAGCTATACTCTGCTCACTTGATTAGAGGAAGATCTTCAGGAACTAATTATAGTTTATTTTCTGTTGTCTGGAAAATTTACCTCATTATGGATTGATTTACTAGTTTAACTCTGAAGGCAATTTTGTTTCGTTTATTTAATAGATGTTTATTAGTCATCTACTATGTGCCCCTGGGAACACAGTAGGGGACACAGTGGTGACTAGTAGCGGACATGATAGACAAGGCCTCTGCTCTCACAGAAGTTTTATTCTAATGGGGGAAGCTGGCAACAAGCAAACACAAAATCAGATATATTATGTATAGCCGGAGGTGACAAGTGCTGCAGGGGAAACAAAACAGGCAAATAAGAGCAAGTGGATGGATGGCTTTTTAGGTAGGATGTCAGAGAGCCTGAAGATGGACATTTAAGCTGAGTGCTGAATGAGAAGGAAGAAGTGGCTGTGCAAAGACTTGGAAAGGGCCCTCCAAGCAGAGAGCACAGCATGGGCAAATGTCCTGGGGCAAGCAGGAGGACCAGTGTGGTGGAGTAGATGGTGTCCTCCCCAAATTCACATGAAGCCTGAACCCTCAATGTGACTATGTTTGGAGACAGGGCCTTTAAAGAGGTAATTAAAGTCAATGAGGACATAAAGGAAGGACCCTAATCCAATATGATTTGTGTGCTTATAAAGAAAGGAAGCGACACCAGGCACGTGCATGTGCAGAGGAAAGACTGTATGAGGATGTGAGGACACAGCAAGAAGGTAGCCCTTTGCAAGCCAAGGAGAGAGGCCTCAGAAGAAACCAAGCTTACCACCTTTGTGATCTTGCGCTTCTGGCCTCCAGAACTGAGAAAAAAACTGTCTATTATTTAAGTCATCAGACTGTGGTATTTTGTTACAGCAGCCTGAGTTGACTAAGACAACCAGTGTGGCTGAAACTTAGTGACCAAACAGAGTTTGAGATATAGGCAGGGGTCAGATTGCGAGGCTTCAAGGGCAGGGGCTAAGAGGCTGGGTTTCATCCTAAGTTATGGGAAGGTATGCAAGGGGGTGATGTTTAAAAATCTTGCTCCAATTGCTTTGAGGAGAATTCAATAAAACTGGCAAATAGGAAGCAGGAAGGACCCAAGGAGGCCTTCACAGAAGTCCAGAAGAGAGAGCAGACGGTGTCAGCAAGAGATGGTGACTGCAAGAGGTGAACAGGTTCGGGGTATGGTTTAGTGCAAGAGGGGAGCCTAGAGTCTCCTCCCCAATGGTGTTCCAAGGCAGGGCAGTGAGAGCGTCAGTCTTGGGGATCCATCCCCCAATAAATGATGCATTGTCTGTAGAGAATTTAAAGACGATAGTACCACTGACCAAAAGTCCTCTGCTTTTTATTATCATCATGGGTGGATAATTCTAAACAATGTCAGCAATAAAACATTCCTCCTGGCAAGCATGAAAATCTCCTACCCTCTCCCCATGGTGCTCTGCGGCCAGGACCCAGCCATGAACCCAGTAACTGCGCCCACTAGTGCAGGAAGCTGAATGAGGATCTCAAATTCTTCTCTATAAGACCGGGAGACTAATGCGGGAGGCTAGGTTAGTTTAGGGAGACTAAACTTTCCCTTTCTCCTCAAATGGTGAGTAAATAAAGGTGTGAGTGCAGAAAGCAACAGAATCTGTTTGGCCGGCACTTGCGCACAAGCTGAGATGGAGCAGGTCTCTCCTCTGTGCCTGAAGCACAAATCTAGAGACAGGGGCAAGGTATTCCTGAATTCCTCTCAGCTTTCTGTTCTGTCTCAAACCTTTGGCCTATCTGTCACGGTTATGGTCATCTGTGGATGAGGCTGTCCCTGAGGGAAGGGCCAGCAGGGTGTGCTCATCCCGGGCCACTCCCAACAACCAGCGAGACTCTGACCACCATTACCTGGCACAAGTGGGCTGGACTGTTTAACTTCTGCCTCCCGAGGTTAGAGAAGGGCCATAAAAGGACATCAAGTTATTTCAAAGGCCACGTTGGATTTTAGGCTGAATTCTTATCTCAAATTATACCCAAGCACATTCTCCAAAATAGCTCACCAGAGATTAACAAATGGGTCCAAATAATGCAATACTGATTCACCAAATAGCAATGGATCACTTCTTTCACTACTGAAGTCCTAGAATAAATCAGAGTTCAAAAGTAAAATCAAACTGGAAATCCCCATTTCCCTGGAAACCAAAGACACTTAATTCTAAAATACCTTCCTTCTTCACTTCCCATTCTGTTCAGAACTAGAGGGTCTCCCCCAGCTGCTGCAAGAGATGCTATTGTCCTGGGGGCGTGGTGGCAGCTGCTCCCTCCTAAGAGTATATTCACCCAACCCCAGACTTCTACAGTGTCCCACGTTCCCAAAGAGTCAAAAAGTCAGCCTGACTCATAAGGTGACTGGTCACACCATCAGACCTGGGCAACCAGCATTCCTAGATGATCCCAGTGAGAGCAGCTCACAGATAGAAGCACTGCTCCCTTTGTGCGTGAGCCAGCGATGGATCGAAGCTCAGAGTTGGTGGAGGAAGTAGCACAGAGCAAAGAAAGTCTGAAGGAAAAAAAATCATCTTGTCTGCAGATTTGCCAGGATGCCGGTTACTCTATGCCAGCTGTCTGAAGTATACAACATGTTCCCTTAAACGCGATGGGGAAAAGTTTCCATCATGAGCTTCACTGTGCTGCCATATGCTTCTCCCCAAGCCTTACATAAGGCCAAAGCTTCTTGCCTGAGCCCCTGCTGTTGGAACTTTCTCCCTCAGAATCCTGGGAAGAAGCAAAGACTTCTGGTTGCTGCCTGCTCAGCCCCCAGAACTTGCAGGAGCTGTGGACACTTCATCCCTTTGTGGCTGTTGGACTCCTTCAAACCTGGTCCCAGTGGTTCCTGAAAAATGATGACCCAAAAAGCTTCTCCTTTTCTCATTGTTCTTTGTAACTCCTCAGAGTTTGAATAAATGCTAGTGCTTAAGAGGCAGCACAAAAATCCCTTATTAGCTACCTAGTTCCTGGTAGTTTAGACCACAGCTGTGGACAAGTGTGAAAAACCATGCAAATGGCCTTTGTGTCTCATATGTTCAGCCCTCCTCAAATCCCATGCACTCAAATCTCCCCACATATCCCTGGGCCCTTCGGAGGTGATGCTCCTTAGATCTAAGAAGGACCCTGCTCTTGCCGGGGCTCTGGGGCTCTCAAAGGCTCTGTGAGACTCTGATCTCCTGGAGAAGTGAGGAGACCCAGAGAAGATTTTACTGATGCCAGAGGAGAAGTCTCTACCTCTACTCTGGACTGACTGCATATCATTCATTTTGAGGTTTCTGACCCACAGGGAGTCCATTTTAGCATCAGTCCCCCCTGAGGATGCCCCCTGAGGACTTCTGGCATGGGTGCAGATGGTTCTCAATTGCTGGGGCTGTGATCGCTCAGTCCAGACCCCATTGGCCTTGCCATCCCAGACCTGCCTTAGCCAGCTGCCCAGCAAGAGATGGAGGAATTGGAACAGAGGAAGAAGGGTGTGGCCGGCATCTCATTCACCATAACAAATGGAGAGAGAGAGAACTAAGTGCTTCTCCTGAGCATAGGAGAAGTGAAAAAGGAAGTTGATGGCCTTGTTTCTGCTTCAGAGGCTGGTGTCTTAGTCCACGGGGGATGCTATAACAAATTATCATTGACTAAGTGGCTTATAAACACCACTGATTCATCCCAGTTCACAGAATCACCCTTAACAGCAGTGCAGGCTGCTTCTAGTATGCATCTCAAAATCTTCCAACCTCTACCCATTCCCGAGCTCCAAAGCCACTTCCCCATTTTTAGGTATTTGTTAGAGAATCACCCCACCCTTGGTACTAATTTCTGTCTTAGGCCATTGGGGTTGCTGTAGAGAATTACCATAGACCACCTTACAAACAACAGACTTTAATTTCTCACAGTTCTGGAGGCTGGAAAGTCCAAGGGCAAGGTGCTGGCAGAGTTAATGTCTGCTGAGGGCCTGCTTCCTCACTAACAGCTTCTCCCCTTGCCCTTCCAGGGCAGAAGGGATGAGCTTGCCCTCTGGGGTCTCTTCTATAAGGTCCCTAATCCCAAAGTCCTCATCTCTTCATACAATCACCTTGGGAGTTTAGGTTTCAATATTCGCCTTTGGAGGGAAAACAAACATTGAGACCCTATAGAACATGGTAATCCTGGCCACTCCTAAATGTGGTAGAATGAATGTTTTATCCAAACAGCTCCATACACTAGAAGCTTGCTGTAAAAGGCTCTTGTGGGTACTACCCAGGGCATGGGATTGGAAAGAGGATGATGGTCTTTGAATTAAAAGACAGAGTGACTCCACTATTAGTAAAACATGAGCCAGAAACTCTTCCGGAGATGCAGTGATGGCCAAGTCATGACTTCAGCCCTCAAGTGCTGTATATAGATCAGAGATTCTCAACCTGAGCATCACTGACACGTTGGTTCCGAGAGTCCATTGTGCTGGGGCTGTCCTGTACATCATGGGATGGTTAGTAGCATCCCTGACCCCTAGCCAAAGTGTGTCAGTAGCAGTCCTCCCACCCCAGCTGTAACGACCCGAAGCATATTGTCAAAGGTCCCCTGGGGATGGAGCGGAATCACCTCCACTTGAGAACCATTGCTGTTAAGTCTAATGGCAGGGACAGATGTATAAATAGAATAAAATCACTTTAGACATATAATATTGGTTAAGGTAGGGTTGCAAATGACAAATACACTTGACTGTATAAACAGAAAGGGATAATAAATATTCCTAAAATACTTAGGATATTGGGTAGATTATAGAATCTGTGGGAGACTGCCAGGAACAACACAGCCAGAGAAACATTGTAGCCAGGAAGACCACCTGAGCACACCTCCGTATCACTCTGCAAAACATGACCAGGGTGCCTGCCTCTGCTTAATACTGAGAGCACTAGAGCCTGATGCCAGAAGCCCCCCACAGCTACCCCAAGAACACCTGTCCCCACGAGGGCACATGATCTTCCCATGTGACTCCTAATCATGCCCAAATTTTCCGTGGGTATATCCGGTTGGCAGAACCACGATTATATGCCCAGTAGTGTTCTGAATGCAGTGGGAAAACAGGGATGGCATTGAAGCAAGGAAATGATGAGACTTTGTTCACCATTTTAAAATATCATATCACCAGCTTATAACCTTTGCAATTTATGTTCAAATTCAAGATAAATCTCTATTTCTTTGCATGAGCCATCTCTTGCAATTGACTTCTACATATGTGCATCTGAATGTTCCAACCTATATCTCAAGTTGACTTCTCTTAATAACCACACCATTCTGTCAAGTGTCTGGTCAAGAAAATTTGGCAACAAGTCTGAATGTCCCTTTATTCTGTGACTAATCACATTTTGCTGTCTTATTCCCTCTGTCCTCACTTTAGGTTTTAGACATTTCTCTCAATTTATGTGAGATTAGCCATTTGTTCCATCCAAGCTCCTTTTCTCACTGGCTTCCTGAGTACAGAAAGATGGAACTAAAATTTATTGAAATTCTATGATGTGTCAGATGCTGTGACAGGGACTTTGCATAGATCTCATTTAGGAGCAACAGAATGGTGTGAGAGGAAGAACTATACAATCAAATGACTCTAAAAAGCACAAGAAAGCAAAGGAAAACAGATCAATTGAACTTCCACAAATTAAAGTCTTTTTGCATCAAAGAACACTATTAAGAAAGTGTCAAAGACAATCCATAAAATGGGAGAAAATAATGGCAAGTCACATATCTGGTAAAGGACAAATAGAAGATTTAAAGAACACTTAGAACTCAACAGTAAAACATGAAACCTAGTTTAAAACTGGGCAAAGGATTGAACAGACATTTCTTTAAGGAGGATATACAAATGATCAATAAGCCCATGAAAAGATGCTCAACATCATTAGTTGTTAAGGAAATGTAAATTAAAGCCACCATGAGATACCACTTCATACCTACTAGGATTGCTATGCAAAAAAAAAAAAAGTGTTGATGAGGATGTGGGGCAATTGGAACCCCTATACATTGATGGTGTACAGTGAAATGGTGCAGCTTTTCATAACATTATCTAAAGTTTTGATCATGAAGCCATTTCTTGAATACTCATTATGTGCCAGGCACAGTGGCAAGCACTTAATGCATTGTCTTATCTAACTCTCTTCATAAACTTAGGAAGTTCATTCAATATATGCTTTACCCACATGGGTTTTGCTCAGACTCTCAAGATGCTCTGGGTTAAAGTGAAACAGTCCTGGGAAACATTGCCTCTTCAAAGCACTTTGCAGAATCACAATACTCACTAGTCTCTTAAAGGCTCTGAGAAATCCTGCAGTAAAAAAAAATAACTTGATTGTCTAATGTTTCTTAAATTATTTAACCACTTAACTCTTAACAGCAATTGTGTGGAGCATACTTTAGGGCACATTGACTTAGTGTTGTGGGCTGTCCTGTTGTCAAGAGTTTCTGCAGGTAATAAGGAATGATTTTTTTGAGTTTTCACTACTTGTCTACATGAGCATGGCAGCACTTGATAGAGTTAGTTTAGGAAAAAGTCATTAAAATAAACAATTCACTATTTGTAGTTATAGCAGATGATAATTTGGGTGTGTGTGTGTACATATACGTGCATATGTTTTCATATGTGAAAAAGAGATATTTCTGAAAGTTTGTCCTGTGCTTTGTATAGTTCTTGACTATTTATTCCCACCCCCTTAATAAATTATCAAATAAGTGTAAAATAAACATAAAATATAAAACCACGTACTGTGTATCAACCTTTAGGGTTTGTGTTGAAATTATGGAAGATGCAAATGCCAATTGGTACGTTGAGCTTCAGTTAAATGAGATTTAAGGCTTATACAAGGAAACTGGGTGAGACAATGGAAGGCCATTTGGAACTTTTTTGTGTACCGGGATTACATGCAATTAGATGGAGGACCAACAATATGGTGTCAAGTAAGATTTCCAAGCTCAATTTAGAAGTGTTCTTGAATTTTTATTAAAACTCAAGCTTTACATGAATACAGCAAAGGCATTTAATGGGAAACATGGATGAGTTACTTTGCTACAAGTGATTCTAATTGGCCCTGTTTAGAAAGAAGGTGGTCAATTTGTAAGCCAATGAACATGGTCTGTCAAAGGAGCATTATCTGCTTTGGGAATTTATTTATGTAATAAGTCTTACAAAGATAAAAAAGAGATCAATTGGACTTCAGAGTTACATGAAAAATAAAATCACATTTGATGAGTTTTCTTTATTAAAAAGATAAAATTACATGAATTAGAACTCTCCTAAAAACTGGGCTCTACAATTGCCCTGGTCCACCTACCTATTAACTGATGGGGACATAAGAACAATTAAAAATTCATTTGAAATATATATATGTTTTTAATTTAACATGAAGAGTTTTTAGTACACCAAAGAAAAGAAAGAAAACACCCTTGTAAGAGAATATTACTGTCAATTTAATGTTACAGAAAAAAATTTATCATAGATTTATATGATTTTAGTTGCATTTTGTGTTTTCATAGGTGACAATGGAGATATTGAGATTGAAATATAATCACAATTAAACCTTTTTAATTCCTGCTTATAAAGTTACCAAGTTTGTGAGTCCTATTCCCTTCTAAAAAGCTTTTTAACCAGTAAGAAGCTACAGTAAAATTTTCAAGTTGTATGTAATAGGTTTTTCACAGAAATTCTGATTTTATAAAATGCAAGAAACTTGTGAAGATTTAAATAATGCTTGTTTATGAGTTTTTACAAATATAATAAATTGTATTATTGTGTATCCAATTATACTAGTCAAGAAAAAAGTAGAACATTAATGTGTTAGATTTTAATTCACTATAAAAATATCCTGAAAATATTTGAAAGTAAAATTTCAAGCATTATTCATTTTAGAAATTTATCTACACAATTACTTTGATTTTGAGATATTTCATTTTCATATAAACTGTATTTACTGTGATATTTTAAAATGCCTTTAGGAAGAAATAAATGTATTACTGGATAATGATCTACAATCTGTACCATCTCATCATTATACTTCTGATCCTATATTCCCCAACAATCAGTGTAGCTTAAAAGTGCTCAAGTAATATGGCACTTGTGTTGTCTAGTTCCAGTGTCTTGGAAATAAGCATAATAAAGTATTTTTTAAATAGATGTCTCAATTCATAAAATTGCTAGCATCCCAGTGTTCTGAAAGATTCACTTGTACCCCTGTGAACTTAATCACTACCAAGAAGGAATTTTTGGTTCTGGGTAAAATTATGTGCATGAAGGAGATTTGTTGAGCTGGAAATGAGGTTTAGATTTATCTCTTTATGGATAGTCAACCTCCTAAATTCTCCCATATGATTGGACAAATGGTACCATCAAACTTTTTGTCAGTTGAAAAGCCATACTCGCTGATTTTTATTGGGGTCCAGGATACTCAAAAGAACTCAGATACTATCATTATTGGGATTTAAACAAACTAGTGGATTGGAAAGATCATGATTTGAGAGAGTTTGAGAGAATAACAGATTTGAGAGAATAACAGTGGCAGACATTCTCTCAATGTGTAGAAAGAATTCGCATGTTCTGAAGCTAACTCAGAAATAAAACTAAATTTTCAAAAGAAGAGCAATGATTTTAGGTATAGAGTCATGCTGTGACAGAATATCCCCTGTATTCTTACCTCCCAGACTGCCAAAACACTTTGATAAAAGGAGAGTTTTGTATGTAGAAATGAAAGAATTGTGGCACTGAAGGACCAACCATCTACTGGGAGCTGATTTTCTTTCCAGAGGGATCTAGATGGAGCAAACTGGACTGACTCCTAGGGGCCTTTAACCATTCTATTGCAGGACATCCTACATGACTGGGAAATGAAAGAGAACCAGTGGTGGAGATAACAAGTCAGATGATGAGGACTTTGGGGTGTGAAGTCACTGAAATGAGGTGCTCGAGCAGCTTTGGTATCAGAGCCTTCACAGGTGTGGCCCGAGCAGCATGTTAGTAATGAAATCTCTGGACTGGAAAGGTAAAGGTCTCCAGGCTTCAAATGCAAAGATGGTGAAGCAAGTACCCTCTATGGCTATCCTGCTAGAAGCCAACTGGAAGTTGCGTAAAATATAGTTTTGGATTTAGTGCTGGACTTCCAAGAAATAAGGCAATCTCTAAGCACCTCTAAATAAACAGAGGCAAAAATCTGTGTGTTGAAGCCAGAGTGGTGAGGGGCCAAAAAATGAAAGGTGGATTTTCCTAAGGGAAATACTATATCAATATTAAATCAGGTGAAGTAGGTCTCAGGCTAACCCAGGCAACCCATAGTTGCCTAGAGCCAGAAACTATGAAGGTGAGAAGTAGTCCAAGATAGGAACAGTTCCCTGGTCCTTGCAGAAACTAAGGTAAAGCTATTACACATCAATGTCAACCAAGCAAATACAAACTCACAACTAAGGGTCATCAAATACACACCAAATATGCCATAAGAATGAAAATCTGCAAAAACAGACCCAAATGACTTCTGATATGAAATTTTTAGATATAGGATATTTAAGTAACTCTTGTTTTAAAAGCAAAAGAAGTAATCACAAATGTAAACAGAGACTATAGGAAACATAGTATTTTTAGAAATGAAACATGTATTTGTCCAAATTAAAATATTATCAAGGACTTATTTAAACAACAGATTAATGCAAATGAAGAAAAAGTATAGTGAACTGGAAGCTAACTCAGATGAAATCGCACAGAATATAGTACACAGGGGCAAGGAGATAGAAAATAGGAAAAGGTGCTAATAGACTTAGAGGATAGAACCACAAGGTCTACTATCCAACTAATCAGAGTTCTAGAAGGAAATAAAGGAGAAAAGGCACTGTTTGAAGAGTACTTTCCAGACCCAGCTAAAGGCATGAATTCACAGCTATACATGAAAAAAATGTAGACCTAATGCATTATAGAGAAACTGTAAAATATCAAAGAGAAAGAGAAGATGGCAGTAAAGCTGCCAGAGAGAAAAATCAGATAACCCACTAAATAATGAAAATTAATGTGGCAGCTAACATCTCAACAGTAACAAGGGAAATTAGAAGACAAAATACAACTGTCAACACCCAATTGGGTACTCAGGTAAAATATCTGTTAATGTAAAGATGAAACTGAGATTCTGTTTTAGACAATCAAAATCTAAGAACACTAACAATATTAGACTTTAAGTAAAGCATTTTCTGAAATTTGTACTTTAGAAAGAAGGAAAATGTCATCAGAAGGAAATTCTGAAATGTAAAAAGAGAAGGAAGGAAAAGAAACAGACCAGCATGTGGCTACATATAATTAAACTATATCTGTTTAGAGTAATCAGGAGTTGTTTAATTAGTAGGGTTAAAAATGATGAGCTGAAAAGTGGGTCTATAAATAAATTTAGTTTGAAGTATGCATAGAAAAAATGGAGAGTACATATATGATATATGACATAAGGCAAATACATATAGTATGCATATAATTGGAGTCTCAGGAGAGAAGAGAAGATGGAGAAGCAATATTTGAAGAGAAAATAAATGAGAAGTTTCCAAAAACTGAGATGTTAGTAAATATGAAGGCCCTTTAAAAGTTATTCATATATATGCACATATGTACACATATAAATACATACACACATTTATGTATATGAAATGTATATGAAATAAAAAGAAGGAAAACAGGTTTTATAACAAATGTAGAGCTAAAATATATGACAATAAGAACACAAAGGTTGGGAGGGCAATAATTAGAAATATATTTGCCAAAAAATGTATTTTGCTACAGTTTTCTTGAAGACAACCTTCTAAGATATAAACATTGATTGATTAAAAATCATATTAGAGTCTCTAAAACAGTCAATAAATAAACCCATAAGTAGAAAGTCATGTACTCACAACAAAGCTTCCAAATATGTGAGGCAAAAATTGATAGAATTAAAGAAATTGTAAAGAAATTCACAATCATAGTTGGAGATTTAAGTAATAGAGAGAACTGGTGGACAAAGAGCTGTAAGGATACAAAAATTTGAAACACTTTTCAAGCAACTAGGTCTACTTTAAATATACAGAATAATTCACCCAACAAAAGGAGAAAATGCGTTCTTCTCTGATGTACATGAACCATTCAAAGAGATAAACCAAGAACTGGATCATATCACAAGCATCAGTAAATTTCAAGTAATTGAGATTCTACAGAATATGTTTTCTGACTACAAAAGTATTAAATTAGAATGCAAAAATATAAGATTCCTAGGAAATCTCCAAATATTTGGAAATGAAATAATATAGTAACATAATTCTGGAAGGAAGAAGTAACAGAAGAAATTAGAAAACATTTGAAACTGAATAAGGAAAATACAATTTACCAAAAATCATGGGATGCTGTTACCTCACATTTCTGTCCATATAAACTGACAAAATCCTGCAATGCTTTGGTGCGACATGCATCTTCTCATGGTTTACACTTTGTAACTCCTGTTCTGGGGTCTGGTGAGACTTGAGTCTGGTTGCAAGCTTAGAAACAGGGAGAGATAGTGAAGGTCTTCAGTAGGATCAGCAATTCCTTACAAGGCAAATACCTCAGGAGAAGCTATTGCAGAGTCTTTAAGCAAAGGAATACTAATGTTGGTCAGGGGGTAGGAATTCTACCTGCAAAGTAGCCTCAGGGGAATTTAGGAGTTCCTAGTCTCCTATTTCACTGGAATTTTCTGTGTCCCAATTCCAGTTTTCAGGATGCCATTCTTCTCTAATGTCTTAACTTTAACCTAAGAAACTCTTTAGGGTTGTGAATTCAATTTGACTTGTAATTCAGCTACCAGAAATATTTGATTTTGAAGTTGTTTTTCAGAACTTTCAGCCCTGCGTCTATAGGAACCAAAGATTATTCGTAAGGAAGTCAGAGAAGCATTTTGATTTCTCATCTAGACTTTGAGCTGGGAATTCAAAGCCCTGAGTTCATAATTTTCCCACTGAAGTTCTCTAGTTCACTCAGAAGCACTAAAGTGAGTCTTATTAATTATACTTCTCATTTCCACTAAAATAATCTGTGGCATCAACTGCTTGGTACCACCCACAGGGCTACCTTTCCTAGGCAGTCGATTCCACATATCTGCAGGTGATAATCTAAGTAACTCTTTTGCTGCCAAATAGGATGTATCCTTCAGTTATTCTTTCAAAAATATGATTAAGCATCTGTACATGCTTGAGACTCTTCTAGACCTGTAGGTCCAGCAATAAACAAGACAGAGACAATCCCTATCCTCATTCAGCTTGGTTATAATGGGAAAAACAGGTAGATTAAAAATACATTTTCATTACTAAATACTTTAAATACAAGAATTTAAATACTTGGTTGGAAAATAAAATGAGTAAGAAGACAACTATTGACAGGAAGGACACTTTCAGATCTGGTGGCAAGACACCCAGACCAATGAGCTCATATTGGCAAGAGAGTGTGTAAGAATAAAGCTAAGTATAGTCAGTGCCCCTATCTTTGGAGAGAAACCGAAGTACTAAACGTACTTCTATTTTTGACTTTTTCCTTAGCATGGTGAGTTTTTCGGGAAATGATTCAATAGCTATTTGTAGTTCCTAAATTCTCAACAGCAGTTGCCTCCTGATATGTGTCACTATATATTCTGAGTTGACATCTGCTGTCTGAATCACCAAAATAGTGCCTTGTTTTAAAATTTATCCACTATTGGCTTATGTTTTATCTTACTCTAGGCCATGTTATCACTACATGTGACATCTCTGTATATGTGTTTGTGAAACTGGGATAAAGTTGGCAAAACTTGAGATGGAGGAAGCTATGAAACATGTTTTTGCATTCGTAGAACAGGAGGCATAAGCACGTTTGGAATAGAGAGGAGAACAGAGAAGGCGAAGTGATATTGGAGAAATAGCATCTCCCAACGGAAAGGAAAATGCAAGTTGGGGATTAAATACCATTCAGGCAACAACCTTTGGAATTCAACTACAGATTTTTATTATGGTTTTTGGTCTCTAGCAAATAGATTAAAATCTCTTTTAAAAATAAAGCCTTTGCCTAGTAGAGGAAAGCAGTTCATTTTTTTTTATGGTGATTTTGATGACAATATTCATGATCACATTATACTTAAGAAACGTTTCTCAAAATGGAATTTGACTTGGCAAGTTTTATGCTGATAGAGAGATCAACACTCTGACTGACCCTTTAGTTACTGACGTGTCTGAGAGAGAAATAACGGATATGCCTAAGTAATTGGGAAGCACAGCATATTAATCTCCAGCCTGTGGAACTAAAAGTTGTGCAAATGAATAAAGAAAATCGTAGTATAGATTATCACACTGTTGAACAATATAGCGATACTTACATATGTTGGACAGCTATCAGTGCAATTCCTATAATGCTTTGTTAATAATTATTTTTAAGAACTCAAATAAATGTTAATGCTTTTAAGAATTCTCCATTTTACCAAAGCCCAATTCCCTCCCTGACTGGAAGATCAGCCAGTCCCAGGAGAACTTCAACAGAATAAGATAGGATTTCTTTTGCATCCTTCTCTCCTTACGTTTTCAGTCTGTCTTGGGGCACCCAGATCCTTGCTGCTATTTCATAATAGGAAAGCCTATTGATCAATCTCACGTCCTTGCTAAAGAGCTCGTATACTTCAGCAAGTTAGTAATTGTCCCACATGGCACTGCATGTGAGCAGAACTGAGACTCACCTAACTTGTCTGAGCTGAAGGCCGTGTTCTCTTCACCCCACAACATTGCTCCACAGTGCAAGGAGAAAGCAGAAAGAATATTCAGCCTTGTCACCCTTGGGCTGGGCTGTGTGTGGAAGAGGGAAGACATAGGTCTGAGCGTCCCGCGCTGGCTCTGCCTTGGCTTGGAGAATCTGGTGGTGGTTGTCACACCACTGGGTGTATTTTCTCCCCAGGTGACCTTAGAGGCTCCTTCAACAGCCCACATCCCACAGTTTCTCCCCACAGTACCCAGAGGCCAAAGCAAATGCTTTGAATTTTTTTCCAACCTTATCTCCAAAGTTTCTCATAATATTAAAGCAGAATGTTTTGAGTGTCTTCCTTTGAGATCTGATAATGAAATTCTAAGAGAAAGTAGTACTGTTTTTCAACCTTTTTAAATGGATGGGCTGCCTTTTATATCCTCTTCCTTCTCTATCCGTGTCTGTTCAGTGCTCTGTTGATTTAGGGGCATGTAAGTGTGGGCAATAAGGGTGAGCATTTCTGTAGAAGCACGGCAGGCCTGCTGTGCTTCAGCAGATTTCTTCTCATTTGTTTCATGTGGGTGTGTAAAGATTGGGAGTTTTCTTACACTCTGCACATATGTAAGAACACCTACTATGTGCTGCCTCTGCTTTAGTCCAGGAACTGGGAGGTAATGTGGACATGGAGAGCCATTTATATCTACATATTAAAATGATCACTTCCAGGGGTAGCTCAAGGACTTCCACCTACCTGTGTTTTTTAGAACTGAAGAAAACGATGCAAACCAGCATTATGAATGAACTTGATTATAATAAGGAGAATACTTTCTCACTTCTTGGGTTTTTGCCAGAGATTTTAAGAATGAATAGCTGTTTTCAGAACTAAAAGTTTGGCAGCCCACTAATAAGATGTAGAATAAAGAAAAACTAAAGACACCTCTGTCATTTTGAAGTGCATGGAGCTGTTTGTCAGAAGTCAGCTCCATTGGAGCAAGTCCATTAATAACCCTGCAGTCCTTCCCTTGTTGGAATGACAGAAATTGGCATTTAATCCTGGAGGAAGAACACATGAAGTTATTTAACATTTACATAAAATTATGGAGTAAACTCCAAACAGGTTGCCTCTGAAATGTATAATTATACTCAGCAGTCCTGTTAGCATACATAGAAACAATTTTATTTCCAATCATCTTCTGCTTTTATTCACTCAGGAAGTTATCATTAAAATTTCCACAGAACAATGAACCTTAATAGGTGCTAATGCAATTGTAAATTATGTAAATTGTTCCCTGAATTAATCCCTGTACTTTCCATTCCTTATTGCCCCATGTATAAGGAGTGTGAAAAAGATAATGTTGAAACTGACGTTTGCACAAACGGTGTAAAAGATTTATCTTATTTGATAAAAATTTCATGAGAACTTGCTGCTTTTTAAAGTATATGTGGAAAAAAATGTTAGAATTGCTGGAGGTGTGGCTTATATAATCTTTAATTGGTGAACTTTGTGATGGAGAAAGGCCGTCCACTGTTTCGTCACCTTTGGTGCATACACTTACGAAGGCATTCAGATGACACTTGTATGTCCCCCTGTGCATATCTCACCAGGGCAGGTGTGCATTTGTACCCATATCTGCATGTGGTCACTTTTTGGGTGTTTATCGTCACTCATTTATGACCTGCTTGGTGTAATGAGGCTGCATCTTGTTTTCCTCCCCCAAATTTCTACATTGAAGTCGTGTGACTGAAGTCATGAAGAATGTCACTGTGTTGAGTGGTAGGGTCTTTAAAGAGGTAGCTAAATCAAAATGAGGTTATTACAGTGGGCCCTAATTCAATATGACTGGTGTCCTTCTAAGAAGAGGACATCAGGACACATGAACAGAGGGGAGAACATATGGAGACACAAGGAGAGCTCAGCCATAGACAAGACAAGGAGAGAGACCTCAGAAGAAACTACCTTATCAACCTTGACCTTGGACTTTTAGCCTCTAGAATTGTGAGGACATAAATTTCTGTTGTTTAAGCCACCCAGCCTGTGGTACTTTGTTATGGCAGCAAATGAATATGTCTACCTAGATTAGAAAGTAGAGAAATTCAGGTCTTTGTCCTGTCTCTGTAGCTCTGGCGTAATATTTCATAGACTTTGGGCATATTACTTAATCTTCCCATTTGAAATGGGGCCTAGTTTTTGTTTGTTTATTTTAAACTTCCCAGTATCACATTCTTTTCTTTTGCTAACAGCATCCCTAATTTCCTCTGAGAAAATACCTGCTCCTTGGTCTCAGTCCCCACAGTTCGGATGAGGTTGGTCCAATGCCCTAGATTTAGATTTGTGCATGTTACTCAGGTCTGGCCCATCAGTATGCTCCATGCCCCCTGCCCACAATGATTGACTCAAGTATGGACATAAGACAGAGAGCGGGACAATAAGATTCTATTTCAGGACTTAATTGGGAACTATTAAACATTTAAACTCCCTGTTTGTTGGAACTGCGAAGGGGTCGGGGTGTGCGCCTGGGGCTCTCTTTCTGGGAGAGACACTGAAGAGGCAGACTGAAAATGAATCAACACAGAGAGACCTGAACCCTAGATAAAGAAAGATTCAGTGCTATGGACCCTATGTGAGCCCTTGATACAGCCTTGCCTGAAGCCTGTGATCCCTGGGACTCTGTTGTTTTATTAATAAGATAGAAAATCCCTCCACTCATTTTTCCACCTCAGAGCACCTTGCTGTGCATTTCTAGCATTGCTACTAAGAGTCCAGAGTAAAGTAATGGCTTAATGCTTTGTCTCTTCTTCTGTGAAATGAGTGTACTCTCCTAATGGCAACTATTTTTTCCCTAGATTAAACATTACACAGAACACTGGTATTTCCTGGTTTGGATGTGGGAGGAGGCAGGGGTGAGAATGAGAAGTCAAATCTGACCCATCTGATATCTTTTCATCCCCTGGTTCTGTATGAAGATCACTGGCATCAGTGATCTAGATTCCTGCCTGCACCTAGAATTGTTGTCTTAGATACTTGTGAATGCTTGTAGTTCTCAGTATGCAGGAACTCTGGGGGCAAAGTGGAGAACAGGGTGATGGGAAAATGCACTAATTGGTAAAGAAAAGAAATCTGGGGTCACAAGAGGATGTTTTCTCTTCAGGGGCTGGTGAAGTTACCAAGTGGCCAGAGGTGAAGCCTGCTGGTAAAGTGCTTTACCATTGGGATACCTGATGTGAGTTTTCTGCTGATCTCTGGCAGGGCTCCAGGCTGTCAAGCACAAGCTAAATGATTGACTTTGGAACTCTTTTGGGCAGAGGTATACTTGGGCCTGATAGCAGCAACAGAATTTAAAGAGCAATATCCATGGCTCCACTAAAAATTCCTCCAGATTGATGAAAAGCTTCCCAGGTGAAAGTGGAATGCATCATAATTAGGGGCATTTTATTTTATAGAAAATGTTTACTGGACCAACTCTGTGATGAGCTTTGCCACTTGTAACAGTCTCTAGAGGAGTGATTATTAATCAGATTTGAAGAAGACTTCGAAAAAATGCATGAGCCTTTCTCCCCCTCCCCACCCCAAATGTGCACACACAGTTTGTGATCAATTTCAAGGGTTCTGTGCTTCCAAAGCCCGCTTCTCCACTGGACCTCAGGCAAAGAACTCCTGCTCTAGACCAATGTGCCAAATATGTGTTTGCTGACTTATTTACTAAGCTATATGGATTTTCTAAATCCAAAGTCTTCAGATTACAATTTAGGCAACACCCCAAATTTATTTCTTCAATTGCCATTAATTTTTTAATTTAATTTTGGGGGTTGACTTGCTTCTAATTTTACTCACCTCTGCACATAATCTAAGCAGGAGTTCCTGTTTATCAACAAGAATTTTTATGAGTGCATGCTGAGTACCAGCAACCGAGGTTGATGCTGGTGATAGATGAGAGTAGAGAGAGCAGCCCTGGAATGCATGGACTGGTGGGAGAAGACAGGACTCAGGTCCTGTTAAATCAGCAGAATCTGCTATCAGTTTTCTCTCTGTGGGGCCCAGAGCAGCAGGGCACTAGAGTGTGGAGGGGACCCTGTCATGTAGGAGGTGTAAAGGCTGCTCCTTCAACTGTTGCATCTTTGTAGAAATGCCGGGGGGTGTCTCACAGGGAGGATGAGGCCTGGGAGGGTGGCCTACCCTTTTATAGAAGACTTCACACTGGGAGGCGAGAGAAGCACTTGGCTCTCAGGAGAAAAATCTATGGTGATGCCAAAAAACCCTCTTTAACCAGGATTGGACAGAACCACGATTACGGCAAGGGAGTGACTTTATTTAAAATTTTGACATTTTTGTTCATCATGGATAACAAAAATGCATTAAAATGTGTTTTCTCTTGGTTGCTAAGATTTTTGGTGTTCCTTTAAATTCTGTGCCCAAAGCTAGTGCTTCATTTTCCTCCCCTGGGTCCCCACCCTGCCTCATGATGTAGGGGTGGGAGTCACAGTGCTTCGCTAAAAATGTGTACAAGGTATCATTTTAATCATTGAGTTGATATAGAATGTACACTAGTGATAAATATTTTGCCTAATAAGTGATTTACATATTTTCTGATAGATAAAATTAATATGACCTCATAGCATCCTTAAGAAATGTAAAGTATGATTGAGGGCCGGCGTATTGAGACACATAGAGCATATACTTGCATCATTTTTAAACTCAACAATTTGTCACTTATCTGAGAAATCCCACTGCACAGAGCCACATCTGATTCTGAGGTTTAGTCATTAGGTGGCCACATGCTGGCGGAGAAGAGAGTCCGCTGTGTGTCCGGTGGCCGTCACCACTGTGCTCTTCCTATTTCTGGGTCCCCCGTGCAATCTCGGGCCCTCATGTCTGGCTGTATGGTGCCCTCCTCTCTTATTGCTCCAGGCCTCACATCTCTGTTTTCTTCTCTCAGTCTACTTGTTCCCCAATCTCCCCAATACCAGACTTTGCTTTGTTTCATTTCTGACTTCCCTGTACCTGGCATGTATCTGTCTCCCAATCTATTTCTCCACCATCGGAAACAAGTTCTAGAAGCCTAATTAACTTGTAAAGTGTGTTCGGTTTGGATGGCAAAACCCATCCTTCTTCTCCGTGTCTTGAACCTCCTGACCTTTCTTCATAAAACACTCCTGTCCTATTTGCTACCCTGTGCTCAGTTGTCATTACTTTGTGTTGACAGTTTTATTGTTTCCTCGTGACCCTGTCCATCCACAATTACTGTGGTATGTAGCAACCTATTTATTTCAAAGTTTAATGTGTGGAGTAAAAATAAAAGCAAATGTTTCACCTTCTAGGGAGGAAAAAAAATGTCAGTTTTAAAAATATAACCTATATTCACTCATGTATGCATAGATTCTACTGTAGTTTATTTCACTAAATTAGTGATCAGGTCTCTTAAACATGTCCAGATAACAGTTAGTACCTCTTGGCTTTTGAGACCTCTCAGGCCTTTAAAATTTTGTCAATAAATAAATAAGCACCTAATGCAAATTTTTCATAGAAGTCAAAATCGACCAAAAAAAAAAGGATATATTGAAATTAACAAATAAATGACTTCAGTTTATTGACTATAAAAGAAGATGATTCTGTCTTTGAAAATATCCTGGATTTTGGCATAAAATAAATGTACATTTAGGCACCTTGGGTGACCAAATCATAATTTTGGAATGAAAGTAATGAAGAAAAAATAGTTTGTCATGTAGCAATATGGAGTAAGGTTGAGGAGCAGACCAAAGCCTTTCTCTTCGGCACTGCCCCTGATTACAGAATAAATTTAGGTAAAATGTGTCCCATGCGGATGCCTCATGTTCGTAAGTGGAAGACAGGGCAAAAAAGAATGGCTTCCACCCAATAATCAGTAAAACTGATATAAATCAGCATTGCATAGTTACAGACATTTTCAAGGAAATCACTTATCTCTTGTTGCATTCCTGTTATGAATTTAAATAGAAAGGGACTGTCATTCGCTTTTGACAGTTGAAAGGTCTGCATGAAGATGCAGAAAGAAAGAAAAAAAATTGGTGTTTTCCATACGTGGCCAAGAGGTTTAGCATTTTTTCAGATACAAGTAGTTACTCTTCTGTGTATATGTATACTTTTTAGGCCAAGGGATGGGTAAATCTTT
This sequence comes from Manis pentadactyla, assembly GCF_030020395.1. Taxonomy (NCBI): domain Eukaryota; kingdom Metazoa; phylum Chordata; class Mammalia; order Pholidota; family Manidae; genus Manis; species Manis pentadactyla. The sequence continues at coordinate 144,479,983 of NC_080021.1, read as the reverse complement.
ATTAATTTATTATTCCTTTTATGGCTCTGTCCTGTTCACATCTTTTGGGAAAATGGACTAGGACTGTGAACATGCCTATTTGCAGAAGCATGCCCTCAACAGTTTATCTTTGGACTAACTGATACATTTAAGGAGCCAAATTGTCCATAACTTCATCCTGAGTTTCTTCGAAGAAGTGAAGGGAGGCAAAAGTAACACTTCTCCGGTGCTTTGGGATCCTTGGTAAGAAGCTATGTGAGAAACACAAAGTATCGCTCTCTTTTGGCAATCATGATTCTAAAGCATATTGAAGCAGACACTTGAGTGCTCCAAATGACAAGATAATCCAGATAAACTTTAAGCGTCTTGCAGCTTTTGAAGTTTCTAAAGCCAAGTAGAGTCGGAGGATAAAAGACAAACCAAGTTCCTAAGTTAGTTCGTATTATAATACACATAGTGTCTCTGCTTCGTATGAATCCCGAATGTCAGCAACAATTACTACAGCCAAGTACCTCGTCAGCTATCTGCACGTGGATGGTTCTATCATGCATATGTGCAATGGATCACAGAAATGAGGCTGTCTTCTTCTGTAACTTGCTATCTTTTAATTATCATAGTACTGAGTAATAAAATATGCCTCTCTGCAATATTAGTTGTAAAAGCAAGAGTTCCTAATAATAGAAATGAATCAAAATGTATTCAACCAATCCCCTCTGATTGGATATTTACATTATGTATCAGAAGACTCTACCAACATATCAACATGGGACTAGATTTGACTTTTTATAGTTCCTAAAGCTGTTAGTAAATACAAAACCTGTTAGAAGGTCCAAGAGTGGGTAGGATCAGAAGTCTTGTGAGTTATTACACAGCGGTCAGAGGGGCTAGGGCTTTACAGGTCTTGGGGGAGGACCTGAATGTTTAAGTGATAATTCACATGGAGCCATTGTGTAAACTGTATCATATGTATAGAGTATGACACACTTAGGCTAAGAAATAACTATCTTTCACATAGATCTGTTAATGAGTCTTGCCAGCTGAAGACATTAGCCTATATTTGATCATTAGCTAAGATTTATGCAGTTTTATGTTATTTTAAATATATCTTTCTTAGAAGCCTTATATGGACTTATGTATGGTACAGTTTAAAAAGTAGACAACAGTTTCATAATTAATGAATACATTTATATTTACGAAGTCTGATGGCCAGGACTGTGTCAGTGTAGCTAAGCAGAAATACATTTCCCAGAATACCTATTCCTGTTTGGTTTCTGGTTCAAGTTGGCCACTGAAAAACTTGCACAAGATTTGGAAGGCCAAAGCGAAACAAAACCCACTTTGTTATTTTGGGAAGGGTTGGTTCAGCACGCCAGACATTATGGCAGCCCATACACATTGCTGGTCTGCTGGCTCACCTTGCTGCTGTGGGGTGGCTCTCATACCCATCCTGCCCTCAGCTCCTACCAGATATGCTCCTTCAGCTTCTCTGAATCTTGGGCCATGTATGCATGCAGCTCCATGGTTAGAGCACAGTTTTTCCTCCAGCTCAACCAAGCACCAGGGTGGGAGGTGATGAAAAGGGATGCATGTTCCAGTTTGTTCTCACGGGTTCCAGTTCATCCATGTTCGCATCCGCATCCAGCTTCCTTCCCACCTGTGGTCCAGCTGATTTACAGTCCCTGCAGAGAGTGCTTCACCTGCTTCCACAGTTACATACAGGCTATCCACTGTAATACATTGCTATTTGAGACCTTTTATAGGAGTTCTACTTCTCTCTGATCAAATCTGTTACAAAAAACAAAATAAACAAATAAATAAAGTGCACACACACACACTGAATCTGAAAGGAAGCTGCAGGAAGACAATAGCAAGGCCTCAGCCACTAAGGGGTAGATTGGAGGTGGAGATCAAGGGAACCTTTAGTATAGGGACCAATATGTGAGATGTGTGAAAACATGATGGCACCATCCCAAGAAGCCTGATGGGAATGACCTATGGACCTGGGAACATGGAGCACAACTCTAGACACAAAGGACCTAGGTAGTTTAACACAGAGAGATCTCTGTGCAATTAGTGGAGCAAAGTTTGAGAACTTGAGACCCATAGAATACATTGAATTTGCATGTAAGAAAAATTTCTTAACAAATGGGGATAGAGGGTTATAGTAAACTATCGTGGGCACTTGGTGCCTTTGTGCCCCAAACATGTACAGCTGTATGCATCCTTTCCCCACACTCTCAGGTCAGGTGAACTGACTCCAGCCCACCCCCAATATGGAAATGGAAATTTGGTCAACTCCTGGCTTCACATTCCCACAGCTGATAACCCCAATGGAAACAGACCCTTATATGTTCTCCAAGGAAATAGAATCTTATTGGCCTGACTTTCAGCTCACCTCTGAACTATCCCCATAGCTAACCTTCGTAAGGAGCTGAACCGTGTCCCTCAACCCCTACCACCCATCCTCCCAACATACCACATTCACATGTTTAAGCCCTAACTCCCAGTACTTCAGAACATGACTGTATTTGGAGATAAGAAAATTAAAGAGGTAATCAAAATAAAATGAGTTTGTATTAATGGGCCAATATAACTGATGTCTTTGTAGGAGGAGATTAAGACACAGACACGCAGAGGGAAGATATTTGGAGACACAGAGAAGATGGCAAGCCCAGGAGAGAGGCCTCAGAAGAAACCAACCCTCTTGAGACTTTGATCTCAGACTTTTAGCCTCCAGAATTGTGAGTAAATAAATTTCTGTTGCTTAAGCCACCTAGTCTATGGTAGTTTGTTAGGACAATCCTAGACAACAAATACAATAGTCTGCATACTTATTAAGTAACTCAATTTTTGTAAAGGGATATCAAACCAATCTCTATTGTCTGTTTAGAAATACGTCTGTATTTACAAGTGCCATAAGCTAGCTCCACAAGGAATACCCTCTTAAACTTGGGGCCCAACCACCATTTAGCAAAAATCAAGCTGAAACAACATTTATGGAAGGAAGTTTGCTCAAAGGCCATTCATTTGATCAATTCCTCCAGATATTCAAAAGCTTACTTCTGCATTAGTAAGCTGGTCCTCTGCTGTAAAGTGTTGGTTCAGCATTAGATTGTGCTTAATTGATTTTTGTTGAGGTCATCAGCATAGAGCAAAGAATATTCTGGAAGAACCTGAAGAAGTGCATTTGTGTGTCTACTAAAAGCTTGCTACTGAAAATATTGCATGGGATTCTTGCTAGGAGGTCCCTAGGGAGAAATTTTAACTAATTTAAGTACCAAGAATATCTGCTCTTCTCATAATCGATTAATCCAGAGATTAACTTAGTTTATATTTTTGCAAGGATGGCTGGAAAGTTGGGTAATGGTTCTTAAACTTAACGTACAGAAGAATCACCTGAGGAGCTCATTTTTGAAACTCCTCTTGAGAGTTGAGTAGGGAAATGTGAGAAAATATGCAATTTAGACTAATGCTTACTCTAAACAAAAATGTTTTAACTGTTCCTTTAGATACGCTCAACACTTGATAGGTAAAAGTGCTCAGGTCCCCTTCCCCTTATTTTTCTTCCTAGGATGGCATCTTAGGTGCCTCTGGCACTGAGCAGAAAGGACCGTGCCCATTTTTGGTTCTTGAGTGTTTCACTGGTTTCAGACCCTTGCTGTCTTCCATGCTTCCCACATAGCCCTCTGACCAGGCCTCCCAGGCCATTGTTTACTGTGGTGCCATCTTGACCCAGACAGCAGGCTTCACTGCAGTCTGGCTGGCTCTCAACCCTGGTGCCCACACACCATGGAGCTTGAGGGAGAATCGGAATTGCTAATCCCATCACTCTCTGTCTAGCCACATGGCCTGCTTTCTTAAATAGGCTTGAGTGGCCGTATGTTGGTGTGGGGTCCTCTGCACAGTTATTTCCTCCTTGAATCGCAAATGAAGCAAAAGGGGCAACAGTCCCTTCTCTTTGAGGTTTCTTTCCTTATATACCACAAATAGCCCTCTCTGGGCAAAGGTTTGGGAAGGAGACAAAAATCTGAGAAGGGGACCTCAGGAGACACAAGACTGAACACTTGAATCTCATTTCTTTCTTCTGCTGCTTCCTATTCCCCAACCCAGAAAAACATATGTCTTGCTTTTCTTCACCCACATTTTGATATACTTCTACAACTGAGCAAGAGATTTCCTGCCATTAGATTCATGGGTGGAAATGGAATTTTCTCAACACTAAGAAGAACTCAGTGGGCATGGGTTTTCCAGGAGTAGTTGTTCATGTACTAAAGTAGGAAATAAAAGCATTTGGGAAATCTTTTCTCTCTCAAAAATGCATGGCTCTTAAACGTATTGACTGTCTGCTAAAATTCTATTTCATATGTCGGATGCTGAATAGCACATCAGTCTTTCTTTTTCTTTTTCTTTCCTCAACACATCTCTTGCAACAGATGGATGGTCTAGGACATGTACTTGGAAATGCAAAACAAATAAAGCACATTAATAATTTAAAAATGATCTCCTATATATACTGTATATTAGAAATGGTAATAAAAGATGGATATCAGAAAATAAAGAGGAAAAAAAAGAAAATGGCCTTCATGGACAGGAGGAAAAGCAAATAAACCTCAAGTGCCCCAAGCTGGTTTCATTGGCCCTGGTTGCAAGGGGCAGTCCTGAAGTTATAGCTTCTGAGAAACAATAGCTGGTATCCAGTCCATATCTTTTGCACCCCTAATCTGCGGCATCTATTGGTAGGCATAAATTACCTTTAAAATTAGATGTGGATTATGCTATAGGCTGGTTCTCTTTGATCTGATAAGGGACTCGAAGGTTGTATTCAGGTATTTCTAAGAGTATTAGGATGATGGCAAGTAATCCAAATTTTCTTTGCTTCAATTTTTTTTCCCACACTTTTTATGAAGTTTGATAAAAACCATTCTCTTTTCTTTCTTGTTGACCTCAAAGGAATGTGGTAGAGAAAAACTGATGAAGAGTAGGGATCCCTTTAGGAGAAGGTTGAGATATTAAATTTATTATGCCATTTACTGTTGCACATCCAGAATGGACAGCTGTCTTATTCTGTATCCTTAATAATGGAATCCTTGCAAACCAGTGGGCAGTTAAAGACTTTGAAAAGAAGTTATGTGTTCTTATTTCATTTCACATTTCCTCACTTCTTGTTTCAATGGGGACTGAGATAAAAGGAGAGCTTAGCCATGTACAGTCATTAGCAGGACAGGAGGAGAGCCTGGCATGTGATATTAGGTGACAGATAATTCTCTATGTGGCCAAACCTCAGCAGGAGAAAACAGAGCGCTTGATAATGAAAGAGTGACAGGAAAGATTGCCAAGCAGGATGATTTTCATGATGGAGCTTTATTATTTTGGCTTGTTTACTGAGCATATATGGATACAAAACCCTTGAAGATTTTGAAAACATTATAATTGGTTTAATGATGGCTTCCTTCATTTCCCTGATTTTCCTAAAAGAATCCTTGTTTTGACAAAAGGTTGTTATCAGCTTTAAATTCCATCTTTACCATAAATGTAAGATGTGGATTTGTTTCTTTGGCAACCTGCACACTGATGCAGCACTCTCCCCCGATTTCCATTTTTCCCTTCCTATTCCCCAACCCTTTCCTATTTTTTATGTAAACCCTAGCCTTCCCCCCCCCCCCCCCGCCCCTGAGTGTTCTGTAGCAACAGGAATGTTCCATCACTGGTGGGGTCTTTTTGTTGTTGAAAAATGCTGTAACAAAGATAGGCCATTAATATATTCTGGAGGCATAGTTTGTAAATGAGAAATTTTTTTGAAGATGCTTTTTTTGATGAATCCATTAGTGTTGTCTTGATTTAAAAAAAAAATGATGCCAGGGTGGAGTCTCCTTTTCTCCCAAGCACCTCTGATCCCAGTGTACAAACAATGTTTATATTCCAGTTCACAGGGAAAAAAAATGGAACATGAAAATATTTCATCGAAAACTGACAGCTTTAACGAACTTTAAAGGTTAACCCTGGTGCTAGTTAACATATCTATTCATGTCTCCATCAGTCTATTGAATTACTTAGCTGAACATGCACACAAAAGCACAACTTGAAAAAAAAATACCCAGAAAGCCAACATTAATAATTCATAAATACTGGAGGCTGGTGACTGACAATTTTCCCCCTACTGTGTTGAAGTCTGTTAAGAACTGAATCCTGATAGCTCCTAAGTTACTTTAGAAACTCGGTGAGCAACCCTGTCCAGGAATGTTAATGTTCCTGTAAGTGGTGAGCTGCCGAGAAACAGTGGATTTTTATCCCCTCAAGCACTTGTTCATGTTCCTTTGGATTAGTATAAGGTACTGCTTCTCATGAGATGTGTAACTGACAGTTTTTATATTTGAATTTCACAAGCATCTGCAGACCATAAAGGACTCCAAATTCAGCCATAATCCCCTGTTACATAGTAAATCGGCATTTTTGAACAGATTCCAGGTACCAATTATGGCATTAATGAGGATAGACACACACGTTGTCTGTTTGGGCAGGATTGCAAGTGATGTGGCTTCTGACAGGGCTGGCTTGCCTCAGAATGCATCCTCCCCCTTTCTCCATGTGGATGAAATTGTGCTTATCAAACCTTCCCATTAAAAATAGAAGCTATCAACATCTTTTGGTATTAACCATTTTCCCAGGGACATAGGGATAAATTCTACCACTGCTGCCTGACAGTGAGTTGATTTCAAGCTCTTTTATAGAAAAAATAAGAATTCAAAGTGGACGTTATTGGAAAGGTTTGGCAAAGAGCATCGACTGAGGACTGAGAAGGGGACTCCACAGGTTCTCCTGATGGTACCGACTGCTTTTCTCAATTGGGTTTCCTTCAAGAGGGGTTCCAAAGCTGTCGTTTCTCTAACTGATATTTCTACCACCTGTCAGTGGTTAAATTCCCTTTTATGGTTTTTCCTTCAGAGTTCTTAATTGTCATGCCTGCCCTTCAGAAAAAGCAATAGAACTGGATGAGGGTCTTCTCAGACTTGGGAAATGGGAGTTTTGATATGAGGTTTTCTGTTAGTTCTTACAAGCCAGCTTCTAAGTATAAAACTACGGTGGTGTCCCTGTGTTAAAAACCCCTACTTGGCTTCCTACATTGCGATGTTAGAAATTGGTTTATATTAGGGATACTTAGGGAAATAACTCAATCTCTGCCTTTATTAGCAATAAGCCTATTTCCATTTCCTTCAAGTTGCAGGGTGGCAACAGCTAGAAACTATTACATTAATGGAAGTTCTTCCTCATTAAAATCTTAGACTCATGAACTGCCACTAAAGGATTTAAGTTTCAAGAAGATTTATATGTTGCAGAGTAGAAACTCAAAAATGATTGATTAACTTGAGGCATTGGCTTCTGTATTCACCAATAAAGCCCCAAACATCTATTGAGCACCTTGCCTCTACGAAGAATTTCACCAGGTGTGATGAAGGTATTAGTCATTCATAACCTACATAGTTTGAAAACCTGCCCTGCTTATTAATAACAGCATAATGTGGACAAACTGTCTAAGCCTGTGCTTCATCTTCTTGTCTGCAAATTGGGGATAATAGCGTTTACTTATTGGTTGCAGGGCAGATTAAATAAGATAATGCAGATGAAATATCTAGCAGAATAAATAGTAAATGTTCTTTTCTTTTCCCATACATTAGCATCAGAACAACCTTTTCAAAACGTAGTGTGTATGTGTTTGTGTGTGTGTGTATGTATTCTTTTATTATAATTTCCGAGGTAGAAGAAAGCAGACATTGATTACATTTATTTTTCAGATGAAGTAGTCCAGGCACAATCAAGTTATCTGACTTGTCCAACTTTGCATCTAATTCAGAACTGGAAGTTTCCTACAGATGTTCTTCTTTATAGTATGCCCATGAGTATATACTGACCTTTTGTACCACCTTATAAGGAAGTTTGAATTAAATAATAAATACTTTACTCCTAATTATTTCAATCAAAATTGGTCATTATGTCAAACGCTGTAAGTTAATTTAAGAGGAGGAAGGAAAATGTTTCAAAGATTACTGATTTAGTGATTGATACTTTTTAATAGAAAAAAAATTGTTTACTCTAATAGCTACAAGTTATTTTGGGCTTACTAAGTATCAGAAATTGTGTTAAATACTATAGAAACATCAACGTTTTTATGTCTCCCAGCAATCCGTGCTGTTGGTACTGTTAAGATCTCTATTTTACAGTTGAGGAAATGGGGGCACCAAAAGGTTAAGTACATAGCACACAAATCACTCAGACATTTGGTGGGGGCCAAGGATGCATTTCCAACCCAGGAGCTGTAACCAGGATCTACATTACTTAATGTATAAATTTTGCTGCCCCAAATTGTTTATATGAAACATAAAATTATGACATAAGAGAATAATGTCTCCAAGTGTTTGTGATTTTGACTTTCCTTGAGGTTTGATTTCAAGGTTAACAGAAAGGAAAAATGCCAAGGAATTTAATTATGCTCACTCTAGTCTATACAAATTTTTATTTTTATCATTTGCTTTTAACCTTTTATTTAATAAATTAAAACTATAATACAAAATTGAGAGACATGGCCAGCATATGGAATGGTACAGATGACCTATCTTTTGTTTCTGAGACTATGTTCACTTTATTATAAAAGCAATTGTTAATTATAATTTTGTTTCCAAACCCAAATTTAATTAACATGGATTTGGTAATAGCATTTCTTCAGTTACCCTTACAGAATTATATCTTTTTATAAGACCCTATTAACACTTTTTTCTTGAATTCTGTGGTCATTTCCTATGACCCACAAAGACCCATAGGGAAAGGGGCCAATCATTATTTCTCAGGGTGATAACATTTTAGAAAAATCCAACTTTGAAATCCAGAATTCGCCTCTGCCCAAAAGACGTTTTTTAAAGAAATTTTATTTGCTTTTTTTTTTTCTTTGAGAGTTTGAGGCAGCTTATAACACAGGAAACCAAAATGAAAGTGACAAAAAAGAAATAAATCTCAGGATCAAATAAAAAAGAAGAGCATAATTATACACATCATAAAGTTCAAAACTTGTTGTTATAACTGGCTTGGAAATGTAGCTCTAAGCCATTATATAATTCTTTAAAGCCGGTGAGTAATGTAACACTGACCTTGATCAAATTGTTCTAACTTATAGAACACTAAATTCATATGGCTTGACTATATGATGACATTTGATAAAAGCTGAAGGTAAACACTACTCTCTTAGGGATAACCCTAACATGGACCAAATAGGTAACTTTCTGGAAGTGCAGCTCACTTCAGAGATTCAAGCTTCCAGAGTAATTAATGGATTGTATAGATATTTATAAAAAACGTTTTCTCTATATTGAAGTTATTTTGAAAAGTCTCATCTGGACTCTCTGTCCCAGATTTATAAGATATATATAAATAATACGAAGCAACATAATCTACTCTCCTCTCTCCCCTCTCCCATAGCCGGTATCAATAGAAGTGTGTATTAATTCATTCCATTGGTAAGGAATGCTCAAATACAGTGCTTTAAAACCCTTAAAAAAAAAAAAGATGTATGACTGAGCTGGGGTTAAATTATCTGGAATAGCTGGTGCTCAGAGACAGTAAGAAGAGAGAACTGAAGTTGGATTTTTGCCTTAAGCACAAGTGCTGAACTCTGTCAGTCTGACTCTAGGCTTCAAAGGTCCACACCCGAGGAAAAGGAGACAAAGCCTGTGAGCCAGTGAGAATGGGATGGCTGACCAGTGTCTTCCACACAAAGCTCAGGTCAACACCCTCATGAGGTACCTTGAAAAAGTGTATATCCTTCACAGGGAAATTTGCCTGTTTCATCTTTGGCAAGACAAAGAAAAATGAAGAAGTCTTCTTAGAGAATATGAATAAAAAGCATATTTATCATTATAGCTAGAAAAATTCATCACTTAGAGAAATTCCATGTTGTTAGTGCTGCCAGGCCTATGAAAACAAATAAAAATGAATTCTATCTGGAGGGATGCATAAGCGATAAACTCAAGCAGGAGATGCACAAAGCTTTGGGCAGCTTCATGGTACCTAGAAGATAAGAACTGGAGTTCATAGCTCTCCAAAGTGAGGAGCTCTGAAGCATGCTCTGGGTTTTAAGTTGAATCTCCTGAAGGTTAAATCCTAAGAATAAGAATACACTGAAAAGAGACTAGATCTTCCAAAAACAGACATCAAACTTCAAATCATCTCCATTCCTGATTGAATAAAGATGATTAGCCCATCATCCAACTGCTTGCCCGAGAAAAAAAATGTTATCTCTGAAGGAAGAAAATATCACTTAAGACGTCTATGTTTTCTTTTATGTACTATGTCTGGCATTCCAAAAATACTACCTGATATGCCAAGAGGACTCATTTCCTCTTGAACACCAAGAGGAAAAACACAAACAATACAGTCCCACAGGTGATCCAGATACTGACATTAATATATTTAGAAAGAGGTAGGTGGAGACTTCCACCAGAAGACTAAAACCTATAAAAAATAATGCAGAGGTAATTCCATAACTGAAAAATTTATGAACTTAAATTAAGAACTCAATAGAATGATTTAACAGGAGATTAAATAAAACAGGAGAGAGAATTAGGGTGATCATTTAAAGAATCATAAAAGGAGGCATAATTAAAAGCCCACAAAAGGGAAAAATTGAATAGATGCTAGCTGATAACATCCCAAATAAAGCAAGAAGCAGAGAAAACAAAATGAAAAACAGATTGGACAAATAGGAAACAGATAAGAGAGATTTAAGCAGACATATTTCAATAATTACCTTGAATGGAAATAGAACAAATACTCCAGTTAGAAGACCATAATAGTCAGATTGGGTCAAAAATAAATCAGAATATGTTTATAAGATACATTAATCTATGACACAGGAGAGGTGAAAGTGAAATATAGAGGAAGAGTACTGTGTAAACACCTAACAAAGGAAACAGGTAGTCTGTCCTACCTCTGATATTAACACATGTAGTAACAGGTGAAGTATACTTGAAAGAAGTATTAGAAAAAAGAAGAGACATATGATAGTGATAACAAAGTCAATCCATCAGGAAGTTATAATAATTCTAATTTTGTGTGTATCAAACAACACCACCTGAAAATATATGAAGAGAAAATGACAGAACTAGAATGAAAAACAGACAAGTCTACTAACATATTAAAAGATGTTAACTGATACAATATGCGCACAAAAATTCAATTGGAGTAGAGATGATACGAACAACATGATTTTCCAATTTGACCTAATGCACAGGTGGAACACTGAACTTCCTAATACACACTCTTTCCAGGTGCACATGGAACATTATCTAAAACTGACTACATAGTTGTTCATAAAACAACTTTCAACAAATATCAAAGAACTGCAATTATGAGTATGCTCCTTGGTTACAATAGAATTATTTTAAAATTAATAATAAAAAGGTATCCTGAAAATCCTCAAATATTTGGAAACTGAGTAGTTCTTTTTTTAAATAACCCAAAGGTCAAAAATATTATTAAATGGAAATTGGAAAATGGTTTGAACTGGTTATTAATAAAAGCACACATATTTGACACATGAGGGACACAGCTAAAGCCACCCTTACAAGGGAAATTATAACTTTCAATGTGTGTATTGGACAAGAAGAGAGGCTAGAAAGTCAATGATCTGAGCATCTATATGAAGGTGTCAGTGTACAAACAGCAATTAAAGCCAGAGTTAGTAAAAAGGAGAAAAAAGAGATAGGAAAGGAAATTAATAAAGTAAACTACATATGTATAATAGAAAATACTAACAAAATCAAATTCAGCTCTTTCAAAAGACCAAATAGATTCATATTCCTATCCCAAGACTGAAATAAAAGAGAGAAACCCAAATTACTAATTAGAAATAAAAAAAGGGGATATAACTACAGATCATACAATTTTTAAAAACCCATAACAGGGTATTATAAACAAGTTTATCCCAATATATGTAAAAATTCAGGTTAAATAGATAAATCTGTAGGAAACCAGAACTTGCCAAAAGTAATTCAAGAAAAGACAGAATATTTGAAAATTTTTATATCAGTTAAGGAAGTTGAACCCACAGTTAATATTTTTCACAAATAATCTCCAGGTCCAGATAGTAAAACTAACAAATTCCTGCAAACATTTAAGGAAGGAATGACATCAATTTTAGACAAATTTTCCCAGAAACTGATAAAGAGAAAACACTTCCCTGCATTTTTCATGTCCAACCTATAATATTGATACCTAACTGGACAAAAGCAACAAAATATATAAAAATTATAAATCACAGTCTTAGACTTTTATGGATGCAAAAACCCTAAACAAATATATATAAACAGTAAATCTAGTGATATATGGAAAGGCTAATACATCACAACCATGTGTAGTCCAAAAATATAAGATTAAATTAACATTTGAAAATATTTAGAATTTAATTATTCAAATAAAGAAGAAAAGCATACCATTACCTCAATAGAGGCAGAAAAGCATTTGATAAAATTAAAAATTTATGATAGAAATATTTAATAACAACTAGCAAACTGATGAATGAAAACATTCTCCTGATGAAAAGTATTATTATTGAATGTGTGCCCCAAAATTCATATTTTTAAATCTTAATGCCCACTGTGATGGTGTTAGGAAATGAGAGCTTTGGGAAGTGACCAATGCCTTTAGAAAAGAAGCTCAGGAGAGCTCTTTCACCCCTCCTACTGTGTGAGGACACAGCGACAAGTTGGCAGTCTGTAACTCTTAAGGGGGGTGTTATCAGAACCTGGCTGTGATGACACCCTGCACTTGGGCTTCCAGACTCCAGAACCATGAGAAATGAACTTCTGTTTTCTGTAAGCTACCCTGTCTATGGTGTTTTTTTATAGCATCTCAAAAGGATGAAAACAGGTATTCTACAAAAAATTTATACAACCTTATACTTGATAGTGAAATGTTGAAAGCTTTCCCTCTTATGCCAGGAACAGCACAGGGTTCTAACCTCTGAAAGTAAAAATAGAAAATAAATAAAATATGTAAGGAATGAAAATGATGAAATAAAATGTTCATTGCTCACTGGATGATGTGAATGTGAACATAAAAAATCTTAAAAAAATGTAGAAAAATGTAAATATGAAGTTAGCAAAACACCTGATAAAAATCAGTAGATGAACATCAAATGTTTTTCAATATATTATCAAAACTATTAGGAAATTCTGGCCTGTGACCCCTGCCAGTGCCCTAGGCCATCGGAAGGCCACCCACCCCACAGCAGCCAAGGGGATTAACCCAGAAGCTGCTCCCTGTGTGTGGTTAACTGGCATAGACAGCTGAGACAGGCAAGGTGACTGGCAAGCAGGAAGGGACTTTGTTCTCTCAGCTACCACCTGCACCACTTGCCAGTGACCACTCCCATGGCTCCAGGACCATGAAAAGGCAGAAGAACCTTGTTCAATCCAAAATACCTCAAACAACAGAAAGAGGGCTTGGTGAGACTGAAATCACCAATCTTTCTGAAAAAGAATTCAAAATAAAAGTCATAAGCATGCTGATGGAACTAGAAAAAAATATTTAAGAGCTAATGGATGAATGCAGGAGGGAGATAACAAATGAAACAAGCAATGGAGGGATTTAAAAGCAGATTAGATGAGGTGGAGGAGACTGTTAATGGAATAGAAATCAGAGAACAGGAATACAGAGAAATTGAGGCAGAGAGAGAAAAAGGATCTCTAAGAATGAAAGAATATTAAGAGAACTGTGTGACCAATTCAAATGGAACAATATTTGCTTAATAGGGGTACTAGAAGAAGAAGAAGAAAAGGATAGAAAGTGTCTTTGAAGGAATAATTGCTGCAAACTTCCCCAATCTGGAGAATGGAATAGTCTCTCAGGCCATGGAATTCTACAGCTCTCCCAACACAAGGGACCCAAGGAGGAAAACATCAAGATATATAATAATTAAAATGGCAAAGATCAAAGACAAGGACAGAGTATTAAAAGCAGCCAGAGAGAGAAAAAGATCACCACAATGGAAAACCCATTAGGCTATCATCAGACTTCTCAGCAGAGACCTTACAGGCCAGAAGGGAATGGCATGATATATTCAATGCAATGAAACAGAAGGGCCTGGAACCAAGAATACTGCATCCAGCAAGATTATCATTTAAATTTGAAGAAGGGGTTAAACAATTCCCAGATAAACAAAAGTTAAGGGAATTTACCTCCCATAAACCATCTCTACAGTGTACTTTAAAGGGACTGCTCTAGATGGAAGTATGCTTAAGGCTAAATATCTGTCAGCAGAGAAAATAAAACCAGAGGAAGTAGACCAACTAAATACTAAGTACAAAATTAAATCAGCTATCCACAAAGTCAGTCAAGGGATACACAAAGAGTACAGAATAAGACACCTAACATGAAAAGAGTGCAGGAGGAAGAAACATAAGAGAAAAAAAGAAGCATCAGACTGTGTTTATAATAGCATAATAAGTGAGTTAAGTTAGATGGTTAGATAGTAAAGAAGCTGCCCTTGAACCTTTGGTAACCACAAATCCAATGCCTGCAATGGCAATAAGTACATATCTATTGATAATCAACCTAGATGTAAATGGGCTGAATGTACCAATCAAAAAGCACAGAGTAATAGAATGGATAAAAAAGCAAGACCCATCTATATGCTGCCTAAAAGAGACTCATTTCAAACCCAAAGACATACACAGACTAAAAGTGAAGGGACGGAAAATGATATTTCATGGAAAGAATAGGGAGAAAAAAAGCAGATGTTGCAGTACTTGTATCAGACAAAATAGACTTCAAAACAAAGAAAGTCATAAGAGACAAAGAAGGACATTACATAATGATAAAGGGGTCAGTCCAACAAGAGGATATAAGCATTATAAATATCTATGTACCCAACATAGGAATACCTACATATGTGAAACAAATACGAACAGAATTAAAGGAGGAAATAGAATGCAATGCATTCATTCTAGGAGACTTCAACACACCACTCACTCCAAAGGGTGGATCAACCAGACAGAAAATAAGTAAGGACACAGAGGCACTGAACAACACATTAGAACAGATGGACCTAATAGACATCTATAGAACATTCCACCCAAATGCAGCAGGATACACATTCTTCTCAAGTGCATATGGAACATTTTCCATAATAGACCATATACTAGGCCACAAAAAGAACCTTAGCAAATTAAAAAAGATTGAAATTGTACCAACCAACTTCTCAGATCACAAAGGTATAAAACTAGAAATAAATTGTACAAAGAAAACAAAAAGGCTCACAAACACATGGAGGCTTAGCAACACAGTCCTAAAAAATGATCAATGGATCAATGACCAAATTAAAACAAAGATCAAGCAATATATAGAAACAAATGGAAACAAGAACACAATGCCCCAACATCTGTGGGATGCAGTGAAGGCAGTCCTAAAAGGAAAGTTTATAGCAATCCGGGCCTATTTTATGAAGGAAGAACAATCTCAAATGAATAGCTGAAATTCACAATTATTGAAAATGGAAAAAGAAGAACAAATGAGGCCCAAAGTCAGCAGTAGGAGGGACACAGTAAAGATCAGAGAAGAAATAAATAAAATTGAGAAGAATAAAACAATTGAAAAAATTAATGAAACCAAGGCTGGTTCTTTGAGAAAATAGATAAACCCCCTAGCCAGACTTATCAAGGAAAAAAGAGAATCTACACACATAAACACAGTTGGAAATGAGAAAGGAAAAATCACTATGGATACCACAGAAATACAAAGTATTATGAGAGAATACTATGAAAAATTATATGCTAACAAACTGGATAACCTAGAAGAAATGGACAAATTTCGAGAAAAATACAACCTTCCAAGACTGACACAGGAAGAAGTAGAAATCCTAAACAGACCAATTACTAGCAGCGAAATTGAATCTGTAATAAAAAAACTACCTAAGAACAAAATCACTGGACCAGATGGATTCACCGCTGAATTTTTTTATTTTATTATTTTTTTATTTTTTAATGTGTTTGTTTTAATTGAAGTACTGATAGACAGTCTTATCTTGGTTTCAAGTATACAACACAGTGGTACAACAGTTAGGTACATTATTAAAGCCCCACACCAACTGGTACAGTTACAACCTGTTAGTCCATTCTTGAGTTCTGTGATTCTGCTGCTATTTTGTTCCTTCAGTTTTTCCTTTGTACTTATATTCCACAGATGGGTGAAATCATCTGGTATTTCTCTTTCTCTGCTTGGCTTGTTTCACTGAGCATAATACCCTCCAGCTCCATCCATGTTGCTGCAAATGGTTGGATTTGCTGTTTTCTTATGGCTGAGTAGTATTCCATTGTGTATATGTACCACATCTTCTTTATCCATTCATCTATCGAAGGACATTTAGGTTGCTTCCAATTCTTGGCTATTGTAAATAGTTCTGCGATAAACATAGGGGTGCACTGGTCTTTCTCAAACTTGATTGCTGCATTCTTAGGGTAAATTCCTAGGAGTGCAATTCCTGGGTCAAATGGTAAGTCTGTTTTGAGCACTTTGATGTACCTCCATACTGCTTTCCACAATGGTTGAACTAATTTACATTCTCACCAGCAGTGTAGGAGGGTTCCCCTTTCTCCACAGCCTCGCCAACATTTGTTGTTGTTTGTCTTTTGGATGGCAGCCATCCTTACTGGTGTGAAGTGATACCTCATTGTAGTTTTAATTTGCATTTCTCTGATAATTAGCGATGTGGAGCATCTTTTCATGTGTCTGTTGGCCATCAGTATTTCTGTTTTGGAGAACTGTCTGTTCAGTTCCTCTGCCCATTTTTTAATTGGGTTATTTGTTTTTTGTTTGTTGAGGCGTATGTGCTCTTTATATATTCTGGACGTCAAGCCTTTATCGGATGTGTCATTTTCAAATATATTCTCCCATACTGTAGGGTTCCTTTATGTTCTATTGATGGTGTCTTTTGCTGTACAGAAGCTTTTCAGCCTAATATAGTCCCACTTGTTCATTTTTGCTGTTGTTTTCCTTGCCCGGGGAGATATGTTCAAGAAGAGGTCACTCATGTTTATGTCTAAGAGGTTTTTGCCTACGTTTTCTTCCAAGAGTTTAATGGTTTCATGACTTACATTCAGGTCTTTGATCCATTTTGAGTTTACTTTTGTATATGGGGTTAGACAATGGTCCAGTTTCATTCTCCTACATGTAGCTGTCCAGTTTTGCCAGCTCCATCTGTTGAAGAGACTGCCATTTCACCATTGTATGTCCATGGCTCCTTTATCAAATATTAATTGACCATATATGTCTGGGTTAATGTCTGGATTCTCTAGTCTGTTCCATTAGTCTGTGGCTCTGTTCTTGTGCCAGTACCAAATTGTCTTGATTACTATGGCTTTATAGTAGAGCTTGAAGTTGGGGAGTGAGATCCCCATACTTTATTCTTCTTTCTCAGGATTGCTTTGGCTATTCGGGGTCTTTGGTGTTTCCATATCAATTTTTGAATTATTTGTTCCAGTTCATTGAAGAATGTTGCTGGTAGTTTCATAGGGATTGCGTCAAATCTGTATATTGCTTTGGGCAGGATGGCCATTTTGACGATGTTAATTCTTCCTAGCCACGAGCATTGGATGCGTTTCCATCTGTTAGTGTCCCCTTTAATTTCTCTTAAGAGTGACTTGTAGTTTTCGGAGTATAAGTCTTTCACTTCTTTGGTTAGGTTTATTCCTAGGTATTTTATTTTTTTTGATGCAATTGTGAATGGAGTTGTTTTCCTGATTTCTCTTTCTGTTGGTTCATTGTTAGTGTATAGGAAAGCCACAGATTTCTGTGTGTTGATTTTGTATCCTGCAACTTTGCTGTATTCCAATATCAGTTCTAGTAGTTTTGGGGTGGAGTCTTTAGGGTTTTTTATGTACAGTATCATGTCATCTGCAAATAGTGACAGTTTAACTTCTTCTTTACCAATCTGGATTCCTTGTATTTTTTTGTTTTGTCTGATTACCGTGGCTAGGACCTCTAGTACTATGTTAAATAACAGTGGGGAGAGTGGGCATCCCTGTCTAGTTCCCGATCTCAGAGAAAAAGCTTTCAGCTTCTTGCTGTTCAATATAACGTCGGCTGTGGGTTTTTCATAGATGGCCTTTATTATGTTGAGGCACTTGCCCTCTATTCCCATTTTGCTGAGAGTTTTTATCATGAATGGATGTTGAACTTTGTCAAATGCTTTTTCAGCATCTATGGAGATGATCATGTGGTTTTTGTCTTTCTTTTTGTTGACGTGGTGGATGATGTTGATGGACTTTCGAATGTTGTGCCGTCCTTGCATCCCTGGGATGAATCCCACTTGGTCATGGTGTGCGATCCTTTTGATGTGTTTTTGAATTCGGTTTGCTAATATTTTGTTGAGTATTTTTGCATCTACGTTCATCAGGGATATTGGTCTGTAGTTTTCTTTTTTTGTGGGGTCTTTGCCTGGTTTTGGTATTAGGGTGATGGTAGCTTCATAGAATGAGTTTGGGAGTATCCCCTCCTCTTCTATTTTTTGGAAAACTTTAAGGAGAATGGGTATTATGTCTTCCCTGTATGTCTGATAAAATTCCGAGGTAAATCCATCTGGCCCGGGGGTTTTGTTCTTTGGTAGTTTTTTGATTACCACTTCAATTTCGTTGCTGGTAATTGGTCTGCTTAGATTTTCTGTTTCTTTCTGGGTCAGTCTTGGAAGGTTGTATTTTTCTAGGAAGTTGTCCATTTCTCCTAGGTTTTCCAGCTTGTTAGCATATAGGTTTTCATAGTATTCTCTAATAATTCTTTGTATTTCTGTGGGGTCTGTCATGATTTTTCCTTTCTCGTTTCTGATACTGTTGATTTGTGTTAACTCTCTTTTCCACTTAATAAGTCTGGCTAGAGGCTTATCTATTTTATTTTCTCAAAGAACCAGCTCTTGGTTTCATTGATTTTTGCTATTGTTTTATTCTTCTCAATTTTATTTATTTCTTCTCTGATCTTTATTATGTGCCTCTTTCTGCTGACCTTAGGCCTCATTTGTTCTTCTTTTCCAATTTTGATAATTGTGACATTAGACCATTCATTTGGGATTGTTCTTCCTTTTTTAAATATGCTTGGATTGCTGTATACTTTCCTCTTAAGACTGCTTTTGCTGTGTCCCACAGAAGTTGGGGCTTAGTATTGTTGTTGTCATTTGTTTCCATATATTGCTGGATCTCCATTTTAATTTGGTCATTGATCCATTGATTATTTAGGAGTGTGTTGTTAAGCCTCCATGTGTTTGTGAGCCTTTTTGCTTTCTTTGTACAGTTTATTTCTAGTTTTATGCCTTTGTGGTTTGAAAAGTTGGTTGGTAAGATTTCAATCTTTTGGAATTTACTGAGACTCTTTTTGTGGCCTAGTATGTGGTCTATTCTGGAGAATGTTCCATGTGCACTTGAGAAGAATGTGTATCCTGTTGCTTTTGGATGTAGAGTTCTGTAGATATCTGTTAGGTCCATCTGCTCTACTGTGTTGTTCAGTGCTTCCGTGTCCTTATTTTCTGCCCGGTGGATCTATCCTTTGGGGTGAGTGGTGTGTTGAAGTCTCCTAGAGTGAATGTATTGCAGTCTATTTCCCCCTTTAGTTCTGTTAGTATTTATTTCACATATGCTGGTGCTCCTGTGTTGGGTGCATATATATTTAGAATGGTTATATCCTCTTGTTGGACTGAGCCCTTTATCATTATGTGGTGTCCTTCTTTATCTCTTGTTACTTTCTTTGTTTTGAAGTCTATTTTGTCTGATATTAGTACTGCAACCCCTGCTTTCTTCTCGCTGTTGTTTGCCTGAAATATGTTTTTCCATCCCTTGACTTTTAGTCTGTACATGTCTTTGGGTTTGAGGTGAGTTTCTTATAAGCAGCATATAGATGGTTCTTGCTTTTTTATCCATTCTATTACTCTGTGTCTTTTGATCGGTGCATTCAGTCCATTAATATTTAGGGTGACTATTGAAAGATATGTACTTATTGCCATTGCAGGCTTTAAATTCGTGGTTACCAAAGGTTCAAGGTTAGCCTCTCTAGTATCTTACTCTCTAACTTAGCTCACTTATTGAGCTGTTATATACACTGTCTGGAGATTCTTTTCTTCTCTCCCTTCTTATTCCTCCTCCTCCATTCTTCATATGTTGGGTGTTTTGTGCTGTGCTCTTTCTAGGAGTGCTCCCATCTAGAACAGTCCCTGTAAGATGTCCTGTAGAGGTGGTTTGTGGGAAGCAAATTCCCTCAGCTTTTTTTGTCTGGGAATTGTTTAATCCCACCATCATATTTAAATGATAGTCGTGCTGGATACAGTATCCTTGGTTCAAGGTCCTTCTGTTTCATTGCATTAAATATATCATGCCATTCTCTTCTGGCCTGTAGGGTTTCTGTCGAGAAGTCTGATGTTAGCCTGATGGGTTTTCCTTTATAGGTGACCTTTTTCTCTCTAGCTGCCTTTAAGCCTCTTTCCTTGTCCTTGCTCTTTGCCATTTTAATTATTAAGTGTCTTGGTGTTGTCCTCCTTGGATCCTTTCTGTTGCTGGTTCTGTGTATTTCCGTGGTCTGTTCGATTATTTCCTCCCCCAGTTTGGGGAAGTTTTCAGCAATTACTTCTTCCAAGATACTTTCCATCCCTTTTCCTCTCTCTTCTTCTTTTGGTACACCTATAATACAGATATTGTTCCTTTTGGATTAGTCACACAGTTCTCTTAATATTGTTTCTTTCCTGGAGATCCTTTTGTCTCTATGTCAGCTTCTATGTGTTCCTGTTCTCTGGTTTCACTTCCATCAATGGCCTCTTGCATCCTATCCATTCTGCTTATAAACCCTTCCAGAGTTTCTTTCATTTCTGTAATCTCCTTTCTGGCATCTGTGATCTCCCTCCAGACTTCATCCCATATCTCTTGCTTATTTTTCTGCATCTTTGTCAGTATGATTTTTATTTTGAATTCTTTGTCAGGAAGACTGTTTAGGTCTGTCTCCTTCTCTGGTGTTATCTCTGTGATCTTTGTCTGCCTGTAGCTTTGCCTTTTCATGGTGATAGGAATAGTTTGCAGAGCTGGGACGAGTGACGGCTGGAAGGACTTCCTTTCTTGTTGGTTTGTGGCCTTCCACTCCTGGGAGAACAGCGACGTCTAGTGGCTTGTGCTGGGGAGCTGTGCGCAGACAGGGCTTCTGCTTCCTGCCCGGTTGCTATGGAGTTTATCTCCGCTGTTGCTGTGGGCGTGGCCTGGCTCGGGCAGCTGCTCCAAAGTGGTGGAGTCGTGTTGGAGGGGGAGTGGCCGGGAGGCTATTTATCTCCATGAGGGGCCTCCGTGCTCCCTGCAGCCCAGGGGATTAGGGTGCCCAGAGATCCCCGGATTCCCTACCTCTGGATTAAGTGTCCCGCCCTGCCCCTTTAAGATTTCCAAAAAGCACCCACCAAAACAAAACAATGACCACACACACACACACAGAAAAAGTTAAAAATTAAAAAAATAAATAAATAAATAAAAAATGGCCGCTCGTTTTTCTTTATCCTCCGGCGCCAGCCTCAGGCAACTGCTCGCCAGTCTTGCTGCCCTGTTTCCCTAGTATTGGGGTCCCTATCCCTTTAAGACTTCCAAAAAGCACTTGCCAAAACGAAACAGAAAAAAAAAAAAATGGCCACTCTCTTTTCTTATGTCCTCTGGTGCCTGGCCCCCGGTACCCGCTCACTGTTCTTGCTGCCCTATTTCTCTAGTATCCAGGGCCCTGTGCATGCACTGTGTCTGCGCTCTGGTCTGGATGGCGGCGGCTGGGTGTTCAGCAGTCTTGGGCTCCGTCTCCCTCCCGCTCTGCCTACTCTTCTCCCGCCGGTAGATGGGGGAAGGGGCACTTGGGTCCCGCCGCACCGGGGCTTGTGTCTTACCCCCTTTATGAGGCACTGGGTTCTTGCAGGTGTGGATGTGGTCTGGATGTTGTCCTGTGTCCTCTGGTCTTTATTCTAGGAAGAGTTGTCTTTGTTATATTTTCATAGATATATGTGGTTTTGGGAGGAGATTTCCACTGCTCTACTCATGCCGCCATCTTGCCTCCACCTTCACACCGCTGAATTTTATCAGACATTTAGAAAAGACGTAATACCCATTCTCCCTGAAGTTTTCCAAAAAATAGAAGAGGAGGGGATACTTCCAAACTCATTCTATGAAGCTAGCATCACTCTAATACCAAAACCAGGCAAAGACATGATAAAAAAAGAAAACTACAGACCAATATCCCTGATGAACATAGATGCAAAAATACTCAACAAAATATTAGCAAACTGAGCTTAAAAATACATGAAAAAGATCATCCATCATGATCAAGTGGAATTCATCCCAGGGATGCAAGGATGGAAAAACATTCGAAAATCCATCAACATCATCCATTACATCAACAAAAAGAAGGACAAAAATCACATGATCATCTCCATAGATGCTGCAAAGCATTTGACAAAATTCAACACCCATTCATGATAAAAACTCTCAATAAAATGTGTATAGAGGGCAAGTACTTCAATATAATAAAGGCCATATATGACAAACCTACAGCCAACATCATACTTAATAGTGAGAACTAAAGGATTTTCCTCTAAGATCAGGAACAAGACAAGGATTCCCACTCTCCCTGATTTTATTCAACATAGTACTAGAGGTCCTAGCTACGGCCATCAGACAACACAAAGAAATAAAAGGCATCCAGGTTGGCAAGGAAGAAGTCAAACTGTCACTGTTTGCAGGTGACATTATGTTGTACATAAAAAACCCTAAAGAATCCACTCTAAAACTACTAGAACTAATATCTGAATTCAGCAAAGTTGCAGGATACAAAATTAATATACAGAACTCTGTTGCATTCCTATACACTAATGATGAACTAGCAGAAAGAGAAATCAGGAAAACAATTCCATTCACAATTGCATCAAAAAGAATAAAATCCCTAAGAATAAACCCAACGAAGGAATTGAAAGATCTGAACCCTGAAAACTACAAGACACTCTTAAGAGAAATTAAAGAGGATGCTAATAAATGGAAATTCTTCCCATGCTCTTGGGTAGGAAGAATTAATATTGTCAAAATGGCTATACTGTCTAAAGCAATCTACAGATTCAAGGCCATCCCTATCAAAATACCAACAGCATTCTTACAAACGAACTGGAACAAATAGTTCTAAAATTCACATGGAACCACAAAAGACCCTGAATAGCTAAATAAATCCTGAGAAGGAAGAATAAGGCAGGGGTAATTATGCTTCCCAACTGCAAGCTCTACTACAAAGCCACAGCAATCAAGAAAATTTGGTACTGGCATAAGAACAGACCCATAGATCAGTGGAACAGAATAGAGAGTCCAGTTATTAATCTA
Organism: Manis pentadactyla; assembly: GCF_030020395.1. Taxonomy (NCBI): domain Eukaryota; kingdom Metazoa; phylum Chordata; class Mammalia; order Pholidota; family Manidae; genus Manis; species Manis pentadactyla. Next base: position 144,456,608 of record NC_080021.1, on the reverse strand, counting down.
AGCATATATGGTCAATTAATATACAATAAAGGAGCCATGGATATACAATGGGGGAAATGACAGCCTCTTCAACAGCTGGTGTTGGCAAAACTAGACAGCTACATGTAAGAAAATGAAACTGGATTACTATCTAACTCCATACACAAAAGTAAACTCAACATGGATTAAAGACCTGAATTTAAGTCATGAAACCATAAAACTCTTTGATGAAAACAAAGGCAAAACTCTCTTGAATATAAACATGAGAAATTTTTCATGAATATATCTCCCTGGGCAAGGGAAAAAAAGCAAAAATGAACAGGTGGGACTACATCAAACTAAAAATCTTCTGTACAGCAAAGGAACCATCAGTAGAACAAAAAGGCATCATATGTTATGGGAGAATATATTCATAAATGACATATCCAATAAAGGGTTGACATCCAAAATATATAAAGAGTTCATGCACCTCAACAAACAAAAAGTAAATAATTTGATTAAAAATTTGGCAGAGGATCTAAACAGACACTTCTCCAAAGAAGAAATTCAGGTGGCCAACAACCACGTGTAGCATAGAAATGCAATGCATTGCTAATCATCAGAGAAATGCAAATTAAAACCACAATGAGATATCACCTCACACCAGTTAGGATGGCCAACATTCAAAAGACAATGACAAATGCTGGCTAGGATGCAGAAAAAAGGGAACCCTCCTTCTCTGCTGGTGGAATGTAAATTCATTCAACCATTGTGGAAAGCAGTATGAAGGTTCCTCATAAAGTTCAAAATAGAAATATCATTTGACCCAGAAATTCCACTCTAGGAATTTACCCTTGGAATGCAGGGTCCCAGATTCAAAAAGTCATATGCACCCCTATGTTTATTGCAGCACTATTTATAATAGCCAAGAAATGGAAGCAACCTAAGTGTCCATCAGTAGATGAATGGATAAAGAAGATGTGGTACATGAACACAATGGAATATTATTCAGCCATAAGAAGAAAACAAATCCTACCATTTGCAACAACATGGATGGAGCTAGAGGGTATTATGCTCAGTGAAATAAGCCAGGTGGAGAAAGACAAGTACCAAATGATTTCTCTCATCAGTGGAGTGTAAGAAAAAAGGAAAAACTGAAGGAACAAAACAGGAGCAGACTCACAGAACCCAAGAATGGACTAACAGTTACCAAAGGGAAAGGAACTGGGGAGGGTTGGCAGGAAGGGAGGGAGAAAGGGAATAAAGGGCATTACTATTAGCACACACAATGTAGGCAGGTGCATGGGGAAGGCAGTATAGCACAGAGAAGACAAGTAGTGACTCCCTAGCATCTTACTATGCTGATGGACAGTGACTGTAATGGAGTATGTGGTAGGGATTTGATAATGGAGGGAATCTAGTAATTACAGTGTTGCTCATGTGGTTGTATGTTAATATAACAAAATAAAATAAAATTAGGAAATAAAATCTTAAAAATATGTTATTTAAAGAAGCGTCAAATAATATCAAATACCTGAGAATAAATTTAGTGGAAGATGTGACAATTTTTTTTTCATACTGAAAAATAAAGAAATCTCTTCTAGTCTATTGAAATAAGGCCAAAATAATGAAGGATAAACCATTTCCACATATTGGAAGGCTCAATTTTAGAAAGAATTAGTGTTTCCCATATGGATTTATAGATTCAATGCAATTCCAGGTTTTTGTGTTTATCTATTATCAATCATCTCTCAAACCTATCTATAATCGAAAGTGGCATTTTGATTCTAAAATGTATGTGAAAATGCAAAAGGGGCATAAATAGCCAAGATGATTTTGAAGTAGTGGAATGAAGTTGCAGGACTACACAACCAGATATGAAGATTTATCATAAAACTGTTATAATTAAGATAGTGTGATATTGATATAAAGATAGAGTGATAGATGAAGCAGAATAGAGTCCACAAAGTGACCCATCTACATAAGGTTACTTGACTTATGATAAAGATTTCAATGAAGTACTGTGGGGAAAAAAATGGTCTTTCCAATAAATGGTGTTGAGTCAGTCAGATATATATATTTAGAAAAAGAATATTACCCTTATACTAAACTGTAGACAAAAAACAATTCTAGATCCAATGATATCTAAATAGGAAAAGTAAAACTATAAAAGTTCTAGAAAGTAATATAAGAATTGTAGAGACTGGAGCTGCATAGTAGTATCTAGACCTCACCAAAGAGATGAGACCCCTTTCAGAGACTGTCCAAAGTTTCAGGGAGGGAGTGTGAGAAAGTGACAGACAGACAGACAGACACTACCTGGTTTCTCCATTAGCCCGTCTTTAATCTCTCACCTGAACTTACCTTCTAACATTCAGTTATCAAGGAAACTTGGAAAATGAGCAGAGCAGGAGAAGGAAGAGAAATGGGTCTGAGAGTAAACCAAAAATCCGAAAGCAAAGAAACAAACAAAAACTGTCTGAACAATCATCAAGTTCAAAAGATAAGCATGAGTCCAGAAATGGGAGATGAAGCCCAATGCAAGAAATGGGGACATAGAAACGAGGCAGGCAGAGGGGACAGAAATCATCTATGAAATGGGAAGGTCATGGTACTAACAGCAAATGGAATAATGGAATCAAATGGTCCATTTTATGGGGGTCTAGCTGTATATTTCATACGTAGACTAATTCTATCTTGGGTTTCATAGGGACTTTTCTCCACTGAGCCTTCTCCTGACTACTCTGCTTCTTGAGGTGGATTGGTTGATATTAAGAGGAAATAATGGTTGATTTCTTAAAATGTTATTTGTCTTTATTATTGTTTGGAGAATCTATTCCACATAAAATGAATCAACAAACTCATGGATAGAACAGGATAACTATTACAGATAGATTTTTTTAAATTTAACAACCTGACTATTTATTACTTACTTTCATTCAAACTTCTAAAAATTCTACTTGATTTTGTTTTTTAAAAGGCTCCTACTGGAAATTTTAAAGCCATTATCATCTACCTATCTGAATATATAGATACATTCTGAAGGGTAAGAAATGGACAATGAATTAGTATTGACAATGAATTGAATGTAATCCTTGACTCTTATTCATCCTTTAAATTGTTCATATGAGCTGAAGGGAAGGAAAAAAAACCAACCAACTCCAAACTGGTTCCAAGAATGGCTTTCCTTTTTAGCCAGTGTTACATTTTTCACAGGATGAGGGAAAAAGCTTCAGTGGTTGCATGCTGTTCTCGGGTAATACTTTTTAGTAATGCAAGAGCTTAGTTGGCTGGGTAATTTGATTACTCTGGAGGGCATGCTATTAGTAGAATGGGAAGGAATCAAAAGAAAAAAATACTTTACATTAAGGCCACAGACATACCATGCAATACAATTATTTCAGGTTTTATATCCAAAAAGCTATTACGCCTTTTTTTCCCCATTCTTTTAGCACTGTGGTATTCTGGTAAGGGGCTTTATAAGAGGCAAGAAATGGATGCTAGCCAGAAAAGCCCAAGAGATTGTTTTTTGAATGAAAAAGGCCTGATGCTGGGAATAAGGCCATATGGATTTTTCTTTTTAGTTCTTACCAATGACTTGTGGTTATCCATGGATAATCTATTCACTTCTTTTTACCTTAGTATGGAAATGATCATTCCAGTTTTTATCACAGAAATACTATATGCATAAAGGAGACAATCTATACAAAGTGCTTTTTTATACATGAGAGAAAAATGCAGTGCCTTTCAAAATCATTATCTGTAATCTCACCAAGTATTATTCACTTATCAGGAGAAATTGTTATGAGGAAACAGCATTTGGAATGATATTAGTCAGGACAGATTAGGTTATGCTATAGTAATGATTTAGGTCCCCAAGTCTTAGTAGCTGAATAGAAAAAATATTTAATTTTCATTCCTTCAATATATCCTACCTACCTGAATATATTCAGTCAATATATCCTACTATTCAATATATCTACAGTGGAAGGCTTTGGTCCAATCATTCAGCTCTAGGCTGGAGCAGTCCCACCAACTTGTACTATTGCCATTTCAAAACCATGGTTTCCAGGGGCTCTGTCAGAGGGAGAGAGAGCACAGGGCACTCACTTTTCTTCTTAAGTGCCTTGACCAGAGTAGCACAAATCATTCTCACCCACAAACCAATCATGTGCCTCCATCTACCTGGAAAGTGTAGTCCCATGTGACTAGGAAGGGGCAAAAAACCACCAATGGATGAACACTGTCCTCTTAACCGTTGTTCCATTGAAATTCAGTGATTGAAATATGCAAAGGAGCTCATCAAAAGGGAGCCCTTTACAAAATAGGTGGATCTTATCACTTATCTCATGTACATCATCCAAGCAGCATTTCAGTATTTTATTCTGGTTTTGGTGGATGGCCAACCAAAAACCCCCAGGTTTTAAGAGGAGGCACCAGCAGAGACACAAATTCTAAGTATCAGACTCTGAGCTGCTCTCCAAGATATATCAAACTGTGATCCTCTGCTTCCATCATGAAATTTTTAAATAGTTCATTTTTCCTTCTAGGAGCCTGCTGTTGTGTTCTGGCTACAGAGAACAGGACCAAGGCCAAGTAAGATCTTGAAATTCAAGATAGAGACACCTCTGATGTGAGTTTGCTGAAGATCTTACTGACTCCTACATTAATCTAGGCACGTGTGATGCAGGAACTTTATTTTATAGGCAAATAAAAGAGATAATTTATGTAAAAGTGCCTACCACAGTTCCTGGCATGTCTACAGCAGGTGCTCAATAAATGCACCTGTACTTCCTTTGCAAAGGAAGTAAAAATCATACAGGTTTCTACTCTCTACAAGAAAAGATTGAGTGGGATTCTTGTGTAATGATATCCTTCTTCCTCCTGTACTTCTATCATACCAGTTTTATAATTACAAAATTATTAGAACTTCTATTCAAAGATTATTATAAGTGAACAAAAGAACCAATGTTCCCATCTATGTTCTTGTGGTGCAAGGTTGGGACAGCAGTGGAGGACAGGCAACAGGGGCAAGTGAACGAAGCAAGGGAAACCTCAATGATAGGTGCTTAAGGAGAGTGATGACCTAGGGAATGACTGGAGATCACTTTGCATAGATTATGTGTCAGCCTGGTTTCCCTGCCAGGAACACAGAGGCACTAGAAGCATCGCAGGGTAAGGATTTAGATGAATGTAGGAGGAGCTGGAGAAGGGAGGTCCAGGAAGCTTCAGGCTGAGAATCAGAAAAGCTGTCCCTGACTCATCTGGAGGAGCTGTAGCTCAGAGCCACGCTCATGTAGCCCAAGATGAGCTCTCGAAATAGGCTTGTCACATGGGTTTGTGAAAGTGGCCCACTTAGACTCTCACAGCCTCCCAGGAACAATTCCTTCTGCCTTCTGAATCTTGCTCAAACTCTTCTCCTTGGTAGACCCTGAGACAGAAACATTCAGAAGGGGAATTCTGGGCCACGTAGCTCTCAGCCTTAGGTATGTGTGGTGATTTGGCACTGAGCTGACCTCAATATAGCACCAATGATAAGGATGACATTTAAGCTGAGATCTGAATGATGTGAAGGAGTCAGCTTTCCAGGGGAGAAGATTCCAGGCAAAGGGAATAGCCAACACAAAGGTGTGAAGCTGGGAGGAGCTTCTTGTGTTCCCTAGAATCATCCAGGAAGCCAGTGTGGCTGGAGGCCAGCGGACAAGAGAAGAGTGGAAGGAGGCTTTGGGGAGGAAGGGAGGGACGGAAGCCCATGGGGCCCAGACTGCAGTGGGTCCATTAGGGGTAACTGCATGCCCTGATCGCGCCTCAGTCTTGCCGGTAAAGTGTATGTGGGTGGGAAGCTGAGGGAGCTGCTTAGCAAAGAGACGTCGTGAGACCTGGGGACCCAAGCTCTCCTGCTTTAGTGTCAGGCAGTGGAGGTGGAGAGAGATACAGAGCAGGGAGAGGGCACTCACCAGAAAGCTGTCAGGACACAGCAGGGTTTTGTAGCATGGACTGTGTGGGGAGTGCAGGACTGCCCTGGAGCCTGGAAAGTAGACATTTGGGAGCGTCCAGAGACAGTTGCTCTGGGAGGAAGGTCATGTTTTTACGGTGGAAAAGGGCTACTGCGGCAGAAGGGAGGCACTCAATAGGAGGCTGAGCTGTCAACTGACAGATAGGTTCAGAAACAAATGTGAGAACTCTCATCCAGAAGCAGCAGAATAGAAAGACAATACAGCTTGGAGAGGAGAGATGAAGGTCCAGTGAAATAGTGTAATGAAATATTAGGGTGAACCCACTGTCCTCAAAACCTGGGTAAAAGCCATGGGGAACCTCAAGCTACATTGAGAGGCCCTTGCTTGAATGTGTTTAGAAAGCTAAGTGTTTTAATTTCCCTCTGGGAATTCATGCAGTGATTTCCTGCTCTCTGATGCATATGCTTCACTGAAACACCTGGGTGGCTTGGAATTTGTATTAGTCATACTTTCAAACTCAAGGCAATAGTTTCAAATATTTCTCCTAACAAAAATGCTGGCCAGAGTTAATCAAAGTCAGGTTGGCTTATACCCTGTGACATTTCTGTGACAGCAAGATGGCTCCAGTACCCCCAAAATCTCTCTCCTTCCCGTTGTCTAAAATGTAGTAATGGGAGGCAGCTGGCCTATTATTACCATTGAACCACAGTTGCCCACAGTGATAACTGTTGTTAACACTCCCATCGTCAGCGGCCTTACCTTTTCTCTCTCACTTCTGCAGTCCCCTGGTGCTTCCTGAGTGGGCCTCCTATATAAACCATTTGTATGGAAATCCTCATTTCATTGTCACTTTGGGAGAAAGCCTATCTGATAAGGATAACCGTAGTTAAATGTGTGCTAGGTGAGTGCAACATGCCAGGAACCACTGGTATTTCGCAGTTCTCAGCTAAGTGCTTAGATGACCCCATGCAATACGTATTTTATCATTACTATCCCCATTGCACACATGAAGAAAACGAGGCACAGAATAATAAAGTAACTTGCTTATGGTCGTCTGAATTGAAAATGGTAGAGAGCTTGGAGTGCACGGCCCCTTATTTTGTTGCCATCCCTCTCTTACCAATTTCTGATCAATTTTGTTCCTTTTGGCATCCCATAAGGAAAATATTTAACCTCTCTGTCATCCTACTTGCTAAAAATTGCTTCCCCCACACACTTCCTTCCTCATTATAATATATAATAATATAGTGCCATTTTTATAAAATTCCCCTAATCTGAGAACTTCTGTAGAAGTATATATTACTACTGATGGTAATAACAGGCCTCTGGCCTCACCAACATCTTAATGTGCCTCACATTTACCAAAGAATGGCTTGATTGATGTATTTCCCCCTAAAGCCCCTGGGACTTGTCTGCCTGTGTGTGAGAGGCTGGGGTTCAGAGCCCAAGGCTTGCTCTTTGCGGAGTGAGGCGTGTGAAGAGGGGCATGTGTGCTGTGCATTTAGATTACAATCCCTGTGGGTCTTTACTGAGGTTCCTATTTTCTGGGTATAATCCCCAAATAGTCCCTGTCTTTCACCACCCAATTTGATTTCTTCTCATGGTCTGTAGGGCAACACCAATAAGTCTATCTGTCATGGCAAAGTGGTGCCAGTCTGCCTTGGTATGGAAGCCAGAGGACAAGAGGGTTGAATCTATGTTTATGTGACTGTGGATGCTTGTTACTCTGTCTTTCTCTCTTCCCCTGCTGTGTGTGTGTGTGTGTGTGTGTGTGTGTGGTCTTAAAGAAGTTTAAAATAGAAGTGTATTTTCTTATACAGATTGAGGTCATAGGGATGGTTTCCATAATTTCTTTCTGCTCTCTTTACATGTATCATTCACATCTGCTTCTCTTTTTCATTTCTGTCTTGATCTCCCTACGTGCTGCCATTTCTGCTCACACATCTGCTTGTCCATGAGAGTAATAACCTCAGTGCCCATATTTTTATGATGGCTCAGCTCAGTTTCCTACAACTTAGGGAACTGGTTTCTGTGTTCTGCTTCCCAGGTCCTAGGAGCTGTATGATTTGCCCAACTGGGGCAAAATCCCGACCACAGCCAATTGGTGAGGATGGTGTTACTCAATGGGAGTTACCAGTCTGAGAAGATTCTCTCAGGGGCAGTGAAGTTGGTTCCATGTTGGCTAAAATGTTATTTTACAGACATACATGATGTTTGTATATATTGAATGCCAACAAATTCCCTGAATTGTACTATGAATATTATTTTGTTTGATCCTCACAATTACCCTGGGATGTAGGTGTAATCAACTCTTTTTTACAAATGGGGAGTCTGAGGGATCTGGTGTGAAAGCCGGTGTTGGCTCGTAATAGAGCTCAGGTCTCCCTGTCTCCAAGCCTGGTGCCCTTTCTCTGTGGGCAAAGCTGCGTGGAAGGCGGAGCTAGGAAACCACTTTAAAGGTAGGAAGCACACCTGGCAGATGTCACCGCTCTCCCATGAAGAGACGAGTGAAGTGCACGGAACACATTTTTACTTTTTCACTAGATCAGGTCGGCCCAACCTCACATAAGGGAAGCCTGCCTGCTGATACATAACAATGTTTCAAGATGATGCGCGAGAAAGCCCTGTCCGTTCTGGGGTCGAGTTTCCTGGGGACAAGCCTCAAAGAGCAATGGAAAGAGAGCAAGTGAATCATGAAGGCTTTGGAGCAAAGATAAGCACTAGAGCCAGGCATTTGCAGTAAATGGCAGCAGACGGGGCCGGAGAACCCGGGGAGCATTTGAGAAACGATCGCATATGCAGCCTGAAAGGAGACTCCGAGGGATTTGTGGATGTTCTCCCAGTTTGCAGGGGGCCAGCCTGTGGAGTTTGTTCATTTCCTTATGGATACTGGCTGCCTCTGTGATTAGGGACTCACCCTGAGGTCCTCAAAAAAAAAAAAAGTGCTTAAATGTGTACTATTTCTTTTTTTTTCCAGTTTTATTCAGATACAATTGAAATGTGTGGTATTTCCTTTTCCACTTTTAGGTTTGGTATTCACTGTCTCTCCCCCTCTGTCTCTCCCTGCTCCACCTTCCTTACTCACAGGTCACTGTGCATACTGCAGAGTGCTGTGGTGTTGTTCCATATTCCAATATATTTATGATACTTTGTATTCTTTCCAGTATTTTGTTCCATTCCCAGTTTGCTGGTGAATAAGTGTTAGGGAAAAAGTGCTAGTGTGGGAAACTACACAAATTCATTCAAAGTGTTAGTGATCAACAATGGCTTTATACGTTGACCAGTGAGGAGTTTTGCAAATTCTCAGGTTTCTCATAACATCTTAACTGAAATGAAGGAAGCTTTGATGGAGGACAGCTTGGCTGTCGTCACTAGAACCTGTACATTAGCAATTTCCACATGAGGGAGGTTGACTTCTTGTTTAAGTAATTTCAGGCTCAGTAAGAAGTAAGTAAGTGGAGAGAACCTTCTCTGAAAGGCATGCCGGGCATCATGCAGGAAAATAGCAATGGAATCAAAGTGGGGAGGGGACAAACTTATTGAGCATCCTGCTATGAGCCAGGTACCCTACAGATCTCTTCCCTGTACACATTTCCTACTCTTATTATTTTGTATTTTGGTCTCTCCCTCCCTTGTTAAAGATATGTGTGAAAGGGAGAATATGGCTCTCAGGACTCCAGCAACATGCCTGGGGATTCTGGAAGGTGAAAGACTTCAAGACTTCTCTCTTGAGATATGACGTAAAGGTTGAGGGAGGTAGGTAACAAAGCTTCCTTATAATATTTGCAGTTATATATTTTCATTAAACAAAGCCCTTGGGTTAAACTAATAATGACAACATAGTTCGTATACACGTGACTAGCACTGTTCTACTGCCTTTACTTATACAAGCTCATTTAACACTCACAGCACTCCTATGAAATATGTACTATTATTTTACAAAGGAGGACATTGAAACGGAGAGCTTAAGTGACCATCTCCAGGATCACAACCAGTAAGTGGTCAAACCAGGATTCATACATAGTTACTTATGCCCCAGAATTCACATTCTGAACCACTAGATGGTAATCAAAGATCTGAAGCAAGTTATATGCATAAGGTGAATAAGAGAGTTACAGACACAGAGTGGAAAGATACCAAGAGGCTGCATCAGTAGATTTCAGTTATAGCCCAGGTTTTGTGAACATGACCTGGGGCACTTCCTGTCCTGAGCCTCAATCTCCTCATTTGTCAAATGAATACAAAAGTATTAGTAGTTTCCTGTATTGCCTGGTATTTATGGTTTAATTATTTCTGGTCTCAATTTTTACTACACTTTGGAAGTGTGTTAGGGATTCTGAATTGTGTATCCTTTCCTGTGGGATAAAATTTGGAAAAAATCAGAAGTATGAAATATTGTCAAATAGAATAAAGTATGTTTTGTGGCCATCATATCAATCTGCCTTTATTGTTACTGGGGTAATAGGAGAATTTGAACATACACATTAAAACACAGGCAATTAGAAGTTGGGATGCTTTCAGCTGCGTCAGAAAATCAAAATCAGTAAGGAAATGTTTTAGCTCATGTAAGCATGAGTCAAAGGAAGGAGGGTCTCCTGGAGTAGGTGATGCAGTCGCTTAACATGTCATCAGGGGCCCAGCTTCTTTCTTTCTGCTCTATTGTCTGCATCGTAGACTTCATCTTTCCTTACGGCCTTATGATGAATATCAGAATTAGGTCACAACACTGCTAATTCTTATCTACAGGTAGATAAAGAGGCATTGCAGGAAACTCTTCTAGAAGCAGGAGGAGGAACTTTGTCACACTGGCCTGTTGTGTCCCAGGGCCATTCCCATATATCAGCAGCAAAGGGGTATGGGATGTCTCTGATTAGGTTAAACTGTTGGTTCCCAGAATTTACTGCTCATTAGTATCACAAGCGAAACTTTTTAAAGAGTACGAATACTTGGGCTGCTCCCAGGCCAAGAAAGTCAGAAGCTCTGGGCATGGGGCCTGGATTTCTGGATGTTATAAATGCTCCCCAGGTGATTCTAATGGGCAGTCAATTTGAGAAGCACTGGCCCAGACTAGGATTCATCCATTGAGCTGGAGACTGGGGGCAAGCAACTTCTGCAGGTCAAAAGTCCTGACTATAGAAGGGTCATGGATTCAGAATAAAATTAGGGTTTTGTTAAGAAAGAGGAAAGGGGGAATAGATGCTTGGTAGGCATTAAATATTCACTCTAAAAGAGATTTGCTAGTTACCGTTTTTAAGCTTTAAAGGCACTTGTTCATTTAATCCTCGTAACAACCTGATGAGCAATGAATGCTGTTCAGCAGTGTGCAGTCGCTCTGGCTCACTTGTTGCCAGTGTCCATTCAATTTGGCTGATGTACCAGTCAATAAATATTTTTAAAATTACCTATGCCAATGATAGAATGGCTTCATGGTTTGTCGTCCAGATTCAGATACTTTAGAGAATATAAAAGATTGTTCTATTTTTCAGCGTATTACTCCAGACATCAGGAGTAAACTGGGACCACCCTAGGCAAACCAACACACATTAACATGCTTCCTAGGAGGTATTGTGGGTAGTATAGCCTTTGGCCTTGTTTAAAGAGAGGCCTGGCCGCTGGCCTCAATTTCTAGATTGCAATTTTTGTCATGCCTGATAGGGATATCTTTGCTTAGGCCAGAGTCTGAGGGGACTATGTCCTCAAACCTCATAGTCTGGCCAATTCTGGGTATATTATTACGGCCACCTTGGGAAACTAAGTAACTTGCCTAATGTCTCAAAACTAATGAACAATGGAGCTGTTACTTACTCCTCAGTAATTATTGCTTCTGTGATATTTCAGTGTCACTTTTTTTGATGCTTTCTGCCTCCAATTCCTTGTGTTAAATTCCTTCTGTTAAAATAACTGATGTGGCTTTTGTTTTGCTGACTGGATCTAAATTGATACAACAGTATTGATATTCAGATACTTTCTTTTATTAAAATCTCCTGAAATTCACAGGAGATCCTCAACTACAAATATAATACAGATGTTTTTGCTAGGTTCTTACAATGAGAAAGTGGTACAAGCTTCAGCAAAACAGCTCCTAGAACTCATGGTTCAATGTTTGACTTAATTGAGTGAATAGTCTTTCCTTGGGCAGGCAGAGGCTTAAAGAGACTTAGTTGCTCCAAGTTTTGGTTTGGCAAGGCATCTCTCCATTCCTGGGCCTTTGGGAAACTCAGGCTGAGGCCAATAAAACTCAAAGCTCATCCAGTCTGAAAAGAAAACAGCACATATGCATAGCTCCTTTACTTTTCTTTCTCATTCTGGTTTCTAAAACAACCAATTTGATTCAGCAGAATGCCTTGCTTGCCTTTCCAGTTTTGGTCTTATGAATTTCCCTTTAGTTTTACTGTTCCTTGGGAAAAGACAGCCAGCCACAGAAATATTCACTGGTGAATTGATTTCCCAATTATTTTGAAGAATTATTGCTGATCTAGTGCCTTTTAACTTTAGCACCTCTGATGTGTAGACAGTGCCAAGGTAATATTGGAACAGTGAGTCTAGAGATGGTATTTGGTTCATTAATAATTACTCCATAGATCTAATTGTAAATGTGAAACTATAAAGAGAAACCATCTTATTTCTGACTAAATGCTCTAGACATGATAAAACTAGGAGGTGGGGATCATATATTATTTCTAGTTTATAAAAATTTAATTATGAAAGATTGATGTAGTTAAATGATAGCTCATGTGGCCTCACCCCCTGTTTTAAAATATGATGTGTTAATAGAAAATTTGAGGTACAGTAAGACAATCAGAAAATGACTGCCATTGAAAATATAATTTATTACTCACAATTCCCAAGAGGATGGGGTTTACCACACCACGGGAGTTGTAATGGTAAGTTCTCTAGAGAAAAGAAACAGAATCAATAGAGGATATATATCTTTGTATAATAAAGAGATTTATAAATAATTGGGTCACATGCTTATGGAAGCTGAGAAGTCCCAAGGTCTGTAGTTGGCAAGGTAGAGACTTGGAAGAGATGATGGTATAGTTATACTCCAAAAGCCAGTGTACCTGACACTCAGGAAGAACTGATGTTTCAGTTCAACTCTTGTTGAACCAACTCAAGCACTTAGGCAGGAAGAATTCCCTCTTACTTAAGTGTGTGTTGCAGCAGAGTTCAGCCTTTTTGTTCTATTCAGGTCTTCAACTGATTAGATATGACCCACCCACGTTACGGCAGGCCGACTGCTTTACTCATTCTAGCAATTCAAATGCTAATCTTATCCAAAAGCACCCTCACAGACAGACACACTCAGAATACTGTTTGACCAAATATCTGGGCACCCTGTGTCCCAGTCAGGTTGACACATAAAATTAACCATGATAGGGGGCCACATGGGAAAGTTACAGAAGTTACAAGACAGAAGAAGAGGAAGAAACTGTGGGCAGAAGCCTTTATTGTGGTTTCCTAAGGATAAAATGGTGAGGCAGGGTAAGCAGGTTTAGGATTGGCTAATGTGAATAATTTCAGTGGGCCTTGGGGCATAGAGGCTTTTCCTAATTGTCTGGGTCTTGGCCCTAATTTGGTCTGGGTAGATGTACAGAGTGTGAAAGTCAGACAAGGAGGGTGGTTGCGGGTATAGACTTTGGATTGGTTGGTTTGCATTTGAAAAGCTTGCTTCCATGAAGAGGACTCTTCTATGTGGGTGAGGGTGGTGAAGGAGGTGAGAGGCTCAGACAAGGCAATTTAGATATATTGTTGGGTTATCTGGAAGCAGGCATGTGTAGTATATGCACATAGGACAGATGTTAAAGCATCAAGTTTACAGAAGCTAGAAAGGTAGTTAATAAACCCCCATGGTGCACGGCCTATCTTATTCCTTCTGTAGGAGTTACTACCTGGTCACATGCATTCCTTTTCTCTCTCTAACTAAAGCTAAATCACAGGCATCCTCACCCTCAATTTACAGATTGTGGGTCCAGGGAGAGGTAGAACTGAAGAACAGATAATACTTGGGTTTTGGAAACAGGCATATTTGTATTTGAACACTGACCTTGTCACTTATTAACAGAGTCTATTTGGAAAGTCATTTAATTTCCTGATTGATTTTTTAAAAAAAAATCTCTGAAAGGTAGAAAATAATCTATTGTAAGTTATTGTAAAGATTTGGCATAATGAATATAATGTGTCTAACAAATAGTAAGCTCTTATTTTAATTAATATAATATTATTATTATTAACAGACATGTCTTTTAGGGTCTTAAAATGAGAACAGCACTTATTTTAATTAATATATTATTATTATTATTATTATTATTATTAGGATACAAATATTTAAGGGTCTTAAAATGAGCCCAGGTTTACTGGAACTTGGTACTCAGAAAAATTCAAAATATCTGGTACTATTATTAGATTTAGTCAAGTGAAATTATGAGTCAAGTAGGTTTATTTTAATTAATCTATTGGCAACTAGAATGTATTTCTGACTAATTTTTTCATTAATGATATATAAAAGTATATTATTGCCCAATCTCTTCTTACAGATTTCTTACCTTTCCTTATGCCTCTTTTAGATTTGATCAAAAACTTGAGTTGAAGTCACTCTCAAAATTTAGTAGTCTTTGTTGTCTTTTATTGGTATTACAGAGAAAGCAAATGTCTGCCTGATTTTTGCTCCATTGTATGTGTATGTGTTGTGTGTGCTGGCTACTCCTATGTATCTCTGTGTGCACACATGCTTGAATGTTTGAGGGCTATTTTATTTTATTTATTCATTTTAATTATTTTAATTTAATTTATATTAAATTGAATTGAATTGAATTTTTGTTTAATGCCTAGCATCTTACATTCTGGCGATGACTCTAGAATTTTCTTTTTCTTTTTCTTCCAGTTTTATTGGGATATAATTGACATAAAACACTGTATAAATTTAAGGTGTATAGCCTTAATGGCTTGACTTTTATCTGTGAAATTATTACCATAATAAGTTAACAGAGGGATATTTTAAATGAAAAAAAAAACTGTTGGCGTATGTCTAGATGTTGATTTCTTTTCATTAAATTTTATTTTTTAAGCAAAATTTCAATCTTTGAAATCAAATTTTTTCCAGGTAAAAAAGATTTTTTCTATTATTTCTTTTATGACTGTTTTGGTGCTACTACCTCCCTATTTTATTTTATTTTTTGGATTCCCTTTGCAACTTTATTGAGTTTGCAACTTTGTCTTCCATGTCTCTTAGCTTTCTCTAACCATTTAATCTTTTTATCTGCTTTCCCTGAGTTTGGGGAAAATTTCTAGTTTGTCTATTACCTTATAAATTTGAATTTCTTAAATAATTAACTTGTTAGTCAACCTCCATTAATTTTACTGTTCGTTATTTGTGCTTTTTACCTCCATGTCTAATATAGTTTCATAGAAATAGGTCCTCTTGACTTCTCTTGTAAACACATAATATAGAAGTCCTAAAGCACTTTTGTTCCTTGTAGTAAATTTATTATTTTATAGGAAGACATTTGCTCTGCATTCTCATGGTGATCTGTTTCATTGTGCCAGCTCAAAGATCCTTCAGCCTATGGGGAATGGGGATAGGGTAGAACCCAGAGCCAGAGTCGGAGAAGAAAGTTGGAGTCAGTTATACTTGGGAACTTTGCCCAGAATTTCTGTTCTGTGTTTTGGCACACAGTCAGGGTTTTTCCAGAGCTATTGCCTGGCAAAGCTGCACTCTTTAAGATCTAATTCAATTATTACCCTTACTCTTCACCAAGAGTGGCCTATAGGACCAATTTTAACCAGAGGAAGTGCCACTGGGGGCCTGGCATGGCATGGCCTCCAGTACAGGAGTGCTTTCAGCAAAGCTGGTGGCATGTGATTTCTTCTTCCTTCCTGCTCTGTTCCCCTTTTCCGACTCACCTACCACTTCCATCATTCAGAGGTTTTGGGATGAAGAAGAGAAAGTTCTTATAAGAACCAATGTCTGTGTTCAAGGCATAGCTGTGAAGCAGGTCACAATTGCTGTGAACTTTGATCTCCCTGTAAACCAAGCAGAAGAGCCAGACTACAAGAATCTACCTTCACTGCATAGGGCAGACAGGATGCTTTGGGAAAAAAAGGCCTTGCCTTCAACATGATTGAAGTGGGTAAGCTGCCCCTGCTTATGAAGACCCAGGACCATTTCAACAGCAATATTAAACAGCTTGACCCTGAAGACATGGATGGAACTGAAAAGACTGAGTATTGAAGAAAGACCTTCATCATTTGTGAAATATCCTAATTTATGTGAGAATGTCCCAGTGGGTTTTGAAGGTAATTTTTTATGTTGAGGCTTTTTCAAAGTGAAACTGTTGCATATGGCAAAATAAATGTCACTGTACTCTTAATCTGAAGACCTCAGATCTTTTTGAAACCAAACTGATGTTTCTCTTTTTCCATTCCCATCCCTCCCAGTCTTCACTTCTCCAAGTTAGGCATCATGTCAGCATCTCCTTAAAAAACTCCAGAAAGGACGAACTTCTCAGAGTTTAGGATGTGGCCAACTTGCTTGACTGTTGGCTGTTTTATTTTAGGACATTTTCCTGGGTCTCCTTTTAGGCATTAGATATTAGAATCTCTGGGGAGAAGGTAGGGATCTGTATTTTTAAAAAGCTTCTCAAGTGAATGGAATGCAGCTGGCCCTGGAACTCTGACGGTTATTTGCAAATCACAGGTTGGAGAACAAGGCCTGAGAAAAATGCACCAATGTGTCTTTCTAACATTTTTTAAGCAACTATTTTATGCAAATTGCTCTGCTGACTGTGCTGCTGCGTAGGATAGAGAGAAGTACAAGGGGAGGAATGTACAACCTAATTAGGCAGAAATAGTTCACATTTATCCAGCGCTTACCACACCCCAGGCACTTCACTTAGCACTTTACGCAATTAGCTAGAATGTTCCTCATAATAACCCTAGGATTTGAAAACTATTATTTTCCTTCTTCTATCAATAGGGAAACAGAGGCTTAAAAGCAGTTAAGGAGCTTGTCAGTGTCACACAGATAGTAAGTGGCAGGACTAGAGTCCGAACATGCAATTTGTCTCCAAGCTGCATTTTAACTAAGCTCAACTGCCTCCCCCCAGAAGGAGATAACGGACAGCATCGTTTATGGTTCGACCACGTTGGGAGTTCAGCCTCTAAATGCTGTATGTGTTCAAAGAGGTGACGTGGCATAGAGAGAGCGGCGGGAACCGGGAGCTGGAGTCTGTGGGCAGGAGGGAGGCGGTGGATCTCAGTGGAGACCTTCCAGCTCTTGGCACAGCCGCCTTCGGGCTGCAGGCGTGTATCCTGCTGCGCATGCGCTCTCGACAGCCACTTCCCCACTTCTCCCCAGCTTCCCATTTGCAGCCATCGTTGATTGAGGCTCTACCCACCTGTGTTTGCAAGAAGCCTGAATGCTCCCTTGTCTGTTTTTAAGCCGTTTGCCTATGACAGAGTATGAATAACAAGATCGGAAACATCTCTATTATAACTTTAGAGGCCCTGTGTGCCATTTTGGTGTATTTTGTTACTTTCCCTTTTCTCACACGGAGAGTAAAGAATGGTACTGGCTCTGATCTTTTCAAAGAAGCATAAAGGGGACATTTACTAGCTTTTGGAATAATTTATCCAAGTGGATTTTCAAATATTTTGGACAAACCTAATATAATCATCTTCTAAAAAATGTATGATAAATGCAACAGTCACATTCAAGGGAAATTCGGAAGGAAGCAATGTTTTCCATGTTGGTTTCTTTTCTGTGATGTCACTGGAACTTGGTAATACATAATGTCATTGTTATTACTAGGAATTTACTAAGTGATTAACTGCACGAGTTGTTTTGGTTGGCTTTACACAGATAAAAGGAGAGAACAGCCTCTGCTCCAAATGGATGCACTATTTAAGATGAATTTAAGACAAATACCACTGACATAAGTATTAAATAAAACCAGAAAGGGTGAAGCCCCTCTGACAGAGGCAGCATATCATAGCATTTAGTATATAGTATATAGTATGGTATAGTACACTCTTAAGAACACAGTTTCTGAAGACAGACTGTCTGACTTCAAATTCCCCTCTCTATGCAGCTGTATGACCATAGATAAGTCACTTACAGTTTCAGTTTTCTCATCTGTAACATGGGGATACTTATCTATCTCACAAGGTTATTTTGTTTATTAAGTAAGTGTTCATATAGCACATATACTAGTAAACTATTTATAATATTTCTGTACATTATATATTTACTTTTATAATATGTAGTATATTTATTTATATATTGATGTTTATGTAAATAAATATATATGTAATATCTATATGGAAAAATTAGCTGCAAAATAACAATGAATATATTGTCTGGATGCCAATTATAGAAACCTTGTGCCTTGATTGACAATATCACCACAAAACAGTGTTGGCTAAACTTGGTTTCCCCTTTTTTAAAAGCAAAATAGGAAAATGGAGATGTTTCTTATATGTTGGTGGGTTTTATTTAACCAAGGGTTTTTGTGGTGTTTACCATGGGCCAGGTTATAGTCAGAGGAAGTTAAAAAAATTGATGATGTATTTAGCTATTTAATTAAATGGAGTCCTTAACTTTCCCATATTTGGGATGAGGAGGATTGCTCTGGGATCTCAGTAAGGATTCTGATTCCATAGGTCTAGGTGGGAGCAGAGTTGCTGCTAACTCTCATAGAATGCTTCAGGTTCCAGGACCACAGGCCTTGGAGTTCTTTGTAACAACTTCTAAATTTTAGAACTGAAAACAATAAGGCCAAGGGATGTCCTAGAAACTTGTCAGCAGTCCCATGCCTACAGGGAGATATGTCAAAAAAAACAGATCAAGAAAAGACAGATAATGTTTACATCATCCAAAAGGGGCCTGCTCATTAATCCTTACAACATCTTCCTGAGATTGTGCTCTTCTACTTATAGTAAAGTAAAATGAAGCACAGGGCAGAAAAATGACTTTATTTAAGCCTGTTCAGTGTAACACCTGAAGTGTAATTAAGTTTAGCCTCAAGTCCCTCTAATCCTTTGTCATTAAAGTCATCCCTGAGAAGAGTTACATACGTCCGGCCTATAGGAAAATCCATAGTCTCAGGATTAACATTATGTGTTATGGACACAGATTCAGGCATCTCAGTTTAAAATCTGTTAAAATTGTCTTTGAGAATTATTTTCCCTTTATTGTAACACCTCTGCTTATGAACTAGTGAGTTTCAACTTTGGAGCACATGTGATCTTTCCTATTAAGCCTATTTGCAATGTTTCATTCATGTCTCACAAAACGTTGAGGAAAACCACTGACAGAAACTGCTTGATGGTTTTGTGTTCTTATGTGTGACACTAGTCCAGGAATAGGTTCATTTAATCTATTTATGTATTTTTATGCCTCATCTGGTTCCCTAGAGGATTTAAGACCATTCACAATTATTTTAGCAAGGATATTAGCTGCTTTAGAATTTGACTGTCTTGTCAGAGCAATAGAAGCTGCATTCACAATTGCTGAGCCTTCCTATAGACCAGGGACTCTGTGTATCTCATTGAATTTGTACAATAATTGGATATTCACACAATACTGAGATCTAAATATGGGAATGAGAAAACCAGGGCTCAGGGAGTTTACATTCCCAGGGTCAATAAGTACAGAAAGTGGCAATCCTAAGGTTCAAACTCAGATTGGCCAGATTTCAAGATATTATACCCGCTGCTTCCTAACTCTTGGCTAAGTGCAGCTTGGTCTTCTGGAAGCCTCTTAGATTTTGCAGGGGAGGGGAGTTGTCTGCTTAGAGTTTTTGGAGGGGAAGGGAATTGCCACTGCTTTTGTTCTTGGTCTTAAGGTCAGCCCTGAGCAAAACGATGAAGTAGGCACCATTCCCCATCCCTGTCTCTTGTCCTTCCTGTCCCTCCAGGCACAGAGCCTTGCAGAGCCTTGGGCTGTCCTCCCAAGAGCCACAGCAGCTTCTTCTGGGCCTGCCCTGGCCTCTTGCTTCCTCCTTCCCTTATATTTTCAGTATCTCATTTTCTTTTAGCTACCTCTCCCATTAGAAACAATACCTGCTTACATCTATTCCCAGGAGAATTTTAAGTCAAGGCCTTTGAAGACATTGGAGTGCAACCCCAAAGATTGTCTAACTGTGGGATTTTGGTCAGTCATTGGAGAAGATTGACTGGCAGTCCTTCCCACCCTTACAGATCACACCTTGTAGCTGTTCGCCCATTTTCTGTACATCTCGGTTACTCAAGCTCAGCATTACGGATGTGCTTGGCTAGATAATTCTTTGTTGTGAGATGTCTGTCTGCAGACATTGCCAAATGTTCAGGTGGGGTGGGGGCAAAAATCAGCCCTACTTGAGAACTGTACAGTCAGGTTAAGTTCTGTTTAAAGTGCTCATAGAAGCAACTTTTTGCCTCTTAGACCTGGGAAAACCCATTCCTTGCACTTAGACTTCTGTGTCTAGTCTAAGCCTATGACTGCCTGAAAAGGAGATGTTGAGAAGTACATAACTTTTTCTGAGTTGTTAAGAGGTTTGACTTTGTATTCCTACTTCCCTATAAAATATTATTTCTACTCTTCAAAATATGAACACTGCAGTAGATAATAGTAAAGTTCTTAAAACAGTTCAGGGATTGAATTTCAACTCTCTGTTTACTGGCTGTACAAACGTGGGCAAAATTAACTCTAATGGAGCTCAGTTTTCATATTTGTAAAATGGGAATGTTTTTAATGGGACAACACCATCTCTACTTCTCAGCCTTCTATAAAAGGGATATGATTTCCACTCTACTGCCCAGAGAAGGAAAATTGTCAGATTATGGAATAAATACTTTCCACTTATCCCTGCCTCTCCCTCCTGCCACCCCAGGGATGAAAGAGAGGCTTAGCTGCTTGGTGAATTTGGTGATGGAACTGAGCGTGTCCAGCTCTAGCCCTTTCTGTCTGTGCTCACATCGGTCTACCTGCCAGCCTGACTGCCCTCAGCTGCCTCTGCCGTGGAGGCCTTGGCTTTCCTCCTGGTGGCCAGGTATGACCCAGGATAAAGTATTAGGAAAGCTGTAGAAGGCTCACAAGGGAGCCATGCTCTTCAATCCGGTTGGAAAGCTGACATTTTAGTCTGAGTCTGACCTCTTAACCAGTTCCAAATTCAAGTTGTGTGGAGACCCTTCCTTAAGGCTCCACACATTTCAGCAGAGTTACTGCAACAGGAGGTAGTAATGAATAAACCCACAGATAAAGGCAAATCACCTAACCCGGTGCCTGGTTACATGGCAGGCATCCAATATTAGTTAATTCCTGTTTCTAAATTTTTATGATGTATTGCTTTCCTTTAAACAAATTAAATTATCCTTAAGGCCAAATGCCCTGTTTTTGTTGGTTCATAGGCCAGCCAAATAGCAGAACAACGTGGAAGAGGGGAAAGAACTCAGAGATCTTCACAGCAGCATGCAAGTGAGAAACGCCATTATTTCACTTAGGAAATAATGAATTCCGCATCAATACATTCCATAGTTTACCCTTACAGTGGAATTTGCCTGGCTTTTATCTTAAAACACAAATTCCTATTTCTTAGTCTGGATGATTTCTGAGAGGATTTTTCTCAGGATGTTTTTTTTTCTTGTGTTTCTTTCCCTCCTATTTTTCTCTTTTTCTTTATTAATTCCCTTGCACTCTTTCTCATTCCCCTCCTGACCCTTGCCTTCATTTCCTTCCCTTCCTCTTTATTTTTGCAAATTGAAAGGAAAGTAGCATAAATGTATTACCATTGGTTTGCAAAAACTTTGGGCAGCTAGTGGGTTATTTCTTAATCCTGATGCACAGTCTTCCACTGGCTTCCACGTTAGGGAAAGGGTGGCTGGTGTATGATTTGCAGGAGACCTCCCTGAGCGTGGAGCTCACTGTTTGCTTATTGGGGCTGCGTTGGCCAGCAATACAAGGAGAGATCCTTTCAGTAGATTGTAGGAGTCTAGGGCTGCAGGCCAGAGATGCAGGCAGCAAAATGCACAGGGCAAAAAATCACATGATATCTATTCTCCTCTCCTCTCCCCATTCCACTCTTTCTGGAGAATAAAGCTGGTGTGGCATGAAGTCAAGAGACCTACTCCGAACCCCTAAAGTGCCTGTCACCGATCAGCAAACACCTTCTCCCCCCAGCTTGGAGCATGGGTACCCTTGTGACTAATTTGCCACATCTTTTTGTAATAACAAAGGATTTTTTTAAGGTGTTTATCCCATCTACTGCTTTTTAAGGCAGAGAGTTCATTTAAATAATTACCTAGTCATTTAGTTAATGCATTCTTTTTTAAACTTGACTAACTACAGCGTATGTGGTTTTGATGGAAAAAGAGCCCCCTTTATGTAATAGCACTGTTTTGTCCCCCGCAAAATAAATGCAACACAATTATTTTACTGCAGAGAAATTAGCTCATTTGCAAATGCCACCTCGGAACACAAGAAGAATGGCATTTATTGAAGCACTAATAAAGGCACCATGTTAGAATAATTTTATGCTGACGGGCCCACAATCACTCAATATTTTAAGAGCTGTCATCACACCAGCATGAGCTGCATGCAAAAGTACAAATTTATGCTGTGACATCATGGCACTAAGAGTATAATTGGAATAAAATTACCCCGCTTCTCTCTGGCATTTGCTGGTATTTCCAAGCCCTTCACTGCCCACCCAGAGTGGATTCTTGGTTTCACACCAGCAGCCACACGTTCTCTGAATGTAGGATGCAGCAGGCTCACACTGGTGAGTCCTGCAAGTTTTCTGGAGGACCCTTTTCAGTGGGTACTCGATGACCTGTGCTGTTGCTGAACAGAGGGCTGCACAAGCCAGAAAGCTGAAAGAATCACAAATCAGCCAGAGCCACTCTTTAGATATGGATAATTAAGCAAACAGTCACCATATACAATGGCTGAAGACCTCATAGCGTCAGTCGGAGCAAGTTAATAAATTCCAGTCATGGCCTGCGGTTAAATGCTAAGCTTGAATGAATGAGAATGTCTGCATGCAAATCGGAACTTGCAGATTCAACCTGAGGACTTTTTACCATGTTCTTATTCTTATTGGACCTGGGGTGACAGGTGAGAAACCACATGCAATGGTGGTGAGGCACAAACTCACCAGTCCTATTTAGATGTGACACCCTGCTTGAAATCTCACCACTTGAATTTTCTCACTGCCTCTTGGGCATAATCAGAAAGGTTCTACACATGGCAGAGGGAAGTGACAATGTCCCTCTGCAAATCTGGGCTGACTCCCGAGTTGGTAAGGTTGTTAGGGCACACAGGTGTGCCTGGCCACCCAGGGGCCCGCCCCACCCTCCGTCCCCTGTTCCGGGTGCTGCTGAAAGTGTGGAGCCTCTAGGACTGCAGAATGAATGTCTTTAGTGAGCTTGATGAGATAGTTAATTTGGATGTAAGAGAGGAAATGTTGTAATTAACAGCCCTATAATTGGTAAACACAACACATTCATGTGAGTGGTGACAGCACAGAGTGACTGTAAGACTGAAGGCCACAGATGCAGGCATTGACGCTCTATTTGTGTGGCAGTCTTTGCAGTAGGCAGAACAGCACACCCTGCCACCCCCACAGCCTGATCCCCGGAACCTGTGACTGTGTTACCTCATGAGGCAAAAGAGACTTTGCTGGTGTGATTTATTTCAAAGTCTTGAGATGGGAAAAATATCCTGGATTATCCCCATGGGCTGATGTAATCACAAGCATCCTTATACATGAAGAGGGAAGCAGGAGGGCCAGTATCAGAGGAGATAAGGTGACAAAAGACATTGAAGTGATGAGATCTTGGGCTTTGGAGATGGGGGAGAGGGCCATGAGCTAAAGAATGCATGTAGCCTCTTGCAGCTGGAAAAGGCTTGGATGCTGATACTCCCCAGAGACTCTGTAAGGAATTCAGGCTACTGACACCTTGATTTTTAGCCTGTCAGTCCCATTATGGACTTCAGACCTCCAAAACTATGACAATAAATCTGTGTTGTTTTAAGCCACCAAATTTGTGGTAATTTGTTACAGCTGTAATAGAAAACAGTTTTTTCATTTACAAATACCTTAAGTGCACTGAAGTTCATTAGTTTTGGGTGCTTGATGAGTTTCTGGTTGCTGTATGAACTAAAGCATGAGGGCTGGAAGACCATATTTCCATACACATTAATGAGAAAAAAAAATAGTCCTTTTCATTTAGAAAGAATTTTTGTTAAAGACATAAGTAAACAGAGAGGGAGAGTAAAGAACAGTGAGAAAGCATGAGGCTTTGATATCAAGGAGACCAGGGTTTTGGACCCTCTTATGTGTTCTTGGGTAAGTTCTGTAACCCATGAGCTTTTGATGCCTTGCTTGTCAAATGGAGATAATAATAATAACTTCTGTTGTAAAGAGTAAATCAGGTTACATATTTAAAACTCTGAACAGTGTGTCATACATAAATGTTTGTTTCATCCCTTGCTTTATCTACAATTAAGAGCATAGCTGTGCCCATTTTAAAAGATGGTTGACATTTGTATCATTAAGATGTGGTATCTATGTCTACTCTCTTTCAATCTAGGTGGGCTTGCAATGCTTCAACCAGCAGAGTACAGTGGCGATGGTGCTATGTGACTTCCTAGACGAGGCCACAAAAGGCTTTATTTGCTGAAACATTCACTCTGGGGGCCCCAAGGCACCAGCTAAAAGGCAGGGGCTCCAATGCTTCTGTGCTGCGAAGATGCCCAAGCTTGGGGGATAGGCCCCAGGCAGACACTCCAATTGACAGGGCCATCTAAGCCCAGACTTGGAGTCACTCCAGCTCAGGCACCAGACCTGTATGTAAGGAAGTCTCCAGGAGATTCCAGTCCCAGCTGTTTCAATCACCGAAAAGCTGCTTGTCCTGTCAGATGAGGCCTCATCAGACACCAAGGCCCCTGTGCCCGATCCCCGTCTTGACCAATAGAATCCACGAGACTGATTGTTGCTTTATGTCACCAAGCTGGGGATGATTTGTTATGCTGCAATAGAATACCAGGGTAATAGAGTATTAACAATTGTTAGTGACAAATACAATGCAGGACAGTGTGGTGCTAAACTAATAGCCCACTGTAGATCAGTACGTGAGAAATAAAGCATCGACAAATGTCTTTCTATAGCTTTTCGAATTGCTTTCTCTTTTAAAAAAATAAAAACAACCGTAGATGCTTCAACTATTTTCCTTCCAATTGCAGTGTAGTTAAAGCAGGCTCTTCCTTCTCATTTTGCTTCTAAATTAAGAAAGGAGCCATGTCTTTAAAAACAACAGAGAAGATGTCTTCTAGATCTGTGCATATCCCTGTCTTATTGACAGGTAATTGTCTGAAATACATATCTGAGTGGGAAAAGTAGCTCAAATGTAAGGAGATGACATCTTGTTTGTCTGGATGATTAATTAACAAATCTTGGATTTCCTGCTTCTCTTTGGAATAGCTTCTTTGTGTATTACTGTTATCTCCCTCCTCTTTCAGAATTGAAATACATTATTAATCATATGCTAGACATACAAACAAAAGGATTGCGGCTAGATTACACTGATAGGATCACGGTATTTGTGTCACATAGAACCTAATCTCATCCTCCATTTTTGGATGACTTGGCATTGTCTCACCAATCAGCTACTTGCAGGATTTCCAGCGGGCACAGAAATGGGAAGCTCGCCCAGACTTCAAAGTTTGGCAAACATAATGAGAGAGACCTTACAATGGCTGCTAGTGTATGTATTTTCATGGCCTTCCCCCACATTCCACTTTAATTTTAAACACATATGTTCATTATATTTTAAGTAAATGCATATGCTTGCATACTTATTTGGAAATAAACAACATCATTTTTGCCACAATGATTTCTTAAAAGCTAAGGATAGAATAACACAAGGAAATCAATATCGCAGAATATGAGCACAGAATAAATGACTAACTGCAAGTTTTGACAGATTTGCAGTATTTCTTCATGTCATGTGTATCCAAAATAATGCAGTAGAAGAGGAAAACGAGTTAAATTTTTCACTGTGTTTGTTTGGTGTCCCCAGAGCATCATGTTACCTTTCTTTGCCTCTGGTTCATTTGTGAAATTAAAAATTGTAAAATGCCACTGATTTTCAGCACCATATCATGGTCTGAATGTGATAAAAAGTGAATCATCAAAGGAGACGTGTGTCTCTTAGGAATATTTAAGTGTTTTCAGGAACTAGCATGACGAGGCGTATGCTGCTCCTAATGTATTTAGGCTGCCCACAGAAAGTGTTATCTTCTTTTTAAATTAAGGTTTCGCAACAGAAAAAGTATTTATATTTAGCAAGAACATCTCATTATTTTCTTCGTGGCCCTTGAAGTTGCCTACTGCCTCTTCTGAGGCTTGTCTTCACGCTGCCCTGTGGCTTTAGCTGCTGTTCCTCTGGCCTCCAACACTGCTCTCTGACAAGTGGACACCATCTGAGTCCTATTTCTTTTACTGTCAAATGTGTTTTCTTCATTGGATAATTGTCAAGTCTTTTAAGTCATTACTTCTTGGCAACAAAACCCTTCATATAAGTAATTTGTAAGACCCAAATTTCTGGACCAAATTATATATTTGGGAAATGTGATTTGGGCAATCCCCAATCTGAAGTTTATATAATTTGGTAGACTCTGTAAGAAAAATGATACAAAATTCCAGACAAAATAAGTAAGCAAATGAATATTTATTTAGTGAGAAAAGGAATCAAGACAAATTATTGGAGCTGATGAGATTCAGGATCTTTTCTTTTAATATCTTTTTAACCAAATGGGCAGAAATGATTTTACAGAAATGCTTCCTCTTACAACCTGGTTTCCCTTGCCACCTAGAACATTCTACAATGTCTAGTGCCTCTTGACATTCTCAGGCTTGAGTGTAAGAAATAGTCTGAGGCTTAAACTCATTGATCTTCATGTGAATTTTCCTCTGGTCCAGTGAATGAATAAATTTCACCAACAGAAAACAGTAATAGCAGACACTATGCAGCACTAATCTGGTGTGGGGTACTGTCACAAACAGCTTACACACGCTGACTTATCCTCTCAGCAATACCCTTGATTGCCTGGATCCAGTAGCCAGACAGGTGGAAAACAGAGGTTTCCTTATGAGTAATTGTATAATGTCATTTAAATAATTTTAAACTATAAATATAATACATATATAAGACTATTTGTAGCCCATACTCATAGAAATGGGAAAATTCTACAAAAAATCCTTGCAAGCAAATTTGTGACAATGCTATAGGCTTCATTAAAATACTCAGAAAAATATTATATTCCAAAGAATGACATTCTTGCCAAGTAATAAATTCTGACTCAAAAGTAAGTATGCTACTGAAAATTATATTCAATAAAATTTTTTTAAGAATTCAGTCAATTCTACCCTATTGAATTGAAGAAGGGGTTTCTTGTTTGGGGTGCTTGCTCTCTTGTTGAATTACTATCATATGGTTTAATGAATAATATTAGAAAAGGAAAACATGTTCAAGGATATGTGGTCAGTATTTTTTTGGAAAGATCAATCATAAACATTGAGGATTTAATTTAATCAAATTTCATAATTTGTAAATATTTATCCTCCTACAGTATAATAGATTATCAAGGCATTTATTACTATGTCAGTTGAACTTGGCATAACAGCATTCAAATTGGTAGACATCTATTAGTTTAACAGGCATGTGAAAACTTCCTAAATAATGTTTTTCAGTATTTTTTGAAGAGTAAATTAAATGAGGGATCAATGTAGATTTAACATGGCCACATCTCAGCCCACAGTGAATGTTCACAATTGAGCTGAAAATCATAATGAAAACATAGTTGAAACTAAGGACATGCCTCCACGTGTGGAAGGTCACTTCTGAAATGAAGCAGGTAGTGAAAGGCTCACAAACAACACACTGTTGTGACAGATGTTTGCTTAGTATTTTATAAGCCTGACTCATTGGTGGTTTTATGTATTTTCAGCATTCCCTTACGTTTTGAATTGGTTTTAATTTTTAAAAAGCAATTTATTGCATATGCTGTTTCAGTCAGGGTCCCAGTAGGAAACAGAATTTACTCATATGTTTTAAACAAGGGAAGTTGAAAACGGGACTTACGGAGGTATCGGAAGGGGTTGGAATACACATTGAGCGATGGATGTTGGGGCACCCAGAAGGTAGCCGCAGCTGGAAGCCGAAGCTTTTACCTCTGAAGGTGGGAGGGGCAAAATGGGGAAAGAGCATTGCCAGAATCCATTACACCTGTCATCATGAAGATGGGCCACACAGGAGCTGCCATAGGTAAGGACGTTGTTGAGAGAGAATGGCCCAGAAGCAGGAAAAATAGGGAAGAAATACCCAGCCTCTCACTCCTCTCTCTCTCCAGTTCCTTGCCAGTGCCTTCTATTGGCCTAAAACAACTGGCAGGGAGCTGGTAAAAGAGAACCACAGTGAGGCAGAGGCCTGGAGCACACCATGTGGGAGGGAAGAATAGGAAGGTATGGGCAGGGGAAATGGTACATAGAAACTATGACTTCCATTGATCCTCAGTTTGACATGGTCAAGTATCAGGACAAATGTTACTCCTTCCATTTTATCAAGGGAAAAGCAGCTCATATAAAGTATGAAAAGGAACCAGGAGGAACCAGTAGAACCTATGATTTTAAGTGTTTTACTGCCTGAGTCTGGTAGAATGTTCATATGTTGTAGCTTCTTAGTAGTAACCTGTTGAATGGATTGTATATTGAGTACTGTATACTGTGTAGGTGTTATGATTAGAATTTTACGCTCTTAGATGGTTAAGCTAGACCAGTTCATATTAGCCAAGTTGGTCAATCTCTCCCTTAAAAAAATTCAACAATAAATGGGAAAAATTTCAAACTAGACAACTTTAAAACAAATATTTTCACATGAGCCTACAAATTAATAGAGATTTTACATAAACCTTCAAATTAACAACAATTTCACATAAGCCTTCAAATTATCAGGTAATACACAACTAGTTATTTCCATATCAACTAAGCAAAGACCTCTAGGCAGGCCTTACTATATGTTAAATGATATTGATATATTGGAACAAAACCAATGTATATAAATCAAATCAAAGCACTAATAAGAACCAGATATCCAAGGAATACTATTTTATATTGTTTTGTAATGTAAATTATTTCTACAAATTATTGTGTTTGTAAACTGGATGTTCAGCTATGATTTGCTTAAGAATAGGTATGTCCATGGCTTTGGGATGGATCTAAGCTTTGAGGAGCCCAACATTTATAATGGGAGATCCTCCTTAAAATACCTTACAGAACTACAACTCAAAATTGCTAGATCTTCTTCCAGAGCATTGGCAGGGGTCCATGCAAGTAAGAGAGCTGCTCGAAGATGGTTTCGTTCTCTTTACAGCAAATGTGTCTGTACTCTTGATGTGTATTTACTGTCTGCAAGCTATGTGGTAGGTAGGCTCCTGTGAACTGACCTGAGCCAATTTGGTCATGCAGATTTTCATGGTTCTTTTAATTAGGTAAGAGTAGATTAGGTTCAATGGAGGTTAAATAAGCCACCCAGGAAGTCCCTGGTACATAGACTTAGCGAAGCTCCCACAAGGCCATCTGGTAAACTAAAAGCAAGTCTCAGACCACATTGTGTCACATACATGAACAGTTACTAAACAAACATTCAACTAGCAAAAGAAGCAGGAACAGGACTAATAGAAGGTGAACTAGACCCTTACTGAGGGTGTAAAATTTAAGAGGATGCCAACAAACTCACTAGTCAAGAGAAATAATATATTAATGCACCATTTTCCCAAATTGAAATTAATACAGTATACCTGATGAAAAAAATTAAGATTTTAAATAAAGATGGGGTCAGCATTACAGGTTTTCCCTCTTGATTCTGGCTCCAATATGGTTCTGCCCAGCACTGCAGGAAGGTTTATATAACCACTTCTGTGAGCTCAAAAAAATTTCAGCTCTCAGTTCTTTGACATGGTCCCAGCAATCCTTGCCCAAAAGGCCCTCCCTTGGCTGACCCAGCGTTCCAGAGGCAGGACTCTCTGCCTTCTTGCTGGTGTCAGACAAACAGAAATTATCCTGGGTACCAGGCTGATCAGGGTACAAGCTTGGGTGTTATTCTCAAAGGTAAAGGCAGGCAAGATCACTCACTGGATGCTTAGATTCTGCTTATGCTGGGGGTTAGGAAATGTTTAGAATATATTTTTAGTTAATCCATATATCCAGAATACCTGAAGAACTTATTGCTCATACTCCCTATGGTAACTTCACAATTCAACCTATGCTGACATTCACGATAGTTGCTCTGAAAAAACGGCCAAGCCTTGGTTGAGGATGGTGATTAGTTAAGCTGGGCTGGCAGTGACCTCCCCTGGAGAGTGGCTCTTTCTTACCATGTGCTATCTGACTGCTCCATCTATGGGTTCTGGATTAGCCACCTTTTTTGTACTCCCTGTTAGCTCCTAGCTTTTGGCTAAGCTTAGTGGCACTTATACCATCTCTCACTCTTGTATGCTCAGGTATCTTCAAGTAACTTAGGGGCATCAAGGCCCTAGAACAGAGTGGGGCACATGGCAAAGCCCCTGCCTTCACAAAGAGACCTTTAAGTGGGAAAGAGACTGTAAATAAGTCAACATTGATGCATATTCCAATATTGTAATGTCAGGCATTGATAAATGCCGTAAAGGAAAATGAAGCAATATGAAGGGCTACGGCCTGATCAAAGGCATTGTCTTATTTAGGATGGTCAAGGCAGTCTTCTACGACACATGACATTTGAGCAGGGGCCTGAATGAAGTACAGCAAGAGCTATATCAACGTCAGGTGGAGACCACTTCCTGCCAAGGAAAGAGCAAACATACAGATATAACACGTTAGGAAAATTACATGCCTGTTGTGAAAGATTAAAATAAGAAAACAAACAGCACACAAAACAAAAGCCTTCTATAATCTCATTCCTCAGGGACAGCCACTTGTAACATTTCATTAAGTTTCCTTCCAGAAGTTTCCCTATATGTGTAAAATGCTATATCTTTCTTTACTTTCTTCTTCCCTCCCTTCTTTCTTACCATTTTTCCCTTGTTTCCTCTATCCATTTCTTTTTCCTTTAAAATTACTGTATCATTTAGACTTTTGAGTGCTGTTTAAAAAATCTCTTATTACCATACCTTCAATATTTTAGCACTCTTGCAGAATACCTCCTTCATTGTTCTACGGTTTGGGGTCTGTGTTCTTGTCTGGATAGACCAAAGTTAATTCAATGGAACTTTGGTCAATGAACTTGGTGTGTGTTTCCAATTTTTGCTATTACAATAATGCTGTGATGACTATCCCTGTATCTATTTTATATATGTGTGTGTATAAGTCTTTCTTGCTAATCCTTCAGTCGGAATTACAGGGCAAGTGGTATGCACTTTTCTGATTGTAATATATGTTGCTGAAGCACCCTCCAAAAAGGTCATGCTGATTTACATTCCGGTCGTGCTTTATGAGAGTTCCTGTTTTCTGATTCTCCTACCAGCATTCACGTATTACCATCTACCTCTTTTGCCAGTTGATATATAAAAACGATATCTTCTTGTTATTATAATTTGCATTTCTTTTCTTTTTAGTAAAGTTGGATACTTGTTTCTGCAGTTATTGGCCATGGACTAAGTCAAGAATGCTAAGTGTTAATTGAGGTTAGAAATCTTCACCTATTACTTGTCTAATGCCAAGGGCTGCCTGTAGCACATACTACGTTTTAAGCAGATTAGAAGGAAAGGTGTCCTTGCCTTATGACACTTTATCACCATCTACTAAAAAATGACCATGATAAACAAATCCATGATGGCTATTGTGTGAATGGCTAAGGTGCCCTGCTAATATTCAGGCTTAGCTCGTGAGTCTCAGCCAAGGTCACTGTTGTCAGTTTGAGCTCTCTTTCATTCAACTGTGTTAGTTCTCTGACTCTAGGGCCTGGCCCCATTCTCTCTTTCTGAATTCCTTGGGCTGTCTTGGTCCTCCCTTTCTGGATCATTTATTCTGTCTGCCAACTTGACTCTCTCAGTGATCTGACAGGTGCCCTTTTGTCACCTTCTTGATCGTAAGAAATAATTCATATTTTCCTATAAAAGCTCATCATTCAGGGTCACAGCACCACCAGCTTTCCTAAATGTCTGGGAGACTTGCTGTGATGATGTAGCATATTTCTCTTTAAAAACACACACCATTTGCATCCATTTTAGAATATGTGTACTTCTTTAGGCTTGTGGCACACCACGTATAATAGTTAATGGTGATTGAGTGCTTACTAAAGATGGCAATTTGCTCTGCTCTTTACATGTGTGAGTTTATCATTTTAACCACTAAATGAATTGGATACTAATTACCGATAGTCTCACTATTATCCATCCCATTACTCTTACTACCACTGCTCATATTTTCAGAGGCAGATGGATAAGGAAAGGGAGGTGGAGATAAAGGAAACAAAAACCAGCAATTGTACACTCAGGATTTAGGGCAAACATCCCGTAACCATCTTTTCAATCAGGGAGGGCACTGAGTTTACCTACTCAGAAATATAATAGAGGAGTTTAATGCCATTGAGCAAACTCTACAACAGCTCAACCCACAAGAGGCTTGAGATAATTCAAGCCCTTCAGCTTTAGAATAAATGAATGAGGCTCACAGAAGGCCGTATCCTTGGGCAGTAGGTCCCTGCTGACCTACCTCTAAAAGTGTACAAAGTTCATGGTTCCCCATGATCCACTGAGCAAATGTCACATGCCTCTGATACAACTCACAGTCCAATGAAAAATCAAGCAGGGACTCTATTTGAAAATACCCAGATGAAAGTGTGTAAGTGTGTGTGTATGTGTAGTGGGGTCTGGAGAAAAGTTATGAGGAACACAGTACATCCAGTAAGATGTTCTGGTATCTGGGGAATAAACACAACCTTGGAAATCGTAACTGAAGATGCCTGTTTTCAAGAACCGGAAACGGAAGCACTGGGGGTGTCAGTGACTTGACCAAACACACAGCTTAGAGGGGGCCCACCGTGGTGCCTAGACCTGTGCCCTTTCCCCAAACACACACAGTTTCATTAAATTTAGAAACAAGAGTCTTCAGTTTAAATACCAGGCCTGTTGATTGATTGTGTGACATGGGTTAGATCACTTTATCCAATTGCATAGGGATTCGATTTCTAAAGTTTCTTTGCTCCTTAACATTCAGTGACCCAGCTATAAGTTTCCTTTCTAAGCCTGGCCCTTTCCTTTCAGTCCCCATATCCACTGAGTGTCCTCACAGGCCTTAAGAATGGCCTGCCTTTGTAAGATGTCTTAGTCTGTGTAGGCAATAGTCCTGGGGCCCACCCAAGAAGATTTATAGTGTGGAGCTTTCTCTTAGCTGTGCTTTGACAAGGAAAATGGCAGGCAGCCAGCATCCAAACCCAAACAATTGTCAGATGGCCAGGAAAAGAAAAATAAATGTTGAGCTGAGTCGAGAACTCAATAGCTATTTCAGGGCAGTAGAAGGCTTCCTTTATGGCCATTTCAACTGGAGCATCAGAGCGTGCCTGAACCAGAGAATCTGCCCCTTCCTGACCCCAAATGCCTGGGTTACAGCAGCCTGGGAGCATTCCGTCAACCATCTGCCCCTATGCCTGTATAGCTGAGGCCCTTGGGACCACCAGCAGGAGAGTAGGATTCCAGCTGCTACTGAGAAATCTCTGCAGAGCTCAGAAATGCTTCCTGAAACCTTTGCTTTCCACACTGCCAGTGCTCTCAGCTGTGCTTGTATTTCTCTCAGTGTACAGAAATATGTTTCTCAAGCTCACAGGGTCTTTTTGATGACATATGTTTGTTTCCTTGACCAATTACTCTGTGCTTCCATCCACCACACTGTGGGGCTGACATCTTTTTATTTTTCCTAGATTGAAAATCCAAGATGAATGACTTATTTTCGCTCTATTCCTCAATGTAAGAGACAGGACGACTTTCTACCCCCACCCTTTCTCTTTATTTATGCTCATATTTGCATCTATTTTTATGTTTTATAGGGATCTTGTGATACAAATATTGTATATTTGGGGCTCTCCAAACTCCATCTGTATGGATCTATCTTGGCAAAGACAATCTAGCCAATTTAGATTTCCCAGGTACTGAATTTATTTTCAGATTTCTTTCTCCCTTCCTTTATTTTTCCATCTCTTTTTCCTTATTCTCCATTTCTTCCTCCCACTTATTTTCCTTCTTTCCTTCACTGAAATTTTTTTCTCTGTATCATACTCTGTGATAGTAGAGCATAGCAAATACATCAATAGAAGTAAATTTCACAAATGTGTATTTCTTGTTTGCTATCATCTTGTATTTAATAAACTTCCTTATGAAGAAGGCACTGGAAATTATTTTTATCTATGGCAGATGAAAATCAACTATATTTTAGCCCTAGGAAAACTCTAAAATAACCAGAGAATAAAACAGGAAATATCCATTTTGAGGTGTTATCTCAAACACAAATGCCTTCAAAGCTCATCAGTTCATTATTTATATATTTGATATGAGGCAATTGGGAATAGTGGAGTCTGTGGTTGAACTAGAACGTCATGCCTAAAACCATTCATGTTTTGTTTTTAGGGTTTTTTTAACCATCACATCAGCCTTTAAAGTAAGTTTCCAGGCCCAGGGCATTAAGTTTGCAACTGTTTCTTTAGGTAATCAATCTCTATTTCATTCTATTTCTCTGGTGAAACTAATGTTTGTCCTGAAATAACTTACTTAAGATCATAGTCCCTCACCACAGTGCTTAGTTATATCACTCCTCTTTTCCTCCTCATTGCTTTTAGAATATATGGTAACTTCTCATGGCATTTAATATTCTCCCTGATCTGATCTAACCTGTTTTTATGCCCATGTCTTTTTTCTCTATTCCCCCTTAAATGTCTTCCAACCTCACCTGGTCATAGTTTCTTAAACATACCTTTTATTATTTCATTCTTTCCCACCGAGATGCTTTCATTGGTATGAAATCTTTTCCCATCTTTGTAGACTCTTCACTCATTGATCAAAGCCTTAATTAAAACTGCCTTTACTGAGTTCTAGAGTCTATATTTAAAGCTCTTTGCTCTGTGTTATCATACATTTTTATGCAACTCTCTTGTAAGCTAGGATGACATATGTCTTGGTTTTCCCTAGACAGTCTCCATTTATACCTGTTGTCCCAGCTAAATTATTACTTTACATTGGTCATGCTAATTATAATGCTTACATTTCTGCGTTATGTTGGAGCTAAATGTATTTACAGCCTCGTTGAACCAAGGATAATCCTTGTATTACCCAAT
The DNA here is from genome assembly GCF_030020395.1 of Manis pentadactyla. Taxonomy (NCBI): domain Eukaryota; kingdom Metazoa; phylum Chordata; class Mammalia; order Pholidota; family Manidae; genus Manis; species Manis pentadactyla. The sequence continues at coordinate 144,421,353 of NC_080021.1, read as the reverse complement.
GGCTAGGCTAATTCTGTAGCATTCATGACTGCTAGTTTAGAAAATAGGTGCATTTTTATCTCACTTCTATGTGAATAGAAAGGGTTAGAGATCTAGTGTGTTTTATAAGTAACCCAGAGATGGAGTGACTCCTATCTTTAGGTGTTTTAGGCTTCTGTTCTTTCTTCCTTCTTAGAGACATTTGACTTCAGTGTTCCTTGTATTTAGAGAGTGGTGATGAAGAACAGATCATGGAACTATGTGTCTTAGACCAAGGGAAGACCGTTTGTGATTATCTGATCAAGTCTCCTGCCTTCAGTCATATAAATAATTTGATGTGGACACTGGCTACATTTTGGTCTCTGCATCATTCCTTCTTTTTCTCTAGGTAGTGGCACACCGATTTTCCTCCACTGAAACTAATCTCCTCTAATTTTTAGTAGTAGGGTCACTAGGATGAGGTTGGGGCCAGTGAGGTACATAGGGTGCAAAATTTAAGGAGGCACTCACTCTCAGGGTCAAAAACAGGATTAGTAATGACAGAGAGCACCTTCTTAAATATGTGCCCTAGAATGCTTGCTTGCCTCAGGGACCCAGACCTGGCCATTGTAAGAAACACTGGAGCTGACCCAATTCCTGTTTCCAGGGATGGCCATTTGACCCAAGCCTGGTCAAAGAGATTTCTTCCCACTCACCACAGTGATTGATTGAAGGCAGTCATGTGACACAGTCAGAACCAATGAGACTCTATTCTGGAACTTTTATTGGAATTCTTGAGAAAGCAATCTTTCTTTTTATTGTAGTATGAATAGTGAAAATGGAAGCCTTAAAATGTGGGGACCACCCTGTGGCGGAGCCTGCAGGAGAATGGAGCCACAGCAGAAAGAGGCAGATCAGGGTCAGAGAAGGGCTGCCTCCTAATGCACTGTTTAAGCATCTGCATCCAGCTATCCTGATTTCTCTTAGACTTTTTAGGTACAGAGTCAGTGAATAACTCTATACACTTGCACACACACAGACACACACACACACACACACCGTTTTCTTTTCATATACATGCTAGTACATGACTTAAATTTGTTTATTTGCAACTGTCCATAAACATGAAGTGGTGAAGGCCCTTGGGAGTGTACACTTGTTCGTGGTCACCCAATTTTAGTCAAGTGCAGAGAGTAAAGCTAGAGCTATACTTACCTGCACAGTATTTCTTATTCCTTCATACTATAGCTACTGTTCACCAGCGCCACATAATACTTAAGGCACTGAGCCGCTCATTCAAAGTACATTTGACAGAAATCACAAGTTAAAGATTTTTAGGAGCCTAGAGCCTATGCTTGATGTTCTAAAGAGAATTCTTATTTTCAGATTAGTGTACTGCTCAGCTTCCTATGTTAAGTAAATGAAAATGCTGAAGCCAACAGAGACAAGATAAAATGGGTCCAGGGCTCTGGACTTTCTGTTCAGTGATCTTTTAGACACATTTCACAGCCTCTCAAAACTAGCAACTCCTCATTTTCATCTTCTAGGTAGATTTTGTCATGCTGTTAAGCTGCAAGGATTGGTTGCATGTCTACATTAGAGTATATTACCATGCTTACTCAGCTTAAGACGAAGCAATGATGATTGATTTTTACCTCTCCCACTGGGGTGCACAACTTGGTTTGCTAATGGTGACAAATGACATTAAGAGACTAATCAGATTAAATTAATGACCTTAAACTTGCAAAATACCTCAGGGAGGGCAAGTTCACTCTGGTATTGGAGAGAGAGTGGTACTCTTGCCACCTGCAATTAGTGAAGTTAATGGAAAAATCCAAAGGCCATCACAACTCCACACACTCCAGCAGGCATTTGGAATGCTGGAGAGCTTGCTGACACACTGATTGTGGGGCCCTGTCTCCAAAGTTCTGAATTCAGATGGTCTGGTGGGGGCGGCGGGAGGGAGCACGAAATTGCATTTCTAACAATTTCTAAGGCAATGTTAATGCTGAAGGTCTGAGGACGACACTTTGAGATCTGCTGCTCTTCATTAAGGATAGAAGTCTATCAAAACAGAGAATAAGTGGGAGGTACTGACAGAGCTACTTTGAGATAAACTTTCTGAGTCTGTGACAGAAAAAGAAAGTTAAGTGTTTTCCAGTGCACCCTCAATAGTTCCCATGTGTCACATGGCACCCTCAAATAGGTCCCATTTCCCATTTCAGCCCTTCAAACCCATGTATGCTAGTAGAGTACCTTTAAATATTTGAAAGAATGCATATGGCAAGGAGATGTTTCATTCACAAGTAAGAAAACACACACTTAATCTTGATTAATTCAGTTGTGGCTCTTAGTTTTCAGGGCCCAGAAACTTTGCCATTTCACTGACAGGGGATCAGTCTTTCATGGATGGTGTGTATTCATAGGAAACTTAAATAAATCCAAATGCTTATTATTTATTTATTTATTTACTTACTTATTTTCACTGTCAAATTAATTAAAATTTAAAAGAAAAATAACTAAATAAAAAATACAATTTAAAAGAAACAAAGTGATAGGGAACACAAAACAGAAACAGAACACTGAAACACATCTAAAGAGAAACACACTCAGGGGAGGGAAAGGAGAAATCTGGTAGGGGATCAGGTGGGCAGAGAGGCTGGGGAGGTGCTAGGAGGGAGAGTTCCAGAGCCAGCTTTCCGGACAGGGTCAGAGGATCCAGACAGGGCTGTGGGTGTCCTGCAGGTGCCAGAACAAGAGTGGGAGTCAGCCCCACCTGTAGAGGAGCCGGTTCCTGTGTCGGCTCCTGGGCCCCTGAAGGGGCCTCTCCAGATGCAGGCCCCGGCACCAGAGCAGCCTGTGGAGGGGGCCCTGTGGCTGGAGGTGCGCCTTGCTCAGGCTCTGGAGCTGCCGTGGCTCCTGCACGGACACCCGGCTCCTCTGAAGGTGCAGCACCGGGTTCCTGAGACGGGACTGGAGCTGTAAGAGGACGAGTGATCACCCCAAGCCAGCCTCGGCACGTGCCTTTCCAGACACAGAGGCTTCCAGGGAAGCTCACACGGGGCATCTCCCCAGCTACATCCACCAGTGCGTGGTCTGAGGCCTGCCTGTGCTCCTGGCCCAGGAGCAGCCTCTAGGCCTCCTTCCCATGGGCCCAGCACCCCCCACCCCCATCCCAGGCCCTCTCACACACCCGCCCCCACACAGGCACACTCATGCACCTGCCCCTGGCCTTCTCAGCCTCAGGCTTGGCCTCCAGGGACTGCAGGTCCTCCAGGCCACTTGCGGGGAGATGAACCTGGAGCTGCAGGTCCAAGCTGGCAACAGGCAGCAGCACGTAGACTTGGGCTAGACTCTGGGTGGGTGGCCGTCCCTGGCCATCTTCAAGACCAGGTTTCAGAGAGCCCTCTGTGATGTGCCATACTGGCCTCTCACTGGGGGACCAGAGGGGCAGGTCCCCCAGGTCCTCAGTCTTCCTCAGATAGCTCTTTGGGTGCCTCCGGGCACTTGGCCAGAGGTGACTGTGCTGAGCCCTGGCCCAGTGCCTGCAGTGATGGATGAGATCCTCATGGAGGGCTCTCCTCGGGCCACGGTTCGGGATAAGGGGAGGCAGCCTGAGAACATGGTCACGTTTCTGCATCTCCAGCCAAGTGAGCTGGGGACTGGGCTGTCTCTAGAATGTGGTACGTGGTTGGTTACCTGGGTTCCAAGTTCCACTGGCCTCTGTCGTCAGGGAAGTAAGATCACTGCCTGGAGTCCCCTTTCCTGGGCTTCCTGCTCAGATAAGTCCTCCCCGAGGATCCTCCTGGGATGCTGACCACTTGCCCTCCACCCCAGACCCTGTCCAGGCAGCCACACCAACACAACCCCTGAGAAAGCCTGGGTACCACTAGGGCCCCAGTTTGAGGACACAGAGCTGCATTCAGACTCAGCAAGAAATATAAAGTATTGGCAAGGAAATGGAGAAAAGGGAACCTTTGTGAACTGTTGGGAATGTAAAATGTTGCAGCCAATCACAGCTTTGTCATTCAGAAACCTTGGTTAATTTGATTTAGTATCATAAATAAATATACTCTTATTTCTCACTAATTGATTTATAAAAATCTGTTAATATTCAACTTACACACTCTAAGGTAAAAAGTATCAATTTATTTTCTATTTGAGCTTTCTCATTGGCCCATGCTTCCTTTAAATGCAATTTGGAGTGATTTTTTAAAATAATAAACATTAATTTTGAAACAATCTCAGATTTACAGAAAAGGTGGAAGAACTATGCCAATACTGCTTCATCACCTCTGAAGGTTTCAGTGTGAATTTCCTACAACAAAGATATCTCCCTACATAACTGTAGTATGACCAGCACAATCTACCTGGTATGGTGCCAACTTCTCTTTCCAATCATGACATAATGCCACTGCATCTCCGTCTTCTTTCTCACTGGTGAGTTTCTCACATTTCAGCTCCTGAATGCCTATTTATTAATGTACAATGAGAAATGCGTCAGGTAAAAGAACGAGAACTGTCATGTCAGTAAGTAACGCTTTTCTTAGTAATCAGCAAGCTGGTGTGATAAACAAAATACTTTAAAATTCTATCTGAGGTTGTTTAGGAAGTGTAGCCCCAGAGCAAGAGGAGTTGGTTTAGTTTGACGATGTTGGTCATTGGCTGGTGGATTTCACTCCCTTGCATTTGAAGTGAGCCTTCCTGAAGGGACGTGAGTGCTCCCAGCCTTATACCAGGGTCCACTGTGCCGTCTAAGCACTCCTGGACATGCACTGCTAAAATATTCTTGCCTCATTTGTTTTTCTACATATCATTTTCCAACTTGGCCTGGTGGTTTCCATAATGACTGAAGATATTTAGACAAGGTTCTGAAAACAAGGCTTGCTCTGGACCTTGAGTCACTCTGTTGTGTGACTTTGGACACAGAGCCCTACTGATCTATTTCAGTGTATCACAGAAATGTCTACCACACTTAAAAGTAAAGGGAAATGAATTTTCCTCTGTGGATGTGAGGAGAAGGCCTAAAGGAATATGGGGGAAGTTCAACTTAATTCTAAAACCTTAGACCTTACTCTATAAAATAATGACATCCAACCATCAATTCTTGTCACCTTGTCCATTGACGTTGATATAAAATGGAGTTAGTTCCTCTGGACCACACAGAAGTAATACGGTCTCCTCAAGAATTGTATGATTCTTGGCAGCTTCTTTCTTTATTCAAGCAGTGGTTCTGACTTCCTGTATATTCTGAGAGGTTCTCCTTCCTGGAGGAGTTCTCTCTGCTCTGCACTGAACAGTATGTATGGCAAACAAAGGCACTTTTCTTAATTTCCATCAATTTTGATTACCCCAAACATTTCTTTTGATAGGTTTTCTGAAATTTTAGGATGAAACTTTAGGTAAAAGTATTGGGGGTGGATGTTAAGACCTGGAAACATGGAGAAAAACAATAGAGCATTACATAGCAAAGTGTTCAGAATGGAGTATTAGACAGCTGGGTTCTAAAAATGCTTTAAGAGCCTATTGTTAAAACTGAATTCCTCACTGTATACTTTTTCCCCATAGACTCCGAACTCCTGCTGTATCACACTATTCCTTCTTGGACTTCTCCTACTGACCCCATCTCTGAGTCAGTAGGAACATGCTGGGTCTTGGAGCAGTTGACTCTCCTTTTCCTCCTACCTGTCTTCATATTATTTCTTCAAACCCCTACTGTCAAAATCAGAGTAGCCTAGTATGGTATTTTCTTAGACAAAGGCTGCTCTGTATAGCCTACTACACTAACAATAATGTTTTCAAATAATGTATAAACCTCTACGTTAGGAATGATATATCACATTTTGCTGCTAAGTCCCTGGTGAGTTGCTGTGATGTCCAGTTTGAGAAAAATGGTTTTGGCACTCAATTTTGCAGTTTAAATCTCAGAGAACAACCCCCTTTCCATGGCCATGAACAAGTGGTACCTCCCTTAGTCAGGACCCCACCTCAAAGTATGTACTGCTGTGTTTTATCTAAGTGACCGGACTAGGGTGAAGAGAGCCCAATTAACAGAAATATGAATGAAAGCATTTGCAGTATGTCTGATTACACAGGCAGTTTTTGTATTTCTGCAGAGAATTTAATATTTTGTTCACATCGAAACCACAAGATTCTAATTAAGTTTTCCCCCAAATAGTTTGTGTGTGTGTACGCTGTTGTTACATTGTTGACATTTTTGTCTGAAAAACAACTGAGCCATGTACATTTTTCTTCTTTTTTTATTGTATATATATTAGTGTACTTTTGCTTGTGTATTTTACATACAATTATATATACTTGTATATTTTACTATATTTATTAATCTTAAGACTTGTGAAATATATTTTACTGGGCTCCTAAATAAATATATTTTCCTATATTAAGGATAATTTACTTTAGTCATCCCTTTCTTTTTGTCTGCTTCACATAGTACTGAATTGTCTATCCTAGTTTATCATGTTGAAAAATATTTTTCTATTTTTAATTTCATAAGGTTTTAAAATATTAAAAAAGAAATAAGAAATGGATAGTGAATGCCATTGAAACATCTGAGTGATTAAATTAAATGGTTCATCTTTTTTACTTATGAGGCCTACTTTTTGAGTAATTATTAAGAGATTTCCCAATGACTTGCCTGAATTCTTGGGATAAACCCTACTTAGTCATGGTGACTAATTCTTTTGTACTAATGAATTTAGTTTGAAGTATTTATATTAATAAGTAAGATTTGTGGTGCTTTTTTTTTATTGTGTACGTTCTTTGCATCTAATTTTGGCCTTAGGATTTGTTAGCTTATAAATAATTAGAGTAGTTTCTGTAGCACAAGAATGATCTATTTTTTTAAAATCTATATAATTTGTAGACAACTACTTTGAAAAGTAGTTTTCAGATAAACTTTTAAATAATTTCCCTGTGATAGTCTTTTGCATTTAAAAATTTTTAATTAAACCATTTTAGGCAATATATTATTTTCCTAAAAGCCCAAGTATTCTATAAAGATGTTCTTATTTTTAGAATCATAGAGTATATTCTATTTTCTTAATCCCTTCAGACAAATACATACTTTATTATTTGCTATATTCATTATTTATTATATTTAATTAGCATTTTAAAACCATTTTTGTGTTTTTTTTTTCCCATAGAAACAACTTTTTGAATTTATTTAGCTGTTTTACAGTATTTCACTAATTTTCCTTTAAAATTTATTCTTTTTATACTGGTATTTTCAATAAGATTTTTTAAATTATATAATATCATCTTAAGTTCTATGTTATTTCAAGTGTATTTTCAAGTGTATTGTTACCTACAATAAAAGTATTAAGGATTATGAATTTACTTCTAACTACAACTTGAGTAGAATTTTTGATAGAATTAAGAATATAAATTTATGTGCAGTTCTCCCATTTCCACCCTTCTGACATTCTGAAATAATAGTCTTGTTTTCCTTTATGACCCGTGCAGCTTCAAAAAAGGAATTTTGCAATTCAAACCCCCTCTGTGAATCTCAGCGAGACTTGTATCATTTTCTGACTCTATATTAAATCATTTTCAGAAGTTTTAGTATGAAATTATATTTTCCTTACTTTTTTGTACTTTTGGTTTTAAATAGGCATAATTTTGTTTGTGCCTTTTTATATGCGGACAAGGGAGGAGTGCTCTATCTACTCTACAACTACATGAGGTTATTTTGGTTTCCCTCTCCATTCTCTTGGGCACTGCGTGAGACCTTTTCTCTTGCACAGAACTAAAATGGCTGTAGGGTTCCAGCTTACTTTGCAAAGGTGGTACAAGATGAACAAGGCTCCATCTTGTATTGCTCCATTGAATGAAGATTAATGCCCCCCCATTCTGCATTACTGCTTAGTTTCTTGAGATTCAAAATAATATGCTGTATAACAGAAAGACTCCCTTAATGTGAGCTGCATCAGGTTTCTACCTATGTCTGCTGTCCATCCGCAACAGTTTACTTTGTGTGACTAGACTTCCCACAGAGCAATGGGCCATTATTCTCCCCATGTTTCTCAACATGTTTTCTGAGACCAGCAGCCTCTGGGTGAATATGAAAAAGATGAGGGAAGGAGGTAAATCTAAGTTCTCACACCACAAAGATGACTGTCTTGATTCTTTTGACGGCTAATAAAGATTGCCAATCAATTGTAGGGGAGTGAAAACTGGCTCCCTATATTTTGGGGGTGGGCCACAATACATTTAACTAATCTACAGACCTTCAAATTTCTTCTCCCATTAGTTGTTTGATGTCCTTTTTTCTAGACCACCATCTGATTCAGGATCACAGGTACCATCTAGTCATCACATCTTATTCTCCTTTAATATGGGACAATTCCTTAGTCTCATAATCATTCATGACCTTGACACTTTCGAAGAGTATGGGACAATGTTCAGTCTGGATTTCTGATGATTCCTCATGACTAAATTCAAATGATTAACTTCAGGCAAGAATATCACCAAAATATTACATCCTCCCTAGTATGTCATAGTCAGGAGGCACATGCTGGTGGTACGTCTCATCATTGGTGATGATAACTCTGACCACTTGGTTAGCATGGAGTCTTCCAGTTTTCTCTAGGATAGAGTCTTTTTCTCTTTGTAATTAATGATTGTCTCGAGGGAAGATACTTTGAGACTGTAAATACCATCTTCCTCATCTTTTGCCCACTAACATTAGCATTCATTGATGATGGTACTGACACCAGCTTTAGCTTATTGATTATTCTTGCCCATGACAATTATTACTGTACTGTTTTCCAAATTGGTGATTTTCTATTTCCATCATTTCACCTACATTTGTTAATTGGATTCTACTGCAATGAGAACTTTCCCTTCTTCTCAATTTATTTATTTATACAACTCTGCATTTATACAGTCTAGATAAGTTCATGGATATTCATTGCAACCATCATTTATTTTGTGACCCAGATCAAAGTGACCTGGATTTAACCATTGGGAGACACTTGCTGTTGTGTCTTGTATTGGATAATATTTTAAACTGGAAATTTCTTTTATGTTTTCCCTTAAAATTTTATTGTTACTTGAGATTTCCAAACATACCAGAAGTTAATCAGGCAATTATAAGTTAGGCTAAATGGCTTGGTCAGAAAATTTCTTATGGGCCGAAAATTTCAATGGTGTTAAGGAAGAAAAAATATCCAAATATTGGGATCTTGGGGTTTCTAAGTGAAGAAGGAGTACTCGCAGTGAATAAAAGAAAGGAGGCTCTGGAACAAGAAATTATACAAAACTAACCGGTATTATTGTAATACCTAAATGGTGTAGGGTCCTATTTTGGGATGCAAAGTTAACCTACTTCACTCTTTTGTTTAGGACTGAGGCAGAGGAATGGTGTGAGTGAATGTAGGGAACCAGGAACGTGTCCCTCCCTTCCTTCTAGAAAGGCTTTATCTGGCTTCCCCTGCAGTGGAAGGTTAGCCAGACATAGCCAGCACTCAAATAAAGTGGGTTGCCTGTGTTTCCATCATCCCAGTCCACATTGGAAGCATATCTATTTTCTGAGACACCATTGAGCTCAATCTACATTTCTCATTATCATTTAGTAAAAGAGGGATTGCAGTTGACTGTAACAGAAAAAGGGCAATTGCTTATTTTTCAATCAATTCTTATCGATTTGGGAGACACAGGGCCCTTAACTGTATGTGTGCTTCATTTTCCCACTGGAAATTTCTACTTCATCTGATAAATAGATTCTAGTTTAAATTACAATGCAATATATTTATGTGCACTGTAGGAAGAGGCTTAAGTATTTCAAATACTTGAGAGGAGAATCTGCAGGGTGAGGGAAACTTCTTTCTCAGATTTTAGCTGTCTTAACTGGCAATTAAATTTCTTAACTCTGAAACCAGACCATTTGGGTTTGAATCCCAGCTCAGTCCCTTACTACCTTTGTAACTGTGGGGGAGCTTCTTTACCTCTTGATGTCTCAGTTTCTTCATCTGTGAAATGCGTTTAACAGTGATACTATCTAGTGTTGTTGGGGTTTTATAAAGATTAAATGAGGATGGTTCACAGAAAGCACTTAGTTTTGAGCCCATCCTCTTTTTTTTTTTCCCTCCCTTAGGATCAAAGAGCAGGTTGGCACTACTTCATGGCTGAACAGCGAATGTCATCTAATTTTCTCTAAATTCTTCTTTTTTCAAATTTGTTGATATTTATATTTGTGTGCCTGCCTTTCAACATTTCTAAACATAGTATTGATAAAGAATTCTACAGTTTGTATTCACTTCTCATGTATTTTTCTTTTTATTTTAATACATTTGCAAGTGATTGTAGATTGCTCCTATAATGTGCTATATATATTTTTCATGAATATATGTTCATATATATGCAGGAGTATAATGTTTGCTTGTAATTGATTTACAAAAGTGAGAACACTGAGATCAAAGGTATTAATTATCTTTAGGATTATGATACAGCTTTCAGTAGTTTAGTAGATGTTTATACTAGTAATTTTCTTTAATTTCTTTTAAAAATCTGATTTTATTTTGGTATATCATGTAAAAACAGCATTTATGATGTAATTTTTTGCCAAAGATGTATTTCTAAACTATTTCATCTGTAAATACCTCATTATATAGCTCTAAAAGTTAAAGATTTTCTTAGCATAACCAGAACAGTTTCATCACATCTAAATTTTTAAAAAATATTTGAGATAATTGTAAACGCATCTTTAATTTAAAAAATATTACAAAATAATTCTGTATATCCTTTGCCCAGTTTTCCCCAGGATAACATCTTGCATAATCAGGGTTACAATATGACAACCAGGAAATTTACAATGATTCCTTAATATCCTTAAAGGTAGTATTCATAAAAATAGTTCAAATTTCTGAATTATCTTAGAATACACAGTTGGTTTGTGATAATCAGGATGATCTTCACTTTCTTAAGAGCAAAGCGAACAAACCTCTTCCTTACTAATATTTGGTGCCTTACACAGCCAAACATGGATGTGTATATTGCAAACCCTCTTTACACTACATGTGAAAGTGAAAAAGGAAGGAGGGGTGAAGAGAACCCCATCTAATCACAATTATTATCCCCAGCTTGAAGGTAACAAAACTGAAGTGCAGGAAAGATGAGTACTTGCGCAAGAATCCATGGAAGCTAGTGCCACAGCTGGAATTCTAATCTGAGGCTTTTTCTTGTTTTTTTATGACAGCAAGAGAGACACATGGATACTCTTGGGAAAACTTCTCATGAAAGTTCTGGATCGTTTACAACCTGCAGGACTGGTAAGACTCAAATGTTGCTGATACAGCTTAGTAAGTTCTTGTACCCTGACCTTGAGAGGTAGTTGGACTATAGATGAAAGGACATGGGACTTGGCTTTAAGGACACAGGTTCCACACTGATCCCATCACTTACCAGCACTGAACTTTCAGCAGGTCATTTAATCTTTTTGAAATTCTTTATTTCATCTATACAGGAATTTGAGTGCTTATTTTATAGTTTTATTGGCTGATGACACAAGATAATATTTGCAAAGCTACGTAACACATCACAGTGCTCAATAAATGCTAGTTCAACCAGGGTGCTTGGAGAATGGCAAAAAACAAAGGCTATAGAAAATGTTATTCAATGTTAGCAATGAGGCTGAACATTTAAGAAATGTTTTTTTTTTTTTTAACTCCCAGGGTCATTTAATTTTTCTCAAGGCAAGAGGAAGGGTTGACACAAGGCTCCTCTTTTGTAGAGGTGGTCATGACGCAGAGCTGGCATTCATCTCCTGCTCCCTTTGGGTCCCCGGGGCTAATACAAGCTCAGAAAACCAAGGCTGATCATTGGCTCCTAACAAGCCGCTTGTGATTTTAGCTAGACCCAGCTGAACATCAATGTCCCCTTTGTGGGCCATTTTGTTCTGTTTTTATTAGGAGTAAAATGCCAGCCTGGTCAAGATCTAGAAACTTGCTGATCCATTGTAATCAAATATGCATTTAAATGAGAGCTATGCAAGTGGAAGGGTAGTCCTGTTAGCAACAGATTCAGCAAGCCAGTGGGAAAATTTCCCCTCTTCTGGAATCAGAGCCTGAAGGCCTGAGGGTGGGGGAAGGCTGCAGCTGCCTAAGAACAGCACACTTTGAATATAGATATTTTGTTTCTGCTCCACCACTGGCAGTAAAACATTGCAAATAAACCCTATTATTTGTTCCCTTCCTTTCTAATAAGTGTGTCGTTTCCACACTTATGATTTTAGAAAGATGTTATTTCCAAACTTTAGACATAAAGCAGAAATTTCTTTCAGAACACCTGCCATGACGTTATAGTTTTATTCCCGCATAAAGGAAGAGTTCCTTTATTGCGGAACTCAGAAAAGTGTCCATTGTTGCATTGTGTGATTCAATTCCTAAACGTATCTTCTTTTTAGCCTCTAATATAGGGATTTCCAAAATGAGTAAGAGAGCACAACACTGGGTCAGGCCTTGGGGGCTGTGTGGAGGGTTTAGGAAAGGCTTCAGGATGCTTTTATTTAAGATGGTAAGACTTTTTGGGGAATATCAGGAGTCTCTAAAGGTTTTTCTAATTTAACTATTTCCATAAGTGCTAAAGATTTTCTGTGGAAAGGGCACAAAAACTCTTTAAACAAAAGCATAGGCAATTTAATGCAAATTAGTATAATTTGGAGAGTCTGCCTATATTTCTAAATATAATGCTGCATCAAATTAGTAGCATATTTTATATTTTCCATTCATTTAAACTACTCTCACTTTCTGAGAGGCCCTATAGGGATGAATAGATTGCCTGTAGAAAGTAGATTTTATAAGCTTTCGAATATTTAAAGAAAAGATGAGACTGTAAAGGCATGGAGGATAGAGGATAGAGAATTCTCAAGAAAACATTACTCAAGCTTCCGTATCAATAGCATTGGAAGATTTAAGACTCCTAAGTAACTACCGCCTCCTGCGGTTCACCAAGGTTATGCAACTGGGAAGCGGGGGTTGCTGCAGCCCTTTTGGCCAAGCACAGGGAGGGAGAGAATTGGAGGACATTATCTGGAGCTACTAGTAATTGCCTCATTTACGATAAAATGCTTGAGAGTATATCACTTCCTTGCTTCATGCATATATTTGTACCTGATTTATGAATTGTTGGATGTAACAGCTGCACGGTATGACTCTACTTGTGCAATTGGCTGGCCCTGAAAGACTCCCAAGAGCTGCTGCTTTCTCCTTTTGTTTCCTCCAGTACTTCGGGGGGAGACCAAAGAGAGACAAGGAGGAGAAGGGAGAATGGTGGAGCAACTCTTTCTTCCATGCCACGGTCAGCTTAGTATCTCCAGCTTAGGGCTTCTGCAGGAATGAGTACACAGGAAGTGTGCTAACTCAAACCCCTCAGAGACTGAGAGTCCACGAGAGAATTTGTAGGCATCTCTCTCAGAGGCTCAGCTGGTGGCTGCTCTACCACTGGATCAGTGAACAATCTACATTTTAAGAGCCTGGTAAGATCTTGACTATAATACTAAACCTCTGGTAAAACAGGCATTTGCTAACAACCTGAGGAATGCAGAGAAAGTTACGAAAAGGAAGATATTTACTAGGGAACAGGATTTGCTGTTTTTGGTGTGGAGAAATAGATACGTGGATGAAGGAGAAAGGAGACCTGCCAGACGCTTCACAGAAGCCAGGGCAAAGGAGTGACTCAGAGACACATACAGGGGGAGGGTCCCAGGCTGCGTGATGAAGCATTCCCTCTGCCAAGCCCTCGAGGGTACTTGGTGTTTTCCTTACAGGGGGTCTGGGATATATAAGGGGTTATTCAACCATCTAGACTGCACATTTCCCTGGCCTTAGAGCAGAGCGTACAAGTCCAGGTGAGTCTGAAACTGGGAATGATAATGAGTCCATTTATAAGCCATACATTCCACTCCCCTGTGTGCCCTTAGCCAATAGAAAGTTTTAATATATTTAGGGTAATTTAATGATGATAATCTCCAAAAACTAAACGATGGAGCAAGGGTGTAGGTTTTCTGAATCCTGGGCACCTCTGTGTGTGGGTGTGCATGTGTGCATGTGCATAGAGAGCAGGAGTCTCCTAAAGTTTCTGGTGGAAGGTTTTAGTCCTGTCCAGGATTATTCTGAATGTGGGACATAGGATATCAGATGGTGCCTAGAGGGGCCGGAGGCAGCGCATTCAAGTACAACGTGGCACTCAGCTCTACCTGTAAATTTCCAGCTCCCCTCCTTCCTTGGGAACCAGGAGCTTGGGTCTGGAGGAGAAATGTAGAAAAACTAGAGAGAACAAAGAATTTGAAGCCAGAGGATTGCAAACAGAGTTGATAATCTCTCTCCACTTGAAGAGATCTAAGTCCCAATTCTCCAATTTTTTTTTTGAGATATAACTGAAGTATAACATTATATTAGTTTCATGTGTATAATGATTTGATATTTGTATATATTGCAAAATGATCACCACAACACGTCCAATAAACATCTCTCACCATACCTAGTCACACTTTTTTCCTCTAACTTCTAATATCAATGAGTAATATGGGCATGATAGACTGTAAGCCAAATGGAGTCACCCTTGTGGATGGTCTCTTCTGGGACCTGGTACTGTTGCTGTATATCCCATATTGGTCATTGGCCCTTGTCAGATGTACTTAAACTCCTCTGCACAGGGTATCAGTTTGCTGCATGCATCATTTACTGAAGTATCTGAACGGTAGAAAGATTTCGTAGGATAGTCCTATGGCTCCTAACTGTTGGTTCTCAAATTTCATAAAGAAGGTATTTACCCATAGGTTCTCTGTTAACAAACAACATATCAAACCTGAATGTCAAATGGAAATGCTCTAAATACAGGAGATAACCCATCTCCCATATTTAGCATAATAATAAGCTGACTAGAAAAGGTAGTCTTACATTTTGTGAACAGAATTTTGTGTATGCTTTGGGATCTGGGTGAGTATATAGAGGATGAGTCATTGTAATATCTCGTGCATCTCAGCAATGTTGGCCATCCTTGATTGAACAGGAGTCCTTACATCACAGAGGAGGTGATGTCTTGACAATGTCATGTTGAACATTTAGCTAAACCTATATGTGGCTATGCATGACTGCCAGACATGGGACTTCATGGTGCTAACAGTCTTGGACCATCTTGGACCCAGGAAAACTTGGTCACTGGTGAGGTACTGCCACCTCTTTCCACCAAGGACAGGTTACCCCAGGTACTTGGAACCACCTAATGGAATCTCAGGACTGGGGATGAATTCCTCATTCAGTAGTTCTGCAATTGCTTCTGCTAATAATGGAGCACACTGGATTCTGACTTCAGGTCTCACCCCCATTTTCTAATTGTGACAGGAAGCACAGACTACACTTTGAAACTGAAAGAGGAAGCAACATGAGAATGGTCCAGACCTCCACAGCAATCACTATGCCTTGTCAGGGCTTCCAAAGGGTCCAGAGTATAGCCAGGTACTTTTCTCAGGCAACTTTCAAAAGAGTTCAAGATGCCTCACAAGATTGGAGAGAACTGAATGGATGTCTGAAGAGATGTGTTTCTGGGAGCAGGGAGAGGGCAAGCAAAAAATTCAAGGGTTTTTAATGAGGTATAGACAGGTCTGAATGAGTACGTAAATGGAGAACAACCCTATAAACATCATTAGAGGATGAAGATAGAGAGGATCTTTCATGCAGTACTTTCAGTCAGGGCCATTTTAATCTTCATAAGCCTTTAAAAATTGTATGTGAGGAGTTTTCACACCCAAAAACATAAAATATTAATATATACCCACATGTAATACAAAATATAAATTTTATTGTAAAGTAAGATTTTTATAATTGACTTTCAAAATTACATGATATTAAATAACTCATTTGCTTTAAGATTGACAGTGATTTACTTGAAATTATTGTACATTCAAAGTCCTCACTAAGTGAAAAAACACATGCTATTGATTGTTTTCAAGTTATAGTGAAATTTTGCAAATATTAAATTTAAAATGATTGGTAAATCTGAGGAGTATATTTTTATAGGCATTAAATAAAACATTTTTATTAATTTTGAATTTTAGTCTCCCTTTTGTATCTTAGAGGCAATAATTTCTTCACCCCAGATATCCTGCATTTTCATGGGTCCCTGAGTGGCTCAAAGGCTCTTGTCACCGTGCCTCAGTGACAGTTGGGTAAAGCAGCTGTTCTCAGCTGAGCCCATCACAAGGAAGACAGTTGCTAAGCCAATTTAGACAGTTGGGTGCAATTTGAGAGGAAAGTCCTTGGAGATAGGGACAGGTGACCTGTTGTCTTATCTTCGATTTTACAATGGTATGTTGTTTCCATGATTTAATTAATTGCATTCCCAACAGAAGGGAAAGGAACGAGTTGAGTATCTTCTGATGACTGGACACATAGATTCTGCCCTGAAAGGCACTTGGAAATTCTGACACTGACGGATCAAAGCAAGAAGGGTGTTGATTTTTACTCTACCTTGTTCCACAAAAATTTGAGGTTGGGTATCACACACATGTAACACTATGGAGAAAATATCTCTTATACATTACTAGAGGAAGGAAAAGGTCTTTGTTTGGAAAATTCTTTGAAAAGCCATTTAAATTGGAGACTCCAGAGCCTACATGCCCCTGGAGGGTGAGGGTGCTAGTGTACTCAACAGAAGGTGAGAAGTTGGGAATTCCTAGGGAATATCCAAGGAAAAGGGAACATGTTCCAGGCGAGTGGGACCTGGAAGGGTGGCCGAGGATGGTGGAGAGTTTGGGAAGCAGATGATTTCAGTGGAACTGCCAACTGGCTTGTGGTGGGCTCTTTCTGGAGTACTTGAAGAGAAGGACAAAGGGAAATTGACATCTCAGGTCTAGAGGCCAGAGGTTAGAAGTGCAATGATTTCAAGGAAATCACTGTCAATCTTAAATTGACACATAACAGGGGTAACATAAATCAGAACAGGCATTCCAGAAAAGGGACACATAGAATGTAGAGGAATCTACTTGAATTTGAATGGTCTTAGCATATTTTTAGAAGCCCCAGAAGTGCTTATAATAAGCTCTTTCAAAAGTTGAATAATGTGAGTTGCCTGGCATAGTGTCAGGCAGGAACCAGGAGCGTAGTTCCTCTTCCTCTTCTCTGGGACATCTATCACCCTCATGCTAAAGGACTGATGTACCATTCTCCAAGGTTCTGCTCTGAGCTTTCCTCTTTTTTCTGTCTTCTTTCCCTTTGAATTTCATTCTCTTTTACCATACTCTCCTCTGCCCAGTTTTTCTTTCTGTTAATGGTTATTTAATTTATCAGCAATCTTACTAAGCCATTTTCAGTTTTTCATTCTTATTCTCCATATCTCTGACCAGTTGGCAATATTATCAACACTAACTAAGAAACGTGTCCCACATTGAATTAACGCTCTGTTGCTGCTATAACAAATTACTACAAACTTTATAGCTTTAAAGCAACACAAATTTATTAGCTTCCAAAGTTTCTTGAGGTCAGAAGTCCAATATGCTCACAGGGCTGAAACCACAACGTTGTCAAGACTGCATTCATTCTGGAGGCTCTGGGGGACAATCTGCTTCTTTGCCTTTTCTAGCTTTTAGAAGACACCTGCACTGTTTGATTCACAGCCTCTTACTCCAGCTTCAGAGATAATAAGGTAGCATCTTTTCTCCTCTCTGATTTTTGTGTCCATCCTTACATTTTTCTCTCTCTGACACTGATCCTTCTGCTATTCTCATATAAGGGCTATTGTACTAGACTGGTTCTGCACTGATAAATCAGGTTAATCTCCCATTTTGAGGTCCTTAGTCACATCTGCCAAGTCCCATTTGCCATGCGAGGTAACATACACACAGGTTCTAGGGATCTGGATCTGCTTGTCTCTAGGGGCTATTATTCAGCCTACTACATGCATTTTTGACTAGTTCCTTCTCCCTTTTTACCATCAGATTTGCTTACTTCATGTCTGGAATACTTTAATTGCCTTGTAACCAGACTCTTTATCTCCAGTACTTCACCTTTCTCACCCAAAATATATACTGCCTCCCATTATCACCCTACAACTGGTGTCTGATTACCTGTTCCCCTTCCCCAAAGCCATTCAGTGGTTCCTTACTGCCTACAGAAGAAATCTCCAAATTCTCAGACATTAAAGCTGGCTTTATCTGCTCTTTCCCATTTTCCACCCCTCCACTGTGTTCAACTATGCATTCTGTATCCCAGTTCTCACTGTTCCTACCTCATGCTCTGAACTTTCTCAAATATGTCCTTCTGCTTTTATTGTCCTTTCCATGTACAGTTTTATTCCATTTTCCTATCTTGCTGGCTGAAGTTTAAATTATCAGTCTGGGTTCAAAGCAAATCTACCACCCTTCATGACCCTTAGATCCCTTTCAGTCTGCACATAATTTTAGCATCTCTTTTCTTTCCAATGACCTCTGTAAGCATTTTTATAATGGCATGGCTGTCTGTCTTTCCAGACTGTAAAGCTCCAATGGGCAGAGACTGTCACTTTTTGATTTTTTGAAATCTCCTAGTACTTAACACAATGTGTTACTCATTGGAGAAGATGAACAGGTATTTGTTTTATTGACAAGTGGAAAGCTTTTTCTTTAAGGGACAGCAAAGGGATTTATAGATATGCTCTTAAAAATCATTTTTAAAGGAGTACTATGGCACAAACATAGAAGTCTTGCATATTTTGATTTGCTAGTTTCTGGCTGGAGAAAGGTTTCTCCATTTGCTGGGCTGTGCCCCATCTCAGGGAGGCTTAATGTTATGGGAAAGGTCCCTCAGGTCTTTCCCAACCATTAGCTCTAGGAGTGTTTCTACATCTGCTTTGTCAATTGTGAGCCTCAGATATGGTGCCAGAGGGCCCTTGTCCTCCAACAGATACTTCTGTTCAGCTCCATCTGCAGTGAATGATTCCTCTCAGTTCCTTATCCAGTATTTAATTCCCCATTTCTGAGCTGTATTGAAGGTGAGGAAGGCCTATCTGATCTCCCAAGGGGCTCGGGGCCAGCAGTGTAATTAGTTGGGCTTCATGCCAGTTCAGAGCTTTGATCTAGAAACCCACAACCTTCAGTTTCCATATGGTGGTAGAAGAAGGTGCTGGGCTAAAGAAGAATCCTCTAGCCTCTTCTTTCAAAACTTTAGAAACATTACCCCAGACAAGTTGAGAATCGGACTGTACAAAACACTGTTGGAAAAAAGAGATTTATTCATTCATTTTATTAATCAAACTCTGACCATGTGTCAGCGGCCTCCCAGAAAATTTAAACTAAGGAAGCCTGTATGCCAAGGAGATAAGGCAGATACAGTCATTGAATTGTGAATGGCATTCCTCTGGGCACAAGAAAGCTCAGTGTGAACAGATATGCTTCTGTTAGAATGTTTATGACTATAAAGAAAGTGGCATCAGGAAAAGCCAACTGCATTTTTTCTGTCTTAAAAAAAAAAATCAGGGAGAAGAAGAAACATGGTATGACTTATAAAAGGCACATTTGACCAGAAGACACATTCTGGTTTTGTGGCCACTAGCTTAAATACAAAAGATTTCTGTTGCAGCGAGGTTTGAAAGGCTGAAAAGAAAGAAAGCAGCCTCAGAAAGCTGTCCGTCTTTGTGAAGTACTTGGCTGGCACCAGCACAGAATGTGGCAGCTGCGTTTGGTATCCAACTGGGAGCTATAGATTTTTCCTAATACTCATAGAGGGAGAGATTGGCAACTTCCCTCCAAGGGGTATGTGCAGAAGGTTGGCCTGGCTGCCGAGGAAGCATGTGGAACCTCAAAGGATGTCACCACACATTTCCCTTTCCTTCATCGTGGTTCAACTACAGCTTTTAAACTTGAGAGTGAATCATAATGGAATTGCAAAGTGGTCTCATTATGTTAGATGGGTCGAAACAGCTTATGATGTCTGACAATGGGGATGTGGGAGGTGTTAGTGGCTGGCAGCAGGCTTGGCCCTGGTTCAGTTCATGAGACCAGCGGTCTTTGTGGGAGACTGGCAGGGATTCTGGGACAGACACTCTGTCTTAAAAATACCTACCCTGCTGGCCTGTCATGATGTTTTTTATCTCAGCCTTTAAATACCCACTGGCTGAGGCCTAGAGATCTTTAGCAACCAATAAGATGCCAGGCCTGCTGGAATGAGTCATGCATTCAAACGTATTAGCACTCCAGATAATTCCCTTCGAACCAGTCTCTCTCATGTTCCTAGGCTCTTCCTGCCATGACAACTGTGACAATTTCCCCACCCATCCATGGTTCTCTCACTTCTCCACACACACCCGATTAGTAGGTGAGTATTGTCATTTCTCCCCCCGGGTTGATTTCTCTCGACCCCAGCACGCTGTCTGCATCCTCTCTTGGCTGTACCGATGCAGTAGGCTTGGGTCTTTTGCCTGGGCTGCAGGACTAGAATTCTTCACCCTCCTCCACTTGGCTGTCTAAAATGCTGGTCTTATCTTGTCACCATTCCTTTAAAACCTCTCCATAACTCCTTAGTAACCGCAGGATTGTCCAGATCTTGTATGTGAAGCAAAGGCCCTTCAGAGGTCCATCTCCTACTAACTTTCTCTTTCTCCCTGACTTCCTACCATGTGGGAAACACTCACCATCCCTCTTACAGTTTTACTTTATTGCACATGTTCTTGTCCCTCTATCAAGACTGAACTTTCCCTTCATCCCAGCTTGTAAAATTTTTTCTTATGTCCCCAAACCCAGAACATATGCTGATGCTGTTTCCGCAACTCCCCTGGGCAAGACTTCACCACTCCCTTTTTTGCTCAAAATAATATGCACACACCTCCATCAAAGCACTCTCCAGATGGTTAGTAACTTTCTTCCCACTTTCCCAAAGACAGAAATAAGAAAAGCTTTCATCTCTAGGTCTTCAGTGTTTGATACAAAACCTAGAATGATAAATCTAAATTTAAAAAAAAAAAAGCCAGCGGACAATAAGTGAGCCATTCTTGTGGATTTGTAGGTATGATCAGTTGTCCCTATAAACAGCTATGTTGATGTAGTTTCTATAGCAAACTGTAAAGTAAAAGAGAGAAATCTTCATTTGGACAACTTTTCCTCCTCTTTTGATGCCATTCCCCTCATTTTCTCTCAGGAAGGTCTTCTACAATGTGCTATGTCAATTTTTAATGACAATATATATATATATTAACAGAGAACCCTGCTTTATCCCACACACTTTGGGGAGTGCATGTGTCAGGAAATAAGACAGGCAAGGTCCCTGATTTCATGGGACTTTATATAATCTAGGTTGGGCAAGATAGACATTAAACATACAAGTATGCAAATAAGACCTTTTAAAGAGTGATAATCGCTACAGAGACAATGAAAACAGGGAGCTACTGACTAGATGGCTCCTTCCAGTCAGTGTTGTCACATGTCCCTGGAAAGTTGTCATTTAAGCAAAAAGTGAGTAATAAAAAGGAAAGAAGGTTATAAGCCTGGGAAGACATGGCGTGGGTGAGGGTGGGGTGGGGTAGGGAGCACTGTGAGCCGAGACAGCAGCAACTAGGGCAAAACCCAAATTTGGGAACCAGATGACTACACTTAGGAAGAAAAGAGGACCTGGCGGCTGAAGAAAGACATGTAAGGGGAAAGGTCACTGATGAGTCCCTGAGAGGTGGGCCAGGGCGAACGGGGCAGAGCAGGCTGGAAGGTTCTCTGACTGCTGTGGGAAGCCTTTGGAGGGCTTTCAGCAGGAGGGCCTCACGAGCTTAAGGCTGGAGATCCCGGCCCTGTGGAACTGGGATCCGACACAGCCCTCAAGGTCTTCCTGACATGGAGCGCAAACGTGTGCCCCCCTGCTACCCGGCTCACTTCCGTCTGTCTTGATTTCTCTTTCTGTTCCCATTTCTCTATTCTTATGGCTCTGGAGGACTCTGGGGCATAGTTGAAAGCAAGCCAACCACATGTTGCCTTTATTTCCCCGTTACAATGAAAATTTTTATGTGCCTTGTCTATTTCTGCTCTAGTCCACACCCTTATTTATCATCCAGTGGACTTTATGCTCCAGGAATATGCAGTGGATTTTCCCTGTGCTTTTGCACTAGACCATCACATGTCCTAGTTTGAGAGCACTGAGATATGAGATAGACTGACTAGAGGCAGATGGTTATGGAATGGGCCTGGCATGGAACGGGGCCTTCAGGGAGGACCAGGAAGCCATGGGAGTCCGGGAAGAAAGAAGTTTTGCCAGGGGGCAGAGTAAAGGAAGCGACACAGGACAGAATGTTGTTGAAAGGGGGAAGTGAGAGGGCCCCACTGGCAAACTTTACTTGCTCCGTTTACTTACTCTACTACATACCCAGAGGGCATCTGTGGGCTCCCATTAGAAAGTAAATTCCATAAGCAGGGACCTTGCCAAATCTGTTCACTGCTGTATAGTCAGTATTCAGAGCACTACCGTGCACACAGTAGGTGCTCAGTGGCTATTTATGGAGTGAGTAAATAAATGAATGAATGATTGAATGAATGTGGGAACTAGCAAGGCCTGCAGCCATTGTACTGCTCTGAGACTCTGCCAGAAGACCAGGAAAAATGTACCATGAATAAAGAGGTCACCAAGAAATGACCCTGGAATGTTGTTATTTGCACTGAGGGAGGAGAAGTGTGAGAAGGGGAGGTGGGGAGGAGAAATAAAAAGGAAAAGTCATGAAATTAAAGATGCTTAGGCAAAAAAAAAAAAAAAAAAGAAAGACAATTCGAAAAAGAGAAACAATGGGTATAGTTTTAAAATAAGTATAAAATTGAACAGAGGTTGAATAGTCTTAATCAGACTATAAAAGTCTTTCATAATTACTAAGATGACAAAGAAACCCCTTGAAAGGAAGTTCATGAAGTACCTCTCCAATCAGATTCAGAACCTTTGGGGATCATTTGAATGATAACTGTGTGGGTGTTACTCCCTGTAGATTATCATTTTCTTTCTGAAATCGTCTCCTTCAGCAGAAATGAGAGCCTGCGTCACTCACAAGGTGTTCTTGTATGATGTGTGGGTCTCCCCACCTGAGAGCTCATTAGAACCACAGGGCTAGTAGTTCCCAGGGCACAGGAGACTCACCCAGCCCCAGGTGGGAAGGCTCAGTCACCATCCAGAAGGTGCCCCCAGGAAGGAGGGCCTGGGACACTGATTTCACCTGGCTGTACTGATGAGTCATCATCTTGTCCAAATGGTAGGACCTTGCTCCTTCCCATCCTGCACCAGCTCAAATGTTACCTCCCCTTTGCTCCTGCTGGGCTTACTACATCTGCTGGGCTTACTACATCTCTACAGTATATTAATTCTATTTAGTTATAATGTGGATAGCTCAATTATCAAGCATCATTATGTACCACACAATTTATTCATA
Source organism: Manis pentadactyla (assembly GCF_030020395.1). NCBI lineage: Eukaryota > Metazoa > Chordata > Mammalia > Pholidota > Manidae > Manis > Manis pentadactyla. The sequence continues at coordinate 144,398,019 of NC_080021.1, read as the reverse complement.
TTCATATTCATTCATGTATTCCACCATTCATTCATAGTTATTGAATATCTTGTAAATGGAATACACTGTGCTAGGTAACTCCTTGGGACATCAAGTCAGGAAAATATGGCCATTGTATTCGGGAAGCCTAGTGCCTAGTTGCGGGAAAAGGTATAGAATGCCATTTGTTGAATGGCTACCAGGCTTAAATGACAGTGCTGGGTACTTAACCTACAAGGTCTCCAATTTTATAACAATCCTGTAAAGTAGGAAAGGAAAGCAGACACTCAGAGAGTAAATCAGGTTGATGGCTTAAGGCCACATGGTTAAGAAATAATAGAGCTGAGATTACAACTCAAGTCTGTTTCATTTCCATTTAATATATTTTTTCCTAATGACATTCTGGTTGTTTTATCACTTGTCAATCTCCCCACTAATGGCAACTGTACCTCTCTGCACCGCCCATAATTATTATAGTACAAGACCTATGACTAGGTTCTACCAGAGTGTTTAAGATATTGTAGGTGCTCAGTAAGGATTTTTTGAAAGGGTGGTTGCACGTGTGAATGAAATAGAAGGCTCCCCACACTAATTTCAGATCCCATCCATCAAAGTTGTCTGGTCTCAGTTCAACTCTCTTTCCAGCTCTGGGCATCTTTTACCTGTATCAGCCAGGGTTTGGCCAAGTATTTGAGACAGAAAGTGTTTAGAAGCTTGCACATCCACAACAAGGTCAGGAGGGAGCTACTGGTGTTCATGTAACCTGAAAGTGCAGGAAACAGAGGAAGTCCAGGGCAGCCTCAAAGCGATTTGCAATAGGACATGGGGACCTGCAAGTTACTGGAGTTCTGTGGCTGCAGGAGAGAATGGGCTTCTTCTCTTTGCTTTCCAAACCCTGAGTGAGACCCTTTCCTTGGAAGCATCTGACCCAGAAGCCTGGTGGTAGGAATCCTGGGAAATAAGGTGCCCAGGGGAGAGAGCAGAAGGAAGTGAGGATGATTTTGCATGACGATCTGGCTCTTGTTGAACTCATTCATTTTCTCTTGGCTTTTTAGATTAAGTTTCTCTCCGTGGGCTTCAGCCTGCTTGTCTCACTGTCCTAAAGCAACTTGTATTGCGTTGCCATGCTAACCCTGGCAACACCACAACTTCTGCCAGTAGCAAAAGGAGATCCATTTCTAACCAGAACAAGGGAATTCTTTTTTTTTCTTTTCCAACAGAGACTAAATTGTGAGGTCGAAACCTGGGGAGGGTTTTCACATAGAGTCCTGACCAGTCCTGAATCGACTTGAAGAATGGTGAAGGGTTGGCTTTGCTCTCTCGGCAGCTGTGAGTTTGGTCAGCCCTTTGCAAAGTAAGAGGAAATTTAATGAACCCAAATAAGACATGAGCCTTTGTGGCTATAAAAGTTACACTTTGAAAAAGCTCAGCTGGTCAAGAGCCACTTGAAAATGATGTTACTGCTGGGGAGCTCTGTCAAAAGTCCACTCCTCTGGGGGAGTTTCCTCCTCTCTGAGGGAAAACAAAGAGAGGTTTTACAAGCTGGAGAAGGCACATTTTGCTATTTGAAAGAGTACATTCAAAAATTGAGGCCCAGTTTGATTGGGAGACATCCATGGTCAGGACTTGTTTATTTGTCCAGCTTTACACCATGTAAGTGATGCAGAATCCTTTCCGCCGCTAATAATAACACCACCGTGGCCCTGAGTTAATGGAAAGCTGGAATGGCCAAATGAGAGCCGGGGCTCAGATTAACCACTGTGGGTCAGACAAGTCCACAGCTGTGGTTGGGGTGGGAGGTGAAGGCGTGGAGGGAATGGAGAGCAGAGGGAACTGGTCTTAAAATATTTTTGCCTAGTCAACGGATTTAATGCATGGTATTTTACCACCAAATTCATCAATTGGAAGATTTTCGAAAGGATCCAGGGAAACGACCACCTAATGCATACTCAATGGCTTCTAATTGTACATGCAGTGCATTTTAGAAATCTTTTGTGCCGAGGAGTCTTCATCTGGAGAGCATTCCGTTTGCTTATACAGTAGGCAACGGTGCTTAAATGGCATAATTATTATGTGTTTCTAGTTTGCCTCAAATTTTGATTCAATCAGAATCCCTAAATCTGACAGCCTATAATCAAACAAAAGAGAGTGCTCTGGAAGCAAGGGATTAACAGAGGGGAATTAAACTGTCGTTTGGAAACAGTTTAGACCACTATGAAAGCCCATTTAGGAATCTCTCCATAAATATCGCTTTTGTTTTGTCTAATTGCCGGTTTGAATGTATCAGACTCATCAATGGGATTAGGGTTAATAGATGTTTGGTCACGCAGAACATGCAGAGGAAGAATCTGATACACACACACAAAAATTGCACTTAATGAGCTTAGCAAATGTTTGCCATATTTTTAATGAACCCTGGGGCTGTCATTTAGAAATGCTTAGCAACTGCTTTTCCATCCTTGAAAATAGAGCAACTGCAGGACGTTAACACTATGTACACCCGTAAATAAGAGGAGCTATTTAAAGACACCAGCCAGGAGGCAATGATGACATTTTTCTGTCCCAGAGCCAGTGATACTTAACACGCTGGGTGTGGTTTCAATGTGTGACAACATAGTTGGGAGCTTCGGGTTTCCGAAGGGCACTGCGGGAGAACGAGGTATTTACAAAGGGTCAAGTAACGGTTTTCTTTTTTTAAGTTAAACCCGTGTAGGATTGAATCTCCCAGCCTCCTACTCCAGCCCCTGTGTCTGTTTTCACACCTTCCTCCTGCCCTTTCCAAGTGTACACCGAGAGGCTTTTGAAAGAGGATGCTTGGTGTTGTGCCTGCTTCCCCAGGCCCAGCCCACTGCCCAGGCCACAGGGCAGGCTGCTCCCCCGGTTCTGCGGAGCAGAGCCAATCGGCACGCTCTCGGGGTTGATTACTCAGGCGACTGAATGGTCCATCTCGGGAGCCCTTGGGATTTGGCTCTGAAACCGACGCAGTTGGCAGTAATGGGGACTTATTGAAGTAGGCCATGTGGCTCGCACTCTCAGAGCACAGGCCGGGTGTAAAAGAATCAGGTTTTCCCCGGGGAAGGTTTGATTTGATAGAGCACAAAATTCAGGTCCAGTGGATTGTGGTTAGAGCAAATGAATGATGTCTTAGGCCTTTCGTTTTCACAAAGCCAACTGACTTCAAGGGCATCCTGCTCCCTGCCATCTCCTCCAGCCCTGCCTCTCAAGGAGGCAGAAACAGACACAACCTCATTTTCTTAAAGTGTTAACTAAACGCAACCACTTTTCAGCTCTGCTTGAAAATGAGCAACTCCTATGTGACAGCAGCTGTACTTTTGTGTTGAATGATGGGATCATAATTCTTATTAGGGGAAAACTCAGACAAGGCCTTCTATCTACTATTGCAGGGGAACGCTGCAAAGAGTACAAAATTATAAAGCTGGCTTTGGAGGGAGTAGGATGAAGGAACTGTGTGTTGGGAAGGAAAAGCGCCTGGATGTTCTGTTCTTGGCATTCTTGCAGAGGTGGCCATGAGGGAGGTGGTGGCCGTGCGCATCTGTCCGTGTGTTTATGTATTTTGCTAGTCGTTTGTCATCAAGGGCTCCTTGCCCTCAAGCGACTATTAGAATGCCTGGTTTGATGAATGAAGCCAGGGATATTACCAAAGGCTTTACGGCGTTGTGGTTTAAAAACATTGTCAGTAATAAGCTATTTTTCTTACAGAAGTGTCTAAATTCTTGGCACCCAAACCAGTGGATCAGATGAGTTCCAAACAATCATTTGTTAAATGGTCCCCTTAGGTCATAGGTCCAAAACCCAAACACCTACAGAATCTAGACTGGTAATATAATGGAATGAATCTAGGTAGGTGAAGCATTAAAGAGTAGAAGGAGCTGCAGAAAATTGAAAGCCACACATGTCTTATGTGCAGAAGACAGTGGCCAAATGTCCTGATATGTAAATGCTCAATTCAGCCCTGCTTCATGCCTCTGAATTTCACTGTCTTCTGGGTTTCTGGACTTTTAGCTTGATTTGGACCTTGATAACAGTGATTCACTGGCTCTATCTTACTTTTTGGTTTTAAGACACCAGCTTGCATTTTCTCTCAATGCCTGTGAGCACCATCCTAGCCCCAGGCTTCTCAGGGGAATGAAAGAATGAGAGAGGGAATGAATAAATGGTCTTTCATTATAAAGACCTAATGAATGGTCTTTGTAGACACTGCATAATCTAGAGAGTGGTGCATGTATGCAAACAGTTGTACAGTTGTGACATAACAGAAGGTGCTTTAGCTGTATAGCACATAGAGGCCATGGGGAGAAAGAGAGAGAGAACCCCTTCTTTCCTGCTGAGCAGTATTAGGGAAAGCCTTGCCCACCACTGAGTGTGTGTTAAGTTGTGCTATGGTGTTGCCAGGTGGCAATGTTGAGACAAAGACTCTATGTGGCTGGGGCGGCTTGTGCAAAGATACAAGGGTGCTGGAGAATGGCCTGTCCAGAAAGTAACAAATATGGCTGTAGACTGTGGATTTGGAGGCAAGAGGCCAGAGAGGCGGACCTGAGTCAGAGCCTAAAGCTTGGACTCTGTCTTACAGAGACTGAGAATCACTGAAGGATTGATGCTCATGTTGTATTCAGGAATCATCTAGCTGTTCAGAAGAAATCCAGCTTGTATTGATTCTTTAGATTCCGAATTTTGTATTAAAGGTAGAAGTGCTTTTCTCAGAAACTGTGTATGTGCACATCTCTCCATATTAAACTTCAAAAGGTACATTAAGGTGAAAACACCAAACTGCTGATGTCTCCAAGGGAACATTCTGGGGTTCCTTAATTTAATAGTTGGGAACCTATAGCTACTCCTCCAGTTCACTTGTAGAAAATATGTTTAAGCTGTTTTTCATATCCCTTAATCCCCTTTACAAAGAGATGCTCAAATGTGCCTTGAGCCTAATGACAAAACTTTTCTATTACTAGTCAAGCACCTGAGTTTAGACCAGGCAAGTCCCGCTGGCCATCTTTATGGATGTTTCATTTTTCAGGGACAGTGTTTGGCTATTTAATGGACACCAATTCATCTGGGACAGTATTTTTACCCTTTTGTTATTTCCCAAATAATTTTTCATGACTGTTCAATTGTCTTGCCAGTTCAAATAGATCCTACTAGCCTTTTCAACACCTACTAAGACAGTGTGCTAGGGAAGGTGGAGTTACAGAAGTTGTTTATCATTACCTTCTCTTCTTAAAGAGTTAATAATCTCTCAGAAACATTATTGGGGCAAGCTTGGAATTTTACAGCAATAAGAAATGTGTTACCTTTGGACTCCTTAGAAAAAGGATCACAACAAAGGCCTGGAGGGCAGCAGGCCTTGGCCATAGAATTCCGCTCACTGAAAGAGAGAGTGCCAGTGCTCATGGGGGTAAGTGAGAGCAAAGGGTTACAGCTGACTGGTTTGGTTTGCCTCTAGCTGATCTATGGCCGCTGATCTGTTTGGGTCTTTACATGGATGGGGGGCAATATTTGGCTTATTTATTCTGACAGGAGGCTAGATGCTATTTCCATCTGCCTTAGAGTATTTGAGGAGATAAATGTCTGCCACATCCTGACAAATGGCCTCTATGGTTCATTGCCAGAGAAACTGAGTTATGGCTCCTATATTTCATTTCAGAGAAAACTGCAGCCATCCGAAGTATGCACTGCAGCTCCATTTGACCAGGCCAGCAGAGTGTTTTTCTGTTTAAGGGACAAGGTTTGCACAGTAGCCCCTCAGGGGGCCTGGAGGGTAGGGGATAAATAGAAAGCACTCCTTAAGTTAGGTCAGTAAATCAAGTACAGTCAATTCAAAATATGAAGAAGATTCCAGGGAATGAAACACTATATCCTGGCTGAGTTTAAAATCATCTTTACATCTGCACTCATGTCGTCAGTCAGTTGAAATCATTCTAGAGCACATTATTTTTAGGAATAACAAGGGGTGTCTGTGTGTGTGTAATATGCATTTAAATTCTATCTAGACTATCACAGGATGTTTATTTTTTAACAAATATGAGAAAGATACATTTTTTACACATAAAGCAATTATATGTATTAGTGGATTGAATGAAAATTATTCTAGATACCAACTGATTTTCAGAGGCTAAATGGCAAGGGGATTATAATTGTAAATAAGTTTGTCACAATCTAGTATTATACAGAGGCATATATATAGCCTGTCTTCATCACTTAGTGATACAGACACCTACATATGTTGGTGGCTTGTGCTGATGGGGTAGGACATCTATTGCATGGAAAGAGAGGAATTTTTTCAGTGTAATGTAGCACAATGGAATGTGTGAGACCCAGACAGTACCTCTGGGGGAATATATGATGGTTACCAACACCTTTGGGGAAACAGACACAATAAGAAGGATGTTGACATTCTTGTTAGCACAGAAGAGAGGTGAGCCCAAACTCACTTGGGATTTAATCAAGTTGAGCAGCAGGTCCATTTGTGCCAAACTGATCTTTTCTGCTTGCCTGGACATTGGGGCCATACTTCGTGGTAAAACCGCTATGAGACCAAACAATGCCATCTGAGTAAGTGCTGATTGTGGGTGGGGCCCAGTGGGGTGTAGCTAGTTCCATGGAAGGGGTCATCTGGAGAGGGTTTAGGAAAGTCTTGTGCCCCAGGATGGGGGGTTGGGGGAGAGACTTGGAGTTTAGGTAGAAGAGTTAAATCTCCGCGTTCAAGAAACCTCCCAGGTATGCTGTTCACTTACTGTTTCTCTGGTCACTTGCAAAGCCATGTTGCCATGTCTAATTTAAACATACTTGATTGCTCCTGGAAGAAAACTGGGAGGAAGTAGAGGCTCATGCTCTGGGGCCCTGTGTGAGCTGGTGTGAGCTGGAACAGTTGAAGCAGTCTGCTGCCCCACCCAGGGAGAGGGGCTGTGTGCAGGCCTATGTGTGCCATGTGCCTGAAGTCTCATATAAATCTGAATGTTTCCCATAAACTGGACACTGGTAAAAAAAAACACAACCTCAGAATATGTTTTTTTCCTAAGGTGATGGTACAATATAACCTACCACAAATTTTTAAAAATGTATACACAGATGCACAAAAAATAAGCCCTAAATCATGAACATGGTTTTTACCATAATTAGCTAAATGGAGAATGCCTAATCGTGAACCATGTGTAACCTCCCCTAGGATACCTTCTCTGATACCTTCAACCACATCTTCACCTGTTGAATTATCTGCCCCTTTTTTTCTATTCTCAAAATATTATGTGCTCCCTTTGTCATTGCAATGCTCACATAATTACTTACTTTTCCAACCAGAATATGAACTACTTGAAAACATTTGCTTTCTATAGCATGAACATATCCAGCACATAGTGGATGCTCAAGTAATGCTGACTGGATAGGTGTCTACAAAGAAATCCTTCTGGAGCTCAAAATAAAAAATACGTTGTTTCCAGCACCCCACCTTCAAATTGCTATTTCCTAAGTAGCTGCAAAAAGGTTATTCTGAAGTAGAGGCAAAATGGAAAAAAAATCCAATTTATCAAGATGAGATAGAGTACTTGTGGGTGAGTGATAGAAAATAATGAGGATATAAGAGGAGTTGCTGACTGTGGAATTCTGCTAATTCCAAGTGCCCTGGATTTAGAATCTGGGCATTTGGCCTATTCAGTACTCAGGAAGGGCTTGGAATCACCACCATGCAAGCAAGAAGGAACAGACAATCTCCACAGTGTTATGGCAAAGCAGGAGCCCCAGAGGCAACAGGCATCCCCGAGTTCAAATCCTGGCATCACCACTTGCTAACTGCGATTTGGGATCATGACAGTAAGGCTAATGTTGCAATGCACTGGGAATTTCAAAAGGATGATGTGTATGTGGAGTATCAGATCCTTCCTATGTCTCAGAAGGTCATTTGGATTGTCAGGGGCTCTGCAGGCAGAACAAATTCTCCTCTCTGGTCCACCAAGATCCTGTTCTAGAAAGCAGATTCTGCGTGGACTTGAAGGGAGGTTGCATTCCTCCTGCACCAACCATGTCACTGCAGTTAATGAATTGCTGTCTCTCCTGCAATGTATAACACATGTGCTACTTGAACATCCCCCACCTCTCAATGCCTACAAACTGACTCTAACATAATGCACTGAAGGAAGCTCCCTGGATAGAGACCCAAGATGCATTTTCTCTTCCTCTGATTGGCACCCCTGTTCCAGCCTTGCTGGTTAGCCTCTCCAGAGCCATCCCTACTCCAGGGAAGGGAAAGATGAATCTTGCTGGAGAGGTACAGTTGCATCTTTGCGCTGCATTCACATTGCCTGAGTTGTGGCTACTATTCCTCTGGACTGAAAGATATTTGAATATTGTAACTTGACACCAGAATGCATTAACAATAATGTTGCTCTATGTCTTTCCTTTGAATTAGTGCAGATTTTAAAAAGAAACTAAAAGAATGGTGATAGCAGAATTTGCTATAACTTCTCCGATTGCTAGTGCCAGGAGACAAATTACAATAACCTTCCCTAGTCTTCTGAGTTCGGTTTTTTTGAAGTGCTTTTCCTATCTGCTTGTGAGATTAAAAGGGTAGACATTTACCTGCAATAATTTAGCTTTGTCTATATTTAACATTTTGTACATGAAAATGATCACATTGAGTCGAATACAATCATATCTCACCATGCCCCTTCAGAAACATAAACTTAATTTTTTCTTATATTACATAAAAGTGAGTTTAGGAAACCCCTGCTCTATTTCCTGTTTTTGCCTAACCTAAGGCCAGAGCTGCATCAAAAATTACAATAAGCAAGTATTTATAAAAGGAATAAATAGGATCCATTAGATTTTATGCCACTGTTTTTTAAGTGTAGAGTTTCTCGACATCCATTTAAATTAGACTTTGATTTAATAACTCATCAAGGGTTGGATAAAATTTCAGTCGAGTAATGCTAATATGGAAGTTGGAGTCAGGCCAACATGATTCAGGGTCAGGGGACCACACCCAATTACGGAGACCCAACCGGAGATATGATGCCTTGTCTTTTTAAATCAGCTAAGCCAAAAGGCAGGCGTGTCAGGGAGAAGTATGCCAGTTTGCCCTCACATGCCCTAAACTCGCTGTCTAGGTGGATTCAGTGGAAAGAACGTGAACTTTGTAGATGAACCTCTGACTTCTGGCTGTTGTACTTACAACCTTGAGGTCGTGAGCCTATTATTTAACCTCTCTGAGTCTCAGTGTCCTTTCCTATAAACCAGGGACTATATCTCCCCTGCAGTGCAGTTTGTAAAGATGAAATGAAATACAATAACACGAGTCTGATCTCTGGGCCAGCTCACTGTGGCCACTCCACAACTATCTATTTCTTTGGCCTCTTTTCTTTCTGAGTATTTCAAATTAATGGTGGGCAATGTTTTTAGCAAATTGCTGAAAAGAGCTACTTCTATATAATGATGCTGAAGTTCACAGAGAGCTTTATTGCTGGGAATAAAAATGTTTGTAGAAATTATAGAGAGACTGTGAGTTAGAGCAAGAGATTTCCTTATAACATTCCTTTCATTTTTCTCCTTTGCAGACAAGAGAAGGAAATACTGAACTTTTCCGTGAAAAAGGTATTTGTTCTGATTTCCCTTCTGTTTTTTATTTTTATTTTATTTTGTTTTGTTTTATTCATTTACTTTTTTATTTTAGTGGAACAAAGACTTGACTCAGAGCTTTAGGGAACACAACAGATTTGCCATCTTCGTTCTCTGTCCGGAAAAAGACCTCGAGGTCTAAATGGGCACTTCGCCTCCTCTGTGACGGTTCCCTGTAAATCGGGGGCGGGGGAGGGATGCAGCTATGTTGGTCAGCATGCAGGGTAACACGCCGTCTGTATAGAACGTGATGTGCAAAGTACCAGTGTAACTTGACATTCAAGGCACTTTAACACCTGTTTCCATAGCTACACTGTAATCCAGACATTTGAGAGGCAGGCCTGCCTCTGCCAGGCCTGTCATTTCAGGGAAATAAATTAAGAAAGCTGATGACAAGGCCTGGATTATACAATTTCTTTAAAGTATACAGCAGACCTGAAATCTAGCCAGGAATGAACAGAGTTCAGACAGAAGGGATAAAATCCATTTCCGGTAACCTTTGTAAGAAAATCTGAATGTAGCCTTTTTTAGACATTTTGTTCCCCAGAAGTGGCATCATATGTTACACCTGGCAGTGGTATTTGTGGCAGCATATTTTTCTTATTTTTAAGAGGTGATACCATATTTTTTTAAGTGGAAGTTTGGAAAAAATAAACATATGGGAAGATACTGGGGGAGGGTGGCATGGTGGAGAGAGAAAAAGAAAGATGGAGTTAGGCAAGTGCTAAAGGGCAAAGCTTTGGTACCAGACACTGAGATATTTGCATATTCACAATATGTTTCTGTCCCAGAGCACGTTTCTCTGCAGTTCTGTATGTATTTCTAGGTCTCTATATTTATCCATGTCTCTGGCTACATATGTAAGACTAAGTTTAGAGTTGGTGTGTTCACTGGATGCTTTGCTGCAGTACTTGAAGAATTTCATGTTAAATATGGGCTGGCAGCAGCTGGAGCTGCTGTCACATAGGAGGGGACACCCAGGAGGTAGGTGGAGACCCCAGGCTTTGTTCCTCAGCACGGTGGGCAGCCATAAAAAGGGCCTTTCAGCATTGTTCTCATCAAGTGTTTCTAAGCTGGTTCATTTATTTTTGGGTTCCCTTTAATTCCAAACAAAAGCGGTCTGATAATTATAGAATCAGACTTTGCCACGTGGGGACAACCATCCACCTCAGAAAGACCCTCTCCAAGCTATTTTTTACCCTATGTGTTGGTAAACTTCAGGGTTGGATAATTCTCGTGGGAAATTAGGAACTGCCTGTGGCCAGAGTGTTATTTATGTACTTATTTACTTTAGTCAATAAGCAGGGGAGAAGGTTGTTTTGGTAGAGAAGATGGTAAGGAGAGAGTTAGAAGAAGGGATTAGTTGCTAAGAGAGTGGATCTTAAATGTGCTTACCACAACAAAGAGACGGTAACTATGAGACACGGGGAAGTGTTAACTAATGCTCTGGTGGTAATCATTTTGTGATACATAAGTGTATCAAACCAATACATTGTACTTCTTAAAAGTACCCAATGTTAGATGCCAAGTATGTCTCAATAAAGCTGGGGGAAGAAAAGGGATTATTACGAGGTTCTGTACTCTCCTGTGGAGGCAGCGACTAGCCACCACAGGAATCCCTCATCCTCAGGTGGTTTGTTTGTGTGTTGTTTGTGCAGCGTTCTTACTGTGCATGCCACCACAACTTTCAGATGCCCAGGACCAGGTGACACTGATGACTCAGCCCAGTTATTTCTAGCATCATCTAGAAAATGTAGTTTGGGGACAGTATATTAAAAACATTTTTATTGAATCATGTATGACATCAAACATTCCCTTTCAGTGCAGTTTTAAATCCAGTACTTTATTCCAAACGGCTTTACAAAGGAAAATTTGCCAGTGGGTCTGCGTCCAATTAGGTGAATTTATCTTTTTCCAAATTGAAAACAATGACAATTATGAAGTAAAATTATGAGCACATGAGAAGTGAAGAAATTCATATGGTATTATTTGCCTGAGGGGATAGACATATATGTGTGTGGGTGTGTGTAGGCATGTACGTGTGCATACATACACACACAAGAACAGACTTTGTATTTTGTTCATATTAAAGTTTGCTAGATGAAATAAAGCTTAAACTGTGTAATACAAGGTGAATAATAATTTGAAAATGTATGACTAGGCCTTAGTCCTTTACGTTTGCAAGAGCAAGCTCTCAGTCCCGTCCACCCAAGGTTATCTGTCTGCATGGGCACTGTGGAGAGGAGATGCATGACACTCAACCTGCAAACTGGGACCATGCAGCGAGACAAAAGCTTACAGGCCAGACTATTGACCTGAAAGAAGATTTCCCAGTCCAGAGCACTGAAGATCCTACTTTAGTCCACGACGGCCTGATTTGACTTTCCTAACCTTTGATCTGTTGTGTAAGTGATGTGTTCCCCATTCCAGACCAGGGCAATGGTAGCAGAAGAAGAGATAAAGAGGAGAGAAATGAGGGTAAGTGGGTCCTGATTTCCACCTTTTCTAGACTTCCTTCTGACTCACCTGGGATCTGGGGAGGGCCATCTGGCAGGTTGCCCCATTCATTCTAAGGTGCCACCATATCAGAGTAATCATGGTGGCAGAGGATGGGCCAGTGGTCTCCAAGACCAGTCCCAGGTTTGATGATTTGCTAGGAGGACTCACTGTACTCAGCACATAGTTATACTCATGGTTGTGCTTTATCACAGTGAACAGATACAAAACTGTGTCAGCAAAGGAGAGGGCACATGGGGCCAAGTCTGGGGGAAACCAGAAACAAGCATCCAGGAGTCCTCAACCTGTGGGGCCATGCAGGAGTGTTTGGTTTCCCCCAGCAATGCCTGAACAGCATATGCACAATGTTGTCTTCCAGGAAGCTCACCAGAGACTCAAGGTCCCAAATTTTTATTGGGAACTGGTCATGAAGGCCTCTTTCCAGCATATGCCAAAATTTCAGACTCCCAGAAGGAAGGCAGGTGTTCAGTGTAAACCTCCTTGTTTGCACAGTTTAGAGATACCAACTCACTCTCATCAGTCTATATGGTAGGAACGTTCCCCAAATCCAAGACCCCAGATGCCAGCCAGGGGCTAACCTTGCAAGCAGACCTTAAGATAGCAGTCTCAGGCCTGCTGTAACTCTTTTTTTATTTGTATTTTTTAGGCAGAAGTATAGTTGATACACAGTGTTGATTGGTTTCAGGTGTACAACATAGTGATTCCATAATCATATATAATTACTAAATGCTCACTATGGTAAGTTTAGTTACCGTCTGTCACAATATTACTGATCATATTCCCTATGTTGTACTTTTCATCTCTCTGACTGATTTTATAATTGAAGGTTTATACCTCTTTCATCCCTTTACTTCTCCCATCCCTCAACCCCTTCCCCTATGGCAAGACTACTTTATTTTTTGTATTTTATGAGTATTTCTGTTTTGTTTGTTTAAAAAATTTTTTTTAGATTCCATGTATAAATGTGATCATATGGTATTTGCCTTTCTTTGTGTGACTTATTTCACTTATCATGATATCCTCTAGGTTCATCCATGTTACTGCAAATGTCAGGAATTCTTTCCTTTTTATAGCTGAAAAATATTCCACTGTTTATGGGTACCACATCATCTTTGTCCATTCATCTATCGCTGTAACTCTTCGTGCAGAAGGTGATCAGACAGGGAGACTCTGAGGATAGACTTTGTTGGTAGCCTTCAGGTGACACAGGTGCTTCATTAAAAGATCATGTGACTGCCCTGGGGTTGGCTGTGCAAGGAGGAGGGGTGATCCTGCAGGAGGGGCTGCGGCGAGAGGGGTTTACCGGTCCAGATGGAGGATTCAGCACAGGCAGGGTCTGCAGCCAGCAGGCATGAGAGGAGGTCACATTGTCTGGGTAACGCCATCCAGACCTTTGCCCAAGGCAAAAGAATGGGCCTCAAGTCCATCAACCACAGACAACCCCCTGAAGCTGAAAAGAGGCAGGAGGACCAGGAAGAGAGGAAAGACCCCTCCAGGAGGCACATATCTAAGGATCAGAACCAGCCCAGGGGCCCCTTTCCCTCCAGGTCAGGGGAACACATGAGGCTTCCTCCCTCCCATGCACTCAGATGCTCTCTGGAAGATAAACAGAGGAATAGAGAGAGACTGAACATTGCCTAGTGGACTGTTTCAGTTATGGATCACTGCTTTAAGCCAGACTGCATATTGAATACAGTTTTTTTCCCTGCTTACCAGCAGGTAGGTATTTGGAGAGCAAGTCAGATTAGAGATTGAATAAAGAAATTCCTTTTGCCCCTATCTGCATTGTAGTACAAGTTGAGCTCTCTGTCTTTGCAACAGTCATAATTTTTATTTAATTTGCAAGGAAGAGTATTATTTTATAGTCTAAAGATGATTACCATTTCACTACCCAAAAGCTTCCCCCCCACTAAGGTCCTTCTAAAAATAAGAATATGTTGCCACTAGGATGGTGTTTTCCAATGTGCCCAAAATCAAAATCAAAACGAGCTAAGAGGCTCTTAAAGCCAGCTAAAGTAAACAATATATGATAGATGGTCTTCAAAGATGACTAGTGATTATCTTTTGCTTCCTTATGTGGCAAGCTGATTCACCATTAACGGGGGATGCCTCTCTCCTTATATTTGGACTGGCCCCTCTGAGTTGCTGTGATCAACAGCACAGAGCAAAAATTACAGATGCCAGTTCTGGGCCTAGCCTTTATGAAGCCTGTTATCTTCCTCTTTGTCTCTAGAGAAGCCTGCTGCCCTATAAGAAACGCAGCACCTCCAGACCTCCCCGTTGTGAATATGTCCAGTTAGGTGTATGGCAAGGTCACAGGGAGGAGCCCCAAGAAACCCCACCAACAATAAGAAGTAAGGTCCCAGACCTAGAACCCCAGTTGAATTGTTCAGCTCAATTCCTGGCCATTTAGGTTATTCTAGCTATGACCTGAGATGATATGAAGCAGAGACCCTCTTGCTGTTCAATTTCCTCATCTACAGATTTACAAGTAAATGAAATTGTTGTTATTTTAAGTCACTAAATTCCAGAGTGGTTTGCTATGTAGCAATAGATAACTGGAATGCATTATAAGCAAGCATTTTCTTTACCAACAAAACAAAAAAGGTACCCTTCAAAAAACATAAACGTGAATGTTTTTGTTACCGACATGAAATAGTTTTAACTCAGACTTTGGTAACCAAGTTATCCTCCAAATAGCCAAATCTTCAAGCCCTTTTACATTAAAATCTCTTGTGGCTTTTGACAGTACAGACTTAGAAACATCAACATTTACTGTTTGTTTCTAAACTAGGAGGAGAAAACATAACATTAATTTTGCCATTCAGATGTCATTACCAGTAGTAACTGCTTTGGTAAATTGGTTACAGCTTTTTGCTTGAGGCAACAGTTTTTACTTTATATTATAAAAGTTTTCAAAAATCTATGAAAGTAGGAAATTAGGTTAACGCAGCCCTCATTGAGCTTTTAGCCAGTTTCAACAATTATCAAGATTCTGCCATTTTCTTCTGAAGAATTGATCTTTTGACCACCCTTTCTCTCAAGCAGATTTCCTTCTGGGCACTTTTATCTGAACTTCATGGGAGAAATTGGAAGGGAGCAGGGAAGAAAAGAAATGCAGCAGGAAAGAAGAGTGTCATTCTATTGAAAATGTGAGGATCCCTCATATTCACATCATACTTCCACTCTATTTAATCAGAAGACTTATTTTCCACTTAGCACTCTAGTTAGGACATAGAAGAATATTGGCTCCAAAGTTAAAATAAAGCGATTAGCCTTACTAAATTCCTAGCAATGGCTGCAGTTCAGACTTTAATAAGTGCCTCTGATATAAACACATCCAGAAACCATTTTCTAAAAGGGCGTCCTCCTGCTAAAGGGTTTGAACAAAACTTAAACAAGATTTTGAACATAGATTTACAATAGTTTCATGACAAAAATGATGGCTTTAAATGTTTTCGGAATCGCTGTGGGTTTCTGACTGAGAACATAGTGTGTGTTATACATTAGCTGTTGAATGTGTTCAGTTGTTGAATCCAAAATTGCTTGGAAGATTTAAACGTTGGCAGTCATGAAAACAAACACTGGTTCATGTTCCCAGGGCCTAAAAGAAATCAAAGCAAACCTAATAGAAGGCAGGCTTAATAAATTTTTTTTTCATATGACTAATAAAGATGTAAACAACCAAACTTCAGTTTTACATGTTAACAGTAATCATAATTACATGTGGGTTACAAAATTAATGATGTTTCTTCTTCATAGTTGTAAAATGAATACTGAACTTTTATATATTCCTTGGTCTGTATCATGTGACTCTGGTGGACTTGATGAGAATCAGGCAGTGGGCCAGAAGGAAATTTAATAGAGACTCTCTCTTTTTTTCCTTTTTGGGAATCTGTGTCAGTGTGGTATTTTTCTGGGGGCCAAAGTTTCATCCACCAGTTTACAGATATGTAGTAGTGCAGAATGAAAGAGCAGAAAATTGGATGACAACAAGTAGGTAAAATAGGAATTTGCCGATAGAAGGCTGGTCAGCATTTTGGCAGGCCTACTCTTTTGGCAAAGATTTTTGTAAGGCTGAGATTTCTTTTGTTTACCATTAAAACTCTTAGACCCTGAGTGTGGAGACAAAGATATTAACTGTTTCATAGATATTTCCCATTAAGGTAAGAGGCTTGTGTTTATCATAGGTTGTTTTTTAAAAGTTGTTCTTTAAAGAATTCGATTCTCTTGGAAACACAAAGATGGCCATGACATATCAGCACATTTCAGTTGTTGTTTCCTGACTAAGAGTCATCACCCTAAAATGAGGAGAACCTGGTTTAAGGTTTTGGCTAAATTTGCCTTCAGCAAGGCCTGCTGTCAAGTAGCCAAATATACTTAGATTCACTGTACAATCCCCAGCTTACATTATATGAGAAATGGGGATAATCAAATCTGTACTTTTTACCTGATGAGATTGTTAAAAAAAAAATTAAATGACATTAGCTAGTGGCTTGAAAACATGTTGAAGAAGTTCACGTTAGAGTATGAAGGTCTGATTGTTGACCTGCGTGATATTTATAGGTTGCCTACTTCATGCAGAGCAGGGCCTTCTGAAGAGATGTTTCAAAGAAACATGCCAGATATTACCACTAACATAAACAAGATTGTAATCTTTAAGTAAATCATTTGTTCCTGAGACTGAAAAGTTAGTCAAAAGTGAAATAAGTACATGAATTTCATCACCAATTTTTCCTTGCTATTGGCATTCACTGGTAGATCAACAGGCATTTAATCTTTATTCAAAGCATATACGTGTCTTGAATAAACACACACACACACACACACACACACACACACACACACACACACAAACATTGGACTTCCAGCAACTGGTAGAATCTGATAACACTAAACACAATCTAAATAGGGATCGTCAACTTAAAGAGTCAGAAACAGAGAGAGTTCTAGAAGATGCAGCTCTGCCAGAGGAAATGGGCCACTGGAAGAACTGACTCAGACCTTCCGATTCTGTGTGCTATTATTGCACAATGAACTCCCCCCGCCACAAGTTGAATGGCTTCAAACAATGACCATTTATTGCTTAGGATTCTATGAGGAGGAACTATGGGAGGGCTCAGCACAGACGCTCAGTTTTGCATCCCGCGCTGCCAGAGGGGCAGCTGACCTGACCTGGGCATGCGGAAGGGCCTCTCTCTCGTCTGGGGTTTGGGACGGACTGGAGGCTGGGGCCCTTCCAGCTCCTCCACGCAGCTTCTCCCTCCACTTGGTTTCTCATCCCCGGGGACTCTCCTCGTGTGGCCTCTTCTCCAACAGGAGACAGGACTTTTTTACCTGATGGCTCACTTCCCAGAGGGCAACATGAAGGCTGCAAGATTTCCTACGGCCTATGCCCAGAACCAACAGCAGCAATTCCTACTTCCTGACTTCTTGTTATGTGAGGAAAATAACCCCCTGCATGTTTGAACTGTTCCCATGGGGTATTCTGTTCTGTGGCTGAATAATTCCTTTTGGTTGCAGCACTAAAGGTTGGCTTATCTGTGGACTGGTGAAACTTTCTTCTCCTGACCTCTTTGTTGTTAGCTTCTAACACAGCTTTCCTGAGACAGCCAGGAATGTCGCTGTCTGGATTACTGTTTCAAATAAGAAGAGTGGGCATTTCACCATTTTGGTTGTCTTTTTTGGGAGATTAACTACTTATTAATAAGAAAACTCAATTAAACAGAATATCTGTGTTGCCTTGAGAATTACTGTTCTTCTAGGTGAATTTGGCAAGAAGGGACTGCCCTGTGAATTTCAAAAAGGATGCTGCAGAGAAAGCAATAGCACAGGCTACAGAATTAAGTGGTGACAGCAAGCATTCATATTCATGACAGCCCTCAAAAGAATCTTAAAGAAAAGGGAGCCAGTCAAAGCTAATGGATTATTTTCATAAACCTTTACCTCAATGAACAGTTATAGAGAATTAATCCGCCATCACGATGATCATAAGATTCTGATCATACAATCTTCTTCAAATGTCATAGCTGAGAACACGAATAAACCATAACTTCTTGCTTGAACACTTGTTAGTTAAATCACATCTTAGTTGGACTGCACGAAATCTGATAGGCTGAAAAGTAGCAGATGTGTATATTGACAATTAAAGGACAGAAATTAACTACTTCACTGTAGCCTGACCTCACAGACCCTCTTCCCAAGGCGTCTGAACTTTGAAAGGGATGCTAATTCATTATTAGAAAATTGATCCAAGAACGCAAGAACTTGAAAAACAGCACAAGAGCAAATCACATGAACATGTTTGTCTATTATCTCTGTCTTTGTGACTGAAAGAGTCGCTATGGTTCACTGTATCTGGAAGTAATCAGCTTAAGAGAAACCACAGAGGAAGACACAAGGGAGAGAAAGCCCCAGGCCATTGAAAAGGATGGTCCAGGGAGGAACTCCAACGTTGAGCATTAGCCTCTCTACTTTTCTCTCCCCACCCGCCCTCTTTCCTTCTCTCTCTGTAGAGCTCAGCCACTTGTTTTTCCCCAGATGAATGTAAGGATGTGCCTGAGTTGTCTAGTCTAGTCTAGATTGGCACATGGACTTCCATCCATGACACCCTCTTTATTTCAGGGCAGTGTAATAAACTTAAATCCAAGATCATTACTCCAGACAGAATTCGGAGGATACCTTGCAGAGACAGAAACCGAAGTGGTGAACATGGCTGAAGAAAAACCACTTTCTGTTGATTGGTTACACTTTCATTCATTTGCACAAGTGGGTGTGTGCTACTTTCTTTCAGCCTTTCCTATTGGCTTCTCCTCATCTTCATGACTGAGCAAATGTTTTGGAGTCTAGGGCTTGGTACTTGGTACTCATGCCTTCACTATTTCCTTGGGTGAATGGTTTCGGGCATATGGCTTTAAATATTTATCTCTGCTAATAACTTCCAAATTTGTGTCTCCAAACCAGACTTCCTTCCTAACTCCAGGATGCTAGATCTAAGTGCTACTTGAGATCTTCTTTTAAATGTTGATAAGCACCTTAAACTTAACATACTGAAAAAAAAAAACTGCTTGATAAACAACTTGTCAACACCCAAACACACATGCACACAGACACACACATCTCTTCCAAGACATCCTTTATCATTAAAGGCTTCCTCCCTCCCTCAACTACTCAGTTGTTCAAGCCAAATATCTAGGACTCATTTATTTTTCTCTTTCAGTTACCCCTAAATTAACTCCATCAGCATTCCAGGCAATTCAACCCTAAAAGATATCTGGAATCCAACTTATTCCCAGCATTTTTACTTTGAAGACCTTAGTCTAAGTCTCTAAAGTACCATTTCAAATGAATGATGCCACTAGCTTCCTAATTTTTTCCCTACTTCTCCTGTTATGTGTAGTCAGTTCTCCATACGGGTCCCTTTAAGGAGATAGATCTGATCATGCCACTCCTTTGCACAAAATCATCCAGTATCTTCTTATTACACAGGGAATAAAATTTTATTGCTTAAGCCCTTCCTGATCTGGCTCAACCTATCTCCACCACCTCATCATTCATGCACCTCCCTCTTGCCTTTTCATTCAGTTTCCATCCTGGTAGCCTTTTTCCCATACCTCAAACACATCAAATGTGTTCCTGAATTATATCATTTGCACCTGCCATCCCCTTTGCCTAGAATAATTTTCCTCCAAATTGCTTCATGGATGGATTCTTCATGTAATTTTTTGCTATTTCAGATGTTATCTCCTCAGATGGTCCTTTTCTGACCACCTATCACGTCACACTCTTATTTTCTCCCGAGCACTTCTGAGGTTGGTTATGGAACATCTCTCCTGGTAGAATGTAAGCTGTTTTAGAAAAGGGAACTTGTCTGTTGACTTCTCTACTGGCTCTCCAATGCCTGGATTATTGTCTGGTACATCTGTTCCCTCAGCAAATATTTGTTGAATATAAGCGTTCTCACTGAGCACCTTGGAGGTGTCTGCTGTGCATTTGTGAGATGAATGAAGATACAAGTGACTCGTGACACTTGCTGGTGCTGCTCTTGGAAAGAATTCTTCTCCTCCATACCTGCAGCTCCACCTGACTCTATTTGGATGAGTCTGTCTGACTTCAGACTTTGACGGGTATATATATTGTACTCTAGCTAGATTCCAGAGCAAGAAATGTGCTGTTTTGCTGTTATTGTTGTTCAATCAAGTATTTTCCCAAACATATCTCACTGGAGCTTGGTATATTTATTTTATTGGAGAGTAGTATTATCGAGTATTATTATCAAGATATCAAATATTCTTTCTACATTTCTACATTCCTACATTTCTACAATCCAATCTATGATTCTATGGGTCTCTGGTCCTTTATATTTTGTTTTCTTTACCTGCCTGTGGAGGGGTTACTAGCAGTATCTGTGTAAATTCTTCTCCATTCTCAGTGGAGTCAGAGGCTGACAGTGTAACTGACTTGACTCTTCTCTAAGATTTCTGCAGCCCTAGAGGAACAGAGTCATTTTTATGGCTAAATTCTTTGCCATTTCTCTTGAACTGAACAAAAGATTTCCGTACTTATTAATATTGGCTTTTATGTATTTTGCCATTGCAAAAAGAAAGTTTAATTTTACTTCATTTTTAATTATTGGCAATCAACCATTGTAATTCCATTTTGTAAATAATCACATTTGGAAAATATGATGCATACTCAGGTTTGGAGTAGTGTAATATGGTTCAAACCACATGCTGTGGTTAAACTCAACACTTGGTTTGATATTTTGTTTGTATTCAAAGGATATTTTTTACAACTGTAAATTAATTAGTTTATCCTGCATAACAAAATGAACAGTGATAAATATGTGAGAGATTAGAAAAATATCACAGAATTGCCATTTGCTTCCATAATAGGCAACTTTAACTGACATATTTTATCTATTTAAAAATCAAGAATTTGTATCTATTTTAAAAAATAGGAATGGGGCAGATTCATAAACTCCATATGGTGTGTATGTGTGTGTGTGTGTGTGTGTGTATAAATACTACTAAGAGTTATTTTATTTTATTTGTAAGTCATGTGTCAGGAATCTTCAAGACATTAATTGAGTAGATCTTTTGGATTTATCAAAGTACTGAAACTAGAAATGGGTCCAAATTTTTATTATACTATGTACAAATGATTCCGGGTATAGAGAATTCTTTGTGTTTGAGTGTTGTGCTCTCCTCTAAAGTAGTACAAAATATTGCAGAGAGGTATAGAATTATTATTAGAACACAGGATATCAAGGGAAGCAGAAAGAATGGGGATCTTGGTGGTCTAGTTTCTATTACTATCCTTACTACTAACTAACCATATGTGTTTGTACATTAGCTGCAGTCTTCTGGGTCTCACAATTTCCCAACTTATTCTTCAGAAAAATCTTATGAGACATGAAAATGCACTTCATTAAGAAAGGTTTCTGTAACCAAAAAATCAGGAAAATGCTGTATAATATCCCTGCTGAATCTTGGAAATTCACTGGGAATATTATCATATTAAAGGCACAGAGAAGTACTGCAAGATAAACAAAAATAGACCATTATTTATAGCTGTGAGATGGGTTTCAGTGATATTTACTTTAACGGGATTTGAGTTATAACCCATTAAACAGCAATTTAATGAATGCCCATATTAGAACTCATGTTCTACTTGCATACAGAGAACATGACAAGTAATTCAAGGCACACAAGGAAGGAAAAATTGACCTAGTAACTGACATCTGGAGGTGGTGGGTGGAAAGAAAGGAATACATCTAAATCAGCTCAATATTTTGTTTTCAAGTGAATGGTAGAATGCTGATGCCATTGCCAGGTGCACGTGGTGTGGCAAAGGGAAATGGTGGTAGGGGAGAGATGCTGATGTCTGTGCAGGCCAGGGTGTGGGTGCAGAGAGCAGAGGGGGAAATGGACTACAGTGCTTCTCTGAATGGAGAATTGATGTGCTGACTCCACACTGCGCTTGATGAATGTCGCAAAATGTTTCAAAGATCCTGGTGATGAAGAGGGAAGGGCATTTGGCTTGTCCTAGGGATGGAGGTCAGGGAAGACCTTTCGAACAAACCTTAAACTTCAATATATATACAAACTGCTGTAAATAAAGCATAAAATGTTCCAGTCCAGAATGAATATGGGGAGATAATCAAGTTTTTTTCTGCCTCTTATACGATATCCCTGAGGCTTTTCCAATGGATAATACAGAGTTTAAGGTTTTGTTGTGCTTTTAATAACTTCCCTTGATAAAATATTTAAATATCTAATGATCATTTTATTAGTAAATCAATCCACATGTATAACTCTGGCTCCTCTTTTCCATTTGTTCCATTTCCTTTAATATAAATTGCGATCAGATAACCAAGAAGCCTCATTTCTCTCCCTCATGGTGATTGGGAGAGAACCCCTTTTTTAGCCTTCTATTCTCAAATCTAAATTTTACAGTGCCATGAAGTTTTCCTTGTGGAAATTAGATGCCAGCTTCAGTGATTTTATTTTGCTCTTACAGCTGCAGTCTCTCTATCCTATTTTAATTAAGGAGGTAATAACCAGATGTATTTTTTCTTGTTTAAAAAAAGGCAGTGTTCAAATAACAGAGAGGTAGTTTGTATTTCCTACAAGTTCTGGCCTTATTTATATAGTTAGAAAGGACCCTTTTGAACTTCTTAAAAGAGTATTACACATTTATTTTAGATCAGTTTGATATTCGACATATAAAGCCTCCCATTAACTCCCCAGAATGAATTTTAAAAACTTCTTCCTTCCTTTGCTAGACACAGACAATTGCTTTGGAGAATATGTAACTAACTTTTTGAAATACATTTTCAAATTCCTCCCCCAGCACTGTTGTTTTCTTTTCAATTTAAAGACTAACTCCAGCACGGCAATTTCTTGGGACAAAGGAACACATTTCCCAGATGGAATAGAAATGATAAATGCTGAAGCTTCCTACAGATTACAAAGCCTGCTACTTAACATAATATTTTTTGAATCTACAGTAAACAAATTGATCCATTGATAATTTTAGCAGGTGTCAGAGAAAATAAAAACAGTGTATCAAATTCCTGTCACTGACAATATTTATTTCTTTCCTTCTGTATAGCTGCAACTCTTTGGGACTTCTAATTATGGAGACATTACAGATATGTGCAAAGGGAAATGAGAGGGTTTAAGTTATTTTTTTGATAGGCAATTCAAATTTTTCCTGCAAAGAATTTATAACAGCACATTAAAAAGCTCAAATGCTGGAATTGTTGCTTCCAAACCTGCACATCCTCTCAAGTCATTGTCCCTAAAGTCCTCATGTCCTCCCAAGTCTGTCCCCAATATATTATTCACTCCTCCCAGTAAATTCTTGTCAGCTCTGCTCTTTTCTGTCTATACAAAAGTAAGGTAACTGTACTCGTTCCCTGGATTCTAGGTAACTTGCACTCTGACCTTCTTTAGTTTGGGAATCATGAAAAATGCAACTCTTTATTTGCTGATTCTATTTTGCTAAAAAGATACAATGTGATATGCCTATTTACTGTTGTTTATATCTGGAACTATAGCAAAATAAGCTATAAATACTAGTGGAAACATTGGGGTGAAGGGACAGTTAGTGGACATATGATGATTTGAGGGTGCTGGATTCAATTGATTACTATTCCTGCAATTGTACAACCTTATTTCATTACTGGCGTCATGTCTGGGAGAATCCCTGTGGTCTGGACTATTAATCTGATGTGTTTAGAGCAGTTTTTATTAATGTGTTCAAGGCCAGCTTCAGCAGGAGCACCCAGGCTTTTTAAAATGGAAGATTCTGCATTCCACCAAGTCTGTCTGCATCTGAGTTTTTGAAGGAGGGACTTTGGAATCTTTACTTTAAATAAGAAGTTTCTGGTTATTCTTTGCACATGAAAATATTTGAGAACCTGTGGTCTATAACATGTTAATAAAGCAAGATTTATATTCTAATTCATATCTCCTTGTTGAATTTCAGAATCTGTAGAACCAGCTATTAGTTAATTCCCTTGAATGTTCTATTGGCATCTCATATTATTTCTATGTGTCTCCTTTCCCTTATCTTGTCAATCAAAAACCTAGGAGTCATCTGAGACTCCACCCACTCCCTCACCCTCAAAACCCAATTCATCTGTAAGCATTCTTATGTTGAGTTTAATAGTCTTATGTCTATCCCCTCCTCTCCATCACTGCATTTTCTAGCATGCCAAGTTATAGTGACTTTTCATCTGAAAAGCGATGTGGCCAGGCATGGTGTATCACCCCCCTTTTTGAGCTTCTTCAAATGACACAAGGAGGAATGATGGTGGGAGAGGTCTATCCCACATGCAGGCAAGAAATCTATTTTTGTTGTTAATATTTGTAGAGAATTGAAAAAATAAAATAAAACCGTTGGTCTGCTTTAATTGTCACCATTAAACAGTTACTCAGTAATATTCCTTGCCACTGGACTGTTTCCACCAATCTCCTTGGCTCACTGTTGGCCCACAGATACTTTGTACATATTTTTATTATCTTCATACATGCCACTTTGTATTATAATTGTCTGTTTACATATTTTTCCAACTCCCTAAACTCTTGAGTTCTTTGTGTATTTTCTGTCTCCCAGCAACCTGCGGAAAACTCCCTATGCATTATAGATTCTTAATAAATGCCAAGCTTGCATACTTGAAAAAATGGATTATTACTACATTATATACAAAGCATGGATCAAACTGGAAGACTAGTTATACATATCTGCATGCTCATTCCCACAAAAATCTCTAGAAGTTGTGAAAGAGAGCTATCTCATAAGTACAATAATAAGTAACTATGGAAAACAAGGGGATGTCATTAGTGGAATAGGTAATATAAAGGATAACTGAATGAAGTTAACCAGGTGTGACTATTTGAATAAATCACTCCCCTAGCACCTGCTGGAGAATACATTAAATACTCTAATATACCC
Source organism: Manis pentadactyla (assembly GCF_030020395.1). Classification (NCBI taxonomy): domain Eukaryota; kingdom Metazoa; phylum Chordata; class Mammalia; order Pholidota; family Manidae; genus Manis; species Manis pentadactyla. Next base: position 144,372,936 of record NC_080021.1, on the reverse strand, counting down.
ATAGACACACATACAGCTCCTTATCAACAGGTGAACATGGATATCAGATTCAAAGGAGCAAACAGACACACACACATATTACTAATATTTAAGGAAAATGAACACTTTTATAGAAACACCAAACTCAATAGAATTATTAATGGCTAATACAGAGAAGAATAGTATAGGAAACATAAAAAAAGTATAACTAATATATTCAGATGAAGAAGAAGGTGCATTTCATTCTGTGAGAAAGAACAGTTTTTTATGAAAAAGGAGCAATTAGAATCTAAACAATACCAGCATGGGTATAAACAAAAAACTCAATAGATGCATGCAGTTGGAGAATGGATACAGCACAAGACTGAACTGCTGAATAGAAATACTGAGCCCCAAAATTATCCTAGTATCTAGCATGCACACATCACACATACACATACACAAAGCTAAAAGAACAAGAACTTTGAAAAAATAGCTACAAGGCAGAGAAAATCTAGAATTTACAGTATTTTTTTCATAAGATAGAATAAAATCTATCCTCATGGAAATTAAAAATCAGTGATCTTATTGCAGGAACCATAGGAACTATGAACAAGGAGTCAGGATACCAAGATGTTTGGTGAGAAACAGCATTTATTAGTGCTGGCACTGGCTCAGTGGATTCATATCCAAAGGCTGAGCCCCAAGTGCAGCAGGGCCATGCCTTTTGTACATTCACTACAAGGTTAGCAAGGAGTCAGCATCCAGGAATCATTGCAGTGGGAGCTATTAGATCACTGTAGGTGTATCCAGGATACTAGCTATGTTTTAATCTATCTCTGTAAAAGTTACCCAAATACACTACTATAAACTAATGGGCTTCCATGACTATGATCAAGAAGCTGTTCCCTATCACTGAGTCCTGGTGGAGGGAGGGATACATTGTTATGTTGTTTCAATCTCAAGCACTTAAGCACCTTGTGATTCCTCTAGCTCTGCATTGTGGCCGAAGTATCATTCAAGGAAGTTCTTTTATTAGAAAGCATGAAATTATTATATTAGAAAATGAGAAATTTTAGAGAAAACATTTTAATCATTCAGCTCAAAAATTAGGTGAAAATAAACAATGCATGAGGGAACAATTACTAATGCTAAGTTAAAATAGGAAACTAGTGTAATTCAAAATAAAAAATTTGAAAGCTATTTTTTAAAAAATGAATAAAATGTAGAAAACATTAACAAGTGTGACAAACAGGAGATACAAAAAGTAATATTAAGAAACTGAAAGGAGGCACAGTTATAATTAAAAATATAAAATTTTAATGATATATATTTTTACAAACAATTTTTGAAAATCTGGATCAAATGGATAAAATATTAGGAAACTATTAAATAACAAAATTAGTTCAGTAAGTAAAACACCTGCATAGAACATTTATAGAATAAACTGAAAGTGCAGAAATAAATTATTCTTAAAAAGATAACAGGTGGAGATCGATGCAAGATGGTGGCATGAGAGGTGAGACAGAGACTCCTCCCAAAAGCACATATAGTACAAAAATATAGTTAATACAACTAATCCTAAAACAGCAATAGGAAAGAAGGCTGCACCAGATTGCATAAACCTGGAGAACAGAGCAGACCTCATGAAACAGGGTAACGTACCAAAGCCTTGATCTGGTGGGACCCAAGCCCTTCCCCCACCCCAGCTCACCAGCAGGAGGAAGAGAAATGGAGCAGGGAGGAGGTGGAAGCCTGGGACTGCTGAACACCTGGCCTTGGAGAACTGCTTTGCAAGCAGAAACCTACATTGTGTGGTGCTCCAGAGGATGGGGAGCTGGGACAGGCAGAGTGCTTGAGAGACTGAGATTCCAGCCATTTGTGGAGGACAGGGATCCACATTCAGCCACTCTGGGTAAAAGGAAAGGCAGGTGGTCTGAGAGGTTTCCTAGTAGTGAGAGGGCTGCTGAAGGGGCAGGGTTTGCCCCAAGCTTGCTATGCAGGAGAAGGGATAGGTGGACAAGGTTGTTTGGGCACACTCTGCCCAGCAGGTTGGGAACTTGGAGGAGCTTCAGGTGCTCCATACCCCTGGCTGGCTACTCAGCTCTGAGGCCCCCCACTGTAACATGCAGCCTGCTGCACCTTCCTTCTGGCCTGCAGGCACCAGCTCCCAAACCGGTAGTCACTGCACTGGTGCCAGGCCAGCTAGAAGGAGGGTCCACCTGCAACAGCTCTCTGAAAAGGACAGAGGCTTATACCTGTGTGCTTGGCCCACTGTCTCTGTCACTGGAGACAGGCACTGCAGCCAGGAAGGAGGAAACAGCTCTTTCCTTCCTGCAGGCACCACTGCCACTCCCCTGGGATCCCCAGCCTCACTCGAGGGGCTGAGCAGCTCCAGAAACTAGAGCTTCTGGGCACTAGAGGGCATCACATAGAAATATGAAATGTCAAAGGAACCTGGTCCAGACCAAAATCTCACAAACTCCACATATAGGGCCAAATAAAACTGAACTCACCAATCTTCCTGAAAGAGAGTTCAAAATAAAAATCATAAACATGCTCATGGAGATACAGAAAAATATTCAAGAACTCAGGAACAAATTTAAGACAGAGATTCAATCATTAAGAAATTCCATATATGAAATGAAACATACTATAGAGGGATTTAAAAGTATATTAGGTAAAGTAAAAGAGACAATAAATGGAATGGAAATTAGAGAAGAGGAATACAAAGAAGCTGAGGCACAGATAGAAAAAAGGATCTCTAAGAATGAAAGAATATTGAAAGAACTGTGTGACCAATCCAAATGGAACAATATTCATATTATAGGGGTACCAGAAGAGGAAGAGAGAGAAAAGGGATAGAAAGTGTTATTGAGGAGTTAATTGCTGAAAATGTTCCCAATCTGGGAAAGGAGATAGTCTCTCAGGCCATGGAGGTGCACAGATTTCCCAACACAAGGGACCCAAGGAAGACAAAATCAAGACATATAATAATTAAAATGGCAAAGATCAAGGATAAGGACAGACTTTTAAAAGCACCTAGAGAGAGAAAATAGATCACATACAAAGGAAAACCCATGAAGCTATCATCAGATTTCTCAGCAGAAACCTTACAGGCCAGAAGGGAGTAGCATGATATATTTAATGCGATGAAAAAGAACGGTCTCAAACCAAGAACACTCTACCCAGCAAAGTTATCATTTAAACTTGAAGGAGGGATTAAATAATTTTCAGATAAGCAAAAGTTGAGAGAATTTACTTCCCACAAACCACCTCTACAGTGCAATATGGAGGGACTGCTATAGATGGAAATATTCCTAAGACTAAACAGCTGTCACCAGGGGAAATAAAACCACAGCAAAGTAGAACAAATTAATTACTAAGCAGATGCAAAATCAAATAAACTACCCCCAAAGTCAGTCAAGGGATAGACAAAGAGTACAGAATATGAAACCTAACATATAAAGAATGGAGGAGGAAGAAAAAGGAGGAAAAAAAGAAAGAACCTTTAGTTTGTGTTTGTAATAGTACATTGAGTTAAATTAGACTGTTAGATAGTAAAGGAATTACCCTTGAACCTTTGATAACCACAAATCTAAAGCCTGAAATGGCAATAAGTACATACCTATTGATAATCACCCTAAATGTAAATGGTCTGAATGCACCAATCAAAAGACATAGAGTCACTGAATGGATAAATAAACAAGACCCATCTATATGCTGCCTACAAGAGACTCACTTCAAACCCAAAACATACAGAGACTAAAAGTCAAGGGACGGAAACAGATATTTCATGCAATTAATAGGGAGAAAAAAGCAGGAGTTGCAGGACTTGTATCAGACAAAATAGACTTCAAAACAAAGAAAGTCACAAGTTACAAAGAAAGACATTACATAATGATAAAGGGGTCAGTCCAACAAGAGGATATAACCATTATAAATATCTATGTACCCAACACAGGAGCACCTACATATGTGAAACAACTACTAGAAGAATTACAGGGGAAAATAGAATGCAGTGCATTCATTTTAGGAGACTTCAACACACCACTCACTCTAAGTAGAGACAGAGGCACTGAATAACATATTTGAACAGATGGCCTAACGAACATCTACAGAACACTCCATCCAAAAGCAACAGTATGCACATTCTTCTCAAGTGCACATGGAACATTTTCAAGAACAGATCACATACTAGACCACTAAAAGAGCCTCAGTAAATTCAAAAAGATTGAAATTGTACAAAACAGCTTCTCAGATCACAAAGGTATGAAACTAGAAATAAATTACACAAAGAAAACAGAAAAGCCCACAAACACAGGAAGGCTTAATAATATGCTCCTAAATAACCAATGGACCAATGACCAATTAAAAACAGAGATCAAGCAATATATGCAGACAAATTACAACAATAATTCAACACCACAAAATCTGTGAGATGCAGTGAAGGCTGTGCTAAGAGGGAAGTATATTGCAGTATAGGCTTCCCTCAGGAAAGAAGAACAATCCCAAATGAACAGTCTAAACTCACAATTAATGAAACCAGAAAAGGAAGAACAAATGAGACACAAAGTCAGTAGAAGGAGGGACATAATAAAGATTAGAGCAGAAATAAATAAAATCAAGAAGAATAAAACAATAGAAAGAATCAATGAAAGAAAGAGCTGGTTCTTTGAGAAAATAAACAAACTAGATAAACCCCTAGCCAGGCTAATCAAGAAAAAAAGAGAGTCTACACACATAAACAGAATCAGATATTAGAAAGGAAAAATCACTACAGACACAACAGAAATACAAACAATTATGAGAGAATGCTATGAGAAGTTATATGCTAACAAACTGGATAACCTAGAAAAAATGGACAACTTTCTAGAAAAATACAACCTCCATGGCTGACCCAGGAAGAAACAGAAAATCTGAATAGACAAATTACCAGCAAGGAAATTGAATTGGTAATCAAACAACTACCTAAGGACAAAATCCATGAACCAGATGGTTTCACTGCTGAATTTTATCAAACATTTAGTGAAAACCTAATACCCATCCTCCTTCAAGTTTTCCAAAAAGTAAAAGAGGAGGGAATACTTTCAAACTCATTCTATGAGGCCAACATCATTCTAGTGTGAAAACCAGGCAAAGACACCACAAAAAAAGAAAATTACAGACCAATATCCCTGATGAACATAGATGCAAAAATACTCAACAAAATATTAGCAAACCGAATACAAAAATGTATCAAAAAGATCAGCCATCATGATCAAGTGGTTTCATCCCAGGATGCAAGTATGGTACAACATTTGAAAATCCATCAACATCATCCACCAAATCAAGAAAAAGAAGAACAAAAACCACACGATCATCTCCATAGGTGCTGAAAAAGCATTTGACAAAATTCAACATCCATTCATGATGAAAACTCTAAAAAAAATGGGTATTGAGTGCAAGTACCTCAACATAATAAAGGCCATATATGACAAACCCACAGCCAACCTTATACTTAACAGCAAGAAGCTGAAAGCTTTTCCTTTAAGATTGGGAACAAGACTAGGATGCCCACTCTCCTCACTTTTACTCAACATAGTTCTGGAGGTCCTAGCCATGGCAATCAGACAACACAAAGAAATAAAAGGCATCCAGATTGGCAAGGAAGAAGTTAAACTGTCCCTGTTTGCAGATGACAGAATATTGTACATAAAAAAGCCTAAAGACTCCACTCCAAAACTACTAGAACTGATATCGGAATTCAGCAAATTTGCAGGATACAAAATTAATACACAAAAATCTGTTGCAATCCTATACACTAATGATGAACTAGCAGAAAGAGTACTCAGGAAAATAATTCCATTCACAATTGCATCAAAAAGAATAAAATACCTAGGAATAAACCTAACCAAGGAAGTGAAAGACCTATACTCTGAAAACTACAAGACACTCATGAGAGAAATTGAAGAAGATACCAATAAATGGAAATACATCTCATGCTCATGGATAGGAAGAATTAATATTGTCAAAATGGCCATCCTGCCTAAAGCAATCTACAGATTCAATGCAATTCCTATCAAAATACCAACAGCATTCTTCAATGAACTAGAGCAAATAGTTCTAAAATTCATATGGAACCACAAAAGACCCCAAATAGACAAAGAAATCCTGAGAAGGAAGTATAAAGTGTGGGGGGGGTTACACTCCCCAACTTCAAGCTCTACTACAAAGCCACAGTACTCAAGACAATTTGGTACTGGCACAAGAACAGACCCATAGACCAATGGAACAGAATAGAGATTCCAGATATTAACCCGAGCAAATATGGTCAATTAATATATGATAAAGGAGCCATGGATGTACAATGGGGAAGTGACAGCCTCTTTAACAGCTGATGCTGGCAAAACTGGACATCTACATGTACGAGAATGAAACTGGATTATTGTCTAACCCCATACACAAAAGTAAACTTGAAATGGATCAAAGACCTGAATATAAGTCATGAAATCATAAAACTCTAAGAATAAAATATGGACAAAAATCTCTTGAATATGAACATGAGCAACTTTTTCCTGAACGTACCTCCTTGGGCAACGGAAACAAAATAAAAAATGAACAAATGGGACTACATCATGCAAAAAATCTTCTGTACAGCAAAGGACACTATCAGCAGAACAAAAAGGCATCCTACAATATTGGAGAATATATTTGTAAATTACATATCCAATAAAGGGTAAACATCCAAAATATATAAAGAACTCATATGCCTCAAAACCCAAAGAGCAAATAACCCTATTAAAAAATGGGTGGAGGATATGAACAGACAATTCTCCAAAGAAGAAATTCAGATGACCAACAGGCACATGAAAAGATGCTTCACATCATTAATTATCAGGGAAATGCAAATTAAAATCAGAATGAGATATCACCTCACACCAGTTAGGATGGCCAAAAGAATAGGAACAACAAATGTTGGCGAGGATGCGGAGAAAGGGGAACCCTCCTACACTGCTGGTGGTAGTGTAAACTAGTTCAAACATTGTGGAAAACAGTATGGAAGTTCCTCAAAATCTCAAAATAGAAATACCATTTGACCCAGGAATTCCACTTCTAGGAATTTACCCTAAGAATGCAGGAGGCCAGTTTGAAAAAAACATATGCACCCCTATGTTTATTGCAGCACTATTTACAATAACCAAGAAATGAAAGCAACCTCAGTGTCCATCAGTAGATGATTGGATAAAGAAGATGTGGTACATATACACAATGGAGTATTATTCACCCATAAGAAGAAAACAAATCCTACCATTTGCAACAACATGGATGGAGCCAGAGGGTATTATCCTCAGTGAAATAAGCCAGGCAGAGAAAGACAAGTATCAAATGATTTCACTCATCTGTGGAGCATAAGAACAAAGCAAAACTGAAGGAGCAAAACAGCAGCAGACTCACAGAACCCAAGAATGGACTAACAGTTGCCAAAGAGAAAGGGACTGGGGAGGATGGGTGGGAAGGGAGGGATAAGGGGGAAAAGGGGCATAACAATTAGCACACATCATGTGGGGGGGGACACGGGGAAGGCAGTATAGCACAGAGAAGACAAGTGCTGATTCTATAGCATCTTACTACACTGATGGACAGTGACTGTAATGGGGTATGTTGTGAGGACTTGATAATGGGGTGAGTCTTTACAGTATTGCTTATCTAATTGTATATTAATCATACCAAAATAAAAATAAATTTAAAGAAAAGATAACAGACCCAGATGATTTTTACTAAACAGTTTAAGTTTTTAAGGAATAAATCATTTTCATGTTGACAAACTGTTTTGGGGCAAAGAAATCATGGAGCATTTTCTAAATCCTTCTGCCATGCTTCCAAATGCATAACTGATACATTAAGTGGGCCAGAATTACACCTATAACCTAATCAAAGGCCAATCTTACTTAAAATGTTAAAGTCAACATCTTAAATATAGTATTAGTAAGTTGAAACCAAAATGTGTTGGTTGAATGATACATTTTTATGTCAGGAATGCAACAATATTTCAACAACATAAAAATCATAACATAAAAATGTGTCACTGTATTAAAAAATCAAATAAGAAAAGCCATCAGGTGCTCATCTCCACTGAGCAAAAGGAATTTGATGAATTTCTTTACTTATTTTTCATCAAAATCTGAAAATTTAACACTGACACAATATTATTATTGAATACAGAAGACATTTTATCAATTGCTGAGTGATTTCATTTTACAGCCTTTGTTTCTGATCCAGAGTATAACCCACATGGTCGCTTTACACTATCTGTCACATAAGTCCCTTTCGTCTCCTTTAGCCTCAGATGGTATTTTTACCTCCATCATTCCCTCTAAATTTAATGACACTGTACTTGAAAAAAGAGCATTCCTTTTTCTTTTACTTATTTACAAATTTTGATATGTTTATCACCCAATTAGAAATATTTCTTTATTTTTTAAGTTTCTGTAACCCCTGCGTGTGCTTTTAACTTCCACATATTAGGACCTTTTAGGTAATTTATTCTTTTGGTTCTAAATTAATTCTAGTACTGTCAAAGAATCTACTCTGTGAGGTTTTAACATTTGGGAATTTGCAGAATCTTGTTTATGGCCAAAAATATGCTTCATGTATACTTGAAAAGAATGAATATTCAGTTACTAGGAGTCCTGTTTTAGAATTCTCTATTAGGCAAGGTCACTGATAATTTTTGGTTAGATCATTTATGTATTTTCTCATTTTATCAGTAATGAGAGAGGTGTCCTAATATCTCCAACTGTAGTTATGATTTTTTGTTTTTCTCTTCAACTTGTTGGTTTTTGCTTACTACATTATAACATTCTATTATTAAACATGTGTACAGTTATGGTTATTTTGTTTTTTCTCATGAATTGGTTCTGTTAGTGTAGTGAAATATTCTTTTGTGTCTTTGATAGCACTGTTTGTACTGGGGTCTTCTTTAGCTGATATATGAGGATCTCTACTCCAGTTTTCTTATGTTTGCATGGTATACCTTTTCCCATCCATTTACTTTCATTCTGTCTATGTGTTTTATATGTAAACTGTGTCTCTTGTAGACAGCATATAGTTGGGTCATACTCATTTTCTCTAATCTGACAATCTTTGTTTTTTTAATTTGAGTGTTAAGACAATTTATATTTAGCATACTTATTGATATGGGTGGATTTAGGTGTTCCATTTTGCTATTTGTTATCTCTCTGGCCCACTTGCTTTTTGATATTTTGTTCATTTTGCCTTCCATTTTCCATGCTTTCTAGGAATTATTATATGCATTCTTAAGTTATCAGAGTTAATTTAGATTTAATATTATACTTCTTCCTTTACAAAGGAAGAACCTTACAATAGTCCCAGTTTTATTTTTTTCTTTGGTCTATTGTCATCATATGTTATTTAAAAATATTAATAGAAGGGGAAAATATGGACTTTTATATCCATCTATACATTTTACTATTTCTAGATTGCTTTATTTCTTCCTGTAGACCCTAGTTTCCATCAGCTGTCATTTTTTCTTTAACCTGAAGAACTTCCTACAGTAACTTTTGGAGGGCAAACCTGTTGATCATGACTTGTTACATTAACCTGAAATCCTCTATATTTTGCTTTCATTTTTTATTGACATTTTCACTGGATAAAGATGTATGCGATGACACTGTTTTATAGAGCAGTTTTAGGTTCACAAGGAAATTGAAGGGAAGGTACAGAGATGCCTGATATACCCCCTACCCTAATATACATACTGCCTCCCCCACTATCGACACCTTGCACTAGATTGCACATTTGTTACAATTGATGAACCTACACTGACACATCATTGTCATCTATAGTCCATAATTTGGATTAGAGTTCACACTTGGTGTTTATATTCTACGGGTTTTGACAAATGCCTAGTGACATGTATCATACAAAATAGTTGAACTGCCCTAAAAATCCTATGTGCTCTGCCTATTCATCTTCTCTCTTCCCAACACCTGGCAACCACAAATCCTTTTATTGTCTCCAAAGTTTTGCCTTTTACAGAATGCCATGTAGTCGGAATCCTGGCACTGTTGCAGTTGTAGCTGCATTCATTCCACCAGTTCCTGGACTTGCCATTGGAATAAAGAAGGAGATATATCATACTGTTGTGGTTTTCTTTGTATTCTACCTTAGGGTGGCTGAGAATCTTGAATCTTTTTGTTTATATTTCTGGAACAAATTTTAACTTTTTTTTTTGCCATTATTTCTTCCAATGCTTATTTTTTTTTCTCTACATTTTCTCTTTTTGCTCCTGAATCCTTATTTACATATGTATTACATACTAACTGATAAATCACAGAAACTCTGTTCAGCTCATTTCATTTCTTCTCTTTTATTTAGACTGGATAACTTTTATTGCTCTATCTTTCAGTTCACTGACCCACTTCTCTGTTATTTCCAATGTGGTAGGCTCATCAAGCAAGTATTTTACATTTTAGTGTTATACAAGTCTAATACATTTTAGTATTATATGTTTTGGTTCTAGATTTCACTGAATTATTTTTAACAGTTTCTAATTCTCTGCTGATATTCTCCATCAGTTCATTCATTAAGAACATTTTATAAGTTCTTAAACATTTTTATTATAACTTTTTAAAATTCAACAGGAGATCATCTTGATGTCATAAAAAACAGTTGTAACTATCATTTTCAGATAATCTATATTTACCCAGAGAATCAATACTAAAACTATTAAAACCAGTAAGAAAGATCTAGTAGGTTGGCTATTTAATGAACATTTAATAATCAATACCTTTCATATATATATATACACATAAATATATATATATATGGAATAAAATGCACAAAATGATTTAAATTACAAAATTTTGGCACAAATTGATGTATCTTTTTGCATAAGATGCCTTCCTGATGTAAACATGTATGTTCTCCAAAAATTAATCAAATTCAAGGTAATTCTAATTAAAGACAAAATATGAATTCCTTGTGTGTGACATATCCCAACTCCTAAGTTCATCTGGAAGAAAAATACACCAACGGAAACCTAGAAATAACTTACTGTAAGAATAGAGAACAGATATTATAATATACTAAAAAAGCTGTAGTCATTAAAAATAAGAATGTTGGTTTTGACATCTTCACCTGGTACCTTATTCCAAGCTATCATATTTTACCTCTATTAGTGCATTACCTTCTAAACTGGTGTGACTGCTTCTGCTCTTCTCCCTGTCATTTATCCTCATCACAGCAGTGAGAATA